>NC_141901.1:14375000-15000000 GCF_057802395.1 Ceratotherium simum simum | reverse complement strand
GGTCTGCAGGTTTGGATCCCAGGCACGTACTTATGCACCGCTTATCAAGCCATGCTGTGGTGGCATCCCACACATAAAGTAGAGGAAGATGGGCACAGATGTTAGCCCAGGGCCAATCTTCCTCAGCAAAAAGAGGAGGATTGGCAACAGATGTTAGCTCAAGGCTAATCTTCCTTGCCAAAAAAAAAAACACGTCTTGATTAGGAATTTCAGGTAACCATTTCAAACAAAAAATTTGTATTTGTGGAAGCAAGCTCAAGTTTCTATCTTAAATTGTGAAATATTTTATTTGTATACAAATTTAATTTACTGATATTGAATCCCTAATACTTTGTATTTTATTTTTCTTACCATGATTGTATATCAAAAATACCATTTTTTCACCAAGCCCTATACAGATACCCTCAAATCCCTTCAAGTTTGCCCCAGTATGCCATTCAAATAGTATCATTTTCTGTGTTCGCCATAATGGGAAAAGATTGGAAGCACTGCTCACGGATCTCCCTCTCCCCCCCTTCGCCTCCATAACACAATACTGAACCAGGTAACATAAAAAATAGTCCCCAGGGTCACATGTGCCACCAGAAGTAGGAAATGTATCTTTAGTGATGGGAACAGAGAGATTCTAAAGTGAAGTATAACTGCCCGTGATCACTTTTCCATGTGCTGTGTTCTCTTTCAGTGGTTCCCTGTCTTCCCTCCCATGTGGCAATCAGGGGATACCTCCTGATTTGAGAAGGAAGATTACCTAAAAATCAAGGAACAGCCATATCCCCGAAAGGCTGAGTGGGCACTAAGATGGGGCTAGGAGTAAAAGAAGTATGGAGTGGCTGGCTTAGGCCAGCTCTGCCCTTGATTATAATGTCAAAACCAGAGTGCAGTCCTAAGGAAACGGGGACAAGGGTCAGGCCACCTGACTTTATTCCTGATCTGCTTTTTAAGTCCTAAAGGAAAGAGCCAAGAGAGCCTACAGGGCCTACAAAGCATCTAACCCAACTGGCCACGGTGGGGAGCAGTTAGGGGGTAATCCAAAGCTCAAGGCAGCAACAAGCACGTTGGTTGGAGAGTCTGTGCCCGTGTCTCTTGAGGACCCAGCAGAGGAAGCTGAGGCCACAAGTGGCAGCTGATGAAAGATCAAGATCTTGGTCACAGAAGCACCATCTGTCCTGAGCTTCAAATCTAAACAGTCAACTGTCTACTGTGCATTTCCAGACAGATATCCTATAGACACTGCTACCTCAATATGTCTGACACTGAACTTATTGTGCTCACCCACCTTTAAACAAAATCTGTTTCTTCTCTTGTACTCCCTCAGTTGGATGTCAGCCCCATTCACCCAGTCACTTTGACGAGAGTACTGAGAGTCACCACCTTTTCCTCTAAACACAACTCATCTCCCCCCTCTCACCTAGATTATTGCCACAGTCTCCTCGTTGGTCTCTCTGCCTCCATCCTCTTTCCATTTCAATTAACCTTCCACCTTGTCCACAGAGGCACTTTTCTAAATTGCAAATCTGACCATATTATTCCCTGCTTAAAATGCTTCAATGGCTTCTTTTGCCTATAAGATAAAATCCAAATTTTTACATCTCTTATACGGTATAAAGGGCTTTTCATTTCTTGGGCTGCCTACCTCTCTGGTCTCTTCTTTTGCTAATTTGTCAAGCCACTGAAGTGCTATCTTTTGAAATGCTCCCTCTTATGGAAGACCCGTTCTTAAAGCCCACCTGAGGATTACCCACCCTTTTCTTTCTTTTTTTTTTTTTTTGTGAGGAAGATCAGCCCTGAGCTAACATCCATGCTAATCCTCCTCTTTTTGCTGAGGAAGACCGGCTCTGAGCTAACATCTATTGCCAATCCTCCTGCTTTTTCTTTTTTCCTCAAAGCCCCAGTAGATAGTTGTATGTCATAGTTGCACATCCTTCTAGTTGCTGTATGTGGGACACGGCCTCAGCATGGCCAGAGAGGCGGTGCGTCGGTGCGCGCCAGGGATCCGAACCCGGGCCGCCAGTAGCGGAGCGTGCGCACTTAACCGCTAAGCCACGGGGCCGGCCCCACCCTTTTCTTAATATGGCCCAAACTGGGGCTCCTCTGACTCCACTCAGGTAGAATTACTTACCTTCTCCTCTGTGTCCTCATGGTACCATATTGATCAGCGGTTCTCAACCAGGACTGATTTTGCCCCCATGGGACACTTGAAAATGTCAGAAGACACTTTTGGTCATCAAAACTGGGGGTAGGGTGCTATGGCATCTAGTGGGTAGAGGCCAGGGATGCTGCTAAAGATCCTATAATGCACAGGACAGCCCCCAACAACAAAGAATTATCCAGTCCAAAATATCAACAGTGCTGAGGTGGAGAAACCCTTACGTAGATCCTTCTGTCATAACATATACACTTGATCACACCTATCTGTCGGTTTACATATCTGTCTCTCCCTGTTAGACTATGAGTTCCTCCAGGGCATGTACCATGTGCTCCCTTTACATCCTCAGAAGTGAGCAGTGCTAAACATATAGTTGGTGCTAAGTATCTACGGAGTGAATTAATGAGAGAAAAGTCAAGGCAGTCTTATCTTACCACTGCACCTAAAAAGCTGACAATTGCATCTCCAGGCCAAGAAGGTGGGAACATAAGATGCTTCAGGTCAGTATAGTTAGGGGAAGTGGGTCTGCCAGAGATGCCTGCAGTTATGACCAATTGCTCAGCCTACAAAGGTTGAAATCTCCATCTTTCTCAAGTCTTCTATCCTCTCACTACTCCCCCTCTATAACCCCAGGTGGCCACCAAATTCTGTTGATTCTCTGCCTCAGAAATGTTTCCTGAATCCAGGCCATCCCCACTGCCAAAGCCTCGGATCCAGCTCTCATCAGCATCACTTTCCTAGAGCACTGCTGTGCCCTCCTGGTTGGTCTCTCTGCCATCTACAGATTGAGAAAGTCAAATTTCATGGGTCCCTGTGAGTTTCTGCCAGGTCTAAAATGATAAGATTTGCAATTTTATCTGGTGCCGATGAATTCCAGGTTTTCCATTAAATAATTCATATAAATCAATATTCAATCCTTCATTTATCCATATGGATATAAAATTTCAAAATACTAAATGGGAATAAGTATAATAATTTAAAAAGCCTTGAAATCTTTCATGACCTTTTGTCTTGGCAACAAACTCAAAAGTCAACAACTTTAATTGGTCCTCCCCTTCTTCCAGGAACCCTGCTCCCACAGATGTCAGTCTCATAACAAATCCAAACAAGGAGTAAAGTATTCAGGGTTTAAAAATGTGTACATATAACATTTTCAACAAGGGATGACCAACACTTTCAATTAAAAAGGAATTTAAAAGAAAACAGCAACATCAGTATAAGAGCAGACAAGGCCAGCCAGCTAGACCCATGCTGCTGCCTCAGCACTCCCCAACTCCTCCACCTTTCAGAGATGCAGTGCTGACCTTTCCACCATGGAATGTGATGCACTTTCTCACACACTGTCATTGTCATTCCTAATCCCAACAGACTTATGCTATAAGCAGGTGCTTATATTACTGTTATATAAGGATATAGAAAAGGAAGTCACGATTACATAACTTGTCAGTGGTCCCACAGCAAAGGAGACAGAGAACAAGAGCCCAACATGGGCTCCAACACCAAGTAGAGCCTTTCTCATCAGTTTTTCTCCTACAAGAAATCCCTGTATGTTATTGGGAAACAGGGTACTTTTTGTTGTTGTTAGGAAGACTGGCCCTGAGCTGTTGCCAATCCTCCCCTTTTTGCTTGAGGAAGAGTGGTCCTGAGCTAATATTTGTGCCCATCTTCTTCTACTTTATATATGGGATGCCGCCACAGCATGGCTTGATGAGCAGTGCGTAGGTCCATGACCAGGATCCAAACCCATGAACGCTGGGCCACCAAAGCAAGTGCGCGAACTTAACCATTATGCCACCTGGCCAGCCTCCAGGGTACATTTTTGAGACTATCATTTAGCCAGATATCCTGCTGATTCTTGGAGTAAAAACTGAGGTACAATTTTAGTTTAAGAATCTATAGCTAGGACTCTAGATCAAATTAATCTGTAACAATCAAAGGCTGAGAAAAAAAATCAATAAATGCTACAAACGGTTTTATGCTTTCATGAGCAGAAAAATCTACAGGATGATCAAGTAACTAGCTATGTTTAATAGCAAATATTAATTTGAGTGAATATTAAGTAATCATGATACTTTTCCCTCTATGGCCAAATGCAGCTTCAGAATTTTTCTCAATGTAGTACTCTAGGCAGGAGCTATTAATCCAGGCCGGCACTTGGAGGAAACGTTGACCCTCCCTTATGTAGCCCTCGCAATAATCGGGTTTAGAGAGTAAAAAACAAATTTATTTAAATTACTTTATTACTAATCTTCTGATTACTTTATTCCCAAAGGCCTAACTTGGAATATATGGAAGAAAGGTAGTGGAATGGTTTTTCCAGACCCACTTCAGTTACTTCAGGTCCTCATTCATTAATAAGGTTTTTGAGAGGTAAAAAAGCTATCACTTGTTTCTGTGAACTGAGGGTGAACTCAGTAAACACTGAAAAATAAAAAATAAGCCTTCGATCCTTATTTCTACCATCATGTGATCTGAGCTATTTGAGTAGAATCATAAATCTGAGTTTGAAGGGTTACCTAGACCAACCTCCCGTTCCCGTTCAGTGCGAAACATTATTAACAGAGAGTAAAAGAGAAATCTATCCAATGTTTCAAGTTCCTCAGAAGTGGGTGGGGCAGCTCCCCCAGTTTGCTGCTGGATGGAGCATGGCCCGTGAACCCTGGAAAAGCAAAACTCCTGTCTGCATCAGGGAAGCATGGGAACAGGGCTAGCCAAGGACAAAATGTCCCTTTCCTAAAAACAAACGTTAAACCAGATCCCTTCCCTTCTATGATTTTCAAAAAGCATTGCATCATCGACAGGCTTAAGCATTAGTAAAAATAATAACAAATTAATAAAAGTGAAGATATATAAATAATAAGGGAGAGTGTATGTGAGAGAGAGAGGGAGGAAAGAGGTCTAAATGAGTTTTCCTTCCCCTCTTTTAAAATGTAAATCCTCCCAGGAGTAGTCAGCCAACATCATTACTGCTTAAAGCATTAGCAGAACAGTAGGACCAGCATATAAAATAATGAGGGGGAGAGGGAAAAGACGCCGTTGGGAAGACTCTAAGGGAGTAACAGGGGTGGGGAGAAGTTTCTAATTTCGCCTTAAAGTTACTCTAATTAGGGCCAGCCCGTGGCTTGGCGGTTAAGTGCCCGCGCTCCGCTACTGGTGGCCCAGGTTTGGATCCCCAGCGCGCACGGATGCACCGCTTCTCCGGCCATGCTGAGGCCATGTCCCACATACAGCAACTAGAAGGATGTGCAGCTATATGTACATATCTATATCTACCGGGGCTTTGGGGGAAAAAAAAAAAAAGGAGGATTGGCAATGGAAGTTAGCTCAGATCCGGTCTTCCTCAGCAAAAAGAGGAGGATTAGCAAGGATGTTAGCTCAGGGCTGATCTTCCTCACAAAAAAAAAAAAGTTACCCTAATTCGATGACCTTTTGTGTCCCCTTAGACGCTCTAGCATTACACGAGGACCACATACCCTATTTCTTACGCTGTTTACAAATCATAAAACCAAGCGCCATCACACCTTCAGCGATTTGCGGGCCTCTGTGGTATTTTAGGTAACTGCATCTTCTTTCCGGCCCAAATCTCCGCCTATAGAAACACATTTACACATCAGGAATCCGGACACGGGTTCTCACACCCACTCACTGCTGCAGGCTGCGCCGGTCTCGGGTGGTGGGTTCTGCCTACAGCGCCTACGGGAAACAGCCCCCGGGTTTCCGGCAGCAGAGCGCCCGCCCCCGCCCCGCCCCCGCCCGCGGTCATTAAGGTCCTCCCCGGGACGCCCCCACAGCCCGGCCGGCGACTCTTCAGGGACCGCGCTCCCGGGACAGGCCACACTGAGGATGGAGAGGAGGGCTCGGAGCTCCTCCAGGGAGGCCCCCGGGAGAGGCGGCGGGTCCGCGCACAAGGAGAACAAGAGGGCGAAGGCCGAGAGGGGCGGCGGAGGCCGCGGGCACCGGGATGCCGGGCGCGAGCGGCCAGGCGTAGGGCGGGCGGGGAGCCCGGAGGAACCCCCAGCGCCGGCAGCCACCGTGGTGGACGTGGATGAGGTCCGAGGCTCCGGCGAGGAGGGCACAGAGGTGGCGGTGCTGTTGGAGAGCGAGCGGCCGGAGGAAGGTACAGCGGGCAGGTCAGGAACCAGGGAGGGCGAGCGGCCTTTGCAAGTGGTACCCGAGGAATGTCAGATAAGGTGCAACGAGTCACTGCACCGAGAGCCACCGAGATCAGCCTGCTGGACCTGCTCAGAGTCCCAGGAAATAAAAGGCATGAGTTAGGACCCACCGACCCCACAGTGGTGGAGACCCAAATACATCAGAAGAAATACAAATAATATCAACTAAATACTGTACCGTTAGTTTCAGGGTCCAGCCATGGATGGGAAGTGGGAGGGAGTGAGGTCCAGGTTGGGGACTCATCAACATGAAAAAGGAACCATGCAGCTAGTTTCGGTGGCCATGGAAGAGTATATGGGCACCTAATTTCAGTAAAGACATGCGTGAGCTGGTGGGTCTGGGCCACTATGAAGCTTATTCTTCTCTACTCATCCTCACCCCTCAGTCGTACCTAAAAGCATTTTAAACTTTCTTTGGGATGATCATTCTTTCTGAAAAGTAGAGGCAGCAGAGCCAAGTAGAGAAAAGCCAGACCCCAGTTTAAATCTCAGCCAGCCAGGTGATCACAGTCAGGGCCTTAACCATCTATCAAATGGGGGTAGCAACAGCACCGACCTCAGAGGGTGATTGTGAGGATAAAATGAGATAAAACGCCCCAGACACTTTGCACAGAGCCTACAGCAAAGAACATACTTAATGAGAGCAGAAGCCTTGCATGCTCAAAGAGGAAAGTTAGACCAAAGGAGAGAATTACCAGCAAAGGGGTCTCTTTGGCTTCTGCAGGTGAAGCAACTCTTAAGAACAAATTTATCTGCTTCCGATCCTTTTTATAATGAATGGAAGAAAACAATTCCTTAAGTGTAGGATGAGGGAGGTTTAAAGGAAAGTAAATAAAGAAAATGTGTTATATTGCTTTCTGCTGGCTATGAAATTTTAACATTTCCTGTCTGCCAGCAATGCAGTATATGCTGGAGCATTGAAAGCTATGACTTGAGAAAGATTCCTGCAGCTGGGGTATAGTTTGTGGACCATGTTAATGCTGGTTTGCCTAATTGATGCCCTCTCATCAGTCAGAAACTTTTGATCATTAAAGCATTGTTGGGTTCAATGCTACAGTAATGCTGAGGTTAAAGGTCTTGTAAGGATTGTGTTTCAGACCACATAGGTGGGGTAAGCAAGGAAGGGAGCCCCCATTTATGGAGCCCCTATTATGTGCCAGGCACACACTAGGTGTTTTACTCAGTATTATCATTCCCGCATCACAGATGAGGAAAAATGCTGAGAAATTAAGTGACTTGCCCAAGACCTACAGCTAGGAAGTGGAGAAACCAGAATTCCAGAGTAAGACAGTCTGACTGAAAAGCCCATCCTTGCATGGCACTGCCACTGATTTCTGGTCATGGTCCCAGCACTGCCACCAACCAGCTGTGACCTTGGGCAAGTAGCTTCACCTTGGCGGGGTTCACTCAGTCTCTCCAGCTATAAAGTGACTAGAGCCCAAGACCCCAAGCAATGCATGAGAAGTCCCATTAAGGACGAGGCAGCCTTGCTGAGCCTTTGTCTGAGAGGTTTCTGTGGCTCCTGGAGGAAAAGAGAGCAAGAGGCAGCAAAATCCCCTCCTCCTCCGCACTTAGCTCCACACTCCCACAGCCAGGCTACTTAAGACTTGGGAGAAATGAAAAGGAGCTTCACTTTAGCAAAATGGGCATTCTTGGCTTATATGTATCTAAAGGCTCTTCCTGCTTTAACATTTAATGTTTCTAATGTTTCACTATTCACTTAACCTAAACAAATTGGATATTCAAGGAACTTATTCTAAGAGAATAATATTTTGTGAGTAAAGCTTCAAGTTAGGTTTTGGGTATAGATATTAGTTCTCTCCTCACCTCCCTAACTACTCTATGAAGGAATTTTGAGGACCTTCTTCACTTATAAAATGTAGTTTTGTCTGTATGTGCATTTATTTATTTTTAATTATCATAGTTACCTCTGGCAAATGAAATATATTTATAAACTAATTAAATATGCAATAACACTGTTATGGCCCTTAAGGAAGAATATTGTAAAAACTAACGATGTTGAAGAGCAGCACTTCCCAAAGTAGGTTGCGTGAGAAATAAATTCTATAGAACATGAATTCCTTAGAGAAAACACTACCTGGTCAAATGTCTGGGAAATACTAGGTTAAACAAAGCTAAGAATGCTTCTTCACTACAGGAATTCTCTTAGCTTCAATACACTGATGAACGTTGGGGAGCTCCAGGAGTGGGATATAGTACACAGTACAGTCATGCATCACTTAATGATGGGGAGACATTCTGAGAAATGCGTCGTCAGATGATTTCATCATTGTGCGAACATCATAGGGTGTCCTTACACAAACCTGGATGGTATGGCCTACTACACCCCTAGGCTATATGGCACTAATCTTATGGGACTGAGCCCCTTCTTTGGACTAGGATGTGGCTTCCCAGACAGTCTTTGAAAATCACCTATATGGGGGTGAAGTTAGTTCATTAGTGTCTGTAAAAAAGTGACGAGGAACTGGAGTGCAGAACATCCAGGTTGCTTGGGTGATAAACAAAATGGTATCAGGGAAAGTCAATCGCAAGAACACAAGCTTCTGGGGGCCTTGTTTACGTTGTGTCCTCAGGGCCTGGGATAGCGCCTGACACAATATAGGTGCTCAATAAATATTTGTTGAATGTAGGAAGGAAGGAGAAGTGGATAGTGAAAATGATTTGAATGTAATAGCTATGTAAATCTCAAGAATTCTAATCTCCAGGTACTAGAATACCGGTCAAAGGAATTCTATTTGTCAGTTTAAAAACCACATAGAGGACTAGAAGGTGACTAAAGGTTAGGGATGGGAAGGAAGAGGATAACTAATTGGTGGGGCTGAAAATTTTATTTCCATGCCTGAAATAACTGGAAAAGTCATCATGAAACTGATGTGCAGATCACTTGAAGAGGCCAGATATGCAAGCTGCACCAGCGCAAAACTAACATCAGCACCAGGAAGAGGAAACTGAGGTTCGAAGAGGTCATGTGCCTTGCTTTGACAGAAAATGGTGGAACGAGAACTGGAACCCAGATTCTGCCCAGATTCCGTGCCTGTTCCAATGTACCCCACTACTGCCTTTCCAGGAGCCCGCTCTACCTTCCATAGACCCAAATAGCCCTTCACACAGGCAATGCCCCAGGTCCTGTGAACTGACCACTCTGATATCCAGCTCATTCTAATATTTCCAGCAGTGTCTACAAACTGCTCTGCTAGTCAATGAATATGGTGAAGTTCCATTATAATTATTCTTTTGCTTTTTTTTTTTTTTTAAGGTACCAAGTCTTCTGGTTTAGGGGCCTGTGAGTGGCTTCTTGTCCTCATATCCCTGCTCTTCATCATCGTGACCTTCCCTTTTTCTGTCTGGTTCTGCATAAAGGTGAGATTCCATGAGGACCGAATAGGTAATTTCCTGGTACCTCTCACTGACTGCAACGTGTCCACCCTTACTTCTATAGTTTGGTACACGCTGTCTGCTCTGCATGGAATGCCCTCACTCCCACTCACCTTACTCCTTGAAGACCTTGCTCAAAAGTAACTGTGAAGCCTTCCTTGACTCTCCCAGACTGTCTTTCCCTTCCTTGTGCTCTTGTGTCGTTCTGTTGTCATATCCATTCCAGCACTTACCACATGTACAATATTTGTTGACACCTGATCTCTTCCCTTAGACTGAGAGCCCCTTCAGGACAGGGGCTATGTCTAGGTCATCTGCACTCTGTAACACAAAGATGGGCCCAGAAGAGATCATGATGTCTACTTCCGCTTCTGACACTTCTGGAAAACTTGTCAGGCAGCTTCTGTAGACCATGAATGACAATTATCTTTGGCCCACAGGTGGTTACACTTGCCTGTCCTTGAAGTAAATGAAGACCTGTGTCAGTTTGGGAAGCACATGCCAAGAAGGAATTAGAAGTGCAAGGAACTTATTGGGAGGCATTGTCTGTGACAGATTAAGGGGAGAGAGAACAAGAAGAGGCAGGGAAAGCCTTCAGACAATGATGCAGGTCTGACCTGTACTATGAGAAGGGGAAGGAAGGATTGGACAGAAAGAGCCTCAGACTGTGGTGCAGCTCCAAAAAAGTCTTGGCCAGCCTGAAAGGGAACTCCTGAGCGAAGTTTGCTTCATAGAGAAGTTTCACGATGGGCAGAAATGGCCAGGCCCTAGTACGCTTGCCATTCTTAGTTATTGGCTGAAGCTGCCAGAGAAGAGCATGTCCACGGCCTGAACACTGCAGATGCTGCTGGGGCCACTGCTAATTGCACTCCTCATGCGGGCTCTTCTTACTCTACTCCTCCTTCTTCTCCTCCTCCTTCTTCTTCTCCTTCTTCATGAAACGGTGTTGGATTTTGTCAAATGCTTTTTCTACATCTATTGAGATGATCATGTGGTATTTGCCCTTTATTCTATTGATATGGTGTATTACGTTCATTGAATTAAACCAACTATGTATTCCTAGGATAAGTCCCGCTTGGTTATGGTGCATAATCCTTTTTACATGTTGCTGGATTCAGAGTGCTGGTAATTGGTTGAGGATTTTTGCATCTATATTCATAAGGGATATTGGTCTGTAGTTTTCTTATGTTGTGATGTCTCTGTCTTGTTTTGATATCAGGATAATACTGGCCTCAGAGAATGAGTTGGGAAGATTTCCCTGCTCTTCTATCTTTTGGGAGAATTTGTAAAGAACTGATATTACTGCCTCTTTAAATGTTTGGCAGAATCCACCAGAGAAGCCCTCTGGTCCTGGACTTTTATTGTGGGAAACTTTAATACTACTGATTCAATCTTTTACTTCTAGATCTTTTCAGTTTTTCCTTTTCTTCTTGCATCAGTTTTGGTAGTTTGTGTTTCTATAGGAATTTTTCCATTTCATCCAAGTTATCTAATGTGTTAGCATATGGTTTATAGTATTTTCTCTTATAATGTTTTTTATTTCTGTAAAGACAATAGTGATGTCCCTGTCATTCCTCTTTGATTCCTGATTTGGCAATTTGATTCTTCTTTTTTTGATCAAACTAGCAAAATATTTGTCAATTTTGTTAATCTTTTCAAAGAACCAACTTTTGGTTCCTTGATATTCTCTATTATTTTTCTATTTTCTATTGCATCTATTTCCACTCTAATCTTTATTATTTTCTTCTTTCTGCTTGCTTTAGGTTTAGTTTGTACTTCAATTTCCAGTGTCTTAAGGTAGAAGATTAGGGTATTATTTTGAGATATTTCTTCTTTTTTTATTATAGGCATTTACAGCTATAAATTTTCCTCTAAACACTGCTTTAGTTGCATCCCATATGTTTTGGTATCTTTGGTTTTTGTTTTCATTCATCTCAAAGTATTTTCTATTTTTTTTGTGTGATTTCTTCTTTGACCCATTGGTTATTTTAGAGTGTGTTGTTTAATTTCCATATATTTGTGAGTTTCCCAAATTTCCTTTGTTTCCTTGATTTCTAATTTCATTCCATTGTAATCAGAGAATATACTTTGTGTGATTTCAATCCTTTTAAATTCATTGAGGTTTGTTTTATGGCCTAGCATATGGTCTATCCTAGAGATGTTTCATGTGTGCTTGAGAAGAATGTGTATTCCACTGTTGTTGGGTGGAGTTATGTGTAGATGTCTGTTAGGTCTAGTTTGTTTATAGTCTTCTTCAAGTCTTCTGTTTCCTTGTTGATCTTCTGCCTAGTTGTTCTATCAATGACTGAAAATGGGATATTAAAGTCTCCAACTATTATTGTTGAATTGTCTATTTCTACATTCTTTTTCTTTGATTTTTGCTTCATGTATTTTGGAGGTAAATTTTTAGGTGCATATATGTTTATCATTCTTATACTTTCCTAATGCACTGACCCTTTTATCATTATACAATGTCCTTCTTTATCACTAGTAACATTTTTGTGTGTTTGTTTTAAATTCCATTTTGTCTGATATCAGTATAGCCACTCCTGCTCTCTTTTGGTTACTCTTTGTGTGGTATATATTTTCCCATCCTTTTACTTTCAGCGTATTTGTATCTTTGAATCTGAAGTGTGTCTTCTATAGACAGCATATAGTTGACATCAGGTTCTTCTTGAAGGGTGATCTGAGCACCTGCATGGCTGCCATAAGATGCAACACTGACTCGGCCACAGTTTGTGCAGAAGGCTCTCAGGCCTGATCACTTAAGAGTAAGCCCTGAGAAGCCAATTAGGTAGAGGACACTAAAGTTGAACTAGATGGTTACATTTGAGCAAGGTCTTGAAGGAGTAAGACTCCTCTTCATCTCTGGGAAGAATTGTTTCTTCCAATAAAAGCAGAAAAGAAACAAGAAATGCTAGGGAATCAAGAAACTGGGAATGGCTGGGGCATGTTCCAGGAACCAAACCCAGTCATTCTTTCTCATTGATTTTTTTCAACTAGCAAGGCAGTGTTCAGGCACAGGAGTCCTAAACCTCATAAGGATGAACAAGACATGATTCTTGACCTCTAGGGACTTACAGTGGGGTAGTGGAGCCTGTTACTTTAAGAAGCAACTTCAGAGCCAGCCCTGATGACCTAGTGGTTAAAGTTCAGCATGCTCCCGGCCCGGGTTTGGTTCCTAGGCGTGGAACCACACCGCTCATCTGTCAGTAGCCATGCAGTGGCAGTAGCTCACATAGAAGAACTAGAAGGACTTAGAACTATAATATATAACTATGTACAGGGGCTTTGGGGAGGAAAAAAAAAGGCACACTTCAAAATATGTTACTTTTGGTCTCTTCATTACATTTTCATACTTGACTAATTATATTCAATGGAGCTCTCTAAAGTGGAGGGAGGATGAAGAAGGAAAACAGACTTGTCTACAGTCACAAATAATTTCTTCATTCATTCAACAAATATTTATTGAACACTTACTATGCATCAGGCATATTTGTTTATTTATTTATTTTTAAATTTTTTATTTCTTTGTTGAGGAAGATCAGCCCTGAGCTAACATCTGTTGCCAGTCTTCCTCTTTTTGCTGAGGAAGATTAGGCCTAAACTAACATCTGTGCCCATCTTCCTCTGTTTTGTATATGTGATACCGCCTCAGCATGGCTTGATGAGCAATGTGTCGGTCCAATGAGCAGTGTGTAGGTCTGCACCCAGGATCCAAAGCTGCAAACCCCAGGCCACCGAAGCAGAGCACACGAACTTAACCACTACACCACCAGGCTGGCCCCTTGTATCAGGCATTTTTTAGGCACTGAGAAAAAATGAGTAATTCCATATCGTTAGGGAGTTCACAGTCTGGTGGGCATAAATATAAATAAACAGACCAACTATGATAATGATAAGCAAGCAGTAGAACCCAGATTCTGATACCAGGCCAGAAAGTGAAGTTTATTTTTAAAGTAGTGTGTAGTAACTTTCCCATCTCTCTTCTAATATACAGACATTTCTATACAGAGAATCTCCTTTTTTGTCACTTAAAAATAGCTCTACACATTTTCAGGGAACACTCTATTTTTCTAAATACATCACCAATAAGAATTGACAAATTAAAATCCAATTGAATCATTTTGAAGCAACCTCAGAAGAAATCTAGTTTGAAGCAAAATGTAAGAAGTGATATTAAAATATACTCCCTCTTTCTGTTAAATAGTAATGATCAATACATATAAAAGTTAATAATGCAGAAATCACAGTAAAATACAACATTAAACATGCCATGATAAACATGCTGTAATTTCTTTGATTTAGGGAACATTGTGGAAGCATTATTTTTTAGATAATCATGATTCTTTAATCAAAATTCTGTCCATGGGCTCAAAAATTAACACGGCCAATATACTTTTTCATTGGTTTCTGAAATTCTATACTTATTTAATGTAGATTTTGGAAACATAAGTATTAACAAATTTTTTCTTGCTTCTCAAAACAAAAGATTTCTGATACCTAGGATCACTCTTATACCAAGGCCTTTTGAAGACTTTCTTTTTCTTTCTTGGAGTGATTCAAAAGTATTAAATTTCTTTTTAGGTTGTACAGGAGTATGAGAGAGTAATTATATTCCGACTGGGACATCTGCTTCCTGGAAGAGCCAAAGGCCCTGGTAAGAAATACCTTTTTCACCCCTATAGACTCGCCAATTTCTTCAATCCATGCATATTTGTAACATGGACCTCAGATTACATGAAGCAACTTGATTCATGATATCTTCATTTTCCAATCTGTTACTCGTAACACAGGTTATTAAGAAATTCTTCAGAGAGCATTACTACCAGGTCAACAGGGACCAAGAGAGAGGATGGGTGCAGAGGGCCAAATGCCAGGGCCAGGCGGGCTGGAGTAGCAAGTAGGCTTAGGACCCAGGGCCAGCCACTGGTTTGAGTAGAAAGTGTGTATGCTCAGTTAATTCTCAGAGCAAATTCTCTGCTAGAATTTGTGAATTCTCAGAGCAAAGCTGAGCTAGTTCACAGTCCAGGTGGTCAGACCAAACCATGGGAAATAGGCAAAGTTCAGCATCCAAGTAACAAATTGGCCTTCAGTTGGTGGAATTTAAGAAACATAGACTGAGCACTACTTGTGTTTCAGATACTATACTGTATAACTACAGGAGATCTGAAGATGGATGAATGAGACATGGTTTCTGATCTCTAGGACCTTAAAGTCTAGTGGAGTTGATGTCCAGAGGTCCAATCTGATTATGGGGCACAGATAGAAGTATGGTTTGTCGGAAAAGTCTAGTAGTTGGGGTTTGGACATCCAAGCTAGCCAGGAAGGCATGAGAAGGAGCAGAGTGTCACTGTGCATCTATTGGAAAGGGTCCAAGTTCCAAGCTAGGTTTACAGAAAATGGTAGAGAATAGAGATCAAACTAGAAGATACAAATCAGAGTTTGAAGATTCAGAACCAACAGATGGGTCCACACAAAAGTAGAACCAGACCCTGTGTTCAGGACAGGACTGTCTGTTCTGATTCTAGTTTTCGGCATACTTCTTGATTGGAGCTAGAAAGGGCTAGTAATTGGGCTGATCTTTAGAGAGATCCTGGGCTCTGTGAGTTGCTGCTGGTTCCAACAAAGCTTTGGCTCTTGCAGGAGCCCGCAGTGTCTAAAGGGCTCTCAGAAAATCTCAAATCAATCTAAAAATATTTATTTGACATTGACCCTGTACATTACATTGGGTGGATGAGAAACAACTAGCCAACTAGAAGGCTGGTATCATGATATTGCTATTCTGATTACCTCTTGGGCTCACATTTTAAGAAATACCACATGGAGGTTGCTGGCTCTAAAGTTTATCACCTTGGTACATACGAGAATTCAAAAATAATTTTACAGAGCACCTAAAAGGCACTAAGTCAGGCACTAGAGCTAACAATAGTGCATAGGATACTCTTGTTAGGGAGTTCAAATCTAGTGAAGGAGACAGTCATGTAACACAAGATCTGGAGGGGTCAGCACCATGACCAAGGTGACCATATGGCCCATTTTACTGGGGATAATCAATGTTTATGCCTATTGTCCTGGAGTAAGTTGTAATAGTATTCTCCTTTTACTTTCAAAAGTGTGCCAGATTGAACAACAAATTATATGGTAAACTTAGCAACAGAAAACACACTATAGGGGTGGAGGTAGTGCCCAATAGTCTGTGTAGTTGGAGGCTAAGAAAAGCAAGGCAGTGTGCAACCTGACCCCAAAAAGGTGAACCTCAAACAGTCTGCATGCTAGCCATTCACCTGTCACTTCTCCCTCCCCATCCTGTAGGTCTTTTCTTCTTTTTGCCCTGCCTGGACACCTACCACAAGGTTGACCTTCGTCTCCAAACCTTGGAGATACCTTTTCATGAGGTAAGCCAAATGATGGATTTTGCTTCCTGTCTACATTTGGCTGAGCTACCAATTCTCATCCAGGACAAAATGACTATTTAAGCTCAAAAGTAGAAAAGGAAAGTAGAGGTATGAACTACATCAAACTTAAAAACTCCTGTGCCTCAAAGGACATAGTCAACAGAAGGAACAGGCAACCTATGGAATGGAAGAAAATATTTTCAAATAATATATCTCATAAGAGGTTAATATCCGGAATATATAAAGAAATCTTATAACTCAAGAACAAGAAAGCAAACAACCCAATTAAAAGTGGGCAAAGGACTTTGTGATGGTTAATTTTATGTGTCAACTTGGGTAAGCTATGGTACCCAGACATTTGGTCAAATTATCTGGATGTTGCTGTGAAGGTATTTTTTAGATAAGATTAATATTTAAATCTACTGATTTATAGCAGATTACCCTCCATAATGTGGGTGGGCCTCATCCAATATGTTGAAGGCCTTAAGAAAAATACTAACCTCCCATTGAGGAGGAGGGAATTCTGCCAGCAGACTGCTCTTAGACTCTAGCTGCAGTCTCAGCTCTTCCTTGGGTTTTCAGCCTGTTGGCCTCTCCTGAAGATTTTGGATTTGTCAGGCTCTACAATGTAAGCCAATTTCTTTAAATCTCTTTCTCTCTCTCTCTCCCTCTCCCCCACTCTTCACACACACACACACACCCCCTAATGATTCTGTTTTTCTGGAGAGCCCTGACTAATACAGACTTGAATAGACATTTCTGCAAAGAAGATATACAAATAGCCAACGGACACATAAAGAGATGTTCAACACCACTAATCACTAGAGAAATGCAAATCAAAACCACCATCAGATATCACCTCACACCTATTAGGATGGCTACTATAAAGAAAAAAACACAAACCAAAAAATAACAAGTGTTGGCGAAAATGTAGAGAAATTGGAACCCTTGTACACCATTGGTGGGAATGTAAAATGGTGCAGCTGCTGTAGAAAAACAGTACAGTTGTTCCTCAAAAAATTAAAAATAGGGGCCAGCCTGGTGGTGTAGTGAAGTTTGCATGCTCTGCTTCAGTGGCCCAAGGTTTGCAGGTTTGGATCCCGGGCGCAGACCTATGCACTGCTTATCAAGCCATGCTGATATGTGTCCCACGTATAAAGTAGAGGAATGTGGGCACGGATGTCAGCCCAGGGCTAATCTTCCTCACACACACAAAAAATTAAAAATAGAATTACCATTTGATCCAGCAATTCCACTTCTGCATTTATACCCTAAAGAATGGAAAGCAAGGTTTTGAAGAGATATTTGTACACCTATGTTCATAGCAGCATTATTCACAATAGCCAAGAGGTGAAAGCAACCCAAGTGTTCATCAGTAGCTGAATGGATAAAGAAAATGTGGTATATACCTACAATAGAATATTATTCAGCCTTAAAAAGGAAGGAAATTCTGACATATGCTACATCATGGATAAACCTTGAGAACATTATGCTAAGTGAAATAAGCCAGTCACAAAAAGACAAATGCTGTATGATTCCACTTATATGAGGTACCTACAGTAGTCAAATTCATAGAGACAAAAAGTAGAATGGTGGTTGCAGGAGTTGGAGGGAGGAATAAAGGAGTTGTTGTTTAATGGGTTTCAGTTTTGCAAGATGAAAATAGCTCTGGAGACTAGTTGCACTATAATTTGAATGTACTTAACACTACTGAATTGTACGTTAAAAATGGTTAAGATGAGGAGCTGACCCAGTGGCACAAGCGGTTAGGTGCGCATGCTCCGCTGTGGCAGCCCGGGGTTCACAGGTTCGGATCCCAGGTGCACACCGACACACCGCTTGTCAGGCCATGCTGTGGTGGCATCCCATATAAAGTAGAGGAAGATGGGCACAGATGTTAGCCCAGGGCCAATCTTCCTCAGCAAAAAAAAAAAAGAGAGAGAGAGAGAGGAGGATTGGCATCGGATGTTAGCTCAGGGCTGATCTGCTTCACACATACAAAAAAAAAAGGTTAAGATGACAAATTTGATTACCACAATTAACAGTTAAAAGAAAAGTAAAGACAACATCTAGATTATTAGTAATTCAGATTTATAAGCCTTTCCTATGTTGTCTTCCACTTTCAGTTTGAAATTCTTTCTCACTCTTCCTGTGGGTAAATAGAAATGTAAATAGAAATTATATATTTTTAAAAAGTCTTATTTTAGATAATAAATGTAAAAAAGGAAGAAATAAAATTTGCCCCTAATCCTATTACCTATAGATAGGTGTCGATATATTGCAGTATATCCTTTCAGGCTTTTCTATGTGTGTGGTTATATTTACGGACAGGTATATATATCATACCCTACATACTTTTTTGTAACGCCTTTTTTCACTCAACAATCTGTTGTGATCATCTCTTCATGTATTAGCTATGTTCCTACCCCCTTATTTTAAGTGGACACATAGCATTTCATTATATGGATGTATTACAAGTTATAATTCCCTATGGTTGATATTATTTCCAATTTCTTATTGCAACACTGTGAATAACATCCTTGCAGCTAAATCCTTAAAATATGTCCTTGTGATAAGTGTCTAAAAATGGAAATGTCGAGAACAGGCATCTTTTAGGGCTTTTGGTGTGTGTCACCAATCTGCCCTCTAGTGTACACCCAGCAAGCAAAACGGGAGAGTGCTTGTTTCCCAGAATGTGCTTCTCTCTGAGCACATTTTTCTGGCGTCAGTTTAAAAAGACCTGATAGACAATTAACTGAATGCTTTCATATAAGAAAATTATTCCTGATTTTTTTACAAAAGGATTTGCAACAGGATTAAATTGCGAGTTCTTTAGTGTATTTAATAAAAACTCTATAATCTTCAAAACCATGTCAATTTTGAATCAAGGGTGAGCCAACTACTCTTTTTTCTTGCTATAATCCTACTCTGGGAAAATTCCCTTTGAACACATTTAGCTCCTCTGTGCCCACATGGGAAAGGAGTCCAAGAAACAGGTCTGTCATCCAAACTTTCTTTTCTGCCTAGGTTGTGACCAAAGACATGTTTATAATGGAGATAGATGCCGTCTGCTACTACCGAATGGAAAATGCCTCTCTTCTCCTAAGGAGTCTTGCTCACGTGTCCAAAGCTGTCCAATTCCTTGTGCAAACCACCATGAAGCGTCTCCTGGCACATCGATCCCTCACTGAAATTCTTCTGGAGAGGAAAAGCATTGCCCAAGATGTAAAGGTACTTAGATAAACTTAATGTCGAATATGTTGAAATATCTCTATCTTTTTTTCATTTCCTCATTGGCCGTTATTGAATCTTCCACGTGCCAGGCATTCACTGCTAAAGGGGCCATCCCTTAAGGAGCTGATAGCTAAGTAAGAGGTTGCCAAATCGACCCTGAGCCAATCATAGTCACCAATCTGGTGCTGATTACTCAGTCATTGGCACAGTTTTTGCTCTCAACCCTACCCAGTGGCTTTAGACTCATTGTAAAGTGCTCACATAGCACAAAGTGGTGAGATTGGGAGCTGGCAGGGGTGGTGGGGCTGGACAGGAGGGGCTGGTGGTTTACAAAGATGATAGGGAATGGTTCCTGGGAGCTTACAGTCTAGTTGGGAAATAAGCAAGTTAAATAATGATAAGTTCAAATAAGACTTTCAGATCAAAAGAGTTAGTAAGATGTCATAGACCCTGACATGATTAATTACCCAACCAATCATCTAGATTTAATTGATTTGGATGACAGGAGGAGGAGAATAGCAAGAACTGCCTCACAAGCAGCCTCCTCTAGCCCGCAGGCAGCAAGCTTAGCAACCTCTCCCACGGCCAGGCCAGCGTAGGCATCTTTGATTCTCACCAAGATGAGTTGGCAAAGGTATTCAGAAGAGAGGTGAGAACTAAGCAGGATTCCAGGCAGCCGGCCAGTCAAGTGGCAATTACCACTAGTGATGGAGCCTGGCATTGAGGCCATGGAGCACTCAGGCCCAGAATTGAGTTAGGAGGTTACAAAATCAAGTCTAGCTGAAAGGAGAACCTCCACTAGAAGGATCTAAGAATCAAAGGCATTGATAATGATTGTGCTTGATGGGGCCTGAGCAGTCACTAATCTGAGAAAACAAAGTTCCCAAATATTTGTGACTTGTCCAACTTGTTGCTGATAAAACTGTGATTAGCATCCTGATGGAAAAGGGAAGAACTCAGGAGACAAGAGAAGCCAAAAAGAAGAAAATGTTAGAACAAGAAGCACACACAGGAGTTGCTGCTCTGGAATTTAAAAACCACTCAAGTGTGCTCCCCGTCCGTCCCCCTTCAGTCTCTCATCCTGTTCATCCCTCCCCTCTAAAGGATAAACAATAGGGTCCAGACTCTTGACATCCAAGCTTGCCTTTGTTACATTGAATTATAATCTATCTATTTATACATTTGTCTTCCCCAATTATGAACTCCACATTGGCAGGGGTCATATTTTATTCATCTCTTTGTCCTTAGCACCTGGCACATGGCTTGTTGAACAGCTGCCAGATGTTTTTTGGATGAGTGAATAAATGACCCAACTGTGGTAGCCTCACCTCTCATTGTCCTTCCCCCACTGTATCTAATACTCCAGCCTACTTGGTGTTTCTCCAGCGTTCAGCACTTTTATGCTTCCAAATAGCCTCTTAGGCTATTTCCTCTGCATGGAATACTTCCCATTTCCCCACAAGCAAAATCGTGTTTGTTCTTTAAGATGCCACCTCCTCTGTGGCATCTTTTTCAAAATTCCTTTCTCTCACCAACCCCCAAATTAGTCTTCTCAGGGTTCTCAATGCACTAAGCTAACTATTTATCTAGCCACTAGGAAATCATCAGAGATAAGTTAAAAAGGAAAAATGTATGAGTCCACATGCTGAGCTCCAAGTCTTGCCCCTCTTTTCCAGAACCCACAGTTCATTTTCTTCCCCCTCCTGGGACTGGGAAGTCGGGGAAATGGATGCCACCAACAGGAAGGAAGAGGAATCACCTGTGAATGAAAGCCATCTGGGAGAGAGACTAGAAACTCTGGTTCTCTCATAAATGCATTTTAAAACAGATTCAACAAATACACCATCTGCATTATTTTCTATTGCTCCTGTAGCAAATTACCACAAATTCGGTGGCTAAAACAACACCAATTTAATCTCTTACAGTTTTGAAGGCCAGAAGTCCAAAATCAGTTTCACTGGGCCAAAGTCAAGGTGTCAGCAGGGCTGGTTCCTTCTGAAGGTTTTGAGAGAAGAATCTGTTTCCTGGCCTTCTTCAGCTTCTAGCAATGGCCTGCATTCTTTAGCTTGTGACCCCTTCCTCCATCTTCAAAGCACATCACTCCAATCTCTGCTTCCATCATCACACCACCCTCTCTTCTTCTGTGGTCAGATCTCCCTCCACTTCTCTCTTATAAACACACTTGTGATTGCATTCAGGGCCCACTGGAAAGATCTAGGATAATCTCCTCATTTTAAAATCCTTTAACTTAATCACATCTGCAAAGTCCCTTTTGGGTAACATTCACAGGTTCTAGGGATTAGACATGGATGTCTATGGGAGTTGTTATTCAGCCTACCACATCATCTTTAATTCCACAAATATTTATCGAGTGGCACTGTGCAAATTAAAACAACTTTTTGCAAGGCACCGTGATGTTAAAACAAAACGGGGAAGTAATGTCCTTTCAAAAGCAATGTGCTTTCTCCGTACAGAACAATGGCCATCAGTGCACGGGAGGCTCTGCTCCCACCTGGCTGTTCTCACTGACTTCTTAACTCTTCCCTCCACAGGTCGCCCTGGATTCAGTGACCTGTATTTGGGGAATCAAAGTGGAGAGAACAGAAATGTGGGTAGGAAATTAACCAAGAAGAACAATATGATAAAGGGAAATATTTTGGTTTCATTTAAAATTTTTGTTTGAAAAATTATTTTCATTAAATGAGCACCATACCCATATTAGCATAAATTTGGAAAAAAGAGAAAAAAATTACCTATGACCTCATGGCCATGACGCAACCATCGTAACATTTGGGCAAATTACTTTCACATTTTCTCTCTGCATTTAAAAATATATTTTTTTTAAGATAAAAGTCACATAACATAAAACTCACCATTTTAACCATTTTAAAGTACAACTCAGTAGTTTTTAGTATATTCACAGGGTGGTGCAACCATCACGACCATCTAATTCCAGAACATTTTCATCACCCCAAAAAGAAAGCCTGCACCCATTAAGCAGGCACTCCTCATTGCCCCCTCACCCGCCAGCCCCTGACACCCACTAATCTACTCTCTGTCTCTCTGGATTTGGCTATTCTGGACATTTCATATAAATACAATCATATAATATGTGGCCTTGGGTGTCTGGCTTCTTTCACTTAACATAATGTTTTCAAGGTTCATCCATGGTGTAGCATGAATCAGTACTTCATTCCTTTTTATGGCTGAATAATATTCCATTGTGTGGCTACACCACATTTTGTTTATCTGCTCATCAGTGATGGACGTTTGGTTTGTTTCCATTTGGGGGCTATTATGAATAATGCTGCAATGAACATTCATGTGCAAGTTTTTGTGTGAACGTATTTTCAGTTCTCTTGATTATATACCTAGGAGTGGAATTACTGGATCATATGGTAACTCTGTATTTAACTTTGTGAAGAACTGCCAAATTGTTTTCTATGTATTTTTCATAGATAAAATCAGGATAAAAGTACAATTTTGTATCTTTTATGCAATATATTAAGTATTGTTCTTATTTGGTCAGTTCTATCCTTTTCAAAATCAATTCTCTTTTATAAATTTAGATTACTTCCCTTATTCTTATTATTAATAGTATGGCTCTTCAAGGCTGTTTTTCATTATTCAACTGTAATAACTGGGATTTAGAAACTTTAAGTGGGAAAAAATCAACATAATACATAATACATGATACATAACACACAAAATTTGTTTTACTTGTAAATAGAAAACCACAGCTCTGCTGTAGCATCAGTGATAGTAAAAATCTGCCTTTGAGGCCCTGACCCTTGAGACGCCCCCCTCTGCCCACCGTCTACCCAGAGGTCTAGGGACGGCACACTCTGTTGAATCAGAGTTTCCCACGCATCAGGAGAAAACAGTAGAGAAGGTGGCAGGTCTGCATGAAACCTCTGGCTGCCAAAAGCGGTGCTGCGTATCCACCTGCCCACGTGTTCTTTCTTTTTCAGTAAGGATGTGCGGCTGCCAGCCGGGCTTCAGCACTCGCTGGCTGTGGAAGCCGAAGCGCAGAGACAGGCCAAAGTGCGGGTGAGCCAGCACTGAGCAGGCCGTCCTCCCCCCGCGGCTGCTCTTCGAGGAGCACTGGAGCATCCAAAAGGCCTGCTTACAGAGAGCATTTGCCCTTTGCCTTCCCACCGCCCACTCCTCCGGGCACTGGGAAGAATCTGGCTTGTGCCTCTCCCCACAACTCGATTAAAATTGCTCTCTTAAAGGGTGTTAAGAGCCTCCTAACTGACTAATGCAACATCTCTTTTCCTCTTACACCCCCTCTCTGAGACTATTGATAACAGTGACCACCTCCTCCTTGAGTCTTTCACTCACTGTCTCTCCAAAAATGCATCTCCTCGCACTTCATCCCTCCTCTATCGTGCTGGCATCTTTCCCTGGATAATATCAGTCACCTGTCACCTTTAGGTAAATGACACCTAGACCTGAATCCCTAGCCCTGCACAAGCTCTGAAGGGACAACCATGATCAGGGCCCAATTCCCTCAATGCCAGAGCCAAGAGAAGGCTGTGCTACTCATAGCCTCTACTCAGGCATGCCAGTGAGAAGCGAAGATGTGGCTGCCAGCAGCTCCTAAGGATTGAGATGTGGGTGAGATGGGGTATTGGGAAGAAGAAAATGAAGACTGAAGAGGAGGCAAATTTCTTTTAAAGAGCAGAAAGTAGGTGAAGAAAAAACCCCAAAACATAAGACAGTTGATAACTTTGGAGCATTGGGGAGGAGGAAGCAAGGAAGGTGGTCCTCTGGGCAGAGTTGCTTCTAGATCTCTGAGTCTAGTCCTCTTTGCCCACTTTCAAGTGGCATTTGGGTGGTGAGCTTGGCGCTCTGACTTCTGAAATGCTAACCCGATTTGGGAGGCATTCTTTCAGGATTCCGTGTCTTCACCTGGAATGCCGGCCAACCTTTTCTCTATATGGCAAAATCCTACTAATCTTTCAAGGCCCACTAGACATAATTAATAACTCCCCTAACACTTCATCTATACCTGCCATGGCCCTTAACAAATTCTGCCCTAAATTACAATTAACAGTATAATTCGCCTCCCTAGATCAAGATCTTGAGAAAGAAGACAGCCTGTTCTGTGCTTAACAGCGCCTGTCACATAGTAGATGCTCAGTACTTGTTGGTTGAGTCTCACTGAATAGTGATTAAACCTTCATGGAGCAAAGAAGAAAAATTCCTTTGCTTTTCTTGACATCTGTTCTCTAGATGATTGCTGCAGAAGGGGAGAAGGCTGCCTCGGAATCCCTGAGGATGGCAGCTGAGATTCTATCAGGCACTCCAGCCGCTGTTCAGCTTCGATACCTCCACACCCTTCAATCCTTGTCCACAGAGAAACCTTCCACGGTGGTTTTACCTTTGCCATTTGACTTGCTAAATTTCCTGTCTTCTCCCAGCAACAGAACCCAAGGAAGCATCCCTTTCCCAAATCCTTCCAAACCTGTTGAGCCACTGAATCCTAAAAAGAAAGACTCTCCCATGTTATAGGAGGAGCCAGGGATAATGTGACTGTAAAGGGGCCTGCCACCTAACAGCCACATCCCTGAGTGAGGCCCTCCGACCTCCCTTCCTGCCCTCTCTTTGGTTGCCATATGGAATGCCCTTGGAATGCACGCAGTCACAATGCGGCAACATACGTGAGAAGACTGAAGATGACGTAATGACAGAGAGGCCATGTAACAAGTTTAGGTGGATCATCTAATCAGAGTAATTGCAGGAAAGAGCTTTAGCTAACATTCTACTTCGGAAAGAATTTTGAGTCTATATGTGGCTAAATTTTGACTTCTGAAAACATAGTTCAAATGTCCTTTTGCTGTATGTCCTCTGGCCCCTTTGGCAAGGTTTTTTGCTGCTCCCATGGCCCTTTCTATATGCCCCATCATTGTGCTTATCACACTCTGTTGAAATCCTGGACTTAAGATGCAGGCTTCTCTCCAACAGTGCTATGAACTCCTCAAAGGCACGTCTTAGTCATTCTCCCCCAACCACACTCAACCTTGTACACTCCACCCCACATTCCTCGCACCTAACCCTGATAGTTGCACCACAGTGACACTTAAATGTTCCTGAGTGAATGAAAGAAAAAGAGATGTACTTGGGCTGGATATAAAATTTACACTTAATTAAAGAATTTAAAAGGAATTCTTTTTGTGGAGACTCCTTTCCTAAATAGAGAAAGAAAAGGACAAAAACATTTATCTGACACGTGTTGCTTAAAATCTGAGGAAGCATCGCTATAAGTATGGAGCTGATGTATTTTCAGTATAGAATTTACCAGCTTGCTTATTTTTCAAACAGTAATAACATGTGATCTATACATGCCCTGAAGTATTCTTTTCTTGTACAGATATTCCCTAATATGAATACATTCCTATAATATCATTTCAGTCTTATTTTCCATTAACTTGCATTATACAATTAGAAATACATATCTACAGGAAAAAATTAGCCAAGTAAATAAGAAAGCATACTAAGGTATATAGCAGATCCTCTATAAACTTAAAAAAATCAATAACATATAAAACATTACTAACATTACAAAAATATGACTAAAATAATCATGTTACTTACATGCTACTTACAACGGGAATTTCCATGTTGCTGGTACAGAGAGAAATGATGGTAACTATCGCCACTGCCTCACTATTGGGTGATTTTCTGTCCTTCAAACCCCCTCTTTACTCTTCATGTTATCTGATGTTATTATTTTATATTGGAGATGTCTTCCTGCTAGCCCTAGTGGGAACTTGAAACATTTTGCATAAAAACACCCGTAAAGGGTTTTTGTTTACGGATGTTAGCCCATAAAACCCTGCTGAACATTATTTCAGAGAGAAAATGTACTCTGAAATCCTTACAATGGATATAGAAACTTTGTAGCATTCTGTCTGTTAGAGACAGGCTGTTTTCTCACTATGTTTACGTGACAGAAATAAGGCCCAAGATCAAGGGTGCTTTGCCTAACCTGTTATCTCTCAATCACTTCATTCCTTCCCTCTCTGCCAACCTTCCTGACCTCTATAAAAAAAAAAAAAAAAAAAGAACAAAAACATCCTAGCAGTATATTATAATATAGCAGTATATAATAATGCCAACCTGAGGGTCATCTTTGTCCTACATCTCTAGGCCACCTCCTCACCTCCATCCACAGCTGGGAAAACCATTCTGGCCCAACCCTGCTATGCCCTAGGACTTTAGCCAAGCAATGCATCTTCCCAAGATTATGCGGGACTATTAGATGACTTCAAAACCTATGTATTCTACAACCATGCCAAATTCATTTATTGTTATAGCAATCAGCTTATACGGTTATTATGTACTGAGACGATAACTTTGAATTTTGTTTCAAAAGCCTATTTCATCCAGTTTTAGAAAATATTTCCATATCTCATTAAAAGAGGTTTCCCCAGTCCCTACTCCCAAGGACCCTACTTGGTTGTAGGGGAGTGGCAGTGTTGAAAGGGGCAGACTGAGTAATCTCTGCTGCAGGCAGTGGTGAAGCCAAAGGAGCAGGCAAAGCTCTAAACTGTGCAGAAATGTCAAAATACAAAATGTGGAATCCAAAAGGCTGTCAAATCCAAGTAGGACACAGGCAGGTAATGAAATCTGCCAGAGCCAGCAGTGTGGTGCCAGAGAGAGGAAAGCAAGCACTGAGGAGGCAGCAAGGGATGAAACAAGAGTTAGGGGGAACTCCTGGGTGATTTCCTAGAATGTCTAATCTACTAGGGTTTGCAGTTTGCTTTTGTGGACCAGCCAGGGCACGGTCATAGATGGTCTAGCCCATTTAAAGGGCCAATGGCAATTAGAGCATCCCTGAAGTGGGAAGGATTTCTCATTACCACAGTCTTGGCCCATACCCATCCCAGTGCACTGGGTATTGGAGTTAAGATGACATCAAGGGTTGTTGGTCACTTTTCACCGCATGTGGATGGTTCCTGATCTCAGGTTGGCAAATGTTGGCTTGAGTAACGAAGAAGGAGGGAGGGTCATGCTGGTTCAGGCATACCCAGAGCCAGGAATAGAACAATTAGAAGTGATGCGAGGGTAATAATGTAATAATGGCTTTTATGACCCTTGATAATTCCTTGTAGCATGTTTTTGTTTTTTTTTTGTCAAAGGCAGATTTACCTATATATCTGGGGAGTACCTATGGTATCACCCACTGGTTATTCTCCTCTGATGTCTAATTCTAGACAATATTTAAATTTCTCATTAGCTTGCCAGAGGGTACCTTCCAGGTCTGCTTGAGTGGCCTATGGTATCTTCAGGTTTTAACCAGCTGTTGGGGTGGGAGGGCTTGATGGGAAGGAAATAATGGGTAGAAGTTGCTATGAAACTGTGTTCTGGGTGAAAAGGTATAGTGAATAGTCGAAGGCAAATCCTTCAGAGATTAGCTAGGTGAACTGATAGTGCTGTCTGCAAGGTCCCAGCAGCAGAATTCTCTCGAGACCCAGTGCTGCATTCCAACCAGTTACTGATCTTGAAATGCTGGGTGGAGGACAAGCTGGACTGTGTAATCCAAAACTAAGATATGTACTAGGGAACAGTTTCCCTCTGGAAATTTACTTTAATATTAATAGAGGGGCAGTATATTAGTCAGTTTGAGCACTATAACAGAATACCATAGACTGGGTGGCTTATAAACAACAGAAACTTATTTCTCACAGTGCTGGAGGCTGAGAAGTCCAAGATCAAGATGCCAGCAGATTTGGCATCTGGCAAGGGCCCACTTCCTGATTCACAGACAGCCATCTTCTTGCTGTGTCCTCACATGGCATAAGGGGAAAGGGAGCTCTCTGAGGTCTCTTTTATAAGGGCACTAATCCCATTCATGAGGACTCCATCTTCATGACCTAATCACCCACCAAAGGCCCCACATCCTAATACCATCACATTGGAGGTTAGGATTTAAACATATGAATTTGGGGGTGGGATACAAACATTCAGCCTACTTCAGACAGTAAGCTGATAAAAGATGTTCCAATTTGGTGTTGGAGTCCACCATGACTAAAACGACATGGCCGTGAGAGTGGGACAAGTCTATGACAAATTCTATGACAATGGTATTCCAGGGCATTTGGGGATTGACAGTGACTCTTTGGTCTGTCTAGACCTGACCTGCATTTACTGTGCAGGCATGTGACTTAAGGGCTGGTGTATTGCAGGTTGTTGGACTTGAAATAACCAGAAAGAGGTCTTCCTAAGGAGGCTTTGCAGGCCCACTTTAGAATTTCAAGGGCCACTCTGGCTCACCAGTAGTATCAAGGCAGCACTGGAGCTCTGCAGTTTGGACTCCCCTATGTGTGGGAGGCCCAGCAGCTCATTCTTCCAGTGCCTCTGCATTCCATATCCTTGGGGGTCATGTCTGGATGGCTAAGTATGCTCCTCATTAGATTGCTCCTGGCTGCTACAATGTTTTTTAGCAGAGTCTATTGGGACTATAAGGGTTCTGATGTCCTCTAGAATTTTGGCTTGTCTGTCAGTGCGTTTGCTCAGTAGTTGAGCTTCGTAATAAGCAGACGATGTGGAAGTCAAATCCTTTGAAAGAGGGATCAACTGCACTTCCAGCTTCCTCTGAGTTTGGAGAGGCAAGATAGCACTGTAACTGAGAGCTGGATTCTGCTGTCAGACGTGCCAGATTTGATCTAGACTCTATCACTAACTAGATGTTTAACCTTAGACATGCTGCTTATCCTGATATGAATGGGGGTAAAAGTAGAACCCATCTCAAATAGTTGTTGTGATTAAATGAGATAATATGTGTGAAGCACTTAGCACAGCGCTTACGCAAGGTAAATGCTCAGTAAATGGTGACTATTATTGTTTTTCTGGTTTTAGCTCAGAAGCTCTAAATGATCAGGCTGCATCCAACTAGGATCCTGGCCGGGGCCGACCCGGTGGCGTAAGCAGTTAAGTGCGCGTACTCCGCTTTGGCGGCCCAGGGTTCGCAGGTTCGGATCCCGGGCGTGCACCGACGCACTGCTTGGTAAGCCATGCTGTGGCAGCGTCCCATATAAAGTAGAGGAAAATGTGCTCAGATGTTAGCTCAGGGCCACTCTTCCTCAAGGAAAAAAAGAGAGGATTGGCATCGGATGTTAGCTCAGGGCTAGCCCTCCTCACAAAACAAACAAACAAACAAATAGGAGCCTGGCCCCCTCTCCACAGGTTGCCCCCATGCTTCAAAGGTAGCCCTGATGGCTAGTAGCCCCTGCCCCCAGGGAGGTTGTCCTTGGACAGAATCAGCCAAAGAACTTACACATGGGGTCTCATGTGTTAGAATCCCGCCATGATATTTCAAGCATTTATTTCAAAGGTGTACAGCTCTTTGGGATGCTAGTAAAGCAAAAGCAAGACAGAAGAGAGGAGTTTCTTCTCCTGGTGAGCAATAGTTACTGCCAGAAATCAGACAAGCTCCTCTTTCTTTCTTGCCTAGGTTTGACTATTTGGGTGGCCAGAGTAGAAAATGGGGGATGGATTACTAGTTGTACCTTGTAAACTCCAGGATCTGTTGGACATCTGGTTTGGGGATATCTGGTCTACCAAAAAGCAGTTTCCTTTGGCGAGACAGATCATGGGAACTGCTGATTTTATCTTCAGACTTTTGAAAGTGTTTCTCACAGCTGGCCTAGAGGTAGCCTAAAGTACACCTTTGCCAGATCAGGGGCTCATGGGGCCCAAGCCCTGCAAATACAAGAGGATGCTCTCCAAACAAATAGAAGCAACTGCAATCCAGAAAGTCATGCAGGAGTCCTTTCATCAGCCATTCGAGAACAACAGGAACACTGCCCAGGCAAAATGGCACTGCTGTATACTGGGATCGCAGGGAACCTCTGGAAACCTGCCTTCACTGGTCTTGCCCTTAGATGCGCATCTTAGACAAGTGCACCATCCAGGAAGTCCTGCTTCTTGAAAACTTGTACTCTACAGAGTTTGTCTCTGAGGTCAGGAGGATTAGGGGGCTTGCTCAGCAATCCTGAACAGGAGATTGTCTTGGGGCTGTGGTAGACTTGGCTAGAATGAACTCTGTATTTTTCTGAGGCAGAGATGGAAGTCCTGATGAACTAACTCTAGGCACTGCTTCATATCAATACGGCTATGGAGGCCCTCAGCCTCCGGCTCAGATAGCAAGCACTCCCATTTTGCAGGCATGCAGGCCCTAGGCAGCAGGACTACAACAGTTATACTCCTAATTTTAAAGAAACTCCCCTGCTACCTGTGGGAAAATACTTGGTGGTAGGTGGCACACGTATTTGGAATTCCAGAAGTGGGCAGACTGTGCTCTACAGCTTTGGGGTCTGCAAGCAGAATTCCCAGCAGTCTTTGAAAGTGAAACGGAAAATGTAGGTTACCCAGGTAATATCTGAGTCATTCTCCAGCTAGGAAAGGCCAAGAACAAGAGGAAAGCCCATTCAATGTGTAGAAAGTACCTGACAAGTGACCAGATCACGATCAAGTCAGTAGGACCATAGTGTAGAACCAGATCTCTTGGGAGAGAATTGCATGTGCCCACATGCATGGAGTAGGTCTGGGTGTGTGGTGAAGAGCCAGGCCTGGTGGATGAGGGCTTACTCACCAAACTTCCAAAGTCCCTGAGCACACTATGGTATGCACCTTGAAACACTACCACCTCATTTCCCAGGGACATGGAACATGTCAACACTGGGATCGGGGGCTGGGACATAGAGGAGTATGATGAGGCCCATCCAGTTTCCTCTCTACTGGAAGACCAGGCCAGCTTTCTGGAGATGAGGTCAGCATGGCTTCATCTGGACATCTGAGCACAGAGTAGCTGGTCTCCTTTAGCACAAACACAACAGCCTCACCTGGCAGCCCAATTGCCAGAGGTGTGCAGCAAGAGCTCCTCCCTCCACTCTGCTTGGCAGGCCACCTCTGGGTCACCCTGAGAAGGTGTGCCAGAGTCTCAAGGACTATCTAAAACTTCCTACAAATCAGCTATTTGGGAAAGTGGAGCTGCCCATGCTTCTGGGGAGCAGCAGTGTGGATGCCTTCCCTGTATTGCGCTTATTTTTTTAACCACCTAACACTCATTATGCCTTCCTACCAGCACCCTGATTTTCTTTGGGCATTTCCTTTCCCTATACTGTGTTTCTTCTTAGTGGAACAGTAGAGCAAGGTGTCCTTCCTTCCCTTTAAGGAAGCTAGAGAGGTCCCTGAAGTCTTTTCACCATTTCTGGTACATCCGTGGGGTGGTGTGTGACCACAAGGTAGTCTTTCTCCTTCTTAAGACTTTGGCAGAATAACGTAAGGATGGAAGAAATGATTGGAGTTCTTTTGGCAGTAGCAACTGAATGAGATGGTGAAGCAATTCTTGCTCCTGAGATCTAAAACTACCTGGTCCTGTCTGTTCCTAGCCTGGTTCTTTAAGACTTCCCTTCAATCCCCTTAGCTCCCCAACATGCTGTCAATAAATTATCCTTTTACTTGTATTTGCAAGAGTGGGTTTCTATGGCTCACAACCAAACCACCCGAACTAATATTTGGTAGGTCCATGGTACCAAACATCTCATTCTTATTGTGGTGGCAGCAGGCATAACTCTGGCATTTAGAGACTAAACTTTCCATCCAATGGAACTGACATGATAGCCTTTGACACATTCTGAGTGATTAAGACTCTCTTGTTCAGAGATGAGGGCTGCTGATTTATATGGAAATGACCACTCATGCCTGCAAAGTGGGAAATTAATAAAAAAGTATTAAAGCCCACCAAAAGACCCCCAAATTTGCTAGAATCATCCAAGAATCTCTTTGGGAAGGCAAAAAGGTAGGGCTAGCTATGCCCCCACAGGTGGTAACTGTAAGCGCTTCAAGCCAATAGCCTCAGCTTGGGCTTTCAGTTGGGCCACGAGCACAGCCAGCTCTATGAAGAATTTCACGTTTTCTTCCCCCAGAATTAAAGAGTCATCCAGCAGGCTTAGGTAGACTCTAAGCATTTTTGAAACCCATTCCATACACACTTTGATGATGGCCAGGGGTAGGCCTGGCCAGGGATTTGGCTTAAATAAGGCTGGGGGCTCTGCAGTCAGGGAGTTTCTGAGGCTTAAGGAGCAGGCAAAGGTCTAAAATTCCAGGAGATAAATCCAAAGGAACTCCAAATATGTGGAGCCAAAGCATTGCAGAAATCTCACCATAGGTGTTTGGAGCCAGAGAGATAAGAGCAAATGCAAGTGAGGCAGGAGCAATGAGGCAGGAGGGAGCCCTTGCTGAGTGATTGCCTAGAATGTCCGTTTATCATTTGAAACTTATTTTTGCAGGTTAGATCATCTCTAGTGCCTAGATGGATCCAGGGTCATGAACAGAGCAGACAAACAAGACAATAAAGCAAAAAATGGAGATTCTGGGTGAATCTTCAGCAACACTGGCCCCTATGAAGGAAACCATCTGAGCAATGGCCTGGAGGCTCAGCGCTGCTATCAAACAATCTAGAGGCGGGTCCAGCAAGCTGGGGCCTCTGATACCCATCAGCTCTATGACCTTAGGGAGTCTTATAACCATTTTGGGCCTCAGTTTCATCTTCCCAGCAATGGGGATAACAGTATCTCCTTCACCTACTTTGTACCATTATTGTGAAGATCAGATAAATCATAAGGATGCCTGAAATCATAAGCAATCTAAAAATGCTGCAGAAATCTAAGCATATTATCAGGATCCTTTTCTTTTAAACAGAAAAAATAATGCTTTTTGTTTGCCACTCTTCTCTGCAGAGTTCAAAGTCTTCAAAAAGCATTATTTTCTTGATAGAAATTGACACTTTTCACAGATCTCTGTTAGGAAATCAATTGAAGAGGCTAGGAAACTTTTGCACAAGCTATTTTTAATCTGGGGAATATAATGCACTGATTCCCTATAGCCACTACTTTTAAAGATAAACTGTTCTTGGGGTGTATGTTGTAGCTTTTCTAGTAGCTGTTGCAAAGGGAGTCCCTCCAGTCGAGCCACGTTGTCAGCTCAGTAGCACAGATGGTGAAGCCCAGCGCCCTATGGAAGCTGCTTGGGTTTGGTCTTGTGACTGAATTTAGTCCGGGTTCTGGATTTAGTGTTGGGAGGACCCTCTTTGTTCTGTACCCCTGAAAAAACAAAAACAATTAAAGTATTGTAGTAACAATATCTTATATTTGCTAAGGACTTTTAACTTTACAAAATATTTTTAAAATCTTGTTGTGCCTGAGTAACCCCCAAGCTACAAACAGGCTATCTGCCCAAAATTTGACTCTAAATTGGTTATTGGGATTCAGAACATATTTTCCCAAAGTTTAAGCATTGTCAGTTAAGTGCCTGAGGTCTGGGACCTGGAAAAGGGGACTGTGTGGTGAAGGAGAGAAGAGAAAGAGGAAGAACATTTCCTTCTTCCTTCTTGTATATATCCCAAGCTTGGTGGAAAAAAAATTCAAATTGAGCTAGTATCTGGAATCCTGCCATATCCATTCCTGCACCCCTGTTCTGTCTCCTGGTCCCTCTGTCTAGTCTCCGGTGCATAGACCCTGCACAAGCCCCACCCTCGGGATGGGTGCAGGAGGCTTTCTGCCATCAAGCCTGCTCTCCCTGGCTGTTCCATGACATCAGGCTTCTCAATTGAATCCTGCCGACCAGCTGCTGCCCGCTCTCTCCTACCTTTGATCACCTTGTTCACACCTTGTTTTGCTTTAGTATATCTATCTCCCCACTCCTAATCATAGGCCTCCTTGAGATCAGAGACTAAGCCATATTCATCTTTGTAAACTCCCCTCTCGATTCCTTTCTTTATTCACAGTTCAGAGCATGATGATTTGCTAATTATTAAAAATATTGACTTAAACAAAAATAAATGTCCCCCTACTCTGTCCAGATCTTCTCTTTACTCAGCATTCACAAGGCTCCTTCCTTTACCGTGTATATTTTTCCATCCCTTCACTGCACAACTGTCAGGAGAAAAGTCATCTCACTGCACTAACTCATACAAATATGACACTGTATATGCCTTATGAGTGTCAGACTGCTCCAGAGGCATCTGCGTTTTTTGTGTGTGTGTGTGAGGAAGATCAGCCCTGAGCTAACATCCGTGCTAATCCTCCTCTTTTTTTGCTGAGGAAGACTGGCTCTGAGCTAACATCTATTGCCAATCCTCCTCCCTTTTTTTACCCCCAAAGCCCCAGTAGACAGTTGTATGTCATAGCTGCACATCCTTCTAGTTGCTGTATGTGGGACGCGGCCTCAGCATGGCTGGAGAAGCAGTGCGTCAGTGCGCGCCCGGGATCCGAACCCAGGCCGCCAGTAGCGGAGCGCGCGCACCCAACCGGTAAGCCACGGGGCCGGCCCTGCATTTTTTAAAGGAGTTGCCTGCTAACCCTAAGGAATGTCTAACTTATGGATTTTCCAGAGAAAATATTCAGGTGACTTGCATGGCATGGGGATTGCCTCACTTAGGAGCCAATTCCCCTAAGCTTTGCAAAGCTTCTCCACCTCCACTTTTGAGCCCCCTGGCAATGACTCTGATGAGGGTACCAGGAAGGAGGGGGAAGGGTGACTCTGTGTGTAGGTTATTATTTGCAGGTTGGGGACTAACTGTATATAGTTATCCTGTACCTAAAATTATTGAAACTTTTATAGTCTGGATTTAACCTAACCCCCAGGACCTTTATGGAAATAGACAAAACTAAAGTCACTTATTCCATATTCAGGTAACCTCTCCAGTTTAACACATAGGCCTTTTGTATGGTTTGCATATTTATTTTTCTGCACTCTGGAAAAAGTCTAGTTTTCAAATTATCAGGGTAAAATTGCACCACAATATGAGAAGATGAAATTTTTTTAATTCATGAAAACTCTCTCCCATATATTCAAACCTAAAGAAAGCTAAAAGATCATCACACTTGGAATAATTAACATTTTACCAGTTCAGAGTTAACAGAAAGAGAGAAAATGGGCTCAGACTCTTCCTCTAAATAGTGTTGATACACCATACCTGGGGCCAGAGACTGAGGGACTAGTTAACTTACTGCTTTTGCTGGGGGTGTAGGTGGAGATAGAAAAGAAAAACAGAAAATAGATATCTTCCTGGTATTATCCTTTGCACCAGGAGTTGTCCTGGGAACAGACAACAGGTTGAAGATGAAAGCAAAAATCAAAAAATGGTCTCCAATATTGGGGATATTGACAACTGCTTGAGGGCAGATTACAGCACTAATTAGAGATAAGAAAACAGAGAATTAAATTCCTTTTCCTGTACAATAAAGGAGATTATTTTCATCATAGAAAATCCAACAAGTACTGAAAAATAAAGGCAAAATTCCCCCATAAACCTCCATCAACCAGAGACAATGTCTGCCAATATTTGGGCGTATTTCTTTCTGGTCTTTTTTTCTAGCTTTAAAAAATTGTTTCATATCCTGTTTCTTGCATTTGATATTTTAACATAAGAATTTCCCATGTCATTACAAACTCCTTATAAACACCATTTCAATAGTTGTGTAATATTCAGTTATATTAATAAAGCATAATTTATTTAACCTTGCTTCCATGATTGGAGAGGTAGGTTGTTTCTATTTTTTCCTATTATATATAATGATACACTGAACATCTTTGTGCATTAATTTTTTGTGTATATTTAGGATTATTTCCTTAGACTAGATTCTCAAGAGTGAAATTATTAGGTCTAAGTATATGCATATTTTTAATGCATATCCATTTGTACTCAAATTATTTTCTGAAAGGGTTATCTGTCTGTCCACACACAAAGGCTTTCTGTAAAACTAACTACTTTGCCCCTTCTGACCAGCATTGTATTCTTTTCTCTTTAAAAATCTTTGCCAATTTTATAAGTAAAAATTATCTTATGTTAGTTTACTAGTCTACAGTTGTTAGTCATTTGCTTTTCCTTTTTGTGAGTTGTCTGAATAAGATGGTTATATAGTTAGATGTATGTGCATTCCTATGAGAAGTATGAACTAGTACATCAGCACTAAAGATATTGATACTCTTCTAAAATATTTGTGACCCAGTCAAGTTTTCTTTCATAAATACAACCTAAATAAAGCAAAATGAGAAAGCAGGCCTCACCTTTCTTTAAAGATTTTGAGGAACTTTCTACTGGCCTGATTTCTCCTTCTTCTTCTTCTTCTTCTTCTTCTTTTTCTTCTTCTCTTTCTCTTTCATTTTCTTCTTCTTCTCTTTCAGACTCCTTCTCTCTAGACTTTATCAATATTTCTTCTAGTTCTTTCTCCAATTCTTTATTTCTTATAAGGGTATAATGAAGTGTCTCATTTACATTCTCAAACATCTCCTCTGCTTGTCTGGCTCTGCTTTCTACCTCTCTGATGTGGACAAAGTCCAGAGAAACACAACAAAATGGAAAGGTTCAAAAAAGTATCTTTCATGTATTGAAGCTCATTGTCTAAAAAGGGCAGTGGGATTAGATGAATGTATCTTAAGGGTACAAATAAGAGAAGCAGTAGCATCAATGATTAGCCAAGAATTGGGGGCCTGAGAGCTACTCTGGATGGTAATGTCAGAGTTGCAGTTATGCTGTGATTTAAGAATACAGCATATTATCATTTCTTAGTGAAATGTGACTTTGGGTATTTGGAACTCTCCATCAATAGCCAAGGAACCTCTTTTCAGTAGTTAATTTTGGCTTCTCTTCATTGATGTGACCACAAACTAAATCCAATAGGATCTCTTCTTTTCCAGCACCTTTAAAACAAGATTTTACAATCAAGAAAACCAGTTGGAGATGTGCTTCTTACTTACTAGAGCACATGTTATGTGTCCATATGGCTATGCTCTGCTTTTGGCATTCTTGGCCATCTTAACTATATTGCCCTTCCTACTCTTTGGGTTATGTAATAACATTCTTTCTTGCACAGTAGTTTGTCCCAGCTTCATTTATTTCTCTAGTTCATCTCTTAGAAACATACTGAATTGGATCGCTCCTAACACCTCATACTCTCACATACATACACACTTTGACTTCCTCCGTCTCCACTGTGGGTGAGGACAGATGTTCTTACTAGGGCAGTGTAGTTCACTGTCTCTAGCAGAAGATTTGGAGATACCCATCCCACTAGTGAGGATGAAGGAAGCAGGAGAACCAAAAGTAAGCCAAGCAGTATGGATTTCTCAGCCAAACCTCCTGGCCAGCAATCTTCATCTTCTAACCATTGTGGTGCCTCATACTTACATTAACTTCTCCTGCGTGCGTTCAATTATAGCCATGGCTTCAAGATACTTTTGGGCCAATGTACCTTGATTAGCTGATTCTCTCTGAGAAAGGAAATATGCACTATGAATGAACTGAGAGTCCCAACAGTCAATACTCTACTTCTTCGGGATGTTCTGGACCAAGCCATCTAGAATATTTTTTTCTACTACCCATATTTATATAGTAGATGATTAAGCACATTCTTAACACCAAAAATAATAGAGATAGCCTGTGGCCAAATAGCATACCAGCTTCCAAATTATTCATGCTACAGGTGGACATGTTTGATTAGAGTTGTAAAGAAGAAGCAGGGAAAACAATATCAACAAAAACAAACAGAGAAAGAAGAAAAGGTTTAAAAAATACATAGAAGGGTAAACATGTTTCTCTAATAAATAAAGTTAAACATCAAGGAAATTAATTATATTTATCTTATTAATAATTTACTTCACTAAGCACATAACATTGCAAAATCCAATAAGATCTTTCAGTTTTTTAGGAAACTTCATAAATATCAAGGCAATGAAGATATGAAAAAAAAATAATCTCTTTCATTTATTTCGACTCAAACTATATTCCAGAAAACAAGAAGGTAAAAGAGGAAATTTAGAAGACAAAATTATAGGCATATTTTAAAATGAATATTACGACATTTTCCCGGAACTGTATACTTTTTAAAATCTCATTTATCCTGTTTCCCAACCGGAGGCAAGTAAAAGATAAACCCCACATTATAGATGGAAGGGAGATCTAAGAGGGCAGGCAGCCTGCCATAGTCACAGAACAATTTAGTGGGTTAAAGCAAAACCCTTATCTAGGCTTCTTCATTCTCAATCACACAATCCATTGCATTATGCTAGCTTTTTCTAAAAGAAAACCAGAGAAAACAAACTGTGTTAAACATTTTCACTTTTACTCTAGCTCTGTTACTCTCTTCTTATTTTCCCAGTCACACATTTTTCTCTTTCTGTTTTGCTTTCCCTTCTTGGGTAGCTTCTTTGGAAAGTAAATGCTATCATTGTTCAGCCTGGATCAGCAGCATGTGACATGACTGTGCCTATACAGCACACGCTACTAACTTTTTTGTTTTTTGAATCCTAAAGGAAGTTTTTCAGAGCAGAGAGTTCTGGAACTGGAATTCTACACATGGTTTATAGCTGTATGAAATAACTTTAACTATGGGTGTGTGGGAGATCAAGATTTGGCCACCCCAAAATATATCTCTTTACCTTGATTGTTTTCTCTGAGGGACATTTGACCTCCCCCACTAACTGCCTAAAGAATTTGACATGATGGCTCCTTCCTGGAACAGATCTTCTATCATGATGGCTGTAAAGATAATGCAGGATAAATGTTACAATAGGAAAGGCACCAACAAGCCCATCTTATCGGAAGTTCTGTCTCTCTGGCCACATTCTCTGGATGGCCCTGCAAGGAGTTGCCAGACAAACATTTACATTTATAAGGGAAATCTCCATTTGTAAAGGTATCTCCCTCTCTATTTCGGCAAGAGGAGGGGATGGCCTCATTTCTAGAGGCTTATCAATCTGGAAAGTGAGGCCTTAAATCTGCATAATAACCTTACTCTTGTTTACTGTGTTTTAGTGGTAATCTCCTGTAACTGACTCCCCCCACCCCCAACATCCTCCTTTGTCATTGGCTGAACATGGTATTTAAGACGAGAATTTCTGCTATTGTGTTGAGAAATGCAATGTCCCTGGTTTCTCTCATGTATACATGTTATTAAACTTGGTATTATTTTCTCCTGCTAACCTGTCTCATTAATTATTTGGCCAGCCATAAGAACCTTAAGGGAAAGGGCAGAGAGGGATTCCTCCTCTTCCCCCAATAGGTGGAAACCTAAGTAAATCAGGACTGTACTCTGTTAACTGTGTACATCTGAGCCTTCTGACTCTCTCCTCATTCATTCAATAGATAAATATATTCAGTTAAAATGTGCGAAGAAAACGTCCCTCTGTTTTGACACTGGCAAGTATAGATTAATGTTTTGTGGTCCATTTCAAACCCTTCAGTAGGAAATTCCCAATCCTACTGGGAAGGACTGGACATTGGGCTTCTAGCGTTATCACTTCCTCTGTGTATGCTGGGGGCAACCTCCCCTGCATAACCCTTATACTGATACAGATGCCTCAAGGCTAATCACAAGGACTGCCTTGGGCCCTCCTCTCACCCACTGTATCATAGAGACAAACATTAGCCACATGGCTCTTGGAAGAAATTGCATTGAACTGATGTTGCTCAGGGCAGGCCACCCCAAGAGGCAGCACTCTGGTATGCAGATTATTTTAAGCTGAAGACAATAAAGACTCAGAAAACTCAGGAAGAACATTTGAGTTTCCCCTCCCAAAATGCCTAAAGAACTTAACATAAAAGATCTGTTTCAGGAAGGAGTTACTATCATGATGGCTATAATATAATGTAAAATAGATGTTACAATAGGAAAGGCACCAAGCCCCTCTTATCAAAATTCTGTCTCTTCCTGGCCACATTCTCTGGGTGGCCCTGCTGGGAGTTGCCAGACAAACATCTACATTTATAAGGGAAATCTCCATTTGTAAAGGTGTCTCCCTCTCTGTGCTGGGAGGAGGGGGGGATGACCTCATCTCTAAAAATTTATCGAAGTAAAAGGTGAGGCCTTAAACCTGCATAATAATGTTACTCTTGTTTACTGTGCTTTTCTGGTAATCTCCCGTAACTGACTCTCCCCACCCCCAACATCTTCCTTTGTCTTTGGCTGAAGATGGTATTTAAGACGAGAATCTCTGCTACTGTGTTGAGAAACTCAGTGTCCCTGGTTTCTCCAATGTATACATGTTATTAAACTTGGTGTTATTTTCTCCTGCTAACCTGTCTTGTTAATTATTTGGCCAGCCATAAGAACCTTAAGGGAAAGGGCAGAGGGAGATTCTCCTTCTTCCCCTACAGAACCTTCCTTGTTTGTGACAATCTGCTGTAGCTTCGAGCTAATCTCTGTCTGACTCCAATTCTGCCTTCGGCCTTTTGGCTTGGTCTTCCTGAGGTCTGACTCTACCAATGGGCTTTGGATTGGACTAACATCTCTGGCTTAGGATTGTCTCAGAGGGGATCTGGCTCCAGGCCCAGCTCCTTGGAATCCAACTCTCAGCACTGAACTGCTAGCCAGACATAGTGCCCCTGTCAGTTTTGGACATATTTTCTGGAAACACCAATTCCAAGGGCCCTTCCCTGTTGCTGTTATAAAATGGGTAAATTAATCACTGCTCTTAATACCTACGCCTTGGGTACATGGTATTGTTCGAGGAAAACAGATCTCTAAGGGCATCCTTCAGCCCAATGACAGAGGTAAGGGCAGAATATCTAATCTTATGTTAAAAATACTGCTGATCCCCCAAGTCTGGCCCCTGCTCACTCTTCCAAAGGAGTTCATGTGTGATCCAGTATAATCTCCTATCTTCCTCATACACTTATAACTCTTTATAGACAGTCAGGACCTATGGTTTGAAGATGAGCCTGACAGATTGTTTCTAATGTCTTGCTCGTTAGGGTAGCTGAGCTGTAGACAACCCTGCTCATGCACCCAAGCAGCAGCATTTAGGGCCCACTGTATCTCTGAGCCCTTTTGGTAGGCTGAGGGAGAGCTTGCTGAATCCATATCTCCCATATCTCCACCAGTCAGCTGAAATGTTACAGAATTCAGGTTGCCTGTCCTCCAGAGACAACGTTGGAATGATGCTGATTCAGAGAGGACCACAAGGGGGGCTACGCAACAAGTTCTCAGAACTGATTAAATTGGGCTGCACCTGAAGGCAGAGTGGCCTTCCCCCAGGAAGGTCAGAGGCAAAATCAATGCTGCTTAATAGATCACTTGGTTCACCAGTGAATCAGGCTCAGTGCCAAACTGCTGTATCAGGCACAGCAGGCCATGTTTTGTACATGGTTCCTGCTCTAAGTACAATCCTCAGGAATTCCCACAAAGCCCTAACTCTCAGCTAATTGAGAAGAGTTTTGAAAAATGGATGGTCCAGCGCCCCATTATGGTGGACATTAAAGCATCAGGTAACAATATGAATGAAGCCCTGGTGTAGCCTGCCCAAGCTGGTGGTGACTTACTGAAACCGGCAAACAGTCATTGATGATTAAGCAGCTAGTAACTATGGGGGATTGGAATTTGCCAGCTCAGAATATGTCTCTCCTGAATGACATTTTGGCCCCCACCTCCCACTAACTAATCAAAGGAGTTTGGGATGGGAGGCCTGCCCCCAGAATAGGCCATCACCATAGACATCTCCGGTCTCTGGGTGAGTCCGTGCTAAACCCATTCTTAGTTCTGGTTACCCTTTATGAGAGACATTTACATTTGAAAAGAAAATCTCCATCTGTAAAGGTATCTTCTTCCCTGTACCAGGAAGAAGGGGGGATGGCCTTACCTAGAAACTTATCAGAACAGAAGATGAGGACTTAAATCTGCATGATAAACTTACCCATTGTTAGCTGTGCTGTTTAGGTAATATGCTATCTGACTCCCACTAGGTTCCTATAGGTAACATCCCCCTGGAGTCAAGGTCACCATGGTAATGGATGTTTGAGTTATTTTTTCAGGAACTGAACCGCTTGTCTACTTCGGCCGGATTGAGACCACTAACCAATCAACTGGGCCCTTTTGACAGCAAGAGGTTAGAACTCCATCCTCAGGGCATGCTAATGCCGCCATTCTGTGAACATGTGTCCTACGTACGAAGAAGCATGAAGGCTGACTACGCTTGCGCAGATCATCAATTACCTCATCACTCCTCACCTCCAATCATTTCAGACCACCTTGCCCCTTTCTCCATAAATACCCTCGAGTCCCTATTTTCAGGGAGGCGGATTTGAGACTTGTTCTCCCATTTTCCTCACTTGGCTGCCTTGTGATTAAACCCTCTGTCTCTCTGCAATCTCGTTGTCTCGGTGCTTGGCTTTCTGGGCGGTGGGCAAAAACAGACCTGGCGCGGTAACAATTTGGCAAGCCAGCCAAAAGGAAAGTCCAGGTGGACCTTTTTGCCAGAGATTCGTCAGCCCCTTGCCTGTGTGGAGAACCTGTGGACACGTCCAGTGGCCGCCAGGAGCATTTTTCCTGGGACTGTTCCAGGATTCTTTTCCTGGCTTGGCGCTGCCAACTCCTTGGCACATATTTTCACTTTGCAGTAGAGAGACGGTTTCTGAGTTTGGAAGACGTCTTTTGGTGAGTAACTACGGTACAAGTGACCGGATCCTTATTTCTTCTTCCTTCTGGTTTGACTTCCGAAAAGGAAGCCTCGGTTTGGGAGGGGATGCCCTCCGTGTCTCCTGAAAAGGGAGCTTTGGTTTGGCCTTCATTGTGAGGGTCTTGGTTTGGGGATGCCCAATATTAAGGAAGAATTAGGGGATCTGCTCACAGAAGTTCTCTTGACTTGGTTTGGGAGGGGATGCCCTCCATGTCTTCCGAAAAGGGTGCTTTGGTTTGGCTTGTGTGGGAGATCAAAATTGGCCACCCTGAAATATATCTCTTTACCTTGATTATTTTCTCTGATGGAATTTGACCTCCCCCAAACTGCCTAAAGGAATTTAATTCTTGGTGTAGACAGACTGGCAGGGTCCTTGCTAAGCCCATTCTTAACAAAGTTCTGTTTACCAAATATTTACATTTGTAAAGGTATCTCCCTCTGTGTAGTGGGAAGAGGAGGGGATGACCTTATCTGTGAAAACTCTTATCAGGACAGAAGAAGAAGACTTAAATCTTCATACTCTTGATTACTATAATTCCTGTCTCTCTGGCCACATTCTCTATAGGTGGCCCTGCAAAGCACTGTCTGACAAACATTTACATTTCCATCTCCATGTAAATTGTCTTCTTCCCCTCTGAAATCCCAAAACACCACCCACCCCCAACATCCTCCTTTGTCTTTACCTGAAGATAGTATTTAAGATGAGAATCTCTGCTATTGTGTTGAGAAACTCAGTTTCCCTGGTTTCTCCCATGTATACATGTTATTAAACTTGGTATTATTTTCTCCTGCTAATGAAACCGGCAAACAGCCATTGATGATTAAACAGCTAGTAACTATGGGGGACTGGAATTTGCAAACTCAAAATACGTCTCTGCCTGAATGACATTTTGACCCCCACCCCCACTAACTGACCAAAGGAGTTTGGGATGGGAGGCCTGCCCCCAGAAAAGGCCGTTACTATAGATATCTCTGGGTACCTGGGTGGGTCGTGCTAAGCCCATCCTTAGTTCTAGTTACCCTTTATGAGAGACATTTACATTTGTAAAGAAAATCTCCATTTGTAAAGGTATCTTCTTCCCTGCACCAGGAAGAAGGGGGGATGGCCTTACCTAGAAACTTATCAGAACGGACAAGGATTTAAATCTGCATGAGAAACTTACTCACTGTTAACTGTGCTATTTGGGCAATATGCTATCTGACTCCCACTAGGTTCCTATAGATGACATCTCCCTGGAGCCTGGGTTACCATGGTAGTGGGTGTTTGAGCTATTTTTTTCAGAAACTGAACCCCTTGTCCACGTCAGGCCGGATTGAGACCACCAACCCATCAACTGGGCCCTTTTGACGGAAAGAAGTTGGAACTCCACCCTCAGGGCATGCTAATGCCGCCATTCTGTGAACATGTGTCCTACGAAGAGACATGAAGGCTGACTACGCTTGCGCAGATCATCAATTACCTCATCTCTCCTCACCTCCAATCATTTCAGACCACCTTGCCCCCTTCCTCATACGTACCCCTGAGTCCCTATTTTCGGAGAGGCAGATTTGAGACTTGTTCTCCCATTTTCCTCAGTTGGCTGCCTTGTGATTAAACCCTCTCTCTCTCTCTACAATCTCGTCGTCTCGGTGATTGGCTTTCTGGGCAGCGGGCAAAAACGGACCTGGTGCAGTAACACTAACCTGTCTTTTAATTGTTTGACCAGCCATAAGAACCTTGAGGGAAAAGGCGGAGGAGGATTCTCCCTCTTCCCCGACACTTGACTTGGTTTGGGAGGGGACACCCTCCATGTCTTCCAAAAAGGGAGCTTTGGTTTGGCTTGACTTGGTTTGGGAGGGAACGCCCTCCGTGTCTTCCAAAAAGGGAGTTTTGATTTGGCCTCCATTGTGAAGGTCTTGGGGACACCCAGTCTTGACTTGGTTTAGGTGGGGACGCCCTCCGTGTCTTCTGAAAATGGAGCTTTGCTTTGGCCTTCATTGTGAAGGTCTTGGTTTTGGGGACGCTCAAAATTCTCGAGATCTGGTTCTATCTAGCTGTAGCATAGTATACTTTGACTGTCCGTGTCTAAATTCTGGGAAATGCTAATTCAATTCCCACATGTAGCCCTCTAGGCTGCATTCTTCAAAATTGGGCAATTTTCAGTGATGAGTCCATGGAAAAGGAAAAATGCCTTTATTTATTTTTTTATTTTTTTTTGGTATCACCACACGACCACAGCCAGAGAGCTCTTGCAATGACTAGTCTTAAGAACTTAATCAAATTTGGAGTCTCAGCCTCTTCTCGTGGTCTTACAGATGCTAATGAAAGCTCCATGACCCACCCCCACCCCTGGGAGCTCTCCTCTGGGTTCTGGTTTCAGAGAGTCCCTGCTCCACCTCTGGTTTTTGGGCACCTGGAGTGATTCCAGGTTGGGCCCTGGATCAGTCATTTGACTGACAATCTGCAACCCTGTTTTGTCTCCTGTCAAGAACCTATTGAGTATTTTAGGCACCTACTGAGTCACTTATGGGGACAGGAGATCTGTAATTTATTCTGTAAACTGTCCTGCCCAGGAACTGTTGTTTGTGTGACCCTTATCTTGATAACCCTTGGGAAGAGGCCACAAGGGCAAGGCCTGATCACCTCTTTCCCTTCTTTGTCTGTCTCGTTCATCACCTCCTCTGTTGTCACCAAGTCGGGGTTAAGTTCAGGCTGGACCTGAGCAGAACCTGGACCTTCTGTAAAAATTGAAAACTTGAAAACATTTTGCCAAGGACCTAACTCTCAACGCTGGCATTGGGAGCCCCAGCCCCCAGCCCGCTCCAGGCTTTTGCCTCTTGCCTCCCTGGCTTCCCTTGTGCTGGCTCAAGGACTAAGTACCTGGGTTGAGTGGGACTTGACTAAATCTTATAGCTATATTGATGCCTGCAGTGGGCTCTGCACCCTTCTCTGGTCCGCTGTCAGTGGGACACCTGCTTTACCGCCATGGGGACCACCCCACGCATCTCTGGAGACTCACCCTTCAGGTGCATTTTAACTAACTGGAAACACTTTCTATTGGATGGCTTATGCCCCAGAAACCCTATCTTGGAGAAAACCTGAGTGGTTTCTCTGTGTCTTTGTGATATAGTTGGACAGGTAGATCAACCTATAATGTCATTTGAGTTACAACCCAATTTCTGAGAAATTAAGAGCAATTGTCCTTAAAAAAACTTGTAAGACTGGAAATGTGGCTGTAGAGGCAGTTCAGACTCCATCCAGTTCCTTTATCTCAAAGAGGATTATCATCTCGCCTCTCTGGGAATTGTTATCTAGCTCATCACCAATTCCTAAGACTGGAAAAAAAAAAGTAAAAAGGCCAAAAACGGCCATAAGAGTACCCTTGCCAAAAAATCTACCATCTTGAGTGTCTTCACAAATATTAGTAAAAAAGACTTAAAGCAAAATTTGGATTCATAAATAGGGAGCTTTGTATTACTGTAATGGAGCTTTGCAGTATGTTTTCATGGCAGTAATGTTTTAAAATTACTCATTGTTTTAAAAATGAGTGTGGAAACTGTGTATGTGTGTCTATATGTGTGTAACAATGTGTGATATTTTACCGCCAGATGGTATGGTCAAAATTAAGAGCACTATTTAGTTGGCTTAAAGTAAGAGCTTACATAAATTCTAAATGTAATAGAAATTAACCCAAACGTCTTTCAAGTTAACATGATATAAATTAATCTCTGGTAAATGAAAGCTGATTTAAGTTTGTTGGTTTGATTGACAGTTGTTGGAAACAAATGATTTAGATATATGAAGATAAGAGTTTTTGGGTAAAATAATTATGTTTTATGATCTGTATACTTAAAAGAACAGCTTCCAAATTCTTTTTGGTAACTTAAAACTGTAGAGTTTTTGCTAAATTAAGTTAAATGATAAAAATTTATTGAGTATCTGGGTCATTTTCGAATAAGATAAAATAAAATACCAAAACATTATTGCTAAACATGTCTAAGTTTATCTACTTTTGGCTTCTTATTACAGAGAAACTAAGTGTTTGGGTCTAATTAGTGAACACACCTTGTTTTATTACTACAAAGTAACATGTTTCTAGAAATTATGAAAAGTGTTTAAAATGCTGATATAAAAGACAGTTCATAATTGCTTTTTAGTTTTTACTAAGGTCTGTAAGGGTTAAAAAAATTTTTTCTAATTAATATATGTAATTAAAACTACTAAAAATTAATAAAGAAAACAGCTCTGTATACAAGGAAAGTTACAGAAGGTTTGTAGAAGAGGAACCCTGAGAAAAGAGTTTTATGCATGGTCAAGTTGGCTAAGGTTGGAATAAATTTAGTTAAGTAAATAGGTTTGAATATCAGAAGTAAAGCTGGGCCAAAATTAAAATTTGGTCTTCTTTCTCTTAAAAGGATAATTTTCTTGAACTTGATAAAGAGGTTGTTAAAGGGTTTTCTTTACCTTTGAGTAAGTCTACCTAAAAGACAAAAAGACTGTTAAAATAATTTCCTATGTTCAAAAGACTGAGATCTCTCTATTAAGGGTTTTTGGACTGTTAATGCTCTGTTTGCCCTTGACTGTTATTTTTGACAAGCTCCCCAAAATTCATATCTTTTGTGTGTGTGTGTGTGTGTGAGGAAGATCAGCCTTGAGCTAACATCCATGCCAATCCTCCTCTTTTTGCTGAGGAAGACTGGCCCTGGGCTAACATCTGTGCCCCTCTTCCTCTACTTTATATGGGATGCCGCCAGAGCATGGCCTGACAAGCAGTACATCGGTGTGCGCCCGGGATCCGAACCCGGGCCGCAAGCAGTGGAGTGCATGCACTTAACCACTAGGCCACGGGGCCAGCTCCCCAAAATTCATATCTTAAATAAAATCTTTTTTTTTACTTGTTTCCTTGAAAATTTTCAAAGGGCCCTGGGACTTCTCACAGAAGTTTGCTCTCTTCCTATAAGGAAGAAGATGATAAACTTATTCGGGGCTTATTTGGTATGTTAAATCACATGGGAAGCAGTGACAAATAAGTAATGATAAACCTTCTTAGGTGGTATTATGTGGATGAATGTTATTGATATAGGTGGTTTAAAATTGTATAACATTACTGAAATTCTGATCCATCCTGGTTATCATTCTGGTTCTGGTTATTATTTTAAAGTGTTGTATATTACAAAATTAACTGAATTTCTTTGTCAATTGCCATTTTGGGGTCTCGTTGTCTACACACAGTTATTGTTTGATGCTTTTGCAAAATATGTTTCTTCTTCAGAGAAATTCATAGAAAGGACTCTGGCACTTACTCTAGGTTTCTGAAACTTTCAGATCATAAAACTGAACTGGGTAAGAAATTACAGAATTCTAATGGAGAAGCTGATGACTTTGTGAAACTGCTAACAAGCATAATATCAAGAATTGATTACACTGGACTGAATGAACTGATGAAGATGATTATAATTTTTATACCTTTGAAATTTTGATTTTTTTTAATGTTTTGTTTTTTTCAGATTTAAGTAAAACTTTCTGTTTTCTCCCGAGCTAACTATGACTTATAGCAATTTGGTAAATTATACTTTTGTAAGCAGAATTGAAACATTTATCTTTTTCTGCCTATCTGATCCCTCCAGGATTTGGAAACTCTTAGTGAGTTAGTATTGTTGTTTTCATGGTAATATATGTTATTTGCGTAAGTTCAATAAGAATCTGTTCTCCTTATAATAGGACAGAGTTGGAAACATTGGTTATATTACCAAAGCTTTGACTGGAATGTTATATTTGGAAAAAAACATATAGACTCAGATATGACAAGACAGCTTTTGAGAGATAAAGATTGGACTTTATGGGGGCTGGCCCCGTGGCTTAGCGGTTAAGTGCGTGCGCTCCGCTACTGGCAGCCAGGGTTCGGATCCCGGGTGCGCACCGACGCACCGCTTCTCCGGCCATGCTGAGGCCATGTCCCACATACAGCAACTAGAAGGATGTGCAACTATGACTTACGACTATCTACTGGTGCTTTCAGGGAAAAAAAAGGAGAAGGATTGCCAATAGATGTTAGCTCAGAGCCGGTCTTCCTCAGCAAAAAGAGGAGGATTAGCGTGGATATTAGCTCAGGGCTGATCTTCCTCACACACATACACAAAAAAGATTGGACTTTATGGAATAAAGCCACTTGGAAATATTGACCTGGTACCTTGCTTGCAACCTGGTACAGTGTTCACAGCAACCTTACGGATAAGGAAGGAAGGTCACTTATCTTGCAGGTGCCTGGAACCTTGAAATATTTTGGGGAGCCTCAAAAAGAGAGGAATTCACCCAAGTCTCTAGGTATTGCAGACGAAGTCTGATGAGAAGTCCTTGGCTTGGCTTTCCTGGCCTTGAGAGGGCTTTAAAGTTCAATCTGAGATTCCTTATAAAAAGTTCCAGCAAAGCAGATTTAAAAGAGCTTATATGATCAATGGCTATTCTTGCTGTACTTATGTAAATAATTGGGCCAAGTTTATTGCAACTAAACTTATTTTGCAAAGCAGTTAGTTTTAATTTGGCTATCCTTTACAAAGAATGAGGGTGATTTTAGGGAGAAAAAGATATGTTTCAATAGAAACTATAGTACACATTCATGGATATTAGGTTCTAGTTCTGATAACTGTATTTAAGGTTTCTGTTTTATATCTGTTAACTGGACTGGATCCTGAAATCTTCTAGTCTCCTGAAATATCTGGCTACAAATCTCCAAACTAACATTTTTTATTTTTTTCCATCATTTTCATTTAAAATCACTGAGAACTGAACCTGCCCTTTTTCCTGAAGCCTTGCAAACTAAAACTGGACAACTTGAGGGCCGGCTCTGCGGCTTAGTGGTTAAGTACGCACGCTCCGCTGCTGGTGGCCCGGGTTCGGATCCCAGGCACGCACCGACGCACCGCTTCTCCGGCCACACTGAGGCCGTGTCCCACATACAGCAACTAGAAGGATGTGCAGCTATGACATACAAGTATCTACTGGGGCTTTGGGAGAAAAAAATAAATAAATAAAATTATTAAAAAAATAAAAATACGGGGCCGGCCCGGTGGCGCAGCGGTTAAGTGCGTACTGCGGCGGCCCAGGGTTCGCAGGTTCGGATCCCAGGTGCGCACCGACACACCGCTTGCTAAGCCATGCTGTGGCAGCATCCCATATAAAGTGGAGGAAGACGGGCACGGATGTTAGCCCAGGGCCAGTCTTCCTCAAGAAAAAAGGGGAGGACTGGCATTGGATGTTAGCTCAGGGCTAGTCCTCCTTGCAAAAAAATAAATAAATAAATAAATAAAATAAAAATAAAAAATAAAACTGGACAACTTGATATAAGTTTAGAGATTCATGTTTGTTGCTGTGTAAGTACTCAGAAAGATACCTGAATACCTGATGACATCATCAGAGACATTTCAAACTGCAAAAGATGCTTTGACTCTGACATCTAGAAACCTTCTTGACTAGCTGTCATCTGAACTCAGAAACTGGTTTATAATTTGCTCCAATTATTAACTTTGTTTTTCTTTTGTTTCCATAGAAAATGCTTCTTATTAAATACCTGATTACTTGCTTACACAACATCGGCCTAACTTTGGGAGCAGCCCACCTGCATCACTGCCTTACTTAGAGACTGGTTCAATGAGATGAAATGACCTATGCCCCTTATCAGCAGATTCTGAGAGGTACCTGGTCCAGACTGGTTTTCAGGACTGTTTTCTTGGATTCCCCAAGGGATTAGGTCTAGTTGTCAGGGACTGTTAACATTTGGGTGTCTATACGTCTTATGCTTCCGGTAAGATACTTGATTATAAAATGTGCCTTTAGATGTTGCTCTGAAACTGCTGAGCAAGGTACAAAATTCTTATAAAGCAAAATGTCAACCCAAGAACAAGAGAATATCTCCAGATGAGTGCTAAACAGTTTCATTCCTCTAACCCGGATCTACGCCCTGATTCAGCAGGAAGTAGCTAGATTGGTCATTGCCCTGAATCCCTCAAGAATGAGGAATGACCAAAGAATAGGGGGGATTGAAACCGGCAAACAGCCATTGATGATTAAGGAGCTAGTAACTATGGGGAATTGGAATTTGCCAGCTCAGAATATGTCTCTGCCTGAATGACATTTTGGTCCCCACCCCCCACTAACTAATCAAAGGAGTTTTGGATGGGAGGCCTGCCCCCAGAATAGGCCATCACCATAGACATCTCCGGTCTCTGGGTGAGTCCGTGCTAAACCCATTCTTAGTTCTGGTTACCCTTTATGAGAGACATTTACATTTGAAAAGAAAATCTCTATCTGTAAAGGTATCTTCTTCCCTGTACCAGGAAGAAGGGGGGATGGCCTTACCTAGAAACTCATCAGAACAGAAGATGAGGACGTAAATCTGCATGATAAACTTACCCATTGTTAACTGTGCTGTTTAGGTAATATGCTATCTGACTCCCACTAGGTTCCTATAGGTAACATCCCTCTAGAGTTGGGGTCACCATGGTAATAGATGTTTGAGCTATTTTTTTCAGGAACTGAACCACTTATCCACTTCAGGTCGGATCGAGACCACCAACCCATCAACTGGGCCCCTTTGATGGCAAGAGGTTGGAACTCCACCCTCAGGGCATGCTAATGCCGCCATTCTGTGAACATGTGTCCTTTAAAGAGGCATGAAGCCTGACTACGCTTGCACAGATCATCAATTACCTCATCCCTCCTCACCTCCAATCATTTCAGACCACCTTGCTCCTTCCCCATAAATACCCTTGAGTCCCTATTTTCAGGGAGGCGGATTTGAGACTTGTTCTCACGTTTTCCTCACTTGGCTGCCTTGTGATTAAACCCTCTCTCTCTCTGCAATCTCGTCGTCTCGGTGATTGGCTTTCTGGGTGGCAGGCAAAAACAGACCAGGTGCAGTAACATTACCACCACTCCTGTTGAGCTATCACTAATATCACCCCTAGAAAATCCTGTACTGGGGTCACTTGCAGGAGGAGATACTAGGAGTAACTAGAATTCTCCATGCTCAGGTGCCTGGCTTCCCAGTGGTCTGGAGCTACTTCTCATTAGAAATCCAGGACCCAGCTATCTCCTATTCTACAGCTCAGCTCTCGAGGACATGACAAGTTATACCTGCAGACTACAAGGTTTCTGCTTCCCTATCCCTTCCTTTCTTCCTTCCTTCCTTTCTGCCCTCCTTCCTTCCTTCCTTCCTTGCTTTTTTCTTTCCTTCTCCAGTGTCAATCAAATGTGCTACCTCCTGGGAGTTGTGTTTTTAGATCAGGAAGAAAGTGCACCTGCCCAGTAGGTCTGGTGCCTTGGAGCTATATTCCTGCTAAATGGTTGTTTTTGTTCTTAGGACAAGAGGCTGAGTGTCTGTCAAAAAGAATAAAGGAAAAATAAACAAGCAAACAAAAGCAAAAGAAAAACTTATGGTAAAAGTTTTAAAACCTCAAACCACCCTCAGGGAGCCCCAGTATCTCTGTGAAAGGAAGGAGCACAGAGCCTGCTCCCCTAAGCCTGCAGTATAGTCCGAATCAGGAAAGCACTTGCCCCAGCTCCACCTCCTGCCCCAAATCTCTGACCTCACAATCTGGTTCAAAGAATGTTCATTCTCTGGGTACCAACATCCCCAAATATCAACCTTCTCTTCACTGGCCTAGCACAATTAGGCCCTTTCTGTTTGAGCACCTGGGGATCCCTTTCTACCAGTGCAGTGCTCCAGCCACCACTCCATAGGATGAATATGATTCTTCTTTACCTCCAGGAACTTGCAAGTAACTGTACACCTGGAAGGCATTTTGCTCCATTCCCCAGACCTTACGATCAGTGAGAACCTAGACAGTTTTGTCTTTAGAGATCTATAGTAGCAGCAGCAGCAGCAACTTTTCAAGGCCTGGAGATGGACTTTCTGGGCCACATCATCCTCCGGTGGGCTAGCATGGCACCACACTGTATCAGAAGGAATGGCAGCTTCCCAGAGCAGGAGCCCCACACCATCAAAGACACGTACCACACCCTCAGTTTTGCCCCAGGCTACAGGCCCCTGTTTTCCTGTCTGCTTTCTGCTTAGCTGCAGGGCCTGACCCTGCAGCATAATCTGAATGGCAGAGCTGGGTGAGCAAATTTGAGTCAGGAGGGTTTTGGGAGGGACCAGTAAGGGGTAGCAGATAAAACAGTGCTACCCTTTTTTTTTTTTTTTAAATTTTTTGTTTATTGCAGTAACATTGGTTTATAACATTGTATAAATTTCAGGTGTACATCACCACACTTCTATCTCCGCACAGACTACACTGCGCCCAGCACCCAAACACCAACCACAACCCATCACCACACACATGAGCCAAACCATCCCTTTCACCCTCCTCCCTCCCCGCTTCCCCTCTGGTAACCACCAATCCAATCTCTGTCTCTATGTGTTTGTTTATTATTGTTATTATCTACTACTCAATGAAGGAAATCATACGGTATTTGACCTTCTCCCTCTGACTTATTTCACTTTGCATAATACCCTCAATGTCCATCCATGTTGTCACAAATGGCTGGATTTCATGGTTTCTTATGGCTGAGTAGTATTCTATTGTGTATATATACCACATCTTCTTTATCCATTCGTCCCTTGATGGGCACTTAGGTTGCTTCCAAGTCTTGGCTATTGTGAATAACGCTGCAATGAACACAGGGGTGCATGTATCTTTACGCATTGGTGTTTTCAAGTTCTTTGGATAAATACCCAACAGTGGAATAGCTGGATCATATGGTAGTTCTATCCTTGATTTTTTGAGGAGTCTCCATACTGTTTTCCATAGTGGCTACACCAGTTTGCACTCCCACCAGCAGTGTATGAGAGTTCCCTTCTCTCCACATCCTCTCCAACACATGTTGTTTCCTGTCTTGTTAATTATAGCCATTCTGACGGAGAGGTTTTGTAGTTTTGATTTGCATTTCCCTGATAGTTAATGATTTTGAACATCTTTTCATGTGTCTGTTGGCCATCTGTATATCTTCTTTGGAGAAATATCTGTTCAGGTCTTTTGCCCATTTTTTAATTGGGTTGTTAGTTTTTTTGTTGTTGAGATGCATGAGTTCTTTATATATTTTGGAGATTAAGCCTTATCAGATGTATCGTTTGCAAATATCTTCTCCCAATTGTTAGGTTGTCTTTTCGTTTTGTTGATGGTTTCCTTTGCTGTGCAGAAGCTTTTTAGTTTGATGTAGTCCCATTTGTTTATTTTTTCTGTTGTTTCTCTTGCCCAGTCAGACATGGTGCTTGAAAAGATGTTGCTAAGACTGATGTCGAAGAGCGTACTGCCTATGTTTTCTTCTAGAAGTTTCATAGTTTCAGGTCTTACATTCAAGTCTTTAATCCATTTTGAGTTAATTTTTGTGTATGGTGTAAGGTAAGGGTCTACTTTCATTTTTTTGCATGTGGCTATCCAGTTTTCCCAACACCATTTGTTGAAGAGACTTTCTTTTCTCCATTGTATGTTCTTGGCTCCTTTGTCAAAGATTAGCTGTCCATAGATGTGTGGGTAGTGCTACCCTTTATCTCTCTTTTTTCTACATGTCTAAGGACATTGTGTTCACACTGATTCCTTTTACATCTTTGCCTCATTGTCTTAACCACTGACATAGTAACATATTATTTTTTTATTTAATCATTTTATTGAGATCATATTGGCTTATAACACTGTGTAAATTTCAGGTGTCCATCAGTATATTTCAGTTTCTGTAAAGACCCCAAATAGCCAAAGCAATCCTGAGAATAAAGAATAAAGCTGGAAGTATCACACTCCCTGACTTCAAAATATACTACAAAGCTATAGTAATCAAAACAGCATGGTACTGGCACAAAAACAGACACACAGATCAATGAAACAGAATTGAAAGCCCAGAAATAAAACAACACATCTACAGACAGCCAATGTTCAACAAAGAAGCCAAGAATATACAATGGAGAAAGGAATATCTCTTTAATAAATGGTGTTGGGAAAACTGAACAGCCACATGCAAAAGAATGAAAGTAGACCATTATCTTATACCATACACAAAAATTAACTCAAAATGGATTAAAGACTTGAATGTAAGACCTGAAACCATAAAACTTCTAGAAGAAAATATAGGCAGTACTCTTTGACATCAGTCTTAGCAGTATCTTTTTGAATCTCATGCCTACTCAGGAAAGGGAAACAAAAGAAAAAATAAACAAATGGGACTCCATCAGACTAAAAAGCTTCTGCAAGGCAAAGGAAACCATCAATAAAACATAAAGACAGCCCACTAACTGGGAGAAAATATTTGCAAAGCATATGTCCAACAAGCGGTTAATTTCCAAAATATATAAAGAACTCATACAACTCAACAACAAAAAAACAAACGACCCAATCAAAAAAAGGGGAGAAGATGTAAACAGATATTTTTCCAAAGAAGATATACAGATGGCCAACAGACACATGAAAAGATGTTCAACATCACTAATTATTAGGGAAATGAAAATCAAAACTACAATGAGACATCACCTTACACACATCAGAATGGCTATAATTAACAAGACAAGAAATAACAAGCATTGGAGAGGAAGTAGAGAAAAGGGAACCCTCATACACTGCTGATGGGAATGCAAACTGTTGCAGCTACCATGGAAAACAGTATGAAGATTTCTCAAAAAACTAAAAATAGAAATACCATATGATCCAACTATCCCACTACTGGGTATTTATCCAAAGAACATTAACTCAACAATTCAAAGAGATTTATGCATCTCTATGTTCATCGCAGCATTATTCACAATAGCCAAGACTTGGAAGCAACCCAAGTGCCCATCAATGGATGAATGGATAAAGAAGATGTGGTATATATACACAATGGAATACTACTCAGCCATAAAAAAGACAAAATCATGCCATTTGCAACAATGGATGGACCTTCCCAACACCATTTATTGAAGAGATATTCCTTTCTCCACTGTATATTCTTGGCTTCTTTGTTGAACATTTGCTGTATTATTCTAAGTGAAGTAAGCCAGACAGAGAAAGACAAACACTGTATGATTTCACTCATATGTGGAAGGTAAACTAACACATGGATAAAGAGAACAGATTAATGGTTACCAGAGAGGAAGGGGGTTGGGGGAGGGTGAAAGGAATAAAGGGGCACATATGTATAGTGACAGATAAAAACTAGACTACTGGTGGTTAACATATTATTTTAAAAATTTGTTTAAAAGGCAGCACTTTGGGAGAATGTGATTGCATTCCTCCATGCATCACTCTCACCCCAATTTTGTCAGCTCCTGTCTGACTCTCTAAATAGTTTCTCCCAGTTCTTCCTAGCAGAGCTGAAGCCTATTTCCTATAACCTCCCTGGACATACATCCCTGAGATCTGCCTCTACTTTGGGCCGCACCTCTGCCTTAGTGATCTAGCTGCCGTCCACCACTGCTCTCACCACAGCTCCCCACCCACCCCTACACACACAACTGTCTACTCAGATGGATCAAATCCCTAACAGTAAAATGATTCTTAACTTTGGGTTTGGGAAATGTGATGGAATCTACGGATTTCTGCTCCCCACCCCAAGAAGATGCACAGTATGAACATACACACAAAATGTTGCATACCATTTCAGGAAATTAATGGAATGAAGCCCCACAATAGACTCCTACAGTCATCGCATCTTGCACAGAGAGAGATACCAATCTAGAGCTTATTTAAGTCTACTATGGTCACAGAACTTTCTGTGGAGGAATTTTAAATTTATTTTCTTGCCGAGTTTCCATAGTCACTGTCTAAAGGTTTCCAATTTCCCAATAACTCTTGCAGTTGAAGGTATGTGCTTATCACAATTCTCAATAGAGTCTTCTGAATGAATATAAATTCAAATATTGACCAAGATATTGTTAAATCAAGGAAAGAGATGAGATGCTGCTTTTAAAATGAGGTTTAAAGCAGAGAATGAGAAGGTTTTGTAGAGTTAAGGTGAAAGACAAGAGTTTTCCAGGGATGATGCTGGGAGAAAAAAAATCTGGAAAATTAATTATTTAGGAGTGAGCCCCTGAGCCTCTTGGAGAAGCTAAAGGTTATATTAGATCCATACCATTTTTACATAATGTTAAATTTCCTAGCTTTTTTCTCTAGTTTTGAACTTCCTAGTTGGGTTTCAGATACATACCCAGGAAGACAATACCTCTGTTCCAAATAGAGGTTTGGAATGAACATTTTCATCTTTTCCAATGAATCGAATGAGTTTTTCCTTATCTGTAGATGTTGAAGGTTTCTAGGGCGCAGAAATACCAAGGACCTGTTAGTGAGCTGGTGTGTGACACACAGGCATGGCAAGTTGCCTGGCGCCATGTCTGAAGCTTTAATTTTCCATTTGCTTTAATCATTTAACAAGCATTTTTGAAGACTTACAGCAAGCATTGTGTGATAAATTAGTGGGGATGGAGTAGTGGGGACAAGGGGAGATAACTGTGAGAAACACAAAGATTTCTTCCAGACCTCAGGAACTCACAGTACAGTAGGAGAGATAGGCAATAAAATAATTATGGTATACGTGATTACTGTTAGCACAGAGGTGTGTTGCAAGAGCTGTGTGCACCAGAAAAGGGCCCTACATTCTGCCTAGACACTCAGGGAAATTTTTACAGAGAAAAATGATATTTGAAGGCTGAGTAGGAGTTTGTAAAATAGAGAGGAAAGGGCCTGATCTAATGCCACAGATGGAGGGAAGGAGGTGATGGATTACATATTTAAAAGATATGGTAGAATTTAGTACCAAATAATAATGCTTTCCATTTATTTTGTACCTTCTGTACACCAAGCACTGTACCAGAAATAAAACAGAGAGTGTTGGTCAAAAGGCTTGGGTGTTGTACAATATTTTTATTCTCTTGTCCTGCATGTACAATGATTAGAGGACCTAGGTCAGAGCCTGGGGTCATGCCCACATTTAAACTATTTGCAGAGAAGAAACATCAGGGAAGTAAATTAAGACAGTATAGAAAGTGTTAGGTGATCATGAGTTCTGAAAGACAAAGACAATAGTCGAACCAGGAATTGGCAAGGGCTCTTATGCCAGACTTATCTCGGTTTGAATGCTGGTTCTGCCACTTATAGCTGTATGATTTTGGGTAAGTCAGTCAACCTTTCTGAGCATTAGTTTTCTTATCTGTAAAATGGGGACAATAATATTTACCTTGAAGTTGTGTTGTGTAGATAAGAGATAACGTGCAAAGCATATACTAATGGGGCACTCAATCATTGGTAGTTATCATTGTATTTTCATTATTATTATTACAAATGCCCCAGGAAGGGTTGTTATTACTACTAATGCCCCAGCAGGGGTGGAGACAGGGTAAGAAGAGAAGTTTGGAGACCAGCCTGGCAGGAGCAGAAAAAGGCAGCTCAGAATGGGAGCTGAAGAAGTGGAAACATAGAGTTCAAACCACTATTTGAAAAATCTGGCAATGAAGGGATAAATAAACAGCATTAGGATGAGAGGTAGATCGTGTAGTTAATAAGAGTGTAGGTGTGAATGAGGCTAATGGGAAATGGCCGGATTAGGAAAGAAAAAATAAAGAGATTAGTGTGTCTGTAAGTATGGTTAAATCTATGTGAGGAAAAGAAGGAAGTTGAGGAGTTTACTCCAGATGATCTATTTCTATTTTCAACAGTACCTATATATACATTCTTTAAAAATATAAAAGGAAAGGAAAAAAATAATACTAAATAATCTTACTTCTTCTGCTTTCTTTTCTTCCTTTTCTTTCTCAAGTTTCTTATCCTCCTTACTTTCTTCTTCATCCTCTTTAAAAGGCTTGTCTGTTCCAGGCTCAATGAATTCTTTTAAAAAGTCCTGTGAGATAAAACAATATTATAATTATAGCTTAGGGTATATAAATATTTTAGTACTATATTAGCAATTATTCATTAAAAAATATTTAATGAGCACTAATCCTGCAATTGGGCATTGTGCTAAAGACAAGAATACGAAGATTAATAAGAATGGTCCCTGCCCTTAAGAAGCTTACAATTTAGTGGACAAGAAAATGCTATGGACACATATAGTCACACAGTGGGAGCACCTAATTTAGATCTGGTAGTGGACGAGGGTGAAAGAGATGGTTGGTCAGGAAATTATCCTGAAGGAAATAATGTCTGAGCTTCTTCTTGAAGGATGACTAAGAGAAAATAGATGGTACAATGCTAGGCAGAGGATGCTGTATGCACATGATTGGCTGTAAGAACAGAAGTAGTTCAGTAGGACAGAAACTTAGGGGCAGATGGGCAGGGGCACAATCATAGAGGAAGAGCTAGAGTGTCATGCCAGGGAGACTGGATTTTATCCTGAAGGCATTGAGGTTCCAATAAATTGATTGATCTGTTTTGCATTTGAAAATAATCACTCTAGCAATGGGAGAGTAGATTTAAAGAGGAGGAAGGAAGGGAGGGAAGAAGGGAAGGAGAGAGAGGAAGAGGAGGGAGAAGAAAATGAAAAGAAGAGGGACTGAACAACACACAGTTGCAGGAATGAAGAGGATGAGGATTCAAGAGATATTTAGAAGATAACTCTTAGTGATTGATTGATTGGATGGATATGGGAGGGTCAGGGAAAGCATCTTGAAAGACACCTGGTACATGGTTTAGGCCACTACATAGATGATAATGCCATTTACAGAGATAATGAACAAAGTTGGATAAGCAAGTTTGGGAAAATTTTTGAGTTCAGATTAGGCTGTGTGAGTTTGAGGTACCACTAAGATATCTAAGTGGAAATATCCAGGAAGTAGTTGACTATATGGATCTGGAGTTTAGATGGAGGGACTTGGGCTAAAGATAGAGATTTAACAGTTACCTGCATTTAGTTAAAGCCAAGAAAGTAAATTACATCACCAAAGGAGGACTTGTGAAGTGACTAGAGGATGAGGCCTTAGGACAGGAAGCTAGTGACATAGAGGGCTAGAGAAGAAAGAGGAGCCTGCAAAGGAGGGCAAAAGTTGCCTCAGAAGTGTGAGAGGGCCACCAGGAAAGCCAAAAGAGAAGAGAGAAGGAGTCAATAGTGTTGAATACCTCAAAGGAGTCTACACGAATATTGACTAAAGACTATCCTTCAGATATTTATTGTAGCAATGTTTATAAAACAAAAGCTAGAAATAAGCTCAGTGCCCACAATAGGAAAATTCATAAATAAATTATGGTGTAAACCATACAATAAGATATTTCATAGCAATTTTAGGGGTTGGCCCAGTGGCATAGCAGTTAAGTGCACGCGCTCTGCTGCGGTGGCCCGGGGTTCGGATCCCGGGCGCACACCGACGCACCACTTGTCAAGCCATGGTGTGGCATCCCATATAAAGTGGAGGAAGATGGGCATAGATGTTAGCCCAGGGCCAGTCTTCCTCAGCAAAAAGAGGAGGATTGGCAACAGATGTTAGCTCAGGGCTGATCTTCCTCATACACACACACAAAAAAGATACTTTATAGCAATTTTAAATAGTATTGTGGAAATATGTTCATGGTATAGAAAAATATTCACAATATATTAGGATATTTTTCCAAAATGAAAATACTTTTTTTTTTCTGATAATACACTATTGCTGAAAATATTTGAACAATACAAAGAAATTAAGAATCTCAGCTCTCAGAGGTAGCAACTTCTATCAGTTTGCTGAATATTCTTCTAGACTGCTTTATACACATGTAAACATTTTAATATAAATGAGATATAATATATGTTACATTCTATAATCTACTTCTCTCAATGATATATCATGAATGATTTTTATTTCAAGTCATAAACATCTACTTTATCTGCACAGAATCCCATTATATGAATGCACCATAATTTATTAAATGAATCTCCTATTGATCAACATTTATATTGTTTCTAGTATTTTGCTATTATAAATAATGTTGTAATTAACATCCTTACACAGATATATCATATATTAGAATTATCAGATAGACAACAAAGTTATATTTAACCTGTTTAAAGAAATAAGAGATTGAAAATATGAGTAAAGAGAGAAAGATTACAAAAATGATCAGATTTTAAAAAAGAACCAAATAGAACTTCAATAATTAAATTTAAAAACTCAACAGAAAGGTTTAATAGCAGATTAAACTCAGCTGAAGAGCAAATTAGTGAACTAGAAGGTAAGCCAGAAGAAATTGTCTAGGATGCAATGCAGAGAGGCAAAGAGACAGAAAATATGAAAGAAGGTTAAGAGACATGGGGGCAGATTCCAGTGAATATCCATTCAGAGTTCTAGAAGGAAAGAACAGGGTGAATATAGTAGAGACTATATTTGAAGAGATAATAACAGAATTTTCCAGATCTAATGAAAGATACCAAGCCAAAGATTCAGAAAACCAAGAGAATCCCAAGCGAAAATTTAAAAAGAAAAGAAAAGAAAATCCACCCTACATGCATGAGAGTGAAAGTGCAAAATGCCAAAGACAAAAAGAAGATCTTAAAAGTAGCCAAAGAAAAGAGATGAATTAACTTCAAAGGAACTGACAGCTGAATTCTCAATTGTGAGTTTGGTAACAATAAAATCCAGAAAACAGTGGAAATAGTATCATCAATGTGCTGAGAGAAAATAATATCATCCTAGCATTGTATATCCAGCAAAAAAATTTTAAGAATAAGAGTGAAATAAAGACATTTTCAGACAAACAAAAATTGAGTTAGCCTCCAGTAGATCCTCACTAAAGAAAATTCTAAAGGTTAAGGCAGAAGGAAAGTGACCCCAGGTGGAAGGCCTGAGATATCTGAAGGAACAATAAAGAAATTAAACAATAAATCAACTTCAATACCAGCATATTTCTTAAAGGTAAATCACTATAGGCATTCCTACTAAAGGCAGAAACAAGAAAAGGCTGTTTGCTATCTTCACTACTATTTAACATTGAATTGGAAGAATTATTCAATGCAATTAGACAAGAAAAAGCAATTAGAGTCATCATAATTGAAAAGAAAAAGATAAAACTATCTCTATTGGTAGATGATTTGATTAAATATCTGGAGAACCTGAAAGAATCAACTGAAAAACTCTAAAAACAGTAAGATAATTTAGCAAAGTCACAGCACATAAAATTAAAATACAGGCATCAACAATCTATATACAAATATTTACCAGTTAGAGGATATAATGGAAAAGAAGATCCCATTTAAAATAGCAAAAAATTAAATAAAATACTCAGGCATAAACCTTACAAGAAATGTGCAAAATGAGCAAACTATAAAAAGTTATTGAAAGGCATAAAAGGAGACATCCTATATCCCCTATTCTTGGATAGGACAACTTAACATCATAAACATGTCTGTCTTCTCTAAGTTAATATATAAATTTAATATTATCCCAGTTTTAAAAAATCATATTTTTTCTAGAGCTAGAAGAAAAAATAAGCAAGAATAGCGATGAAACACCTGAAAAAGATCAGTGAGGAGGCCTGGCCCTATCAAATATGAGAATGTATCATAAAGCCTCAATAATTAAAATACTGTGGTAATGACCCATGAACAGGCAATAGGTCAATAGATCAATAAAAAATAATAGAAAATCCAGAAATAGACTTGGTTGAAATGGCTATTTTCAAATGTTGGAAATACTATAATGTGGAAGACAAATCAACCTTGTTCATATCAACCCAAAAGACTGAGCAGTGAGTCCTAACCAGTGGGTAGAAAAAGCTACAAGTAGATACATTTCATTTAGTTCAATAGAAAGAATAAGTTCTAATAGTCAGTGCTCACCAAAAACGAATGGGCTATCTCTGCAAGTAGTACTTTGTCACTCAGATATTTAAACACAGACATAATGATCAAGCGTGGGTATTATACTAAGATCTAAGTGTCAGAAGGTTGATTGAATTCAACCACCTTTAAAATCCTTTCTGTTCTTAAGACTCTATGATTCTGTATAGCTCTTGAATTTTTTCTTAGATCTGATGTGCAGCCAAGATCATGTCTGTGGAACTTTATTAAGTTCCTAAAACTATACAGTAACTTAAGATTTATAATGTTTATGAAATCATTTAGTGGTTAGTTCAAAATAATTCTCGCCAAGATCTGGGCAGCAAAGGAAAATGAGCATTTGTTAAACGTGTGTAATTTAGAAAGGTGGTATTTCTTCAGTGTTTAAATGGAAAATAAAAGTCCCACAAATGTGTAGACAGAAACTTCCCTCTCAGACCCAAGAGTATTGACATACATGCTGTAGGGGAGCAGAATTTGCCACCCTAAGATGTGTCTCTTTGGCCTGATTATTATTTTTTTTTTTTCCCAAAGCCCCAGTAGATAGTTGTATGTCACAGTTGCATATCCTTCTAGTTGCTGTATGTGGGACATGGCCTCAGCATGGCTGGACAAGCAGTGCATTGGTGCGCACCCGGGATCCGAACCCGGGACGCCAGTAGCAGAGTGCACACACTTAACCGCTAAGCCACGGGGCCGGCCCCTGGCCTGATTATTTTTAAGAACAAAAGACTCAGGAAGAAACTTTGACTTTCCCCCTAACCGCCTAAAAGAATTTAAGATAGAAGGCCTGTTTCAGGAAGGAGCTATCACCCTAAATAACTATAGTATAATATGAACTAGGTGTGGTAAATAGGAAGAAACCTAGGAAGGCCCATTTGATCAAAGTCCTCTCCATGTCCCATTGTCTCTGCAAAGCATGGCAAACATTTGTTTACTAAACATTTGCTTTTCCGTCTCCATGTGAATTGCCTTCCTTCCCTTTGAAGTCCCAAACCACTACCCCGAACATCCTCCTTTGTCTTTAGCTGAAGATGGTATTTAAGGTGGTGGCTTTGGCCATTTTGGTGAGTTACTCAGTTTTCCTGGGTTTCTCTCATGTATACATGTTATTAAACATTCTTTGATTTCCTCCTATTATTCTGCCTTATGTCAATTTAGTTCTTAGACCAGCCAGGAGAACCCAGAGAGTAGAGGAAAATTTCTTCCTCCCCTACCATGCCATCAGATCATACCTGTATCATTTACAGCTCTGATAGCAATGGGAGCTTCTTCAGAACTTACTGGAGATGAACTCCCTCAAAGAGATGGAAGTAAAAATAAATGTTTGTGACTCCCATTAAGTACATGATATTCATTGATTTGGATCCTCGGTAAACAGGTGGTAGTTAAAACCACAGGATTAACAGTAATGTGTAGGGTATAGAATAAGTGAGAGCAAGCTAAGGACAAAATAGCAACATTTAAGAGGTAGGTTGAGGTGGAAGACTAAAAGAAAGAGAGTTAAAAGAAATAAGAAGTAGGCAAAAAAACATGGAATTTTTGTTTTATGAAGAGAGATTACTAATGGAATGAACGATTAACAGGGTCAAATGCTACAGAGAAGTCAGGTTAAATATGGGATTGGAGTTCCTTGGATCTGACAATAAGGAATCATTAGTGACCTTACAGTAATTTTAGAGTCTTAAGAACAGTGATTGTATAGGAAAGAGAAAGAAGTAGTAGAGAAGGAGACAAGAACAAGGCACGTGTTTTTTAGGATGGGAGAAATGACCACGTTTATATATTGATAAAATGGAACCATTAGAGAGGAGGATGTTAAAGATACAAAAGAGAGAGAAAAATGGGCATGGGATTAAGAGCTCAAAGGAAGAACCTTGGACAGAAACTGGAGGGGAGAAGGAAGGGTATGTGCTGAAGCAGGTAAATCTGAGCATATGCCTCAGGAAGTGGCAGGCAGCTCCCCCCTGAAAGCCATCCTTTCCTTTATGAAGTAGGAGACAAAATCATCCGCTATGAAAGTGGGGAGACATGTTTGGGTGGAAGATTCTCTCGCTTAGAAGGGAGAAGAGCTGCCAGTGCTGTTGGTCAGAGCCAAAATTCTCTTCTGACAGAGTAAAGGAATGAGGATTCAGAACATTGATTGGAAAAAGTCACTGAACCCTTATCCATTGAAATACAGGAATAACCTGAATAATTACCAGTACTAACACATGGTAAATACCTCTTCTCCAAGTAGATGCTCTTTTTCTTCAGGTGTCAATAAATTTATTTCTCTGCCTTTGATTCCAGAAAGAAGGTGAGAGCATGTGGTGATCCACTCATAACATTCTCTCTGAGAAGAGATCAAAGATAATTACTAAGCAGAAAAAATCAGATTGGACTAACTAATATATTCACTCACTCCTATTGAGGAGATGCTAAGTACAATTCCTCTAAATAGAACTCCATTCAATTAACTTTGTGTCACTTCAGTTCAAAGATTTGTGCAGAAGTGATTTTCAATGAATACAGACCTGGATATCATCTCTTATCCACAGGGTTTGGAATCTGGGTTGTAATGGGACAAGGAGTAGTGAAGTGCCATAAAACCAGATGCAGAAAGATTGTTGAAATTATTATGGGCAAATGGTCTGTCCCAACAAATGTTACGCAACTGACCAAGTCAACTGTGATTGTATAACAATAACAATAAAAATAGCAAACACATGGCATTTAAATATATGCCAGACTTTTGTTATAAGCATTGTGCATATATTAACTGATTTGATCCTCAATATGAGACATGTACTATTTTTTTTTATTGAGGTATAATAGAAATAACATTATACTAGTTTCAGGTGTACAAAGCATGATTCAATATTTGTCCATATTGCAAAATGATCACCACAATAAGTCCAGTTAACATCCGTCACCATACATATTTACAAATTTTTTTCTTATGATGAGAAATGAGATATATTCTATTATTATCCTCATTTTTTTAGATGAGGAAATTGAGGAAAAGAGTGGTCAAATATCTTACTCAAGGTGATATACATAGTTAAGCACAGTGCTTGGATTCTAATCCAGGTGGCCTGGGCTCTAAACCGCTACAAAAATATTACTCCGCCTCCCCCCAATAAAGTGAATGAATAAAGATTTGAAGTACTCTTTGGAAAAGGTGCTCACAGCTTATCTATTGAGATACAGGAAAGGTCTACAGCAAGTCTCATCTACCTAGAGTGAATAGTAAAACTACATTTACTTTATACCAAGATGTCCTAACAGCTAAGATCTGGCTTCAATGTTTAAAAGATACGCTATTCCTAATTAGTGAGTAAAAGCAGAGGGAACTAGGAAACACTATCTTCTCTGGGGAAGGAGATCTGGTCACCTTAACCATCAAAAAACTGTACTGTGTGGTGAAATAATGACCTACTAGTGGTCCTTGAAATCAACCAGGAAGAGCAGTAAGATGTTGTATATTTTTCTCATTATTAGACTTATTTTTAATTGCAGAATTGTTATGAAATGTCAGAGACAAAAAGTTTTAGAAATCAAATCTAAACCCTTATGTTACAGATAAGGAAACTAAAGCCAGTAGAGGTAAAGTAAGTTTACCACAGCTTTGTTAATTTCAACAATAAGTTTAAATTCTGGATTCAAAGGGTTGGGATGATGTCTTATTGCATATCAAAAAGAGGATCAAACAAAGGATATGAAAGTATTGGGTTCTAGTCCTAAGTTCACTTAATTAGTTGTGACTTCTTGAATAAACTCTCAATAGTCTTCATCTATTAAAAACAAATGAGGTTGTTGGTTTACTCTAGGTGACCGCTATGTAATGAGGAACTATTAAAAACCATCTCGAGTTGCGGGGAGCCCTAAGTGTAGCATTTGCTGATTTCCATGTATAAATATTCCCACCATGGCAATTTCAATGGTATTCATCAATTCAGTATATTATCACTGAATGTGAAGTTGGGAAGGGGTGTGCCATCATCTCTTGTGAACCATTGTGAGTTTCCATCACACCACTGCCCCTAAGGATCCTTCCAGCTACAAAATTTGATGCCTATATTATTTAACTTTCTTTATTGTACTTAGAACAAAGCATTAGTTAATTTTGAAAATAGTACGATTTTTTTTTGTGTGTGAGAGGAAGATCAGCCCTGAGCTAACATCCATGCCAGTCCTCCTCTTTTTGCTGAGGAAGACTGGCCCTGGGCTAACATCCGTGCCCATCTTCCTCCACTTTACATGGGACGCCACCACAGCATGGCCTAACAAGCGCTGCATCGGTGCACGCCTGGGATCTGAACCCGGGCCGCCAGCAGTGGAGCGCGCACACTTAACCGCTACGCTACAGGGCCGGCCCTGTATGATATTTCTGAAATTTTATTTCTTCAGAGTTAATTCATTATTCATGATAAATAATTAAACTATTACCTAGTTGAATTTGCACACTGTGAAATAGATCCTAGTCACTTTCTTATAAACTTCTAAAACATTGAAAATACTATCATAAGACTTCTGATGGGGAAAAAAATCAGTGGGAGTTTTTTGATGAAAGTTTCACAGTAATCTACAGAGTTAAGCAAGCTTTCCTTCAAAACCTTCAAGATCACATTTGACCAGCTCTAGACCTGGATAGCTTGGTTCCTAACCAATACATGTGGATCTCTTTCCATCTATACTGTTACTTAATTCTAATAAAGTCTGAATCAGGGCTGTGTTCATAAATATTTCTGGTGTGAAGTAAAAGGGCTAAAAATTCATGTCTGGGTGATGGAGGATTTAAGAAACAGGAGATGGTCCTAAATGTTAAGCCTATTGTAGTGGATCAAAAGCAGGAGAAAGAGAAGGCTACAGGAGATAGTCTTTTATAGGATGTCAGTGGTAAGACTATGGTGGTAATGGAGTTATTAAGAATCCATCATCCCCTGGTCTCCACAAAAAGGTGGGAAAGCTGGGACTTCTCTGAGTTTGCCTGCTGGAACATCACAAAAGGCAGGTCCCTAGCATGGCTCTTCAAAGTCATACTCCTTTTGGAGGGCCAAATCCTGAAACTTGTAATAGTAAGTGGATGACAGGAGGTTACTGCAACCCATGGTGGATGGCAGGGTCTTAATAAATTACACAGGGCAGAAATGGGAAAGAATGGCATGGAGGGAGTCAACTGCAGCCAGAAGTCAGTTTGAAGGGCCCCAGCTAGAAGTCTTCTCATTTCCATCATAGTGGGTATTTCTTTGGGTGGGTATTTCTTTGAGATATTTCCCTCCCATATGTTCTCAGCACTATCAGGTGTTGGTCAACGTGTGTCTTTTACCAGTCTTGGCCTGCTGAAGGTTATCTCAGAGATCCTTCCAGGTCATCTGCCATTTGCTCAGATTATGATTAAACTCCAGGGCATCAGTGACTCTAATTCTAGATGCCTGGAAAATTATAGATGGTCAACCTAAAGCACTTGGAAAAAAAGACATCTATCTAGCTTATTAGGGGCTAAGTTTCTAGGTTTTCAGCAGCTAGTCTAGGCTGTAGTGGTCCCAGTATACTCTCATTGGATGCCAGGGCTCTTTGACATAGGGTTTCCAAGCCTCAAATGAAGCCTTAATGACAAGCAATTCTTATTCCCAAGTGGAGCAGTTGATATGCACTGACACCAACTTCTTTTAGAAATAGGCATAGGGGCAAGGGTCCCTAGAACTGAATCCTCTCAGAAAATGGCCTCCAGCTTAACTGTAGCTCAGCTGTGTGAGGTCAAACTGGGTCAAGATATGCCAGGATCACGTGGGAGGTAAACAGGGTCATTAGCCACCAGACTACCTCAATGGTCTTGGGGAACTAGATAATTCCCAAAACTTCTTGAAGAAGTAATTTATCTAGGTGGTTACAGTGGAAGAGTGGAGTAAGAACCATCAGTAAGAATGATCAAACTCCAAAAGATGCTTACTTAAAAGGCATCCCACTCCAGAATCCTGTCCAGCATGATGCAACTCTAATTCATTGGAGCCCCAGGAGCCCAAGAAATATTATATTGTGAGAAACTATCACTAATGTCATCCAAGTATCAGTCCAGTAGGTTGGCAAGATGTTCTTCAAGCGCTAGAATGTGGCTGGAGTGTGGCACAAGCCACACAGCATCACATTATACCCACATCAGACAAGGCTTCTCTAGAGGACCCTCTTCCATTCGTCACCTTGTTGGATATGGATGAGGCCATAGGAGTCCCAGAGTCTGATGTCATAAAGATGTTGTCTAGGAGATCAGGGGACGATGGTAGCAGTCAAGGATGGGGATGAATTTGAAATTAAGACAACACTAATGAAAGGGGAACTAACCATTTGTTTTCTTTATAAAGAGAACTGAGGTACTTTCAAGACAGTGGAAGGAGAGGGGGCGGGGGGCCCTGTTGAGCCATAAACTAGTTTGATGCACCCTTGAAAGGCCTCAGCCTCAGGCTTAGAGAGGCGGCACATACATTTGGTAGAAAAAAGGCCCAAGAATGAGATCGGTTACAGTCTTACTTCTGGCACGAGAGCAGATTCTCAGCCTCCTCTGATAACACTTCCCTGGTTTATTAATCTGAAATCACTAGCAAAGGGTTAGGAAGTGGGAAAGAGTTTAACAGAAGACCTCACTAGCCTGGTGGAAAGCATAGGTTCTCAAAGAGATAGTCAGATCAGGGGCCTCCAGTCAGGGCTCGGGAGGAACAGGCAATGAATGGTCCATTGCACAAAGCTCTTATAAAAATCTCCTAGTAAGGATTGTTTTATATAGTTCCCTAAGGTCCCCTCAGGAAGAGCCCCTCACAATAATGTCTCTCCATATTGCTGTAGCCTTAACTGTAATGGGGAGGTACACCTCAAAGCATCCTGAAATCCTCACTCTAAAATTGCCTTTACCTGGAAACATGGTCTCACCACACAGAGCTCTACCCCCATTGAAGTAGTAAATGAGGACTAAGGGGTATAGTGGAACAGGCCAGTTAGGCCCCACCACCATCTACGGCAGATCCAGCCTGCCAAAACCAGCATCTCTACCACATCTGGGGGTGGGTAGCAGCAGGGGCTGGTTGCAGCAGGCCTGAGAAGACGCGAGCACATTTCTAGATGCACAGTGAGAGCTAGAAGCTGCAGGAGACTGTTCAGTTCAGAGTCACATCAGTCTGCTGTGAAGAACACCTGTAGGCCTTCCCAGAATCAAAACTAAAACTGAGACATTCCAGCTGTTAGATGAGAAGTTAAATATACCTATAATAACATATTTTCAAATAGTAAAATATTCCTACTCTCTTGACATGTATCCTAATTATTCATAGTGTTTTATTATTTTAATTTTCTACTGAATGAAATTTGCTATTTTTAAATTTGGACTCAGCATCTATATTTATGAGGTTTATTTCCCTTATATTTATGGGATTTTTTTTAGAACTTAGTCAGCCATATGAAATAAACTGGGAAAACTTTCAGTCATTATCTTATGCTTTTAAATTGTCTATATAGCATGGGGATTACCTGCTCCTTGCAAGTCTGAAAACATTTGTCTGTGGAGCCCAGGGAAAAATTTTTAAGTTTTTTTAATAAATGCATCTGTTTCTTCCCTGAAAATTGGCCAGTTTTATCCTTCTAAAGTTAATGTTACTTACTTTATTTTCCTAGAAAAGTCTCCATCTCCTTGAGATTTTAAAATTTATTATAAGATGTTGCACATAAAATTTTTTATAACCCACTTTTTAAAAACTGTGAGATCTATCACACATACAGAAAAGGATAAAATATATGTAGAGTTTAATGAGAATAGTCATTTAAACATCACACAGGCCAAAGAAGAGAAAATTGCCTGCACCCTTTATACCAGTCCTTATATACCATAATATATTTATCCATTCTACTGTTTATAGATAGGTCTCAAATCACGATCTCAGCCATATCTTATGAAACTAGAAAAAGAAGAGAAAATTAAACCCAAAGTAAGTAGAAAAAAAAGAAATAATAAAGACCAGTGTGAAAATTTAGGAAATAGAAAACAGAAAAATAGAGAAAATCAGTGAAACCAAAAGCTGGTTTTCTGAGATCAAGAAAATTGATAAATCTTTTTGTATACTGATGAAGACAAAAAGAGAAAAGATACAAAGTTTCAATAACAGGAATGAGAGAGTGGACATCCTATAATTATTAAAAGGATAATAGGGGACTATTATGAGCAACTCCATGTCAATAAATTAGACAACTTGGATAAAATCACAAATTCCTTACAAGACCAAAGCTATTGAGCTCACTCAAGAAGAAAGGATAATAGCCCTTTATCTAGTAAAGAAATTTCCTTAAATTCATTAAAGAAATTGAATAGCCCCATATCTGAGTAGCTCTATATTTGTAATTTAAAACTTTCCGACAAAGCCCAGATGGCTTCACTGGTGAATTCTACCAAACATTTAAGGAAGAAATAATATACAATTCTACACAAATTGTTCCAGAAAATAGAAGAGTAAGAAACACTTCCCAACTCATTCTAAGAGGCCAGCATTACCCTGATATCAAAACCAAAGACAAAACAAAACAAAACTACATAATCAATATCCCTCATGAACATCAATGCAAAAACTCTAAACAAAAATTTAACCAGTTGAATTTAGCAATATGTAAAAGAGATAATACATCATGATCAAGTGGGGTTTATCCCAGGAATACAAGGTTAGTTTAACATTCAATTCAAAAATTAATTAATGTAATTCACCATATTGAAAAAAGAAAACTCATGACCATCTCAGTAGATGCAAAAAAAGGATTTGATAAAATCCAACATTCATTCCTGACCTACAATTTTTTTTTCAGCGAACATAGAATAAAAAGGAACTTCCTCAATCTGATATAGGGTATCTATGGAAAATCTACAGCTAGCATTATACTTAAAGATGATAGAATAAATACTTTTCCCCTAAGATGGAACAAGGCAAGGATGTCTGTTCTCACCACTTTTATTCAACCTGGTACTAGAGAGTCTAGTTATTGCAATAAGGCAAGAGAAAGAAATAAAAGGTATATAGATTGGAAAGGAAGAAATAAAAGTGTCTCTATCTGCAGATGACGTGATTGTGTACAGAGAAAATTCTAAGGAATCTGAAGGAAAAAAAAAAACCTCTTAGAGGAATAAGTGAGTTCAGCAAGGTCACAGGATATAAGATCAATACATTTTAAAAATTTATTATAATTATATATATTAGCAATGAATAATCATAAATTGAAATAAGAAAAGAATATCATTTATAATAGTGCAAAATATGAAATCCTTAGGGAAAAATCTGACAAAAGATGTGTAAAATTTTGTCAAATGAAATAAAGAACTTAAATAAAGACATATACTATGTTCACAGATCCAAAGATTCAATACTCTTAAGATGTCAATTCTTCACAAATTAATCAATAGATAAAATGTAATCATAATCAAAATCCCAGCAGGCTTTTTTGGAGAAACTGATAAGCTAATTCTAAAAATTTCACATATGGAAAGCAAAGGACCTAGAATAGCCTGACCAATCTTGAAAAAGAAGAACAAATTTGGAGGATTTACACTACCTGAGTTGAAAACTTATAAAACTACAGGAATCAAGACAGTTTGATAATGATGACAATGTTGACAAATAGATCAACAGAACACAACAGAATGTCCAGAATAACACCCACACATATATGGTCAATGGAATTGCAACAAAGATGCAAAGGCATCTTAGTAGAAAAAGGATAGCCTCTTCAACAAATGGTGATAAAAATACTGGATATCCAGATGGCGCAAGCAGTTAAGTGCGTGCGCTCGGCTGCAGTGGCCCGGGGTTCGCCGGTTCGGATCCCGGGTGCACACCGACACACCGCTTGTTAAGCCATGCTGTGGCGGCGTCCCATATAAAATAGAGGAAGGTGGGCATGGATGTTAGCCCAAGGTCAGTCTTCCTCAGCAAAAAAGAGGAGGATTGGCATTGGATGTTAGCTCAGGGCTGGTCCTCCTCACACACACACAAAAAAAACTGGATATCCAAAGGGCAAGAAATGAACTTCAATCCATACCTGGCACAATATACGGAAAAAATTAACTCAAAATGGGTCACAGACCTGAATACAAAGCCTAAAATTATAAAATTTTGGGGAGAAAATCTTCGTGATGTTATTATACAAAATTTTTCTTAGATATAACACCAAAAGCAAGATTCATAAAAGAAAAAAAAGAGTGATAGATCGAACTTCATCAAAATTAAGAACTTTCTCTCTTTGAAAGATATTGTTAAGAGAAGAAAAGACAAGCCACAGACTGAGAGAAAATATTTGCAAATCACATATCTGATTAAGGACTTATAGCCAGAATAAAGAACTCTCAAACTCAATAATAAGAAAACAAACAAATCAATAATAAATGGGTCAAAGATTTGAACAGATATTTCACCTTTTTTTCATAAATAGTATTAATTTTATTTCCCTCATAACTGTTTAAACATCTCAATTATCCACTAACCAAATTACAAGACAATTGAAAAATGTTTTTTGCCTTTTTTTCCAGTTTTATTGAGATATAATTGACATATAACATTGTATAAGTTTAAGGTGTATGACATAATGATTTGATATATGTATATATTGCAAAATGATTACCACAATAAATTTAGTTAACATCCATCACCTCACATAGTTACAATGTTTTTTTCTTGTGATGAGAACTTTTAAGATCTACTCTCTCAGAAACTTTCAAATACAAATTTCACCAAAGGAGATACATGGATGACAAATAAGCACATGAAAAGATGTTCAACCTCATTGGTCATTAAGGAAATGCAAATTAAAACCACAATGGTATACCACTACCCACCTATCAGAATGTCTAAAATTGAAAAGATTGACCATATCAAGTGTTGGTGAGGATGTGAAGCAACCGGGACTCTCACACACTGCTGGCAGGAGTGTAAATGGTTTAACCACTTTGGAAGACAGTTTGACCGTTTCTTAAAAAGTTAAACACACACATACCATATTACTCAACCAGTCCATTCCTAGATATTTACTTAAGAGAAATGAAAGCAATGCATATGTACATGAATATGCATGGAAGCTTTATTTGTAATAATTGAAAACTAGAAGAAATTCAAACGCCCATTAACAGAAAATGAATAAATAGTGTGTGTCCCATACAATGAAATACTACTGAACACTAAAAAGCATAAACTTTTGATAAAAGCAACAATATATGTGAATCTTAAAATAATTATGCTTAGTGAGAGAAGTCAGACAAAAAAGTGTATATTCTGTATATAAATTCTTAAAAATGAAAAATAATCTTTGCTTTTAGAAAATGGATCAGACATTGCCTGGGGACAGGATGAGGCTGGAAGGAGAGATTACAAAGGGGTACAAGGAAACTTGGAGTGTTGGATATGTTCCTTTTTTTATTGTAGCGATCATTTTACAGGTGTATGCATATTTTGCAAATTATCAAATTGTACACTTTAAATATGTGCAGTTTGTTGTAAATCAAATCTAAAAAGTCTGCTAAAAACAAATAAACTAAACTAAACAAAACAAACTAAGGGGAAGACAGAGTCATTACCTTCATCTTATCCAGCTCATGAAGTTCCTTAGGATTTTTTTGTAACTGACCTGTGATACTCAGAGCCATGGCTGTCACCATCCCTTTGCAACAACTGAGGAAAAAAAAGCACATACACACAGCATGACCTACTTATTGTTGGTTCCTCTTCTAAGTGTTTTAAATCCAGATACAGTGAAAGTTTACCATAATAATTAAGCTACTGACTCACCAAGGAGAATAATTTGACTCTTTCTCAGTTTCTTACCCTTGTCTTCTTCCTCCCCTCCATTCCTCTCACTCTTGACCACTGGTAACATTGAATGGAAATGAAGGGGAAAATTGGCTAGATTGTAAAAACTACCTCCTGAATTTGCAGTAATCATAGTGGCAGTATGCTTCCTAGTTAATAAATTACAATGTTTTGGAGCTTATCTTTATTCCGTGGGAATCTTCTAGCTTTTCAGATAAAAGGGTTTTCTCTTTTTTTGTGTGAGGAGGACTAGCCCTGAGCTAACATCCGATGCCAATCCTCTCCTTTTTTCTTGAGGAAGAGTGGCCCTGAGCTAACATCCATACCCATCTTCCTCTACTTTATATTGGACACCGCCACAGCATGGCTTACCAAGTGGTGTGTCTGTGCGCGCCTGGGATCCGAACCCACGAACTCTGGGCCGCCAAAGTGGAGCGTGCACACTTAACCACTTGTGCCACCGAGCCGGCCCCTCTTTTTTTTTTTAAGGGATGTTTTGGTTGGTATTTAGTGAAACATAAAAGTATACATTCAGCTTTGCATGGAATTATACAGGAAACTATAAGCTTCTTCATAAATGCTCCCCAGTATGTGCAAAAGCACAAGATGTACCTAATTTATGCAAGTAAGTGGGTCTTTTTGTTTTTTACAAAGCTCACTCCCACATCTGTACACACTTCCCATCTTGTCTATGCTAACATTGTTTTCAAAAGAATTCTAAAGCCATCAAGAAAACACCAAAATCTCATATTCCAACTGGGCAGTGTTGAAGCCAGTTTAAAAATTGAACTAGTATTTTTTCCAAGGTTTTAAAACAATCTCTTATTGCAGCTACTTAACTGCCCTTCTCTCCTCTGCCTTATGTCACATTTAATGTTCAAAAGGGCAGTCATAAAATAACCAGATAGTTTCACCTGTTCAAATAGCTGGAGTATTGGGACAACTTCCTTGCCAGTGCAGTCGCCTCTAGCTCTAACTTTGCAACTCCTATATCATGTTTGTCAGCACTTTCCTCCTCCAACTTTGGGAGGGTGTCTTGGTCAGTAAGGTCAGGTACCATTAAAATCAGCAAATTTACCATCCACTGGATCATAGATATATGTAATTCAGCCATCTGTTAAAAAATGATTATAATACAAATGACCCATTTTAAATAAATCAAACAGTAAAAACCATACCAAATTTAAAAACAGAAATTATCATACCTGTGTCCAATTTTCAACACTATCACTCATAATGAAATCAAATCATCACTGCTCAGCTAGTGTAACCTTATTTTCTTTTGCTCACTATATTACATTAAACTACCCCCTTCTCTTCTTTAGCTTGATCAAGGGTATTAACTCATTCAAGCGACAGTTCCCATATTGTGCACCAAGGCATCCCAAGGCTCCTAACTCTCAAGGACGCCACGGATTTTAAATTCTTGAGGGAAATAACAGTGATGTGTGACACCTGTCAGACTCAGCATGAACTTGACATAGTTCGCAATTTCAGCATTAGATATACTGTATCACTTTTGATGCCATCAGATCTTTGTGAAGCTGGTTTTATCCATGGTTGTGTGGTAAAAACAAGTACTGTGTGAAAATCAAGGTGGAAAAGGAAATGAGGGCGGCAACGTCGAATCTGTTTCCACGGTTAGAGAAGATGTACAGGGCCCAAGTATATACATTCCATTAGTAAGTAATTTTGATTAAATGAGAATAAAATAAAAGGTTTTTTTCTTTCAATGTCTGTGTATGTAAAAAATTAAACTGAGACATTAAATTTTACAAAGTTTATTTGAGCAAACGACATTCCAATCTGGCAGAGCCAAAACTGAAAAATGGTTAGGGGCGCTCTGCAGTCTGGGGCTAGGACAGAGATTTTTATAGGGAAGACTCTGAAGCAAAGAAAAGGAGTTATTGGGCCGGCCCCGTGGTTTAGCGGTTAAGTGCGCGCTCCGCTACTGGCGGCCCGGGTTCAGATCCTGGGAGCGCACAGACGCACCGCTTCTCTAGCCACGCTGAGGCCGTGTCCCACATACAGCAACTATAAGGATGTGCAGCTATGACATACAACTATCTACTGGGGCTTTGGGGGGAAAAAAAAAAAAAGGATGAGGATTGGCAATAGATGTTAGCTCAGAGCTGGTCTTCCTCAGCAAAAAGAGGAGGATTAGCACAAATGTTAGCTCAGGGCTGATCTTCCTCATAAAAAAAAAAAAAGAAAAAAAAAGAAAAGGAATTATTTAATTGACTGTAACTTCAATGTTCCCTTTATTTGAGAAAATTTAGTTATTTGGCTGTTGTTATAGTTGTTCTTGAGTTTTATTTTTTCATATTTGAGAAAATCTAGTTGACTGTTTATGACTAGTTGTTCTTGAGTTTCATTTTCTTAGATTCAAGTGCACTGACTCTGGCTTTAGTTTGTTTACATAGGTCACCAAAGGCACAAATGGTCCCGCAGTCTAACGGCTTCCTTGTTAACTATTGTAACTTGTATTACTTTTCCAAACAGTCACTAAGTTGTTAGGACATAAATATTTAGTAAGTTGTTTGAACTTACCTACTTAATAAACTGAACTGTGAGGTATTTCTTTTGGCTTAGGAGTATGAAAATACTGGGGCACAAAGGGCACTGTGAACAGGGAAAGTTTGGGAACCTCTGCATTAGGGTGTTTGCTGAGGCTGGTCCCAGAAATAAAACACAGAAAATGTTATAAAATGCAAACGTCAAACACACCATACTCTCAAATGCCCTCCCATCTTTCTCTGTTTGGTGAATTCCTAAGTATTCTTCTAGGCTTAAACATGATCTATTCTGAGAAGACTTTTCAACTCCCACTGGCTTTAATTTGCTCCTTTTCCTGTATTTCTATAGTACTTTGTACATATCTCTATTATAATCATTTGCATATCTGTCTCCTCAATTAGACTGTGAGTCTCTTTAAGGTGTGGGCCATCACTTTATCCCTCAAAACCACACATAGTACTTAGCATGGAGTAAGGGCTTAATAAATGTTGAATGAACAAAAATCAAACTTGGTAGCCTATCTGAGTACTAAAACCCAAGCCTCCCGCCTCAGAAGGAAATGTTGTTAATGACCTAAAGCAATGTTGATTAGGGAATTTTACATCTGAATTAACACATCAGGAAAACAGCAATCTTCCAGAGTATTGGTTAAAAAAGACTGTGGTTCTCTTTCACAAGTCAAAGATATTTCCCCCATACATTCCACTAGCTATGCCCCTGCTGCTTCTCAACTAAAGTAAATAAATTCCTAACTGTTCTTTCATGTACCAATGGCCTGGATCACACTGTCATTTACAGAACTCATTTTTGCTTACATAAAATATTAATCAATCCTTGGACCATCCCTATAAAATAAACAGAAATATGGATTATCATCTTCATTTCCAAGTTACATTAGAAAGATTAAATGGTAGAATCAAGGTGATGCAATAGGTCATAGGTGAATTTAAAATTAGGATCGAATTAAAAACAAAATATCTTTTACTTTTACAAAGATATGAAGTCATTGTTTGTAATTAGATGGAGAGTGAATATGTTAATTTTTTATAATAAACCAGAGATTTACTGTGATTCTGATACAAAATTTCTTAAGAGAAATTTTAAGATGAATTAAGTGATTTGCTTTTATGAAAAGACTTGTTCCAAATTTACTAATCTTTTCAGAGATGACAAGTAGCTACTTAGCCACCTCCTAGCCGATGTGTTATTTAATTGCATTTAATTTGTCCCTTCAAAATATAAGTGATGTTTAACAATGAGTAAAAGAAAGTTATGTTATGGAGAGGTCATTTTGAAAATGGACAGTTGGCAAGATTTCCATCGTGGTATGATTTTGTTGCTGAAAATGATACATAGGTCACTTTTTAAAACTCTCAAATTTATATATTTGAAAATCTGGAAATAAGTGTCTAATTGTTTTAAAATCTTATAAATAAAGTGTTTCAATTGGCTGGGAATCATTTGTTAAAATATCAAAATGCTACATTGTCTAATTTTTGTTTGGTGGATTTTTTGTTTTTTATTTTCTTATTTTTTTATTTTATTGAGGTCACATTGGTTTATAACATGATCCAATGTTTGCAAGAACAACTGATTGACGTTATGGTAGATGGAAAATTCTACTATTCAATTTAATAGAAATTTTTGCATAATTGATGGATGAAATTGAAAAATAAGTATTATTATTTAATAAATACAGCCAATAATGCACTTCTTCAACTTGGATTCCTGTTTCTTTGTGAGCTATCATTTCAGCAATGACAGTCCTTAAAAACAAGTAGTGAAATAAACTGAACTTAGAAACAGACTTTCAAATGGCTTTATCACTGTTAATCTGCATTTATAAGAAATTACAAAGCCTGTTCAATCACACCCCTTTTTTTAACCATTACTAAAAATTATTTTAAAATATTACTTATTTCACTCCTTTTGACTGTTTTTATATGTTTTATAATGTATGAAACAGGTCAATAGAGTAATTCTCGCATGTTGGTTAGAAATGACTTGCTCAAAGATATTTTTGCTGATAGAGGTACATGATAAAAAATGTTTGAAGATCACTGTTTTAGACCGCCAAGCAGCACAGATTAGATGGAGTAAGGGCATAAAGGAAAAAACAAAACAAAATAAAACTGAAGGTAAGGGCTGGCCCCGTGTCTTAGCGGTTAAGTGCGCGTGCTCCGCTACTGGCGGCCTGGGTTCGGATCCCAGGCGTGCATGGACGCACCGCTTCTCTGGCCATGCTGAGGCCGCGTCCCACATACTGCAACTAGAAGGATGTGCAGCTATGACATACAACTATCTACTGGGGCTTTAGGGGGAAAAAAATAAATAAATAAAATCTTTAAAATCCATTGAAAATCATTTGAGTAATTATGTAAGTTCCCATTTTGCCCTCCCAACCTCCTGCTTTAATTAGATAGGCATGGTTTTTCCCAGCCAAGGCAAAATATACCTCACAAATCCCTACAAGTACATACGTGGCGCTGAAGTTCAATGTTACCATTGTTAATCTCATTGCCTATCTTCAAAAGCCATTGTTGAATCATGTTATATATACGTGCTTGAAGGACCCTGAAGGAAAAATCAAGTAAAATAAAGATAAGTCACTTACTTAGAGTATAAAAGTAACTATTGGCTAAAAGAAAGGGTTTTATTTGGCTGGGCCTAGTAAATTTAGGTGTTGACAATTGTTTGAGAACTCAGGAAAAGGTGAATCAAAGCCTTGAATTATCTGGTATAATGGCTTCCCCACTGACATAGCCTTCCTAACCCCAGGTAGGTAGCAACTGGCATGCATGCACTTTGCACAACATAGATCTTACCTTCAGTGTCAGCTCTCTACTATAAAAACTCACACCCTTTACTTTCACTTCTAGACCAGTGAGACCACAGAGTGAGGAGAAGGAATTTTAAAGTTCTCTCAAGCAATCACCTTCCAACATGATAGTGTGAGGAGCAAAGCTGACCTACTCCCCAGTGAAACTGGTGGAAATTATTTTTTTTTAAAACACTGAAAGCCTCTGGAAATGGTCCTAAAGACAAACAGCAACTGAAGAAACATCTATTCAAGACAATCTATGAAGATTCAGTCAGAATGGCAAGAGTCTGTGGTATTTGAACCAAGACTACTCCCTCTCTCCCCCCTCAGCTCAGTGAGGCAGAAACTCCACTCTAGACTGGTGCAGTCAAGAACACAGGGCTCCCTCACCCTCCAGCTCCCAGTCAGATGGCTTTCTTCCTGAAAGGAACAAGATGGCAAGGTTTCTTATCTGACCCCAGCTACCTGTTGCTGAGTCTAGGTACTGGGAAAATGCAGTTGAGAAGTGGGGATTCCCTTCTTCTGCCCAGCAGAGAGCTATGGGAACTTACGAGCCAGAATCCATGTCTAGGTACTGTGGAACAGTACCAATAATGTTTAACAGTGCATCCAACTGAGATTTCATTTCATTAATTTTTCCATTAAGTCCCTCCCATTCTTCAAGAAACATTTCAGGAAACTCCAGGAGGCTTTCCAACTTGAAAGAACAGAATTCAAGAGAACTAATCAAGCTTGGAAGAATTTTAGAGATACCTAGAAAAGTGAGAAAAGCATTAACTTTTAGAAGTATTTGTAAGTCTACTGTTTCAATAATAAATTATAAAATACTAAGGGGAGGGGCATATCTTTTTTCATCTTTTTATTATCCTATAGCTTGCCTAGCAGAGGATCTTGCAAAGAGTAGTTCCTAAATAAATGTTTAGTGAATAAACACTGTATAATTGGTGCTTTTCTGACTGATTGACTGTTTCTTCGATGAGAGTCTGTACTCTAAGTTTCTTGTCTTCTCAGCTGAGAACCAAATGCATTAAACCCTAGAAACTATGAACTACAGTTTTCTGTAAAAGGCATTAATTCACTTTGTCATTCTGTTAAGCAGGCAATGACAATAAACAGCTTCTTCACAATTATAGGATGGGAAATAACAGAAATGACAACAGATATAGTACTTGGGCCACTTTTTAGGTCATTGTTCAGGTTTTCATGAAGTTTATAGTTTTAGTCTGAGCAAGATCGAATATGGATCCTAATCTTTGACTGATCACTGTAAGATCACGGCAAAATACCCTCTCTATACCTTTGTCCTATCTCATTTGCAAAATAAGAAATGAAAATGCTCCCATCTCAGAGATATATAAAGAGAAATAATTAAAAAGCAAACTTTTTCTTGTCCTTGATGAAAATATTTTCACTGCCTTCATCAGTAAACTTTGATATCTTAGGAGTATTTAAAATGATCTGTTAATTTCACTATCATTCATTATTTTGAACTTCTCATTTATTTTAAACCATTTACTACTTCATTTTTTTCTCTGCCCACTCTATATTCTTATGGGTAAGTATTGCCATTTTATCTATAACTATATTACTGCTGCTATAGATAATTAAGACTGTGTTTTCCCATCTAAAGTAGTTTTATGTTGAACAACAGTGCCAGTCAATGGATCAGGGTTGCCTGGAACACTTCATTGGGAAGGATTCTTAAGTAACATACAACACAGTGAGTGAAAGTGCTTTGATGGGTTTTTAATGTCTCCCATGGGTTTGGGAGGATGGATTTTCAATATCTCTCATGGCAAACTGGAATATCTGGTCACCCTACTGGGGGGATAAAATTGAAGTTCAAAATCTGCTAAGGAGTAGAGGCCCTGGTAAACACACCAGATTTTCACTTGGGACTCCTGAACCCCTGAGAGCTACATCTTAGAAATGAGTGGAGCAGAAATAGACCAGCCCTCACAAAGCCTGAAGCCATACTTCACTTCAGCTCAGTCCCTGTTTGGATTACAATGATGTGCCCCCTAAATGACTTGCCAGAAGAAAAAGTAAAACCATTCCTGTGAAATATAGCACCATTCAGAGTCTCAAATTATCTCTAGAATTTCTCTCACACAATGTCTAATATCAATCAGAAACAGTCAGGAATACGAAAAGAATTGACTCAAAACCAAATAAAAACCAACAAAATACAGACAATAACAAAAGACCTATAGGAAAAGCAGATATTATCCAATTATCAGACATAGACTTTAAAATTAACTGTGATTAAAATTTTAAGGTTGGGGCCGGCCTGGTGGCGCAAGCAGTTAAGTGCGTGCGCTCCGCTGCAGGGGCCCGGGGTTCCCTGGTTCAGATCCCAGGCGCACACCGATGCACCGCTTGGCAAGCCATGCTGTGGCAGCATCCCATATAAAGTAGAGGAAGATGGGCATGGATGTTAGCCCAAGGCCAATCTTCCTCAGCAAAAAAAAAAAAAAGAGGAGGATTGGCAGATGTTAGCTCATCTTCCTCACAAGAATAAATAAATTAAAAAATAAAATAAAATTTTAAGGTTATTAAATGACAAGACGGAGAATTTCAGCAGAGAACTAGAAACTCTAAAAGTTAATAAATTCTAGAACTGAGAAAAACAATAATTGAAATTAAGAATTCAGTGCATGTTTAACATCAGATTAGACCATGTAAAGTACTGAAAGAAAACTGCTGCCAAATTAGAATTCTATCTATGCAACACAGCTAAAACATCATTTAAACAAAAAAAAGGAAAATAAAAACTAAGAGAAATCATCGGCAGACCCAAACTATAGGAAATGCTAAAGAGAGTTCTCCAGGGAGAAAGAAAATTGTGTCAGATAGACAAACACAAACGTAGGAAGGTAGTAATATAAGAATAAAAAGGTCTTAATCCCCAAATTCACAAAAGGGAAAGACTGGTTATTCTTTGCCCATAGACTCAAGCCATAAGCAAGTAATCACAAAATCAGTTTAAAACCCCTTCCAATCATCAAGAAAAGCTTCTCATAAGTACCTATACCTCTGAAAATCAACATATCCAAGTCATCTTCAAATCTCATATATTTTCTTTTGACTGTCCTTTGGGCCCCAATTTTGTTGTTTTATAGCAGAAGATAGTACTTCATTACTGTTAAGTCATAATTTTATTTACTTTTCTATGCATAAACATGTCTGATTTTACATGAATGCATGAATGTCACTGGATTATACACTCAACAAAGTGGGTATAGAGGGAACATACCTCAACATAATAAAGGCCATATATGACAAGCCCACAGCTAACATTATGCTCAACAGTGTAAAGCTAAAGTTTTCCCTCTAAGATTAGGAACAAGACAAGGATGCCCACTCTCACTACTTTTATTCAACATAGTATTGGAAGTCCTAGCCCCAGCAATTAGGCGAGAAAAAGAAATAAAAGGCATCCAAATCAGAAAGGAAGAAGTAAAACTGTCACTATTTGCAGATGACATGATATTATATTTAGAAAACCCTAAAGACTCCACCAAAAAACTGTTAGAACTAATAAACCAATTCAGTAAAGTTGCAGGATACAAAATCAGCATACAAAAATCTGTTGTAGGGGCCGGCCCAGTGGTGTAGCGGTTAACTGTGCACTCTCCGCTTCGGCAGCCCAGGGTTCGGAGGTTTGGATCCTGGGCGTGCACTGACGCACCGCTTGTTAAGCCATGCTGTGGTGGCATCCCATATAAAGTACAGGAAGATGGGCACAGATGTTAGCCCAGGGCCAATCTTCCTCAGCAAAAAGAGGAGGATTGGCATTGGACGTTAGCTCAAGGCTAATCTTGCTCACAAAAAAAAAAAAAAAATCTGTTGTATTTCTGTAAACTAATAACAAACTATTGGAAAGAGAAATTAAGAAAATAATCCCATTTACAAGCACATCAAAAAGAATAAAAGACCTAGGAACAAATTTAACCAAGGAGTGAAAGACCTGTACACTGAAAACTATAAGACAATGATGAAAGAAATTGAAGAAGACACAAATAAATGGAAAGATATTCCATGCGCATGGATTGAAGAATTAATATTACTAAAATATCCGTATTACCCAAAGCAATCTATAGATTTGATGCAATCCCTATTAAAATTCCAATGGCATTTTTCACAGAAATAGAACAAACAATCCTAAAATTTGTATGGAAATACGATAGACCTTGAATAGCCAAAGCAATCTTGAGAAAGAAGAACAAAGCTGGAGGCATAATGCTTCCTGATTTCAAACTATATTACAAAGCTAAAGTAATCAAAACAGTATGGTATTGGCATAAAAACAGACACATAGATCAATGGAATAGAATAGAGGACGCAGAAATAAACCCATGCATTTACAGTCAATTAATCTATGACAAAAGAGCCAAGAATCTACAATCAGGAAAGGACAGTCTCTTCTATAAATGGTGTTGGGAAAACTGGACAACTACGTGCAAAAGAATGAAACTGGACCATTATCTTATACTATATACAAAAATCAACTCAAAATGGATTAAAGAGGTGAACATTAAGACCTGAAACCATAAAACTCCTAGAGAAAACATAGGCAGTCAGCTCCTTGACATCGGTCTTGGCGATGATTTTTTGGATTTAACATCAAAGCAAAGGCAACAAAAGCAAAAATAAACAAGTGGGACTACATCAAGCTAAAAAGCTTCTGCATAGCAGAAGAAACCATCCACAAAATGAAAAGGTAACCTATCAAATGGGAGAAAATATTTGCAAATCGCATATCTGATAAGAAGTTAATATCCAAAATATATAAAGAACTCATAAAACTCAATTGCAAAAAAACAATCTGATTTACAAAAGAGGAGAGGATCTGAATAGACATTTTTCCAAAGAACACATACACATGGTCAACAGATACATGAAAAGGTGCTCAACGTCACTAATCATCAGGGAAATGAAAATCAAAACCACAATGAGATATCACCTCACACCTGTGAGAATGGCTATTATCAAAAAGACAAAAGATAATAAGTGTTGGTGAGGATGCAGAGAAAAAGGAACACTTGTACACTGTTGGTGGGAATGTAAACTGGTGCAGCCACTATGAAAAACAGTACAGAGGTTCCTCAAAAAATTAAAAATAGAAATACCATATGATCCAGCAATTCTACTTCTGGGTATTTATGTGGAGGAGACGAAATCACTATCTCAAAGAGATATCTGCACTCTCTTGTTCATTGCAGCAAGACTTACAATAGCCAAGACACGGAAACAATCTAAGTGTCTACTGATGGATGAATGGATAAAGATATGGTATATATGTACAATGGAATATTATTCAGCCACAAAAAAAAAGAAAGAAAATCCTGCCATTTGCAACAACACGGATGGACCTTGAAGGCATTATGCTGAGTGAAATAAGTCAGAGAAACACAAGTACTATATGATCTCATTTATATGTGGAATCTAAAAAAACTGAACTCATAAGAACAGAAAGTAGACTGGTGGTTGCCAGGGGCAGGGGGAGGGTGAGTGGTGGGGGAAATGGATGAAGGTGGTCAAAGGATACTAACTTCCGGTTATAAGATGAATAAGTCCTGGGGATGTAATGTACAGCATGGTGACTACAGTTAACAATACTGTACTGTATACTTCAAAGTTGCTAAGAAAGTAAATCTTAAAAGTTCTCACCACACACACATACACACACACACACACACACACAAATGGTGACTATGTGAGGTGATGGATGTGTTAACTAAAGTTATTGTGGTAATCATTTCACAATATATGCCTATATCAAATCTTCACATTATACACCTTAAACTTATACAATGTTATACATCAATTATATCTCAATAAAGCCAGGGGGAAAATTTTAAAAAGAAATAGGAACTTCCTAAACCTGGTTGCTAGAGACTGAATGTTTGTGTCTCCCTCAAATTCATATATTGAAACAATCTCCAATATGATGGTATTTGGAGGTGGGGTCTTTGGGAGGTGATTAGGTCATGAGGGTGGAGCCCTCATGAATGGGATTAATGCCCTTATAAAAAGACCCCAGAGAGCTCCCTCAACCCTTGCACCATGTGAGGACACAATAAGAAAACCACCATCTATGAACCAGGAAGTGGGCCCTCACTAGAGGGCCTAATCTACCATCACCTTGATTTTGGACTTCCCAGCCTTCAAAACTGTGAAAAATAAATACCTACCATATCACCAGTCTATGGTAGTTTGTCATAGCAGCTCAAATAGATTAAGACACTGATAAAGAGCATCTATGAAAAACATCATACTCAATGGTGAAAGACTGGATGCTTTCCCCTTAAGATCAGGAACAAGACAAGGATGTTCATTCTCATCACTTCTTTTCAACACTGTACTAGAGGTTCTAACCAGGGAAATTAGGCCAGAACAATAAATAAAAGGAATCCAGATTGGAAAGGAACAAGTAAAACTATCCCTATAAAACAGATGACATGATCTCGTAAATAGAAAATCTTAAGGAATCCACTAAGAAAACTATTAGAACTAATAAATGAGTTCAGCAAGGTTGCAGGATACAAAATCAATATATTTCTATACACATGCAATGAACAATCCAAAAGTAAAATTAAGAAAACAATTGCAGTCCTAATAGTGTCAAAAAGAATACAATGCATAGGAAAATATTTAACAAAAGAAGTGAAGAACTTCTTTTTTTTTTTTTGTGAGGAAGATCAGCCCTGAGCTAACATCTGCCAATCCTCCTCTTTTTGCTTGAGGAAGACTGACCCTGGGCTAACATCCATGCCCATCTTCCTCCACTTTATATGGGACGCCACCACAGCATGGCTTGCCAAGCTGTGCGTCGGTGCACGCTCGGGATCCGAACCAGCGAACCCCGGGCCTCCATAGCGGAACGCACGCACTTAACCACCTGTGCCACCGGGCCGGCCCCAAAAACTTCTTTATAGAACACTATAAAACACTGTTGAAAGAAAATCTAAATAATTGGAAAAAATCCCATGTTCATGGATTGAAAGATGTAACATGTTAAGATGCCAGTCCTCCCCAAACAGATCCATAGATGCAATACAATCCCTATCAAAACCCAAGCTTATTTCCTTGTAGAAATTAATAAGCTGTTTCTAAAATTCATATGGAATTTCAAGTGATCCAGAACAGCCAAAACAATCATGAAAAAGAATAAAGTAGGAAGACTCACACTTCTCACTTTTGAAATTTACTGCAAGAGTAATGAAGACAGTGTGGTACTGGTACAAGGACAGACATATAGAGCAATGGAATAGAACTGAGAGTCCAGAATTACACCCATACATCTATGGCCAACTGATTTTTGACAAGGGTGCCAAGACCATTAAATGTGGGAAATATGGTCTTTTCAACAAAGGGTGTTAGAATAACTGGATATCCACATGCAAAAGAATGAAGGTGGACCCTTACCTCACACCATATACCAAAATTAACTCAAAACTATAAAACTATATTCTTAGAGGAATATATAAAGGAAACTTCATGACTTTAAATTTGGCAAAGGATTCTTAGACATGACACTAAAAGCAAAAACAACAACAACAAAAAAATAGATAAATTGGACTTCATCAAAATTAAAAAATTTTGCACCTCAAAGGAAACCACCAAGAAAATGAAAAGGCAATCCACAGAATCAGAGAAAAGATGTACAATTCATATAACTGAAAAGGTACTTATATCCAGAATATATAAAGAACTCTTACATTCAATAATAAAAAGACAAATAACTCAAAATATGGACAAAGTGTCTGAATAGACGTTTCTCCAAAGAAGAAATACAAATGGCTAATGAGCCTTAAAAAGATGCTCAACATCCATAGTCATCAGGAAAACACAAAAAAATCAAAACCACAATGAGATACTGTTTCACACCCACTAGTATGGCTAGAATTAAAAAGTCAGGACAGTGTCAAGATGGCAGTGTAGGCAGACTCTGAACTCATCTCCTCCCACGGACACAACAAATTTACAACTACTCTTGGAACAATTACCACTAAGAAAGAACTGAAAACTGGATAAAAAGAACCCCTACAAAAAGGGATAGTGCTGACTGAAGTGGAAGAGGCAGAAATTCCTTTCTGGAGAGAAAAAAGCCACCTTCTAGTCACAACACTTCAAGGCCGGCCAGGAGCAACTTTAAGCCACATAGGGGATCAGCCTCATCTTCCAAAGCCTGAAACAACTGGGCGCATCCATGCCTGGGGCTGGCCCCACTCAGCTGCAACCCTGAGACAGCTGACAACAGCCTTGAGGCTGGAGGCCTACAGCAATTGTAAGCCCTTGAGCCTAGCAACCAGCCAAATTGGGGGCCTACTCACTTAATAGAAAAACTGCACAGGAATGTGCTATTAGACCTGCAGCCAACTGTGCTGGGGCTCCCCACACCTGATAAAGTGACTGAAAGGACCACAGCAGCCACACACAGCTGAGCATTACAATCAGCTGGCCATGGGGACAGCCTAGCCTCCCCAGGCACCAGCAGCAAAAGCAACCCTGCCATAACAGAAAGACACATGTAGCCCACACAGGGGACACTCCTGGAACATCTGGAACTGGTGACAAGAGGGAAGCACACTGCTGGGCCTCATAAGGCATCTCTTACATAAGCTCACCTCTCCAAGATCGAGAGATGTAGCTGACTACCTAATACATAGATATAAGCACAGAGAAAGAGGAAAAATGAGGAGACAAAGGAATATGTTTCAAGTAAGGGAACACGACAAAACCCCAGAAAAAGAACTAAACAAAACAGAAGTAAACTATCTACGTGACAAAGAGTTCAAACAGAATCATAAGAATGCTCACTGATCTTGGGAGAAGAATGGACGAACTCAGTGAAAACTTAAACAAAGAATTGGAAAAATATAAAAATGAACCAATCAGAAATGAAGAATACAATACTGTAAATGAAAAATTTACCAGAGGGACTAATAGCAGAGTAGATGATACAGAAAAATGGATCAGCGAGCTGGACAAAAGACTAGAGGAAATCACCCAAGCAGAACAAATAAAAAGAAAAAAGAATTAAAAAGAAAGAGGACAGTGTAAGGCACCCCTGGGACAACATCAAGCACACTAACATCTGTGTTATAGGTGTCCCAGAAGGAGAAGAGAAAGACAAAGGGGAAGAGAACCTATCTGAAGAAATTATAGCTGAAAACTTTCCTAACCTAAGAAAGGAAACAGACATCCAGGTACAGGAAGCACAGAGAGCACCAAACAAGATAAACCCAAAGAGGCCCACACCAAGACACATTATAATTAAAATGTCAACAATTAAAGATAAAGAGAGAATCCTAAAAGCCACAAGAGAAAGGCAACAAGTTACAGACAAAGGAAACCCCAGAAGGCTATCACCTGACTTCTCAGCAGAAACCCTACAGGCTAGAAGGGAGTGGCAAGATATATTTAAAGTGCCGAAAAGAAAAAACCTACAGCCAAGAATACTCTACCCAGCAAGGTTATCATTCAGAATAGAAGGAGAAATAAAGAGTTTCCCAGACAACCAAAAACTAAAGGAGCTTATCACCAAGAAACCAGCTTTACAAGAAATGCTAAAGGGACTTATTTAAGTGGAAAAGAGAAGACCACCAATAGGAATAAGAAACTTATCAAAAAAAAAAAAAAGCAACAAAATCACTGGTAAAGGCAAATATACAATAAAGATAGCAGATCAACCACTTATGAAGCTAATAAGAAGGTGAAAAGACAAAAGTCCTAAAAATATCTATTTCCATGATAAGAGGGTAATGGACACACATACACAAAAAAAGAGGTTAGATATGATATCAAAAACATAAAATGTGGGAGCAGGGGAGTAAAAGAGTAGAGCTTTTAGCAAGAGGTCAAACTAAAGAGACCATCAACTTAATATAGATTGCTATATACGTAGGTTATTATATACAAACGTCATGGCAATCACAAACCAGAAACCTATAATAAATACACAAAAAATTAAGAGAAAGGAACCCAAACATAACACTAAAGAAAGCCATCAAACCACAGGGGAAGAGGGGCCAGCCTGGTGGCATAGTGGCTAAGTTCGCACGCTCAGCTTCAGCAGCCCAGGGTTCACAGGTTCGGATCCCAGTCGCAGACCTACATACTGCTCATCAAGCCATGCTGTGGCAGCATCCCATCTACAAAATAGAGGAGGATGGGCACAGTTAGCTCAGGGCCAATATTCCTCACCAAAAAGAGGAAGATTGGCAACAGACATTAGCTCAGGGTCAACCTTCCTCAGCAAAAAAGAAAAAAAAAACCCACAAGGGAAGAGAGCAAGAGAAGAAGAAACGAACAGAGAAGAACTACTAAAACACCCAGAAAAAAAGTAACAAAATGGCAATAAGTACATTCTTGTCAATAACCACTTTAAATGTCAATGAACTAAATGCTCCAATCAAAAGGCATAGGGTGGCCAATTAGATAAAAAATCAAGACCCCTAAATATGCTGCATACAAGAGACACACTTCAGACCTAAAGACACTCACAAACAGAAAGTGAAGGGATGGAAAAAGATACTCCATGCAAAGGGCAATGGAAAGAAAGCTAGGACAGCAATACTTACATCAGACAAAATAGACTTTAAAACAAAAACTGTAGCAAGAGACCAAGAAGGGCACTACATAATGATAAAGGGAACAATCCAACAAGAGGATATAATGCTTTTAAATGTCTATGCACCCAACAGAGGAGCACCTAAATATATAAAGCAATTATTAACAGACATAAATGGAGATATAGACAGCAACACAATAGTAGTAGGGGACTTTAACATATACACCAATGGATAGATCATCCAAACAGAAGATCAATAAGGAAACAAAGGCCTTAAATGACATATTAGACCAGTTTGACTTAACAGTTATATACAGAACATTCCATCCAAAAACTGCAGAATACACATTCTTTTCAAATGCACATGGAACATTCTCCAGGATAGTTCACATATTAGGCCACAAAACAAGTCTCAATAAATTTAAGAAGATTGAAATAATACCAAGCATCTTTTCTGACCACAACAGTATGAAACTAGAAATCAACTACAGGAAGAAAATCAGAAAAGCTGCAAATATATGGAGATTAAACAAAATGCTACTGAGTGACGACTGAGTCAATGAAGAAATCAAAGTAGAAATAAAAAAATACCTGGAGACAAATGAAAATGAAAATACAACATGACAAAATTTATGGGATACAGCAAAAGTGGTTCTAAGAGGGAAGTTTATGGCAATACAGGCCTACCTCAACAAACAAGAAAAATCTCAAATAAGCAATATAACAATGCACCTAAAGGAACTGGAAAAAGAAAAAAAAGCCCAAAATCAGTAGGAGGAAGGAAATAATAAAAATCAGAGCAGAAATAAATGAAATAGAGACTAAAAAAATAGAAAAAAATCATTGAAACTAAGAGCTGGTTCTTTGACAAGATACACAAAATTGACAAGCCTTTAGCTAGACTCACCAAGAAAAAAAGACAGAAGGCTCAAATCAATAAAATCAGAAATGAAAGAGAGAAATTACAACGGACATCTCAGAAGTACAAAAGATTATCAGAGAATACTATGAAAAGCTATACGCCAACAAATTGGGTAATTTAGAAGAAATGGATAAATTCTTAGAATCATACAACCTTGCAAAACTGAATCAAGAAGAAATAGAGAATTTGAATAGACCAATCACCAGTAAGGAGATCGAAACAGTAATCAAAAACCTCCCAAAAAATAAAAGTCCAGGACCAGATGGCTTACCTGGTGAATTCTACCAAACATTCAAAGAAGACTTAATACCTACCCTTCTCAAACTCTTCCAAAAAGTTGAAAAGGAGGGGAAGCTTCCTAACTCATTCTACAAAGCCAACATTACCCTGATACCAAAACCAGACAAAAACAACATAAAAAAAGAAAATTACAGGCCAATATCACTGATGAACATCGAATCGAATACAACAATACATTAAAAAGACATACACTATGATCAAGTGGGATTTATTCCAGGGATGCAGGGATGGTTCAATATCTGTAAATCAATCAATGTTATACACCACATTAACAAAGTGAGGAATAAAAATCATGTGATCATCTCAATAGATTCAGAGAAAGCATTTGACAAGATCCAGCATCCATTTATGATAAAAATCTTGAATAAAATGGGTACAGAAGGAAAGTACCTCAACATAATAAAGGTCATATATGACAAACCCACAGCTAATATCATTCTCAATGGTGAAAAACTGAAAGCTATCCCTCTAAGAACAGGAACCAGACAAGGGGGTCCACTGTCACCACTCCTATTTAACATAGTACTGGAAGTCCTAGCCAGAGTAATCAGGCAAGAAAAAGAAATAAAAGGGATCCACATTGGAAAGGAAGAAGTGAAACTGTCACTATTTGCAGATGGCATGATTTTATATATAGAAAACTCTAAAGAATCCACCAAAAAACTTTTAGAAATAATAAATGAATACGGTAAAGTTGCAGGATACAAAATCAACATACAAAAATCAGTTGCATTTCTATACTAACAACAAAGTAGCAGAAAGAGAAATTAAGAATACAATCCCATTTAAAATTCCAACCAAAAGAATAAAATACCTAGGAATACACTTAATCAAAGAGGTGAAAGACCTGTACACTGAAAACTATAAAACATTGCTGAAAGAAATAGAAAAAGACACAAAGAAATGGAAAGATATTCAGTGCTCTTGTATTGGATTAACATAGTTAAAATGTCCATACTTCCTAACACAATCTACAGATTCAATGCAATTCCTATCAAAGTTCCAATGACATTTTTCACAGAAATAGAACAAAGAATCCTAACATTTATATGGAACAACAAAAGACCCCAAATAGCCAAAGGAATCCTGAGAAAAAAGAACAAAGTTAGAGGCATCACATTCCCTGACTTCAAAATATACTACAAAGCTACAGTAATCAAAACAGCATGATACTGGCACAAAAACAGACACACAGATCAATGGAACAGAATCGAGAGCCCAGAAATAAAACCACACATCTATGGACAGCTAATTTTTGATGAGGGAGCCAAGAACACACAATGGAGAAAGGAAAGTCTCTTCAACAAATAGTGTTGGGAAAACTGGACAGCCACACGCAAAAGAATGAAAATAGATCATTATCTTACACCATACACAAAAATTAACTCAAAATGGATTAAAGAATGTAAGACCTGAAACCATGAAACTTCTAGAAGAAAACATAGGCAGTACACTCTTTGACCTCGGTCTTAGCAGCATATTTTCAAGTACCATGTCTGACCAGGCAAGGGAAACAGTAGAAAAAATAAATAAATGGGACTACATCAAACTAAAAAGCTTCTGCACAGCAAATGAAACCATCAAGAAGACAAAAAGACAACCTAACAATTGGGAGAAGATATTTGCAAACCATACATCTGATAAGCGGTTAATATCCAAAATATATAAAGAAGTCACACATGTCAACAACAAAAAAACTAACAACCCAATTAAAAAATGGACAAAAGATCTGAACATATATTTCTCCAAAGAATATATATAGATGGCCAACAGGCACTTGAAAAGATGTTCAACATCACTATCAGGGAAATGCAAATTAAAACTACGATGAGATATCACCTCACGCCCATCAGAATGGCTGTAATTAACAAGACAGGAAATAACAAGTGTTGGAGAGGATGTAGAGAAAACGGAACTCTCATACGCTGCTGGTGGCAGTGCAAACTGGTGCAGCCACTACGGAAAAGACTTCCACATTATAGAGATTCCTCAAAAAATTAGGAATAGAACCACAATTCAGCTATTCCACTGCTGGATATTTACCCAAAGAACATGAATACATGAATGCATAAAGATATATGCACCCCTATGTTCATTGCAGCATTATTCACAATAGCCAAGACCTGGAAGCAACCTAGGTGCCCATCAAGGGAGGAATGGATAAAGAAGATGTGGTATATATACACAATGGAATACTACTCAGCCATAAAAAGGATGAAATCTGGCCATTTGTGACAACATGGATGGACCTTGAGAGTATTACACTAAGTGAAATAAGTAAGAGGGAGAAAGTAAAATACTGTATGATCTCACTCATAAACAGAAGATAAAACAACAACAAACAAACACATAGAGACAGAGACTGGATTGGTAGTTACCAGAGGGGAAGGGGGGAGGGAAGAGGGTGAAAGGAGTGATTAGGCACATGCGTGTAGTGATGGATTGTAATTAGTCTTTGGGTGGTGAACATGATGTAATCTACAGAGAAGTTGAAATATAATGATGTACATCCCAAATTTATATAATGTTATAAACCAATGTTACCATAATTAAAAAAAAAAGTCAGATAACAAACATTGGCAAGAATGCAGAAACATCAGAACTCTTATACACTGCTGGTGGTATATAAAATGATGCAGCAATTCTACTCCTGGGTATACATCTAAGAGAAATGAAAACATACGTCCACACAGAAATGTGTAAACAAATATTTATATCAGCATTATTCATAATAGCCAAAAAGTTGAAACAACCCAAATGTCCATCAATGGATGAAATGATAAACAAAATGTGATATATACATACAATGGAATATTATCTGCCATAAAAGTGAATGAAGTACTGATACATGCCGAAACATAGATGAACCTTTTAAACATTATGCTAAGTGAAAGAAGTCAGTCACAAAAGATCACATGCTATATGATTCTATTCACATGAAAGTCCAGAATGGAGAAATCTTTAGAGACAAAGAACAGACTTAAGACTGGAGTGCAGACAAGGGGATAAAAGAGTGATAGATAAAGGGTACGAGATTTCTTTTTATGAAAATATTCTAAAATTGACTGTAGTGATGGTTGCACACATCTGTGAATATACTAAAAATTATCAAATTGTACATTTTAAGTAGGTGAAATGTATTGTAGATGAATTATATCTCAATACATTGATGCTCAATGCTTTATTTTGCTTGATTTTTAAAACTATATGCATGTTATTTTGATTTTAAATATTAATTGTATTGAAAATAATAATTACTGTTGAAATTCTTTATAAGGTCAAGCAATCTAATCATTATTGTTTTTTTCTTACCATTATCCCCATTTATTCTTATTTCAAATTCTTTGTAGAGTCTTCCTATGCTTTTCACAATTTCCTCCATGTGCTGTCGCTCTGGTGGCATCTCCCCCTCCATACTTTTATGGCGACCAAATATCCCAAGCCCAATATCTGTCCAGTTTTCCTGTAAATGTTTAATAATCTTGAGAGAATCATATTTTGACACTAGAAGATCCCCAGCAAACTTGTCTTTATCTTCATTCAGCATCTAGAAGGTGAAAGAGGGGTGAGGAAATTAGCACTTTATTCACTAATGATTTCATCAGTCTACCCAGATCTTTATTTCCCAGTGACTCCCAATTATTTTAGAGCTGCATATCCTATTATTATTTGTTAATACCATTTCTTCTTGAAACGTGACACACATTTTTTAAATTAAAGTGAATTTAAATTAATTTTGATACCCCTCATTTACGAGGATGAAAATCATTATATTAAATTGTATGAGGGTAAAAAATCAGTGACAGGCAATTAAGTCCTAGAGAGCTGAGCATGTTTAATTACTATTTGCTTCGGTAAGGATATAATATATCTGTTGACGTGATCCCCACTAGACTGGGAAAGTTCCTACAATGTATAGGGTGTGTTTCATTTGTCTGTTAACCCCAAGTCCAAGTCCTATACATATCAAAAAATATTTGTGGAAAAATTAAAGTGCAGTTATATATAAAGTTTGCCATCACTTGTGACTCAGATAATGGAAAAAAATCACCCACTCTTGAATAAAAGTAATCAGTATAGGGAAGCAATGTAGCAGAGCAATTAAGAGTAAAGATTTTGAAAATAGAGAGACCTGGACTCAAATTCTGACTCAGCCACTTACCATTTATCGATAACTTAGGCAAGTTACTTAACATTTCTGAGCTTCAATTTCTGCATCTGTGAGATGGGGATTATACAATCTACATCAAATGGCTGCCATGAAGAGTAAGTAAGATAATGGATGAAGAGCAACAGCCTGAGAGAGTAAGTGCTCAATGAATGAAAGTTATTATTATTCCTACTAAATAAAGAAGCATGACTGTTTTTCAATTTTATCTATGCAATGTCAGAATTGCCAGATAAACAGTAAAAAAGTCACTAAATTAGCTATATTGTATATAGGAACAACAAACATTTTCAATTTTGAGAATATTCTGTTCAAGTCATTCCAAAAGAAAAGAAAGTGGTTTCCTGGGATCTGTATGAGATTTTATCAGATCATGAGTTTGATATTCACTTTGGAGGTGTTTCAACATCTTATATATTTTTCTTGGTCAGACTACTATAACAGGATAATAATTTGATTAATGAAACCTATTTTCAAAGATTTAACCTTTTAAAAAGATGTTATTAATAAACAAAATGTGGTTAATACATGCAATGGAATATTATTCAGCCTTGAAAAGGAAGGAAATTCTGACACATGCTACACCATGGATGAACACTGAGGACATTATGCTGAAGGAAATAAGTCACAAAATGACAAATTCTATATGATTCCACTTATATGAGGTGCCTAGAATAGTCAAATTCATAGAGACAGAGAGCAGAATGGTGGTTGCCAGGGGCTGGGGGGAGGAGGAAATTGGGAATTATTATTTAATGAGTACAGAGTTTCAGTTCAGGAAAATGAAAAAGTTCCAGACATGGATAGTGGTGATGGTTGCACAACAATGTAAATGTACTTAAGGCCACTGAACTGTACATTTAAAAATGGTTAAAATGGGGGCCAGCCTGGTGGCGCAAGCAGTTAAGTGCGCACACTCCACTGCGGTGGCCCAGGGTTCGCCGGTTCGGATCTCGGGCACGCACTGACGCACTGCTTGGCAAGCCATGCTGTGGCGGCGTCCCGTATAAAGTGGAGGAAGATGGGCACAGATGTTAGCCCAGGGCCAGTCTTCCTCAGCAAAAAAAAAAAAGAGGAGGATTGGCAAATGTTAGCACAGGGCTGATCTCCTCACACACACACACAAAAAAGGTTAAAATGGTAAATTTTATGTTATATTTATTATACCATAATTTTTAAAAAGACATTATTAATTTTAGAAGTCCAATTTGTCCTTAAGACAAAAGCCAGGTACAGGAAAGGCACAAATGTTACTTATATCCGACAACCAGATAAGAGAATCAGAGCTACCCTCACTGCCACCCAAGTATCTTTTCCCAATTTTTTTCTGGCAGCCTAACTTTATTTGACCCAAAATCTGAAATAGAACTGAAAATAAACTATTTAAGAGATTTTTAAAAGCCCCTGCTGTTTTCCTTGTCTTTCATAAAACTTAGTATGGCATTTTTAAAGGATCAGATGTGACTCAGTTATAGGTAGGGAGCAGCAAGTTTACAAACAGCATTTTGATTACCAAGCTGTTTATTAGGAGGTCTTACCATTTGCCATTGCTTGAAGTCTGGAAGAACTGATTCAAATATATTTCCTTTATTAGGGGATAAAATGTCTTTTCCACTAAAAGAAGGAAAAAGAGCAAGAGCAAGGTCTCAGAACAAGGCATAAACAAAGAAAATCATGAATCCATATACTATAGAACAATTAATATTATGTTTCTCTTTAATGATTTTCAAGAATGCCTTCCAGGTTCAGCCCCTCTCCTCAAAGGCATTCATCTTTAAATTTATAAATATAAATATAAATTCAGACTTTAATTAGACCTGAGTAACCAAGTTACAGGGTCAGAAACCATGATAGTATTAAAAAGGTGTTCTCTGGGTCTTCGGCCTCCAAAACTAGACCATCATAAGAATAATTCCTGTTGAATACAGATGCCAAAACAATATATAAATAGAAAGACAGCCTAATGAATAATTAAGACTCAACATGTAGGTCAGGAGCTCCAGTTTCTGGTTAGAAAGAGTTTCCTTTATTATCTCTGAAGTCTCAGGAGGAGAAAGCTCTTGATAAAGAAGTCCCTGAAGAGAAAGAGCGAAGAGAACCACTGCCACCTGTGCTCCCCTCCCAGCTAAGAATCTACAAACAGTAGGAACAGCAATGGCAGCAGCAACCAGCATGGACATGTATCAGCTTCAGCTCCAGAACTTCCAAATCTACTAACTGGGAAACCTCTTAGAGGATACGAAAAAATGGAAACCACTGTTCTCAATTTGAAACAGAAATGATACCAAAATGTGTTTCCTCAACAGACAAAGCATCTTAAAGTTTTTAAAACCTTAGAAATCATTCAGTCCAGCCTGCATTCAAAGTATAGATTCCCACTAAGCTTGGCTTTGATTCCTTCATCCAGCCTCAACTTAACTACTTTATAGGCAGCCTTTTCCACTGTCAGATTTCTCTAACTGCTACAAAGTATGATATCCAATCCACATCAATCTCTTTATAACTGCCACCCATCAATTCCACTTCTCTGCACATGTACTATGCTATGGAATTGGCAGATGGATCCAGATATTCAAGTTTGCCAACAGTAATGACATAAGTGGACTTGATTTTTAAAAGAGAGGAAAAAAAAGAAAAAGAGTTGGACTTAAATGGAGGTGGCAGCAGCTGAGTAGAGGGATCAGGATGGACTACAGAGACAATTAGCACTAGAAACCGAAAGAACATTCAAGCTCCTAGCAGGACTGTGCCCTTGTAAGGGCTGCTGGTTACCTCACCAAAATCAACGTTCGAGTAATTACAAGGTAAAAGACAGAGAAAAAGAGAGAGAGGAAGAATTGGACTGAGTTATCAGACATGACATAGTATAATCAGAAAAACAAGATTCTCGGAGACTCACCTATTATTTCTGAAGTATTGCTGCCATTTGATAAGGCCATCCTTAACAATTTGCAATTTCTCCCTTGTAGACTCTTCATTTTGTTCCACTTCCTGCTTAAATTTATTCACTAAGTTTCTCCATTTCTGTGTCAACTTCTGCAACAGTGCAAGGTCTGCAGTGTCCTAGATAAAATACATGGAATCAAACCACTTATTCATTTACTCATATAACAAATACTTATTAGCATACACCAGACCATTATTAATATTGTAATCCTAGAGACATCCATAGAAAATGGATCAAAAAATTGAAAAGATATTCCTCTTTCAAAATATCATCAGTGACACTACTACACAGTCCCTTTGGTGGTGGATTTTCCATGGTACATAAAGTATTAGGAACAAGATTTTTTCCTTTGCAACATGAGCCCAATTTCCCCATAGGACTTTCATGGGAGGCAATGCAGTACACTGGAAAGAACAGGAATTTCAAAGCCAAAAGGAACCAAATGTGAATCCTAGCCATTTACCGGCTGTGTAACCTTGAGGGATGTTATTTAATCTATTTGAGATTAATTTTTCTTATCCATGAAATAAAGACCCTAATATATATCTCACAGGATTGTTATAAGAATTAAATGAAATGACTAGAGTAAATGGTTTGACTCTAGAAACACACTAAATGCCACTTCCCTCCTTTTCAACCTAGTGTACTCAGTGAATTTTCCCAAAAAATTGCATAGAATACATTGATAATGTAACTATTTCAATGAACACAGCTACTTACAGTTTTTTAGTTTAAGCACTAATAAATAGAATGATAACTCTATAAATAATATTTTCAGTGTTATTAACTTAGATAAATTTCTTTAATTAGGATAGAAAACAAATATAAAGAAGAGCCTGTATTGGCCTTTCCTTAGATTTTTCATTCCACCCACCATAAAGCACAAATATAAAACTATATTTAAAATTTAATCTATAAATTTAGCAAAGCCTTCCTATAATCTCAACCCTCAAGAACTGGAGTCTCTTTTCCCATAACTTATGTGAATTGAGCCTTACCTTGGTTGACAGCAGTATGATGAAATGTGTAGTATATTTACTCCAGCCTTTTTCATTGAGGTAAAGTCTTTTAGCCAATATGACTCTATTTCTTTCAATTACCTATAAAAAACAGGACTAAAATTAGGAAGCCAAAACATTACCAAACCATTGTAATTTATTAAACCCAAAGCAGTTTCACATATCAATTTTTCATTGAATCATTAACACAATCACAATTTCTTGTTTAAATCCTGAATTAACTTGAACCATAAATTCATGTTTTCTAAAACTAATGAACTAGAAGCAAATTCAAGTATAGTAGCAGAGGTTCTCAAACAATTTGATCTCAAACCTCTCTACACTCTTAAAAATTATTATGGACTCCAAAGAGCTTTTGTTTATATAAATTATATCTATTGATTTTACTGTATTGGAAATTAAACGTAAAATTATTTAAAATATGTATTTGTTAATTCACTTAAACATAACATTAATAAACCCATTATATGTTAACATAAGGAGTATTTTTATGACAAATTAACTATATTTTCCAAAAAAAAAAATTAGTGAAAAGAGCACCATCGTTTTACATTTTTACAAATCTAATGTCTGCCTTAATAGAATAGAGCCAGAGTCTCATATTTGCTTCTGCATTCAATCTGTTGCAAAATCCATATCATGTAACTTCAAGGAAAATTCACTGTACACTCATGTGAAAATCAGAGTGAAAAAGACAAATAACATCTTAGTATTAGGATGAAACTAGTTTTGACCTCATGGAAGGGTCTTATGGACCCCCAGAGGGTCTTTGGACCATTCTGAGAACCACTGATATACTGAATTAATTATACAGTCATTCAATGAATGACTATTCTAAATGCTGCATATAGCCATGAACAAAAGAAACAAAGTCCTTATTTTCAGGGAATTGACATTCTAGCTGTCATTTCCTGTTGGAAGGGACTTCAGGGATGATCTAACACAAAGCCCCATCAATTCAAGGTATTCTTGTACAGAAACCTCTACCAGGGATGAGTTCTCTACTGTTTAAATACTTCTAGAGGGAAGGAACTCACTTGTCTTCTTTTTTTCTCCTACTGAACATGCCTAACTCCCAGACTTGTTTCTTATATATTTACTGTCATGATTGTTTCCTCCAGACATGTTAATGTCCCTTTTAAAATTCTGCATCGGGATGGAACATTGTGTCCCAGATGAGGTCTGACAATTCCAGAGGAAAATGGGACAAAAATTTGAATCTGTTCATAATTTGCTGTTAATACTATAAGTCCCAGATGTGAGAATAGGCAACTAACCAGCAAACATTTTAGAAAAATAGAATATTGTGGGACTTTGCTATTTCCCTAAAGCATTACTATAATGGTCCACAGGCTGCCGTATTTCAATTCGTTTGTCATCTTGGGTACCAACCTAATAGAACCAAAGCGAGATATCCAGTGATCCTAATACAGTTACATTATGTGAAAAAATAAGAACCACTTTTCCTAGTTTATTATTAGTATAAATCAAAGTTGAAAATTCTAACATGTTCACAAACAACAGAGAAAGAATTCTTGTTCATACTTCAGAGGTTCTGTTGAAAAAAACAGCCATTGACTGGGCAAGAGCCAGGTACCAAAGAGAGAAGAAACAAAAGAAAAATATGTAATCTTCCCTTTTCAAGGCCCATAATAGCTACATTATTCCTCAATTAAATATACATCTTCATTTTTAAAATTTTTGTCTAGATTATTGAAAATAGCCAAGATATGGTAGCAACCTAAGTGTCCATCAATAGATAAATGGATAAAGAAGATGTAGTATACATGTACAATGGAATATTACTCGGCCATAAAAAAAGAATGAAATCTTGCCATTTCCAATAATATAGATGGACCTAGAGGGTATTACGCTAAGTGAAACAGGTCAGACAGAGAATGACAAATACTGTATGATTTCACTTATATGTGGAATCTAAAAAACAAAACAAACAAATATAATAAATCAGAAACAGACTCATAAATAGAGAACAAACTAGTGGCTGCCAGAGGGGAGGGGCGGATAAGGGGATGGGCAAAATAGGTGAAGGGGGACCCAGCTATACCACTACTGGGTATTTATCCAAAGAACTTGAAATCAACAATTCAAAGAGACTTATGTACCTCTATGTTCATTGCAGCATTATGCACAATTGCTAAGACGTGGAAGCAACCTATATGCCCATCAACTGATGAATGGATAAAGAAGATGTGGTATATATACACAATGGGATACTACTCAGCCATAAGAAAAGACAAAATCATCCCATTGACAACAACATGGATGGAACTTGAGGGTATTATGTTAAGTGAGATAAGCCAGACAGAGAAAGACAAACACCATATGATTTCACTCATATGTGGAAGATAAACAAATACACGGTCAAAGAGAACAGATTAGTGGTTACCACAGGGGTAGGAGTTTGGGGCGTGGGCACGAGGGGTAAAGGGGCACATATATACGGTGACTGACAAATAATAACGCACAACTGAAATTTCACAATGTTATAAACTATTATGACACCAATAAAAAAAATAGGTGAAGGGGATCAAGAGGTAAAAGCTTCCAGTTATAAAATAAATATGTCACAGAGACATAATGTACAACATAGGGAATATAGTTAATAATATCGTAATAAAGTTGTATGGTAACAGATGGTGACCAGACTTACCGCAGTGATCATTTCGCAACATATAAAATATCAAATCACTATGTTGTACACCTGAAACTAATATAATATTGTATATCAATTATACTTCAATTAAAAAAAGAAAGAAAATTATAAAATGAAACTTTATCTAGCCAAAAAAGAAGTCTGAGATATGATCCCAGATGAACCAACCTTTAGAGCCAATTCATACGTGGCTGAGCTCCAGATATCTCTTTCTGCCATTAACTGTTTAATATCACTCTCCATCCTCCCTCTTTGTAACGTATATAAGTCATGGTATTCTTCTACAATTCTAGAAGAAAAATTAAGAAACAGCTATATAGAGACATATTTTTTCAGAAAAAGAACATTGTCCTAAAATAGGCAATTTGTTCCTTTAAAACTCATCATAAGGTAATTATGGTATAATTGCTGGATATATCAATAACACTAATATACAGTGAAATAGAAGAAAAAATATTCACATTTGATTTATAAATCTTACAAAAGTCTTCAAGTAAAAAGTTCAATATATTTTTTCCTGCTCTAAACACTTTTCATCATATTCTTTATTCACTAGAATTTTCACAAAATGGTATTTTAACGGTGTAACAACACTATATCTAACGAAAAATTCAGAATACAAGTAGCAGTAATATAGCAGTTTTATTGTTAAGCTTTTTTCTCATAGAATTAGGATTCTTTATTAAAGGCACAAAGCTCAATAATTGTGAGCCATTATATTTTTAAATCATATATAATTAATATGAGATTTAAAGAAATTCTCTACCAACCAAAAGCTTGAGTATAATTAAGTACCTTTTTCTTAACTATTTTTTCTTCACGTTTACCAGAACATGCCTTTTCCTTCTAACTTACACTGAAACTTCTCTTAGAATTAAAAGCCCTTCTAAGATTAAATACAAATGCAAAAGTTGTAAAGTAACTGGTAGCGTTTCACAAAGCTTTTGAAACCCTTCCTCCTATGGAATATTAACTTTGCTTTAAGAATTAAAGGCCAGTGATGTAGAATTCTTCTGATTTCGGTGAAAGCAAGGAACTACCAGCGTCAGTTCCTGAAGCCTCTTTCTTTTTTTTCTTCTGAGGAAGATCAGCCCTGAGCTAACATCTATTGCCAATCCTCCTCCTTTTTTTTTTGCACTTTTTCTTCCCAAAGCCCCAATAGATAGTTGTATGTCATAGCTGCACGTCCTTCTAGTTGCTGCATGTGGGATGCGGCCCCAGCATGGCCGGAGAAGCAGTGCGTCGGTGTGCGCCCCGGGATCCGAACCCAGGCCGCCAGTAGCGGAGCGCATGCACTTAACCGCTAAGCCACGGGGCCGGCCCTGAAGCCTCTTTCTATTTGGAAGCTTCCACTTGTTCAAGGCAACTGAGAAAAAATTAATCACTCTAGGTGTCACCCAGGAGAATTCACATATAAAAATTCAACAAGGTATACCCTTAAGATTTGTGCATTTTACTGTCTGAAACAACCTCAATATCAAAAAGGGAATTAATTACCTTTGTTTATAATAGAAACAACCTCAATGTCCAACAACAAGGGATTGGCCAGATAAAATATCTGATGTAGCTCTATGATGAAAATATTCTGCAGCTAATTAAAGATCATGTTCTTAATACTTTGGTACATGGTAAAATTTTTCATGTTATAACATAAAATGAGAAAACCCAAATGATAAAATTATATATTCAGGTTGATCTCATTTTTATAAAAAATATGTAGAAAAAGAAAAATATATCAAAATATTAATAGTAGTTAACTCTGAAAGAATTATGGATGCTCTTTATTTCCTTATGTTTCTGTATTTTCCAAATTTTCAATAAAATAATCAGTAATAATGAATAATAATAATCAGAATAAAGTATTACTAAAAATTTCTAATCACACATTAAAAAATGAACTATCCCAATTCAGAACCATCAATTTTTTTTTTTTTTTTTTGTGAGGAGGACTAGCCCTGAGCTAACATCTGATGCCAATCCTCCCCTTTTTTCTTGAGGAAGATTGGCCCTGAGCTAACATCTGTGGCCATCTTCCTCTACTTTATATGGAACGCTGCCACAGCATGGCTTGACAAGCAGTGCATCGGTGCGCGCCCGGGATCCGAACCTGCAAACTCCGGGCCACCACAGCGGAGCACGCGCACTTAACCACTTGCGCCACCTGGCTGGCCCTCAGAACCATCAATTTTTAAAGAAAATGAGATTTCTTTCTCTCCTTCCTTCCCCTTCTCTCTGGCTTTAGAAGACGTTTTGTTCTTATAATGGACATTAGCACAAAAGAAGTTCTAGTTTATTTTTTTAATTCATTCAACAAATATCTGTTTAGTCCCTACCATATGCCTGGTAGTGTTCAAAACGAAATAAAACAAAAAAACTTTTCCCTTATAAAGTTTTTTCAGAAGAGATAATAAACAAAAAAGTAAAACAATATATTAAGTAGTGATAGTGCTATGGATAAAAATAAGTCAGGGAAAAGGGATCAAGAGTATAAAGTATGTTGCAATTTTAAATAGGGGGATCAGGAAAGACCTTACTGAGAAGACGACATTTGAGCAAAGGTCTGAAGGAAGGAGGGAAGAAGCGACACAGCTATCTGGGGGAGGAGGATTCCAGGCCCTGAAGTGGGAGCCTGCCTGGTATGTTCATGGAACAGCACAAAGGCAAGCATGTCTAGAATAAAGTAGGAGAAGTCAGAGAAATTCTGGTAGGATTAGTCTTATAAACATTTTTTAAAAGCATGGCCTTTTACTGTAAGAGGGAGAGGTACTGAAGAATTTTGAGCAGAGAAATGACATTATTTGAGTCAAGTTTTCATAAATCACATTGGGTGGTGTGTGGAGAATAGACTATAGCAGTGTAAAGGCAGAAGTAAAAGGCCATTCAGAGGTTACTGCAATATCCCAGGCAAGAGATGAAGATGGCAGTAGTGAAAGTGGTGAAGATTCTACATATATAATGAAAGGAGAGTTGATAGAATTTGCTAACGGAGAGATGCGAGAGAAAGAAAGGGATCGAGGATGACGCCGAAGAAACTGGAAGGATGGAGTTGCCTTTAACTGAAATGGGAAAAGAGTGTGGAGGGAGTAGGTTTGAGGGTAAAAACAGGAATTCAGTTTGGGAATGTCAGGCAACTAAGTAGAAATGTTAAGGCCATTGGACATGTAAGTCTGGAATTCAGGGAGAAGATTGAAGCCGGATATATAAATTTGTGAGTTGAGAGTATAGAGATGATGGTATTTAAAGCCAGGAAACTGAATGGATTCACTTAGGAATTGAATATAGATAGAGGAAAAATCCAAGGAATGAGCACTCCAATATTTAGAAATTGGTGAGATGAAAAGGAACCTGCAAGGGATATCAGTAAGAAGGAGCCAAGAGCAAAGTAGAAGGAAAACTAGGAGAGTATAATATGCTGAAAGACATTGGTTCAAGTAAGGGGAACTGGTCAATTACGACAAATGCTGCTGGTAAATCAAGTGAAACGAGAATTGAGACTTGACCTTTGGATTTAGCATCCAGCAATCACTGGTGCGTGCAATGACAGGTGCATTTTGGTGGAGTGGTGGAGGTGAAAGTCTGACTGGAGTGGGTTCAAGTGATAATGGGAGGACAGGTAATGGAGATAATGAGTACGAAAACGTTCTGAAGAAGTTTACTGTAAGGGGAGCAGAGAAATGGGGCCATAGCTAGAAGGGGAGATGAGGTCCTGAGAGACTAGGGAGACTTTTTAGGGTTTTTTTTGGTTGTTGTTTTTAAGACGGGAGTAGTTATAGTATATTTGTATACTGATGAGACTAATCAGGTGGAGAGGGAAAAATTAATGGTACAGGATAAAGGGGGATTATTTGCTGAAAATACCTCGAGTAGGTAAGAGGGGATGTAATAGTACACAAATGGAGAGATTGGCCTTAAAAAGGAGGAAACAGTTCATCTCCAGTAAGAGAAGGGAAAATAGAATGTATGAGCACAGATGCAAGTGGGTGGCTAGATGTAGGGGTAAGAGATTGAGTTCTCTTCTGTTTGCTTCCACCTTTTAGAAAGCAAGGTCATCGGATCAGAAAGAAGATGGAGAGATAGTATTAGAGACATGATGATAGAAGACAAAGTATAGAACAGTTACAGACCAAGACAAGAAGGTGAATCAGCTACAGAAAACAGTAGTATATTCAGTGGGCAAAAAATGATCAAAGTACCCCTCTCATTCCAGGAAGGAATAAAATAGAATAAAAGTAAATATATTTTTGAATTTAGATGTTGTATACATTTGTGTTTTTCTTGACATTTAAAAAATATAGTTACTCTTCAACAAAATTTTTTAAAAAGCAGAGGACTATGCTGGATTAAAAGGGACATAAAACAGGATGCAATATGTGGTCCTAGATTGGATACTAGTTTGGACAACCCATGTAAAATATATATTAGGAATAACTGAGAAAATTTGAATATGACCTGGGTAATCTATGAAGTGAAAATTTACTAGGTAGAGATTGTTGACTAAAAAAAAAAAAAGGCGATATAACAGTATATACAATACAATTTTGGTTTAAAAAATGCATCTGTGCACATGTACATAGAAACCAAATCCACAAGAATATATACTAAGGTATTTACAGCAGTAATCTATGGGTGGTGAGATTGTGATTTTTTTCTTCATTTTTGCTTGTCTGTATTTTCTGATTTTCTTATAAGGCACAGGTACCGCTTCTGTGATAATATAACAATTTGTGTGTTTGTGTGTGTGTGTGAAAGAGAGGAAGATTAGCCCTGAGCTAACATCTGTTGCCAATCCTCCTCTTTTTGCTGAGGAAGACTGGCCCTGAGCTAACATCTGTGCCCATCTTTCTCTATTTTATGTGGGATGCCTGCCACAGCATGGCTTGATAAGCGGTGCATAGGTCCATGCCCGGGATCCGAACCTGCGAACCCCAGGCCACCAAAGCACTGGGGTGGTGCACTACGCCACCTGGCCGGCCCCTAATAATATTATTTTTAATCAATTAAATTAAAAAAAATTTAAATACAATCAGATATATCTTTTGATATACACCCAAGAACTTCTAGTCTAACAGAAAATGAGGGGCTGGCCCCGTGGCTTAGCGGTTAAGTGCGCGCGCTCCGCTGCTGGCGGCCCGGGTTCAGATCCTGGGCGCGCACCGATGCACCGCTTCTCCGGCCGTGCTGAGGCTGCGTCCCACATACAGCAACTAGAAGGATGTGCAGCTATGACATACAACTATCTACTGGGGCTTTGGGGGAAAAAAAGTAAATAAATAAAATTATAACAGAAAATGAAATAGAGGTCTGCAAACTACAGCCTGTGGGTCAAATCCAGCCCACCACTTGTTTTTTGTATAGTACATGAGCTGAGAATTTTACATTTTTAATTTTTTACATATTCAATTTTACTTTTTTATATTTTTTAATGGTTGAAAAAAACAATAGAATAAAAATATTTTTTATTGTCAATCATTTAGATTTATCTGTAGGAGAAAATCCAAGGGGAAAAGTATCTTTGTTTAAATTCAGGGGGGCCCTTCTAGTAATAGACATTATTATACCATTAACAAGCAGAGGGATTGCTTCCTATTTTCCTCTGACTCCTCTAAGAACTGCTCTTGGAATTTTTTTTTTTTTTGGCTTTAGAGTGGGGTCACTAGGATCCAGGCATTCTTTGAAGCAAAACCACTTAGAAACCAATATTTTGTGCTAAGGGAAGAAATATTACAGAAGAGCAAAAAGCTTGAATTTTTTTAAATAAATTTTGAGGGCACCGATAGTTTACATCAATTCAGATTTTATATTATGTGAACATAAATTCATAAAGCCACCTTGGTACAATTATAACTAACCAGGTCTAGTGACTGGTTATATTTTACACTTCTTTCAAAAAGGTAATGCCCTCACATATTTACTATCTAGATGCATACTGACGGAGAACACTGGGAAACATTCTTCAGGTGCAAGGACAATCCAAATGTTCATCAACTTCTGAAATAACGAGTGCACTCTACAAACTCAGTTCTAGAATACGAAATCAATAGGAAAGTGCAACTAGTTAGAGGGCTACTCAAAGCGTCATTTGATCATAACCAGCTTTTGATACATGAATATGTTATAAATTCAAATTTCAGTGTCAATAAATAAAGTTTTATTAGAACATAGCCATGTTGTCCTTGGCTCCTTTTGCACTACAATGGCACACATTACAAAAGCAGAGTTGACTGAGTAGTTGTATCAAAAACCATATCTCACCATCTAGCCCTTTAAAGAAAAAGTTTGCTAACCCCTGAAATAGAATAAAAACACTAAGACCATAATAGATTCACTAAAATCTAAAAAAGAACTAGACTCACACTACTAATTAGGAAAATGGAAACAAAAACCAGAGATCTTTTCATACCCATCATACTGATAAAAGATATGGGCAAAAGGGAACTCGCATATTCTGATGAGAGGATATACCGATACAACTACTTTGTGGAGTTATTTGGCAATATCTAGCAAGACAAGGCTGTGCATATCCTATGACCCTGTAATCCTACTCCTAGGTATACACCCCAGGAAAACTCTCACATCAAGAAAACATCTACAAGATGTGTATTACAACAGTGCCTGGAGGAGTTAATATATGTAATGAATTTTATGTATATTAACTGTATTCATTAATATGTAATGAAAATTAGATATAATAACTCCTCTAGGCACTGTTGTAATAAAAAAACTTCAAATGTTTCTATAAAATTTTGTTTCTTAATATAAAATGTGAAGCAAGTATGACATAATGCTAACATTTGGTAACTCACTTGGCATTCTTTTCAGCATCTAAAAGAGCTTGTGCCAAATCCTTGTGAGCCTTCTCTGCTTCCTTTGTTAATTTCATATCATGTGCCCGAACCAGACACAGCTCCCTGAAACAGAGCAAAGAAATTTTATATTCATAATTGAAGACTTCCAAAAAGTTTCTACCCAGGAAATCAGATTTATACTTAGGAATCTTCTCACTTATCACATGTACATCTCTTCCTAGTTTTTCCACCTTATAAACCAAATCAAGAAATCCAGCGTACATTTAGGTGGAATCTTGCCAGCTCCAGCAATGGAATAAATCTGTCTAGAAAAGGTAGAAAGAAGATGTGGGGGATCCTCTAGAATGGCATGAAGGCAGATGTTGACAGGCAAGGCCTCCAGGCTGCTCTATCCTACCCTCTGACATGCCTATCCTATCCTCTTCATTTTTGCCACTAAATATCTTGCCACAAGGTTAGATGATCACTAACCTTGATTGCAATATAATGCTTATTCTCTTTGGGATTTGAACCATAACATCCTAATCACGGCATTGCTCTGTAAACCTGATTAAGATAAACATCTCTATCTTGGAAGGAAGAACAAGAGTCTTTTCCCTATATATACACGGAGCCCTAGTTTTGTGTTAACCTGTGTAACTCATGTCTCTACATCTATACTGACATCTATATCCAGTCCTCTGTTCTCTTGCTAAACATGAAAAGGGAACAAAAGAATCCTCACCATTAACCACTCTGCTTTCCCTGAATATTTTTTACTCTCTTTAGAGACATGGCTTTGACTTTTGTTTTGGGTTAAAGATACTCAGTTTTTACCTGGTCAGTTCCTCAATAACATTCTTAAAATTGTACAATTCTTCTAAAATGCGCTGGTCCATCATTCGCTGAGTTACCAAGTCTTTGTAGAAGTCAATCATCTGCCGGGCAATTTGGTCAAGCATTTGTACATACCGCTCTCTGCATGAGAAAGAAGGAAAACAAGACATCATGCAGAAGAAAAAAGGAGCCAGAAAATATGTGAGAGAGAAAGTAATGTTAGGGAAAAAAATATTGAACAGATCTTCACAAAAGATATGTGGGAAGAACAAGATAGAAAAAGAAAAGGATCTATTCCTGCCATGCTCATATAAGTGAATGAATTGTGGAGAATTTTAGCCAGAGTCATAATTATTTGGAATATAATGTCTGAGATGTAAAACAAAATAAGGCCTTCTTTTATTTCTTCTTCTAAATCATAAACTCTACAAGGATATGAACCATGTCACAGAGTGCCTGGAATATAGTGGGATTTTTATAAATAGTTGAATTCATGAATAAAATCACTTTTCTCAAATCGACCAAAATGTAAAGAGACACCAACTGTTTAAAAAGAAACAAAGACCTTAAATACAAAGAAGTCATTTCTTTTGCTTCTGAATAAATCCAAACAAAATATTTGGAAATGATCACAGATGACAAATTACAAATACCATAGCTGAGCAGTCTTCATTTATATTAAAAGTGATCTAGGTATTATATCCTAAGCCTGAGACCCCAGAATTATAATATCTTTGAGTTGGAATGGTCATTTAGTTTAATGTCTCATCAACTGATGGAATTATACAGCCCTTGTTTAAACACTTAAAGTGACAGGGAGTTTATCCACTTAATATGCAGCTCATACATTGGGAAGTATCAATTTTAAAAACACCTTCTTGGGGGCCGGCCGGTGGGGCAAGTGGTTAAGTGCGCGAGCTCCACTGCAGTGGCCCAGGGTTCGCCAGTTTGGATCCCAGGCGCGCACCAACACACCACTCGTCAAGCCATGCTGCAGCAGCGTCCCTTATAAAGTGGAGGAAGATGGGCATGGATGTTAGCCCAGGGCCAGTCTTCCTCAGCAAAAAGAGGAGGATTGGCAGATGTTAGCTCAGGGCTGATCTTCCTCACAAGAAAACAAAAAAAAACCAGCTTCTTTAGGACTTCCCCTATTGGCAATATAGGGACAAAATACTCTGAAGGGCCTTCCCATTATAAGACAACTATATCCGTGATAGAGCACACTTCTTGAAGCATTACTGGGCTCACAGGAAGAAACAGAAGTCTCTACGGATGAAAAAGAAAAACAGCAAACAAAATACAATAAGCCAAGAATGGAGTGGGAGGTGGTATGCAGTAATTCACTATGCAAACCCAAGGTCAGGGTTGCCTCAGTAAAAATACCAATGCTGGGTCCCAGAGACTAAATCTCGAGTCCACTTCCAAGTGGGAGACCTGAGTATAGGACAACTGCATAAAGCCAGGATTCCAGAAGGGAGAAAATGCAAATCCTCTCTTCAGGAATCATCCACGATTTATACCCTGAGGATTTCATAATTAAGATTAGCCAAGGGCCGGCCCCATGGCTTAGCGGTTAAGTGCGTGCGCTCCGCTGCTGGCGGCCCGGGTTCGGATCCCGGGTGCGCACCGACGCATGGCTTCTCCGGCCATGCCGAGGCCGCGTCCCACATACGGCAACTAGAAGGATGTGTAGCTATGACATACAACTATCTACTGGGGAAAAATAAATAAATAAAATTAAAAAAAAAAAAAAGATTAGCCAAATATTAGCTACACAAGCAAAGATTGCAAAATATTCATGTAAATAAACCATCATGAATGAGACTCAGAAGAAACAACAAACAGTAGATTTTAGATACTAATGGTCTTCATATATCAGACTTATCAGATTTAGAATATAAAACCATGCATAAAATGTTTAAGAAATAAAAGATGGACTCTAAAAATAAATAAGCAACAAAACAAATATGATGAGAGATATGGAAACAAACCAATAGAACTCTTCAGGGGAAAATACAATCATTGAATTGTAAAACTCAGCAGATGGGTTATAGCAGAATAGATATAGCTAAAGACGGTATTAATGTCCTGGAAAAAATTACCCAGAATGCAGCATACAGACAAGGAGATGGAAATTATGAAAAAGAGATTAAGAGACAAAGAACATAAAATGAAAATGTCATATATATCTAATCAAAGTTCCAGAAAGAGAAAACAGAGAGAATGGAGAACAGACATTCATGAAAGACATCATCATTGATAATTTCCCAAAACTTATGCAGAACATTAACCTATACATAGGCTTGTGGTATAGATAGGTATAGGAAATATAAAAAGAAGTCCAGAGGAACTAAATTTACTCTTCTGCCTGAAATAACAACAAAAAAAAGACAAAGTATGTGAAACAACAATTTTCAAGACACTGGAAATCAGGCAACGAAAGAAATTGATCCCTGAGAGACCAGAAATAAATAAAGTAAGCCCTATGATTGCTCCAACTTATTGACTTGAGAGAGTTTTGAGGCCATAGCACAAGAAGAGGGAACCAAGGAGGAGCCCAGTGGACTCCTTGAGTTAAGGAGACAGAGCAAAGAGCCTAGAGAGATGAAAGCAGCTAGAGTTGAGAGGACAGAGTATCAGAGAGAAAAGAGCTACACAGAGAAAGAACTCTAGAGCTCTGCAGAGGGTCCCCCTCAAGTATTCAGCTAAGTAATGATCGGGGCATAAATGTGAAGAAACTACCTGAGACCAGGGAAAGAACCATTTGAAAAGATGAGAGGTAAGAGTGCCCAGCACTCACACATGGCTCAAAATAGTGCCTGTTCCAACTAGCTAGACTGGGAAACTCATGATTCATAGGCATTGGATATAGTACAAAGAAAAGTCTTGCCTTGGTATGCAGAAATAATTAGCCCTAAAGTGAGCACTGTTCTGGACCCACCTAAAGACCCAAAAGGATCAAACTGTTTTCAAGTAACTTAATTGTGTCCTAGAACAAAGCTCAACAATATTTTTAGAAATACAAAAATATATAGCATCCACTAAGGTAAAATTCACAATGTCTGTCATTCAATCAAAATTACCAAGCATGCAAAGAAGCAGGAAAACACTGATGAGGAGAAAACTCAATCGAAACTGACCCAGAACTGGCATAAATGTTAGAATTAACAGACAAGGACATTAAAAGTTATCATACCTATATTCTATATATTCAAAAAATTATATAATGACATGGAAGATATTTTTAAAAGATCCATATTGAGCTTCTAGAGATGAAAACTGCAGTGTCTGAGATGAAAACATCATTGGGTAGGATTAAAAACAGATTAGATATTGCAGAAGAAAAGATTAGTGAACTTGAAGATATAGCAATAGAAACAATCCAAAATGAACAGAAAAAGAGGAAAAAACACAAGAAAAAATGTCCAAAACATCAGTGATCTGTGGGACAACTTCATTATTAGTCGCCTGATATCTGTGTAAATGGACTCCCCCAGAAAGGGGGCATGGAAGAAAAAATACTTGACAAAAAACTAGCCAAAAAACGTCCATATTTGATGAAAAATATAAACTCACAGATTCAAAAATCTCAATGAAAACCAAGGACAAGAAACACTAAGAAAACTACGTCAAGGCACATCATAATCAAATTGCTCAAAAGCAATGATATGGTTCCCAGAACTTAATGAATTCCACAAAATAATGGTCAGGAAACATTTCAGTAGTTTAAAATTCAGGTGAGAGTAAAGAAACCAGTCTGAAAAGACTACATACAGTATGATCCCAACTATATGATATTCTGGAAAAGCAAAAGTATAGAGACAGTAAAACGATCAGTGGTTGCCAAGGATTCAGGGGGATAGGAATGGAGGGAGATAAACAGGTGATGCACAGGGGGTTTTTAGGGCCATGAAACTATTCTGTATGTTACTGTAATGGTGGTAATACTGTATGATACCATATTTTGAAATCAACATTGACCAATTAGTGTGCTTAGTATCTTTGACTAAGAAAACTTGAAAGAACTGGGGATGCTTAGCCTGGATAAGAGAATGCACAAGAGGGAAGACAAAATGGCTGTTTTCAAATATTTAAAGAGCTATAAGGTGAAAGAAAGAATAGACTTATCCTGAGTATTTCCAGAGTACAAAATTAGGATTAGTGAGTAGAAGTTATAGTAAGGTAGATTAATTTAAAAATTTTATTATGTGAAATTTGATACACAAAGGAAAATATGCAATGTAAATGAGGAATCACCATGATGAAATGACTATCTGTGAACACTTTATAACTTTTTTACTGAGATATAATTTACATGCCATAAAATTCTCCCCTTTTAAAGTTTATAATACTTTTTAGTATATTCACAAAGTTGCGCAACCATCAGCACTAACTCCAGAGTATTTCCATCATCCCCCCAAAAAACCCTTAATGGTACCCATTAGCAGTCACTCTCCACTCCTCTTTATCCCAGTCCCTGGCAACTACTAGTCTATTTTCTGTCTGGATTTGCCTCTTCTGGACATTTCATATAAATGGATTCATATAATATCTGACCTTTTGTATCTAGCTTCTTTCATTTAGTATAATGTTTTCAAATTTCACCCATGTTATATCATGTATCAGTACTTCATTCCTTTTTATGGTCAAAAAATATGCATTTGTCAAAACACATAGAACAGTACAATACAAAGAATAAACCTTAATATAAACTATAGACTTTAGTTGATAATAATATATCAATATTGGTTCATTCATTATAACAAATATACCACATTAATACAAGATGTTAATAAGGAGGGAAACTGTACATGGGGGAGAGAGGGGTATAAGGAAACTCTGTATTATCTGCTCATTTCTTCTGTAAATCTAAAACTATTCCAAAGAACAAAAACCTTTTATTTTTAAAAAGAAAGTCAGGTGAGCACATTTTTAAAAAAATGAACAGGCAAGTAAAATACAGAAATATTAAGTATATATATTTTTTAATTCATTAAAAAATATGTAAATATAAAACTATATATATACGACAAAAGATTAGCTCCTAGGATATATAAAGAACTCATAAATCTCAATAAAAGGACAAACAACCCAAGTTAAAAATAGGCAAAACGTGAACAGATATTTCAAATATATATATATGGTAAATAAGCTCATGAAAACGTGCTCAACATCTTTAGTTGGCAGAGAATTGCAAGTTAAAACCATAATGACATACTAGTACACACCAGAATGGCCAAAATTAAAAAGACTTATAAAACCAAATGTTGGCAAAAATATGGAGCAACCAGAACTCTCATACATTATTAGTGGAAGTATATAACAGTACAACCACTTCAGGAAAAGGTATGACAAGTTCTTACAAAAATTCACAAAAAGATTCATACAAGAATGTCTGTGGTAGCTTTATTCATAATAGCCCAAAACTGGAAACAATCCAGCGTCCAATTGATAGAAGGGATAAACAAAGTGGTTTTTGTTCCATTCATACAATGGAATACTACTCAGCAATAAAAAGGAAAAAACCCCCAATACATGGAACAACATGGATGAATCTCAAAAACATGCTATGTGAAAGAAGCCTTACATAAAAGAGTACATACTGTATGATCCCATTTATATGAAGTTCCTAAATAGGCGAAACTAATCTAAGATGGAAAAAAGTCAGAACCTCTGGAGAAGTGGGGTGGGCTTTGACTGGAAAAGAGGATTAGGGAACTCTGTGGGGTGATGGTAATACTCTATATCTTGATAAGGGTTTGTGTTATATAAGTATATGTATTTGTCAAAAGTCAATAAATGCAGACAAGATTCGTGTATTTCAGTATATGTAAATTTTATTAAAAAAAGAAAAAAAGGCAAACAACGAATTCTGGTTAATGATATACATGCTGAAGTATGTAGAGGGAAATACACTGATGTCTGCAATTTACTTTGAAGTGCATGAAATTGGTGGATGGATAGAAGGATGGCTAGATGGACAGACAAGCGATAAAGCAAGTAGAGTGAATTTTTTGTGTGTGTGTGAAGAAGATGAGCCCTGAGCTAACATCCATGCCAATTCTCCTCTTTTTTTTTGCTGAGGAAGACCAGCCCTGAGCTAACATCTATTGCCAATCCTCCTCCCTTTTTCCCTCCCTTCTCCCCAAAGCCCCAGTAGATAGTTGTATGTCATAGTTGCACATCCTTCTAGTTGCTGTATGTGGGATGCCGCCTCAGCATGGCCAGACAAGCGGTGCATCGGTGCACGCCCGGGATCCGAACCCGGGCCGCCAGTAGTAGAGCATGCGCACTTAACTGCTAAGCCACGGGGCTGCCCCCTAGAGTAAAATATTAATGGCAAAATCTAGATGGTGAGTATATGCATGCCCACAGTAAAATTCTTTCAATTTTTATGGGAATTTGGAAATTTCCATAATAAAATATTGGAAAAAATAAAAATAACAACTGAAAGAAAGTCAGGTGCCTGCATCCAAAGATATTTACAGTGTCAACCAAAAAGAATTTACAGCAGCAGCCCGATTTCCACGTAATCTGAGAGTCTTGTTCAGCTCATACCCAACCTGGCAGTTATTTTTTCCCCTATAAAAAACAGTTATTATGGGGGCCGGCTCGGTGGCACAAGCGGTTAAGTGTGGCGCACTCCGCTGCGGCAGCCCGGAGTTCGCCAGTTTGGATCCCCGGCGCGACACCCCGCTTGGCAAGCCATACTGTGGCGGCATCCCATATAAAGTGGAGGAAGATGGGCATGGATGTTAGCCCAGGGCCAGTCTTCCTCAGCAAAAAAAGAGGAGGATTGGCAGATGTTAGCACAGGGCTGATCTTCCACACACACACACACACAAAAAAAAACAGTTATTATGCAACTGTTTCATATGAAACCCTCCTTCTGCAGCAACAGGTCTCAAAGGCAGTTGCATGAAAAGCAGAGACACACACAAGCTGATGAGATGGCACTCAATGAGACGTACAGCAGAAAGCTACAGTAACACGCAAACAGAGAGAGGAGCTTAGAGGCTGATATCAAGTATTTCCAGAGCACGCATGGGGTAACCATTTACTGGGGACGTCTATTGGATCCCCACAACAATCTTGTGAAGCAGGTAGGACTCCGTAAGATACCAGGCTCAGGACAACGAAAGTCTTCCTCTTTGAAGGTGGGCTCTGGACCTTTAAAAGAGCTCCTAACACAACAAAATGCTGGCCGCTAGTTTATTTTGGACCTATTGAGTGTTTCACCATTTCACAAACACATCATGAATGTTTGCAGCAATCCTCCTGAAATCTCATGGCTTATTCTCACCTACTTTGTATTCTTGACTCCAACTTTACCCTATTCTAAATCCTTGGCTTTCAAGCCTACTCTGATACTATCTCTGGCACTTTGGAGTTAGTATTTTTGTCTCCCTAGTGTCTGACTCAACTTTTCTTAAAGGATTTTGGCTTTGACTTGCCTGCCTGTCTCTCTTTGTTTAGACTTCCTGGGATAGGACCCCACCCTATTTTGGGCCATAGAAGCTAACTCCTGATATCAGCTGTTATACCCACTCATACCTGTTCCTCATGAGGGGAAGGTTTGGATACACTGTTAGTCATCTAGTTCCTTTGCCATGCCTTCCTCATCTATCCCTCCTGGCTTTGTTCTTAGCTTAACAACGCATACTTTAGTTGTCCCTATCTTCATTCTAATTTGACATTCTCCAGCTCTTGATGGTCTTCCAACAACTTACTCCTTAGTACTCCTTAGTACCTAACCTTGACCAGTCTCTTATTAATGGCTTTGCTTCTAGTTTCTCAGCACCGTCAGATAGGAGGACTCAGCTTACATAAATCAGATGGTGGGCAAATAGGGCAAATTTATATTATTAATTCCCTCTCAGGAGAAACAGATATTCAGAGAGATCTAATAATTTGCCTATGGATCCATGGCAAGTAAGCTGCAGATATGTAATCTGAACCCAGTGTTCTAATTCTACTATTCCTTTCAGCTTTTTGGAAAGAACTATAGTCATGAGAAGAAGAATTATAGTAACAATAGTAATTATCATCATCTATAATAATTATATGTATTGAGCACCTACTTCTGTGCTCTCATTTAAACCTTACCACTATCCTATAAAGCATCTTAGTGCTTGACACAGAGTAGACACTCAATAAGTATTATTGATGAATGAACAAATAGACAAATTAAAATTTTCACAGTAGCTATTATCTTCATTTAAAGATGAGAAAACTAAGGCCCAGACTTTTACCAAGGTCACACATCTAGATGATGATTTGAAACCAGATCGGTCTGTCTCCAGAATCTACGCTCTTTCCACTATGTCGCATAGCACTTCACTCCCAATCATAAAATAATATGGCATCAAACATCCCAACAGAAATCACCTTAAGGAAGAAAATATAATAGTAATACAATTAGGTTCCTTATTATCAACAGAATAGAGAAGTGTACTTTTGTGATTTTTCTCAAAAGCAGATATAAACATAATTCTAATATAAAATTCAATAGGAAACTGGGATACTCCCATAACAGCTCTAACCTGATTTTAGACAGTAGTTCTCCCCTATCTGCACAGTCCACACTGACTTGTCGAATAAGTTCATGAAATACTGTATTGTAAATGGTTTGTTCCTTCTTCAATATATGTAGTAGTTTGTGCATCTGGCAGAAGATAATTAAGATAATCAGTATTTATTACAGTCTTGTCAGTAAAAACCATTTTAGGTGGTAAGCACCCTGAATGTGAATAAGTTTTAGAAACACCTTGATTGGGCCGGCCCCGTGGCTTAGCGGTTAAGTGCATAAGCTCCGCTACTGGCGGCCCGGGGTTCGGATCCCGGGCGTGCACCAATGCACCACTTCTCCGGCCATGCTGGGGCCGTGTCCCACATACAGCAACTAGAGGGATGTGCAACTATGACATACAACTATCTACTGGGGCTTTGGGGGGAAAAAAAAAAAAGGAGGAGGATTGGCATAGATGTTAGCTCAGAGCTGGTCTTCCTCAGCAAAAAGAGGAGGATTGGCACAGATGTTAGCTCAGGGCTGATCTCCCTCACAAAAAAAAGAAACACCTTGATTAATTTATTTGACTTACATTTTCCTTTATCAATATATATACAAAAATGATACATTATTTTTAAAAACCTATGTCTAATCATGCACCTCTTTATATGATGCACTTGAGAAGGTCACAATATCACTTCTATGTTGTCCCTGGCAAAAATACAAAACCTGAATCTAATCATGAGTACACATCAGACAAACCAAAATTGAGGAACATTCTACAGAATAACTGGCCTGTGCACATCCAAATATCAAGGTCAAGAAAAACAAAAAACTGTTTTTTAAACTTGTCTAAAGGAACATGACAGGGACCAGCCTGGTGGCTAGCGGTTAAATTTGCGCACTCCGCTTCGGCAGCCCGGGGTTCACAGGTTCGGATCCTGGGCACAGACATATGCACCGCTTATTAAGCCATGCTGTGGCAGCCGTCCCACATATAAAATAGAGGAAGATGGGCACAGATGTTAGCCCAGAGACAATCTTCCTCAGTAAAAAGAGGAGAATTGGCAACAGATGTTAACTCAGGGCTAATCTTCCTCAACAAAAAAATTAAAAAATAAAAAATAAAGGAATATGACAACTAAAAGCATTGTGTGATCCTGGGATCCTGAAATAGAGAAGGAAAAATAGCTATAAAAGCCATTATAGGGACAATTGATAAAATTTGCAATTTGAATATGGACTATATTCATAATACTATCATACCAATGTTAAATTTTCTGATTTTGATGACTGTATTATGGATATGTAAGAGAATGTCCTTATCCATAGGAAATATACTCTGAAATGTTTGGTGGTAAAGAGGCATGATGTCGTCACCTTCCTTTAAAATGGTTCAGAAAAAATTATATAGAGAGAGGGAGAGAGAATGATAAATCTAATAGGGAACAATGTAAAAAATTGGTGAATCTGGGTAAAGGTTATATAGGAGTGCCTTATATCAAACTTGTCTATTTCAAGTTTCAAATCTATAAAAATAAAAACTTACAAAACAAAAAAGAAATAGCCCTCGTAAAGAAAAAAATCGCTCTATGTAAGACTGAAAAAGTTCTTTCATTAAGTACAAAATAAAAATTATAAGTGGTAAGAAAGCATGGTTTAATTGGCAGTGTTTTTTAGTGGGACATAAAGTAATAGGGGTCTTATAATCAATGGTGCCTTATATTCAATGAAATACAGTAATAATAATACTAACAATTAATTATACCGTGTTTACCACATGTTCTAAGCCCTTTACATTTATTATGTCATTTAATCTCCACAACAACCCTATGAGGTAGATATTATTATTATCTCTAATTTACAGATGAGGAAATTAAGGCACAAATACATTAAATGCCTTGCCCAAGGTCACCAGCTAATAAATGGCAGGGCCAGGATTCCAATCCAGGCATTCCACCTTGAGTGCATGCTCTTCACCACTAGGTTACACTGATCTTTGCAACTACCTTGGTTGGCCCTGTATATTCCTGATTTTCCACACCAGCTCTCTCTAGCATAGTATCCATCACGTCATTCAGCTGGACCACTTCTACTCTTTTATTAGGTTTCCTAAAAGATTAAGGTGGCAGATTTATGTAATTAGTGTTACAAAAAATAGATCATCCTCAAATGGCAAAAAGATTATTATATTTATAAAGAAAATGTATATACTATGGAATATTAATCGTATTTTAAATCATTAGACCTGTATGTACTGATCTAGTGAGATATCAGTAATATAGCAAAAAAAGAAAACAAGAAAAATGCAAAGAGTATGATCCTCTTTTTCGTAAAAGAAAATAATGCTCCACCCCACAAAAATTCTATACACCTACTGTGTAAGATTGTAAGAACACAGAAAAAATGTGGAGAGATAAACACCAAGCTGTTAATATTGATTACAATGTAAGAGAAGAAAAGGAACAAAGGAGAGATAATAAGAAAAAAAAAATACAGCAAAATGGAGAAATACTAATGGTTAAATGTAGAATATAAAAGTATTTTATATATGATTCAGCAATCCCACTTTTGAGTATTTATCCAAAAGAATTGAAATCAGGATCTGGAAGAGATACTAGCACTCCCAGGATCATTGCAGCACTATTCACAATAGTCAAGATGTGGTAACAACCTAAGTGTCCATCAATAGATGAACGGAAAAAGAAGATGTGGTACATATACACATACAATGGAATATTATTCAGTCTTAAAAAAAAATGAAATTCTGCAATATGTAACAATATGGATGAACCTGGAGGACATTAGGCTAAGTGAAATAAGCCAGTCACAAAAGGACAAATACTGCATGATCTCACTTACATGAGGAATATTCTAAAATAGTCAAAATCATAGAATCAGAGAGTGGGATGGTGGTTTCCAGGGGCTAGGGGGAGAGGAAATGGGAAATTACTAATCAATGGGAATAAAGTTTCAGTTATGCAAGGTGAATAAGTTCTACAGATCTACAACATTGTGCCTACGGTTAACAAAACTGTATAGCACACTTAAAAATTTGTTAAGAGGGTAAATCTCATGTTAAGTGTTCTTACCACAATAAGATAAAATTTAAAAACAAAAAAAAGAAATTTGAAACTGTAAAAAAAAGTATTATAGGACTTAAATATTATAAATATGTAAAAATTGAATAAATCGCAATTGGACAAATGAAAACACTGATTAAATAATAGAATTGTAGGCAATTATTGTCTTGGGTTTCTGCTGTAATTTTAATATTTTTTATGTAATAAAGTATCAAGAAAAAGGAATATATATGTATATAGTTATTCTTTCTGAGAAATGCTTTCAAAAATAAAAAGTACTTACATGGATGGAAAGAGCAATAGCCTGTTTTCACTATCTGTGAGGAGAGTAGTATATTTGCTGCAATAAATAATACAGGTAAATGTTATTGTAAGAAAATTATCTGGCCTGTTTATCACATATCACAACATGATAAACTTAAGACCTCATGGAATTGAGAAGCTTGGAGAAACCAGAAAAGTCCATCATTTGGCACACAAGGTCATACATAAATAGCCTTACACATCTACAGACAGATGTAATAATATTTATCATATTTGGAACATTTTTTAGTAAAAGAGCTTCAATCACATTCCTCAATATGTCACAAGATGAAAATTTCCTTGGGGCTGGCCCGGTGGCGCAAGCGGTTAAGTGCGCGCGCTCCGCTGTGGCGGCCTGGGGTTCGCCGGTTCAGATCCCAGGTGCGCACAAACACACCGCTTGTCAAACCATGCTGTGGCGGCGTCCCATATAAAGTAGAGGAAGATGGGCATGGATGCTAGCCCAGGGCCAGTCTTCCTCAGCAAAAAAGAGGAGGATTGGCATCAGATGTTAGCTCAGGGCTGGTCTTCCTCACAAAAAAAAAAAGAAAGAAACAAAATTTCCTTGATTCATTTTAAAAAAACACATAACTTTTCAAAGGTGGAAGGATGTTCTAAGAACACTGAAGTCAATAAAGTTAAGTGACTAAACTGGTTAAACAATTAATAAGAAGCATAGAATGAAACCAGAACTGAGCTTTCCTAACTCCCAGCATATCTGCCCTCTTGTAGTGCCTGTTACACCTAAATGAGTATCACAATGAGAGCCACATGGTAATCCTTTAAATGCATTATTATTTATATATCTTTTTTCTTCCCCTAGTTAATAAGGATTTCTTTTGGTTCTGCCCCCTACTGGAACACCATTGGTTAATAAGGTCTATTTTCAGAATTTAGATCAGTGAAAAATCTCCAGGGAATATACACTCAAAATAAAGTTTCAAAAATGAGTATGTGAGAGGCACTAGAAGTGATGACACCCCAGGAGCAATGAGCACACCTAGCACCCAGATCTTGGTCTCTAGGTACCATTCTCCACTAAGAGGAATCAGTACTCCTTGGAGAAATGACTCAGAGCTCATTCCAAAGCTGGAGTTGGGAAATAAAAGATGAACCTGGAAATCTTATTGAGCCAGAAAATAAGGGAGCATTCAAGAATGATAGGGACATGTCCAAAGAACACAAGAGCCAGCTCAAAGGAGCTGGCATTCGCCAAATCTGGAAAAATTTGAACATCAAAATAAATAATAATAGTAAAGAATTATAACCCATTGAATCAAATAGAAATCCATGAGTCTATATGGTAAAATGCCAACTAACAAATACAGAAGAAATGATGGAGCTAAAAAAAGTCATCAAAAGATCTATATCTAGTGGGTTGCTAGGAAATATACACTAAAGTATTTGGTGATAAAGTGTCACAATGTCTCCAATTTACTCTTGAATAGTTTGAATAGTTTAAATAAGTATGTGTGTGTGCACGTGTGTCTGTATTAAAGCAAATGAGGAAAAATGCAAAAACTCCGTAAGTCAGAATAGACAGTATACTGGAGTTCCTTGTCCTATTTTTGTAACTTTTTTATAATTTTGAAATTATACAGAAATAAAAAGTTACCCCAAAAATGAGTTCCATTTAGTTCTCTTTGGAAAAATATTGTTCTGAAACCCACCATCATAAGGAAGTGCCATATAACATATGTATTGGATAAGGCAAAAAGAGTGACAGCTTCTGGACATTTTATTATAAAAGCTTAGTCCAAAGTTCTAGTTTTTTAAACAATGAAACATTCAAGTGTTGTTCAGAAAATGAAAACAAGATCCCTCCTTTTTGTGTTTGTGCGTGAGGAAGATTAGCCCTGAGCTAACCTCTGTGCCAATCTTCCTCTACTTTGTACGGGGGTCCACCACAGCATGGCTGACAAGTGGTGTAGGTCTGTGCCTGGGATCTGAACCTGTGAATCCTGGCCGCCAGAGCAGAGCGTGCCAAACTTAACCACTACACCACGGGGCTGGCCCCCAAGATACCATTTTTAATCCCATAAGCAGGAATCAAAAAAAAACTGGAGACGGCTAGTCTGCAGTCTGGAGCTAAGCCCTAGAGCGTGCATTATGAGATTCCAGCTTAGAGCACTTTCCTTTGTCTCCATGGTCATTGCTCAAAACCATTCCTAAAGAGGCATACTCAAGTGTTCAGAACAAAGATCTATTTTTTTTAATTCAAAATTAAACAGTAGGAAAAGACAGAACAATTTAATCACTAAAATCCCAAATTATTTCAAGTAAGACTTTTTCATTAGCTTTTGATACTTTTCTTAAATTGTATTAGGATGGTAGGCCAAATTCTTCCTCATTGCAGTGTAGATAATGCCTAGGAACACGAGTGGACTGTTCTCAGGTTCCTCCATGTCTGGGAAGGAGGAAACAGTGCAACTTGCCAGATATTCAGTATATACCATAGTACTCACTCATCATAACACTCCAAACCGGAAACACCTGTATTTGACACAATATGAAATTCTTCAGGAATCAAAGTATCTGTTACTTTCTTTGGCTGAAAAAAAAAATGGACAAAAATGAAACATTAGTAGATGAAAAAAACTGAATTGCACAAATCCTAATTCCTATGGCAATGGGATACTATATATTAAGTTAAGAGATTTTATTAGAGAAATAACAATATTAGTAATGTGGGTCATGGCAAGTAGTAAAAAACTTTTAGCAGAGCATACATTAAAAAATAACCATGAAATAAAGAACCTTGGTTTTAGTATTAGTTACACATGTCCCATACATTCAGAAATCCAATGACTCTTTAAAATTCAATGGGAATTTAAAATTCACCTCAGCAACATTCCAAAAATAAGAATCCTACAACTTTAAACTGTGGGTTTTGAAAAAAAAAAATCTAGTCTCCTATACTATATTTTCTAGATTAAAGTAGATAATCGTATTTTGGAAAATGGCTTAAAATATCTTTGATCTTTTCCCAATAAATACCCTTTTCTAGAAATAATTAGAAAGTGCTATGAAAACTGATAAGCAATGCAGATTGTTGTTATAGTATGACATTGCTTTATATTTTGGGGAAATGATTTTGTTTTAAAAGTAGAAAGAGGGAGAGGAAATTATTTGTCAAATCCTTTATTACCTTATGAGGCACAATGACACCATCATGTGACTGTAATGAACGATCCAAATGTGGGGGACAAACTGTCCACTCCCTAGTCTCTCCTTTAACATATTTAACATCGTACAGAAAAGAAATATCCCTAAAAAATAAGAAAAATATATTTAAAAATAAAATTTCTGTCTGGCGACTGGAAAAGAGTGGGTAAGGTCCACACACATTCTTTCAGTGGGTAAAAAGTGATACAAAACTGGTCTCCTTACCTCATACTTTACTAAGAAGGCTGAGGCATTAGACATGAGCTTCCCCTCACATCTTCTTCTTCTCCACCTCAAATTTCTCATTCACATCACAAATTCTTTCCTTTCCTTCAATCTCAGGTTATGATGTATCCTCTACCCCAGGGTTATTTCCTCCACCTATGTCCCCGAAATCATCTTTGCCCACATCCTCAGGGATCTCATTCCATCAATCATAGTTTCCGTGTATCTCCTCTTCTCTTGGAACCTTCCTTTGTCTATAACTCAACACTTTCCCCCTTCTAAAAATCTTCCCTTGACCATGCATTCTTGTCATGTTATCACGATCTATCGATCTCTCCCTTTCTGTTAAACATCAGACTTCTTAAAATTTCCCTGCAATCTGGTTTCCATCCCTCTCTCTCTTCTGAAACCATTCTCAGAAAGCTGATGATGACCTTCCACTGGTAAGTAATCAGTTCTTATCTTCCACTATTTCCATGAAACATTTTCCAGGGCTGATTACCTCTTTTTTGTGTGTGTGTGAGGAGATCAGCCCTGTGCTAACATCTACCAATCCTCCTCTTTTTTTTTTGCTGAGGAAGACTGGCCCTGGGCTAACATCTGCGCCCATCTTCCTCCACTTTATATGGGACGCCGCCACAGCATGGCTTGCCAAGCAGTGCGTCGGTGCACGCCTGGGATCCGAACCAGAGTTCACCGCATTGGAGCGCGCGCACTTAACCGCTTGCGCCACCGGGCCGGCCCTATGATCACCTCACTTTTTAAAAACACTCTCCTCCCCTCTATCTTCTGTGTTACTGGGCTCTCCTGGTTCTTTCATCCTAACTACTCCTTCTTGGACTTCTCTGTGACCTCCTGCCTATTAAATGGAAATGCTCCACAACATTCTCTCCTCATCCCTCTATTCTTCTTTCCTTACACTTTCTCCCTTGGCAATGTCATCAAATCTCAACTTACCACATTTGCTACCGCTAGATACAACTGAATAAGCCTCCCTCTATTCTCACTTTTCACCCTCCTATATCCACTAATTCTTTCAGTTACCACCACCACTCTACTCATCAAAATCTCAGCATCCGTAACTGATTCCTTCCCATCCTTTACCCTCAATATCCATCTATCACTGTTATTTTTACAGTCACACTCATATCATTCTAGTGATCGGTCCTCGTGTCTCTTGCCAATGCCAAATCTCTAGTCCAAACTGTCATTACTTTTTATGTGGATTCTCAAGTCTCTCTAGTATAGTCTATGTTCTACTTCTGCCAGATTCATCTCCCTATAGCACAGTTATAATTGTGCCACTTACTGCATATAATTTTCAGATGTCTCTGCCCCTCTCCCCAATTTTAATTAGTACAGCCTTTAAGGAAAACAGTACGGAGTTTCCTCAAAAAAAAAAAAAATAGAACCACCATATGAGCCAGCAACCCCACTTCTGGGTATATATCCAAAGGAAATGAAACCTGGATCTTGAAGAGATATCTGCACACCCACGTTCACTGCAGCACTATTCACAATAGCCAAGACATGGAAACAACCTAAATGTCTGTCAACGAATGAATGGATAAAGAAAATTTGGTGTATATATGTACAATGGAATGTTATTGAGCCTTAAAAAAGAAGGAAATCCTGCCATTTGTGACAACATCGATGACCCTGGAGAACATTATAATAAGTGAAATAAGCCAGACAAAGACAAATGGTGCATGACCTCACTTATATGTGAAACAAGGGAATGGGAGAGGTGGGGGAAATGAAGAGAAGTTGGTCAAAAGCTACAAAGTTTCACTATGCAAGATGAATGAGTTCTGGAGATCTAATGTATGACGGTGACAAGAGTTAACAATACTGTATTGTATACTTGAAATCTGCTGAGAGCAGATCTTAAATTTAATCTTCTCACCACACACACCCACACCCACACACACAAATGGTAACCATGTAGAGGTGATGGATAAGTTATTTAGCTTGATTGTGGTGATCTTTTCACAATGTATACATTTATCAAAACATCAAGTTGTACACCTTAGATATACAATTTTTATGTGTCAAAGACATCTCAATAAAGTTGTTTAAAAAAAACCTGCCCTCAGGATAATGGGACATCAGTTTTTATCACACCAATAACTGTTAGAGAAATTGGCTGATATAACTTGGTTTTGTTAGCTAAAAACAATGAATGTTTCATATACACACACACACATCTTTCTAAAGGAAATGTTGGTTTGGTAACTGTCACAAATTTTCTCAAAGAGTAATTTTAGGAGCCTTTTATATTTCTATTATTGAACTATTGGGTATTTTATTTATATAATTTATATTTATTTTTAGAGGAAATGTTTTATTTATTTGTTGGAATACAGTTTTTCATTTAAAAATAATTAGAGGGCTGGTCCCGTGGTTTAGCGGTTAAGTGCGCACGCTCCGCTGCTGGCGGCCTGGGTTCGTGGCTGAGGCCGCGTCCCACATACAGCAACTAGAAGGATGTGCAACTATGATATACAGCTATATACTGGGGCTTTGGGGAAAAAAAAAAAAAGGAGGAGGATTGGCAATAGATGTTAGCTCAGAGCAGGTCCTCCTCAGCAAAAAGAGGAGGATGAGCATGGATGTTAGCTCAGGGCTGATTTTCCTCACAAAAAAAAGAAAAAAGAAAGAAATTCTTCATCCCTTTCTTCAGCCTCCAGATTATCAAATTAAGTTCATACTTCAAATTTTCCTCCAAATCATCACTGAGTGAGTTATGTGCATAAATATGCATGTCTTTTATCTGAAGTTGTCAGGGAATGAGGTATTTCAGAGATATCGATTTTCCAAATAACTGAGACATGCTTTTTAAGCAACATTAAGGTTTTCTAAATTGTATTTAAAACTTTGCAGCTGTTAAGAAAACTTATGACTTACGACGCTAGAAGTTTCTTGAGGACTGCCTGGTTATATTCCTAAAGCCTAGACAGTACTGGAATACAGTAGGCCCTGGTGTGTGTTGGACATCCTCTTTGGATTGGAGAAGCTGGAAAACGCTTTCCCAGACACCCTTGCAGCTAGGGTTCTGGGTGTGAACTAAGTTCCACAAGTAGATGCACTTTTGCAAGATTTTGGAAGCAGAAGTGAGGCAAAAGCCATTTTCCTGCCATGTTTTAGCTGATTCTGCCAGCAACATCATGGAAAAGTGGTTTTCCTGAAGCAACATTCCAGAATCCGTCCTCCAGCTACCCAGGTCCAGAGAGGCATGGCAGTAACAGCAGCAGCAATGACAGCTTCTTGATTTCAGCTTCCTGATCCTTGGATTACAGTTAAGGGGGCATATTTTTACTGAGATATAATTCACATACCATAAAATTCACTTTTTAAAGAGTAGGGCTGGCCCTGTGGCTTAGTGGTTGAGTGCGCGCGCTCCACTGCTGGCGGCCCGGGTTCGGATCCCGGGCGCGCACCGACGCACTGCTTGTCTGGCCATGTGAGGCCGCGTCCCACATGCAGCAACTAGAAGGATGTGCAGCTGTGACATGCAACTATCTACTGGGGCTTTGGGGGAAAAAATAAAATAAATAAAAAAAAAATTAAAGAGTACAATGTTGGGCCGGCCCCGTGGCTTAGCGGTTAAGTGCGCGCGCTCCGCTGCTGGCGGCCCGGGTTCAGATCCCGGGCGCGCACCTACGCACCACTTCTCCGGCCATGCTGAGGCCGCGTCCCACATACAGCAACTAGAAGGATGTGCAGCTATGACATACAACTATCTACTGGGGCTTTGGGGGAAAATAAATAAATAAATAAAATCTTAAAAAAAAATAAAGAGTACAATGTATAAGTTTTTAGTATATTCACAAGTTTTAGTATATTCACAAAGCTGTTCAACCATCACCAGTATCTAATTCCAGAATATTTTCAACATCCCAGAAAGAAACCCCTCACCCGTTAGCAGTAATTCCCCACTCTCCTCTCCCCCAGCCCCCGGCAACCATTAATCTATTTTTTGTTTCTGTGGATTTGGCTGTTCTGGACATTTCATATAAACAGAAATATATAATATGTGCCCTTTTGTGAATGGCTTCTTTCACTTAGTATAACCTTTTCAAGGTTGATCAATGTTGCAGCATATATCAATACTTCATTCCTTTTTATAGCTAAATAATACTCCATTGTATACCACATTTTCTTTATCCTTTCATCAATTAATGGAAAATTGGGTTGTTTCCACTTTTTGCTGTATGAATAACGCTGCCATGAATATTCATGTAAAACTTTTTGTGTAGACGCATATTTTCAATTTTCTTGGGTATGTACCAAGGAATAGAATTATTGGGTCATATGGTAACTCTATGTTTAACTTTTTAAAGAACTGCCAAACTGTTTTGCAAAGAGGCTACACCATTGTACATTCCCACCAGCAATGCGTGACACTTTCAATTTCTCTACATCCTCAGAAACGTGTTATTGTCCGCTTTTTGATTCTGGCCATCCTACTGGGTATGAAATAGTATTTCATTGTGGTTTGATTTGCATTCCCTTATAGCTAACGATGTCGAGCATTTTTTAATGCGCCTATTGGCCATTTTCATCTTCTTCGGACAAATGTCTGTTCAAGGGGGTATACTCTTGAACTGCTGCGGCAGCCTTGGAGGCAGCAGCCTCTACGAGGGGTTAAATCTCTCCTGTTCTGGGAGTTATTCCCAAAGGCATTGCTTCACACCTGCTCCTTTAGCTCTTCTAATAATTTTGTAAATACTCAATTTCCTGCTTAAAATATCTAGAGTAGTTTATTTTCTGCACTGAACTCTAACTGATAGAGCCATCGAAAAATATTACTCAGAGGCTATTTGCTTGGTTGTTTTTATTTTACTGCTATACTCTGAATATTTAAGGTTGCTAGACAAGTTACCTCTTGTTGTGAATTCTATTAATTGTGCATACATGTTATTAATTTTCTACTGGTGCCATAACAAATTACCACAAATTTAGCATCTTAAACAACACAAATTTATTATCTTACAGTTCTGTAGGTCAGAAGTCCAATACAGGTCTCACCAGGCTAAAATCAAGGTGTTGAGGGCCGGCCCCGTGGCTTGGCGGTTAAGTGCGTGCGCTCCGCTACTGGCGGCCCGGGTTCGGATCCCGGGTGCGCACCGATGCACCGCTTCTCCGGCCATGCTGAGGCCGTGTCCCACATACAGCAACTAGAAGGATGTGCAACTATGACCTACAACTATCTACTGGGGGGCTTTGGGGGAAAAAAAAAACAAAAAAGGAGGAGGATTGGCAATGGAATGTTACCTCAGAGCCGGTCTTCCTCAGCAAAAAGAGGAGGATTAGCATGGATGTTAGCTCAGGGCTGATCTTCCTCACAAAAATAAATAAATAAATAAAATAAAATCACGGTGTTGAGAGGGCTGTAATCCTTTCCAGATGCGCTAGGGGAATATCCATGCCCATTTGGGTTGTTAACAGAACCCAGTTCCTTGCGGTTCTAGGATTGAGATTCCTGTTTCCTTGATGGTTGCCAGCTGAGGGCCATTCCCAGCTTCCAGTGGCCAATGGCAGTTCTTAGCTTGTGTCTTCCTTTCCTCCATCTTCAAAGCCAGCAACAGCAGGGTGAATCCCTCTCACGCTTCAAATCTGTCCTCCTTCTTCTCTCTCATCTCTGACCCATTCAACTTCCTATCTTTTCCACCTTTAAGACTCAGGGGATTTGGTTGGGCCCCTCCTGATAATCCAGGATAATCTCTCCATCCCAAGGTTCTTAACCTTAATCACACCTGCAAAGTCCCTTTTGCCATGTAAGATATGTATTCACAGGTTCTGAGGATTAGAGTGAAGACATCTGGAGGGGTGGAGGGCATTAGCCTGTCTACCACAATACCACAATATAGATCTTCACATTTTAAAAATTCCAAGTCAGAAGTCGTTTGACATTAAAACTTTTATATCACTTTATTGCCACATTCAGATACAGCTAATTATTTTTTCAGAGTACTTCAAACATCTCATAACTACTAATTATTACTGTTAATAATTATAGCCATGATCCGAAGGCATGATGTGTAAAATAAAGTACAGATACTTGATGACACTGAAGCGCCAGGACACACAAGTCAATAGCCCAAGTTTCTGCCACTCTTCTAGCACTGAGACATAGCTGAGTAATACCACCTTATACTTAAATAGCACTGTATAGCTTTACAAGTGCTCTTGCATCCATTGTCTCATTTGTGCTTTACAATATCCCTAGAGGTACACAAAACAGAGCAAGTCTATCATTGCCTTTTTACAAATGAGAAAATGGAACTCAGAAATACTAAATAACCTCCCCAAGTATTAATAAGTTGAACTATTTCTTTCAGATGAAGTGATATTTCAGTAAGGGGCAGGCAGGGAGTAAATTAATAAATGGACCATACACAGAAAATGAGCAGGTCACAATCTTCACAGGGAAAATGCTGACATTTAGAATATTTTTAGGAATGATATAAAAACAACAAATAGTATTTGCTGATTTGATCTGAAACTATGTAAAAGTTAAGAGTTCTCTTCGAGGAAAACTAGGATTAATAACTTGTTTTTAAAGGTTCCACATCATGAAGCTATGTTACCCAGCTCTTCTCAGATGTACAAATAAAACAGGCACTAAAGGCATTCTGCCTGTCTGATCTTGTCCCTTTTACTAGTGTACAACAAGGAACTGGAGAGTAAGGGAACAAGTACACAAAGGCATGCAAAAAGTAAATTTAAACAAACCAAAAGTAGGTAGAGCCAGCCCTATGGCCATCCTACTGACAATAATCATACACAAAAAGGTGGTCCTGTGCCCTCTTGAGATTGTATTCTGATTCATCAAAGATATTGCAAGCTTTAAAATCAATGATTTTATGATTTTTCCAATCCCGCCCATCCCAAAGAAATCATACGAAATGAGAAAATGACTATTCATCTTTATCTACCACACTATCTTCCTTCTTTACCTTCCAGCTCCCGTAAGGGAAACGGGATGGTCAATCAGGTATTTGAATTTATTCCTTCGAACAGGGTGATGCCAGACGTGGTCAACAGGGCGCAGAGTACGCTGGGGAAAAGCAAAAACACAAATACACAGCAGAGGGCGCTCTAGACAAATGAAATCTATTCTTAATCCTTCTGAGTATTTATATTAAGGGTATTTGGATATTCTATGAAAAAAGAGACAGCAGAATTCTTATTCAAGAATGGAGAAAGGTGGAGAAAGAATGAAACAAGAACAATTCAATAGTGAAAGAAAAATATCCAAACTAAAAGTAGTAATGATCAGTTAGGTAAATCACATAAAAACAGGTTAATGGAAATACTCAAGCATTTCCTTGGAAACTTTCATGCAAAACATTTTAGCTTTCAATCTAGGAAATTAATTTTAAAATATTTTTTAAGACAATCTGGAATATATAACATACGCTCAATAAATACTTAATGAACTGGATACCGAAAAGACAATGTTCCCAAGAACTTTATATATGTATATACACACCTTTGGAGTTTTAATTTTCTTAGGAGGCAGTAAGTTTTCAGGACAAGGACCTGCATTGGCTGCATAGGTCAGAGAAAAAAGAACTTCCTCAGGGATGAACTCATTCTGAAGGGAAGTCGGAAGGAGTTTTGACGGATCCACCATATTTCTTTTCTCCCTTAGTTCAGGAAGTCCTAAGAAAGTAATGGGAAAGAAAAGCTGATTGTAGTTTCTGGAGAGTTAGTTGGAGATTCTCAAGCTGCTTCATCAATCCCATCAAAATGTTTCCAACAAGGAAATATTGCTTCTGGTTGCCAAGAATAGCAGCAATTTTTAAAACACTGAACATCATCTAGTCAAGAAAAAGAAACTCATATTGCCTGCCCTGTTCACACATCAGACACGGGTTCAAACTCTCAGATACAAAGATGAACCTCCATTATAGTAAATTCAAAATTGAAAATTAAACTCACTTCACTTAGTTAATTGGGATAGCCTTAAGATGAATGTCTATTTTCCCTTTGATATGAAAAACACAAAAGAAATCTCCTCTCCTCAAAAGTGTCAAATTTTGGCCGGCCCAGTGGCGTAGTAGTTAAGTTCAAGTGCTCCGCTTCAGCGGCTGGGGTTCGCAGGTTCAGATCCTGGGCCTAGACCTACACACCGCTTATCAAGCCATGCTGTGGCAGGTGTCCCACATATAAAGTAGAGGAAGATGGGCACAGATGTTGGCCCAGGGCCAATCTTCCTCAGCAAAAAGAGGAGGATTGGCAACAGACGTTAGCTCAGGGCCAATCTTCCTCACCCAAAAAAAAAAAAAATCAACCAAAAGTGTCAAATTATTTAGTAATTTTCTATATAAGTTCAAATGTGAGAATAATTGCATTACATTGGGGCATTTATAGAGCAGAAGGGATCTGAATTGGGTTTAAATGTAAAAGTAAAATTGAGATTGTTGGAAATGAAGAGAGTGGAATAATCTGAGCAAAGTGGTAGAGTAAGAACAGTACAAAGAGTGTTCTATGAGGTACACCTGAAATTTATATAATGTAACAGACCAAGGTTACCAATTAAAAAAAAGAGTTCTACTCAGCTTGACCAGGGCAATGGAGTTATAAAGGGAGCAGAGCTAATACAGGGAAAGATCTTCTATGAAGTCAGTCAAGGAGAGTCGGGTTGTCACTCTTAGAGAACTCTCCACTAATCTATGCCTCTCCCATAGTATGGCTCATGTTAATTTCTATAAGGAGTATCATGCTTTGATCACCATCAAAACCTCTAAAGTTCACACTACCAAATCTCTACCTCTTGAAAGTTTGGGATGGAGTCAGAATATCAGAAGAAATAGGTGCAGGGAAAAAAAAGGCTGGGTAGGGCTTTAGCACAATCTCCTCTAAAAACAAGATGAAAATGAGTTGGAGGAAGCTTTAGCATAATGGCGGTAGCGATGAGTCTAGCTGATTCTTATTCTAGCACAGATCTGCATTTATCTGTTTATGAATAAAAATCTTTTTTTTTTTCCCCACTGAGGAAGATTAGCCCTGAGCTAACATCTGTTGTCAATCCTAAAACTTGATACAAACTGGTCCCTTAAAGTCAGAGACCAGGTTATCAAAAAGTACTGTTTCATATAACTAATATTGGAATTTAAAATAGGGTGAATTTAAAACAATATAAAACTCATCAGCATTTGAAAAAGAATTACAAATACAGTCCTTAGGTGGAGTAGTGAAACAGGACTCGGACTCAAAAATACTATAAAAGAAATGGCTTCTGATTTTATTGAAACAAGTGTATCGGAAAAACAAGGCTAATTAAGGTATCCTGAAATCTCAGATTAAAGAAAACAGGGAACGGACTGTGATTTCTGTCTATGGCCATGATTATCTGTCTGTGGGAACCCTTGAAGGACTTCACCTGTCTCTTCCTTGGATGCAGAGACTTTTAATTTTTTGCCGTCAGGCGTTGACGCGGAGTTTAGCAATGTTGAGGGCGGTTTCGGGAGAGGCATAATAAACAATGCCTCCTATCACTCTCTTTAGTAATTTGAAATATCCCTGCAGAAAGCTAACCTAGAAACAAATCAGCGGCGTATTGGGATCCGGCAGGGCTGCCACACTGTCCTGCAGACAGAAAAATGAGACTCGTTAAGTGCTTATGTTAGGATCAGAGTCGACAATTCATCTCGCCTGGGTTTTCCTTCTTTGGGGAGACCTCAGTGTTCTCTCAGGTCATCTTACGCGACTAAGAAGCCTGTGGGTCAGGGTCTGGGCGCAGGCCGGGAAGGACACGCTCGGCCCACGCCCCCAACCGGCGGCACCCCCCGGAGGGCGCCCCTCGCTCCAGACGGGTCGGCTCGGGGCCCCGGCCTCCCCCACAAGCAGCGCCCCCGCGCACGCCAGCTCCACGGACTCGGGGTCGGGCAGAGTTCGCGCCGTTTCTGCCTCAGAAGTGATGGGAAACGGACTTTTGCACCTCATACCCGTAAATTGTGTTTCCCGCCAGACATCTTGTCGCCTCGCCTTTTTCCGGAAAGCCTGCGTGTCGTCATGGAAACCCAGAACCCCGAGCCTTAGCAACCCTCAATCGGGGCTGCCTTCGGCGGTGCCGGCGAAGGAGGGAGACAGCTAAGAAACAATCCCAACAGTATAGGTTCAGTAGCACTACAGAATAAACATGTTTAATCGGGCTGTTCTCACGGAGTCCGAAAGCGTCTTGATCCCGGGACTCTCGCCCGCAGGCCGGGCCCAGTGCGCAGGCGCTGGCGGTGGCCGGGGTCGCTCTCCCCCTCCCTCGGGGACGACCTCCCTGGCTCTCGACGGCAGGCGCCGCCGGATTTGAGCAAGAATCCATTAAGAGTATTTTCCATCGCTCTATCCTACTTGGTTGTTTTGCATAGTTTTCTAAAAGCCAAATTCAGAGGGAGAGGCTTTATTTTGGATGCTGCCCATCCTTGACATCTTGATCAAGTCTTCCTTGGACACTTAAGCACCGGCCCCCTTCCCCACCCCGAGCACGCGGAAGGCCTTCCCAGGTCTCCCAGGTCGAGACCTTTTTTGGTTGGAGGCAGGGAAGAAGACTGCATTTCAGACGGAGCCAACCCAAGGAAAATTGTTGAGTCTTCTTGCTTAAATACCTGTTCTCAGGAAAGAATGTGATAAACGCATTAGCACTGAGGAGCTGAGAGCCCGCTCTTCACCTCCACCAGGGATCATTTTGTACTCAGATGGAGCCTTAATGCCAAATAATGCTGGTGGAATCCCAGCGTCTAGATGCCTCTAGTACAGAAAATAGATTTCAAGAGGGAAAAAAAACTTATCTTGTTCAATTGACATACTCCTTAGTACCAAGCACAGTGCCTGGCACAAACACCTTCAATACATGATGTTTGAAAATCAACTGGACAGTTCCATTGCTTCTGTGTTGATAGTCTTAAGTTTCTGGTTTCTGTTTTCCTAAGTAATGTTACTGCACAAAAATGGGGTTCTGCTACCCAAAGCACATTAAAAAAGCCAATTATTACAGCATCAGCTTTTGGGAAAAGAATTCAGCTTTATTGCTAGATTGATCTGCAAGGAGACAGGAGGCATCAGCTCTCAGATCTGTCTCTCTGATCTAGGGCTTGGAGCAAAATTTATGAGATGAAGGGCAGGGCAGTCTGAAGTGTGGCAATAGATGATTGGAGGTAAGGAGAAGTGAGGTAATTGATGATCTGCAAGTGTAGTCAAGCTTCATGCCTCTTCATGGAACACATGTTCACAAAATGGTGGTGTTAGTATGCTCTGAGGGTGAAGTTTTCAGCCCTTTGACATCAAAAAGGTCACTTATTGGGCATTTGCGCAGGCCCAGTTGATGGGTTGGTGGTCTCAACTGGCTTGAACTGGACGAGGGGTCTCAGTTTCTGAAAAACCACTCTTAATTACTCTGTTGATAAAATGGGGTCAGTTGAACTGGTCCTAGAGGGCCAGGGGTTACAATAATACCAATGACATATATGAGCAAAGTGTCAAAAATAAAAACAACACAATCTCTATGGCCACTTTTAATTCTCCTAGTCAGACACCTTGGATGTCTGAGCATTTTAGCCTTTAGCCCTATCTCCCATCACCCTAATTTTTCTCTAAATTTTTCCAAGAATTAAAATACACACATAAAAAAATAAAGAAAATACACACATATAGCACTCATACAGCACACATATAGTTCCCCTTAAGGACTGGCAACCATCAAAACAGGTGATGGAGGCGCTGGCCCTGTGGCGTTAGCAGGTAAGTACGCGCGCTCTGCTGCTGGCAGCCCAGGTTTGGATCCCGGGCACATACCGATGCACCACTTGTCAAGCCATGCGTGGTGGGGGCCCATATAAAAGCAGAGGAAGATGGGCATGGATGTTAGCCCAGGGCCAGTCTTCCTCAACAAAAAGAGGAGGATTGACAATGGATGTTAGCTCAGGGCTAGTCTTCCTCACACAAAAAAATAAAACAGAGACTAGGTTTTCTCCAAATAAATTTATTTACCACATCTTCACATATGCAGTATTTTGCCATTTTTGGTGTTAGTATACTTTTTAAAGTTTAAAATTTTTGAACTTAATGCTAATACACTGCATACTAAACAAAATGACAGTACCACTGATTAGAAAACCAAGGATTTGGGGGAGAAGAGGGAATAGGAAATCCGGAAAAAAGCAAACAAGAATGAATTAGAAAAGACATCTTTAATTATAGATATTACATCTTTAAATCAACTTCAGATTTCCACCATCCTTCTACTGCTCCCAGAATACTGTGGGTTTAATGCACAAGCTGGAAAGGTATAGACACAGGAAGGAAGCTGCTGCACAGGTCCAGTGGCAGAGCCTTGGCTGTGGCTTGAGCTCTCTTCCCACCCAACAATTGGCACATTTGCACATGGGAATTCAAACTGTATCCGTAAACAACTGGGTGCTGGAACTGCCTCATGTTTCGAAGTTGTTTAAAACAAAGAGAAAGTACACCTACCACTTCATTAAGACAAACAAAAGAACACCACAAAGCATGGTGAAGCTTAGCACTCCGTTGGGAAGGGCATACTGAGAGCAAAAATGTGAATGTAATAATGTAGAAATAAGGAAGAAAGCATGTAGAAAAAAGCAGTACAGAGGCAGTTTTACATTTTTTAAAAACTACTTCACTTCTGAAATTAACCCTTTTTCTCAAATCCACATTAGCTATTAAAGTCTTTATACTGGGGACCAGCCCCGTGGCGTAGCGGTTAAGTGCGTGCGCTCCGCTGCTGGCAGCCCAGGGTTCGGATCCCAGGCGTGCACCGACGCACCGCTTGGCAAGCCATGCTGTGGCAGCGTCCCATATAAAGTGGAGGAAGATAGGCACGGATGTTAGCCGAGGGCCAGTCTTCCTCAGCAAAACAAAGGAGGATTGGCATGGATGTTAGCTCAGGGCCGATCTTCCTCACAAAAAAAAAAATAAAGTCTTTATACTTTACCAAAAAAAAAGGAAACAATTTATTAAGGATTTAGTAGATTATATAGATTGTATAGCTTTTCTACTAACCTAAAGCTTATCAATTTAATCATTATTTATTGATTTTCATCTTGGGCATTAAACTTAGGGTGGGAAAGAGCATGGGCGGACCAAGCAAGAAGGGCTCCACTCACCGTGTTTGAGCCAGAGTAGCCCTATTATATCTCCTTTATAAACTGGGTTCCAACACTCTATTACCTGACAGAAACTTTAGTGATGTTAGAAACTAATCAAATACTTATGTAAGCTTCACTAATAATATTCATTTTGTTCCTCAAAACATTTATGTCCCAGTTCCTTCTATTTGTGAGCCATAAACATAAAGCCTAGAGATAAGATATGTGAAACCATGTCCAAGACAGATCTTTCTCTGACAGTAAATATATACATACACATACATATATATAAAACTGTATTATATAAACTACTTAAGTTACATGAAATTTTGCACAAGATTAGTAAGAAAGTCACTTAAATTTTTTTTTTTTTTTTTTTTTATAATTTTATGTATTTATTTATTTTTCCCCCAAAGCCCCAGTAGATAGTTGTATGTCACAGCTGCACGTCCTTCTAGTTGCTGTATGTGGGACACGGCCTCAGCATGGCTGGAGAAGCGGTGCATCGGTGCGCGCCCGGGATCCGAACCCGGGCCGCCAGCAGCGGAGCGCGTGCACTTAACCGCTAAGCCATGGGGCCGGCCCAAGTCACTTAAATTTTAGTAACTATCTTCCATTGACAAATTTATTCTGCCTTCTAAGACTATAAGCATTCTTTGCACTGGCAGAAGTAAGGCCTCATTAGTTTCCTTCCTCTCCATAAATTCTAAAACTTCAGTATACAGTATACACACTAGTTCTAAACACTTAACTTAAACATCTAGGTAAAAGTAGAAGGGCATTTCTTTTTAGAAGCTTGCCACCTTACCCTAATGCTAATAAATGGATAAATCTGAAAGTAATTTTGCAGAGGTGGAAACATGCATGAATGCCTTTAACAATCTTGTTCAATTCTTGTCAATTCCATTATGGGAGAGCCCACTAGATCCATCAGGGTACAATGCCCATTCACATCATCCTGAGAGTCTATTTAACAGAAAAGCATATATTCTTGGGAGCGTGCAGCATTTGAAACATTCACATTTTTAAACGATTCCAATGAGATAATGATGATTTAGGATTAGAATTTATGGAGGGTAAGAAAATAAGGAGGCCCTATTTCTGCCAGGGCTAGAGCTTTGTAACAACCCTATGAGGTAGTTATTATTACCCCCATTTTACAGATGAGGAAAACTGTGGCTCTGATAAATTAAGCAACTTTGCCCAAGGTCACACTGCGAGTGAGTATGGGGCTATCTTAATCAAAAGTCCATACATCCTCTTTTTTCTGCACTGGTGGTTTTCAAACTGGGTATTCTGGGGCAGGAGAAAATGGGTGTACCAAATGGGAAGGGCTCCAGCCCCCATCCCTATCTCAACCAGAAGCAGATGTATTTTACCTGTTTTACATGTTTGGCTTATGTTTAACAATTTATTTTTTAGAATGGTTTCATAACTAAAACAAATGTTTAACCTACTGCACTACATCAGGCCACCTAGTTACTATAGTTAATATCAGTTTATCTTCACTGTTTTTCCCCACACAAAACAACTTTATTCAAAATTACTTATGGCCATACAAAACAAAGATATCTTTTCGCATAAAAGACTTCAAGAATTCATAAATTATACCTTTTTAGGCTATGTAGCCCACATGACCAACTTTTAAACACGCAATGTTCTGTTTTCTATAGACTTCAGGATTCCATTTTTCAGGCAAGTATAATTTTAAAATTATGATGAAAACTGCCTATACTAAATGAATTACTTCTACAACATAATCTGTGTTTGCAAGTATAGAATATTTACACACTACACTTTCTTAACCGCCAATATCACCCACTTATACCCTGCAACTACTGAAAAAGGAAAAAACATTCCCCCACTCCTTTTGCTTCCGAATGTTGCAGTTACCAACAGACTAAAAGCAGCCTCAATTTTCTAATTAAATTCTAACATGAGGCAAGCAACTCTACCTAGGCAATTGCAGATTAAACCATCAAAAACAAACAAACAAAAAAACATTTTCCTTCACTACCCAAGACTGTGAAGAAAAGCATCTAACAAATTTAGTAATGGTTACTATCATTAATACTTCTTACAGGAAAGAAATTTTAAACTCATTAGTTTTCAGAAGGAAAATAGTACCATCCTATAACTGAAAATAATTTTCACCCCTATTAGCAAAAGATTTAAAAAAAAAAAAAAAAGATCAATAAATCTTCCTGAAACACATTAGCAAGAAGTTTTAGTTTTAATTTATTTGTTTAAAGAATGTAGGTAGTGGTTTTAAGAAAAGACTTTTGCTAAAAGCAGCTAGGAATAAGATCATGGCTATCAAACTAGTTTCTTTCAGAGAAAGTGGCTATTCCTTTAAGTGTTTCTTAAAATTTCTTAGGATAGTTTTATCATTCTAAAGAGTCTCTAGTTATACACATACTATTTGTTGTCACTTAATCTTGGTCAGAAAAAAATCACTAATAAACGGAAGATGAGAGTTTGTTTTTTTTTAAATAGCCTCGTTCAGTCCAACAAATACAGTATTCAGAATCAGTACAGAGCAACAAAGTCCTCTCTAAGAGGGCACATTTACAGTACTTAACAGAAATACAGACTTAAGAGTTCCACTCTCTCACTTCAACAGATTGGCTTATTCATAACCAAGTCTTAGACCAGTCTGTTTTTGTCAGTTCCCTCCTTATGTTTAAAATGTAGTTATAAATTCAAGTGACTGACTCATTTTAATTTTTAATAAAAATGCCAGAAATTACAAGCTATATTAAAGCAGTCTTGTTTGGAGGTTACGGTTCCATTAAATTATAATACCACCATACAGATAATTACTGCTTGGGAATATGTGGAATACCTTTTAAAAAATCACCTCCTTTGAGGTGCACTTTTGTCCGTTGGAGTTGGATTTGATGTTTGAAAACTGCCTCAACTCATCTGGATCAAAGGTATAGGGAAGAAAACAGGTGACTAGGCTGGGTACTCACGGTACAAATTAAGTGGTGACTATGAAGAAACTCTACTCACCTTCTTATCAAACTCAAACTGATTTTAAAACAATTCGAAAAAGATTTCCCATAACTTTCTGGATAGCAGCATGACTGTTAGAAAACCAAGATAGCCTCTCAAGTCAGGCTGCTCCAAATAACCATAATCTTTTGGGTAATTCATAAGTCTCACTTCTTTGGGTGGAAAGTGGAACTACATGGTCTCCGATATCCCTTCTGAAGCTCAATCGTTACAGACATCATCAAACCTCATAAATATAAATAAAATAATTCCTACATACCACACCGTATTAGCAATGGGCATCTTATAACATGGGAACATCACATAATAGAGTATATTTTCTTGAAAATGATGACATATTGTTTCACCTAAAGTACACTACCATTAAAAGTATAATAATTGAGCAAATGCAGAAGCCAGCATCTGGATCTTTAATAATCACTTTAATATTAAAAGCGGTGATCAATATTTATGTTACAGACTTACTAGTCTGCAAAATAATTCGTCAGTATTTATTAGACAATAAAATAACTGTACCAAAGGATACTTCTAAATAACTTAAAAGAAGTTATTACCTTAAAGTTTAAACAAAAAAGTTATTTTCTATATAAATTCCATGATAAAATAATTTAAATACATGATTGACTCTGCAAGTCTTTTTTAAAAATTACTTTGGAAGTTATAAGAAGAAATATTTTTCTTTGTCCTGTGCCATTTCTTTCTTTTTTCCTTCCTACTTCTGTTCCTCTCAATATATAATATTATGGATGCAAACTGAAGAATTCAAGGTGAAAGGTATAATTTTGCTTCACAGAAATCATGACCTACACTGTATAGCAAAAACAAGGTGAAAATTGAGTAGAACTGAACTTTTTTCAAAAAAATACAAATTAGGATGTATAGGAAGATTCTCTTTGGAAAACAGTATTTCCTTTCTACTAGAAATAGCAAAACGTTCCACATTATTTTTTCTTTCCCAATCGCATGGTTAATTAGTACACATTCAACCGTGTGCATGAAAACATTTCTAACCCAGAGGTATTTAAATGATTTCTTCATAAGTGTTTTGGCTAATTCAGTGGCCAAATAAACACGATGTTTAGTCTCTAATCAGATAGAGTCAACAAACAAAACATATAATTTCTGAGGCTTAAGCAGATAGGATCCAGCAAAAATCTGTCATTATGTCAGCTATAGGTCTCCCTTCTCCCAAAAAGGAAAAAAACGAGTCTGGCTTAAGTGTACAAGTTTCCAGTAAACTTCCAACAGCCCAGCTCCAGGTGACTTAGGAACAGAGGGAGCCACCTGTGAAGCCTAGAGTGGTCCAAATAATACAGATAACTTCAGTAACAGCTGGAAACAGATGCCGGCCCCAAATCAGGGAGAATACCCAATCTTCAGTGTCAACGAAGGAAACAAAGTCCAAGCTTCTAAAACACGTAACGACAAGTCCAGGAACGTGGCTGGATATAATCCAGAAATGTGGCCTTCAAGGTGGAAAAAAAATGAAAGAACAGTTTACTTGTGTGCACTGTGTGTATGAGGTGTGGGAGTGGATAGGGGGTGTTAATCTCATATATTATACATCTCCAAAATGCCTCCCAGCATTGTCAGTAACCTTTAAGCTATAAACAGCTCACTAATTCAAAGGATGTTCATTAGTTTTATCTACAGCACAGATTTATTCAATTTAGAAGCTTTACATGAAGCTTTTCAAGTCCAGTAAACTCTACATGATTATATGGACTTCTGACCAAATTCCAAATAGGCACTCCCTCTTTCGGGATCTTGCATTATATTGTAGCACAGCCCTACTTTTAGTAGGCTGAAATCTAAATGGTGGTTAAGGATGATAAAATATATATACAAATTACTATAATACAAGGTTTAAAATCACTGAACTACTATGAAAGTTCAGAAATAGGAAAGAGATGGGAGCAAGAATTTGAAAAAACTTCATGGGAGATGTTCCATCCAAATTGGATTTTGATAAAATAAAATCTGAAAGATGGAATCTGAGTGTGAAGAGCAGCATAACGGAGACAGAGTCCAGAGAGTTCACTCAGAGGCACAAAGGGGACTAAAAGGAGATAAGGGGGAGCGCTAGTTAGGGCAGCATAACAAAAACAGGAGAGACGGTAGGAGAAGCTTTGGGAGAGAAACTGATTAATTTGACTGTTGGCATCTTCCGTTACAGGTGCCTGTGAGAAATACCCAGGCAGATATTTCAAGAAGGCAGCTCCTCAATATTTGGGACTTATCTACAGGCAGCTAGAAGTTAAGCTCTAAGAGGGAGACTTACATAATTATAAAAAAGAAATCAACCACAACAACAAAAGAATCAAGGGAAATGGGATCCTAGGCACAGGCGTGCAGCTAGACATTTTTACAAAGAGTTTATTACTTTGGGAAGGAAGAGGTAAAAGATATATACATTTAGGTGGGGGATACACATGTCATTGGGAAAACCCTGGAGAACGTCTACATTTTCAAGACACAGGAAGTGACTTAGAAGGAGCTACAGAAAAAGCAGTAAAAGAGGAAAGAAAAGAGAAGAGAACCAAGAACTAGGGGAGTTCAATGTGAAGAAAATCAGAGAAAAGAAAAATTTCAAGGATAGTGCAGTAAGATCAGATAATAAGTTAATGCTTTTACTCCCTTATTGCGCTCCCCTTAACATTAATTCATCATAATCTCCACTACTCTCCTTCCCCTTATTATTGCCCACCAACCCCCACAAGCAGGGGACTAATAGGTTACTTTTCCACTCCCGCCTGGCTGTGGACTCACATTTTTTAGAGGACAGTGCTGACGTGCATACCACTCTTGAGAATAAAAGCATAGCATGACTGCATGGCCCGCAAAAAGGGAAGTCCACATCAAAACATTCCAAATTGGCGTTTTCCGACTATCATTGACAATGAAGTTGAAAGCCACTGAAGTTAGGATAACAAAAAATATATAGTCATCAAAACATAATCTATCAGGACGTGAGTGGCCTCCAATCTGCTGTAATCCTTTAATTATCACAATGAGCATCAACTGTGTACATAAATGTTTTATTCTGGCCACTGATCCTATAAATAAAAATGAGGCTTCAGTGTTGAAATTTATTAATCAGTGATTAATTAGAAATCAGATAGTATTCTAAATAGGTGAAAAAATATTTCATGGAATCATTCATATTCTAACTTGTCCCTCTCCACCCACCCAAAAAGTGTCAGTTTTTTTTTTTCAGAGAGTGAACACTGACAATTTAAGAATGAGAAAGTTGTTGGTGGCGGCCCAGTGGCGTAGCGGTTAAGTGCGGGCGCTCCACTCCGGCGGCTGGGGGTTCGGATCCAGGGCGCGCACCAATGCACCGCTTGTCAAGCCATGCTGTGGCAGTGTCCCATATAAAATGGAGGAAGATGGGCACAGATGTTAGCCCAGGGCCAGTCTTCCTCAGCAAAAAGAGGAGGATTGGCAACAGATGTTAGCTCAGGGCTGATCTTTCTCACACAAAAAAAAGAAGAATGAGGAAGTTGTTTATAGTTTTCATGACCTACCAAATCAGTATTATCAATAGTCTTCAAGAGGTTATTTAGTTCATTTCCTTACTTCAAAGTGTAACCAACTTGAAACAGAGTTGTGTATAATTACTCAAAATCTGATAACCAAACACTGTCTTGAAATGGCATTACTATTTACTATCTAGTTTTCTACACTGATTTTATACTTTATTCTTTAAATTTCTCTTTTGGCATAATACTCAGTCCTCAAGGCATGCCAAGTGATACTTACTTCCAAAGAACATGAAAAGCACGAAGAGCACTGGATAGAAAAAGCTCAAGCAAACAGCCAACGCATACTCGTGCACTACAGCAGACACAGCAAAGACAGCTAACATGGCAAGTGATTTGAACTTCTTTGTGAAAAACTAGGGTAAAGGAAAATATTAAAAAAGTAAGTAATTGAGCATGAACTATATAAGACACAATTATCACATGCTAAAGGCATCTATTTAATCATTTATATTTGATTTTCCAAGTCTATTCCACGGATCAATCCAAATGCATAAAAATAATTACAAAAAAACATCTATGCTTAAAAATCCTTATCTTACTAAAATGAGGCATTTTCAAAACCATTAGTTGAAAGATCTGGGAATATTTTCAAAAACATTAATAACTTACATTTGTAAGTCACTATGGTTGACAAAACATTGTTTTCATATATAAACAGACACATCAAATCTCAACCTTTAGAGTCACACTGTATGTTAGGACAAGCATCCTCTCCTTTTTTTTTTTTTTTTTTTTTTTGCTGAGGAAGAGTCACCGTGAGCTAACAACTGTCACCAATCTTCCTCTTTTCGCTTGAGGAAGATTCATCCTAAGCTAACGTCTGTTGCCAGTCTTCCTCTATTTTGTATGTGGGCTGCCACCACAGCATGGCAACTGATGGGTGGTGTACGTCTGCACCTGGGAACTGAACCCAGGCCGCTGAAGCAGAGTGTGCTGAACTTAACCACTAGGCCACCGGGGCTGGCCCTATCCTCTCTATTTTTACAGGTCACAAAACTAAGTTTTAGAAAGAAGGGACTTGCCTCATCCATAACTGAAACTACACTTATAAATGAAAGAAAAGGCAATAGAGTAGTATCTGTACCACAACATGCTGCCACTCAGCCAAATACCGTCCTTACTCAACAATTAAAAAGTGCAATCCAGAGACCAGCATTAATCAACCAGGAGATTCAAGATTACACTTCATCAGTCTAAATACATTCTGCTCTAAAGAACGTTTCAAAGACATATATCACCAATTGGAGATGTAAATCTAAACATAAGTGTTTCTCCACTTTTAACAAACAAAGGAACAAAAACAAAAAACAAATGAAGAGCTAGAGGGAAATTATGTGTTAGCAATAAGATTCATAAGAAATAATCCATTATTGGTGGATCATTTCAACTCCTCCAAATACCTCCATGCATTCTTACTTTGTAATCATGTAAAATAAAATCCAGAGCAAAAGGATGGTATTAGACCTAGTAACTGTACATACTGGTCTCTAAGGAATACCATTCAAAGCAGAAGGTTTCTTAGACGTAAATGGCTCACAAGAGAATTGAAGACAACCACCAAGCATAACTTCTTCCAGCTGCACAATACTAATACTTTCTAGAAAGGAATCTCCATTTCTTGAACAACATCAACCAAATCCTGCTGCTTACCCAGAGAAAGTCCTTGTAAGCATAGTAATACAGCCAGTCATGGACCACCACATTCCAGGTCCTGTAATAGTTGGAGTATGACGTGGAGTTCCACCAATCCTGAGGAAAAAAGTAAAGGTATAAAACTACACATATACACACGAAAATCAAAGCAAAATCCCCTGAATATTCCCAAAGAACATACACACATAACATAATACCTAGAGTGTGTTATGATAAACTCTCAGTCCATACACAGACCTCAGGAAAATCTTAAAAGGTATTTTGGTTATTGTGTTCAAAATGACACTAATTCTAGTTCTATATATGATTAAGTCCCTAGGGTCATTCTGTCTCATTCCCAAATAAGTTATGATAAAAGATATAGAACATATGGAATCACTAAATCTAATGTTCATCTAAATAGCAATCAGTAAATGCCCTTTACCTTGCTAAAACACAATGAGAGAATTCTAAGGTCACGCAGACTTAGATAGTGTGCTAACTCTAAAGAGCTGTTAGCTAGCATCATAAACAGCAAGATTTAAGTGGTACAAGGAGTAAGATGGTGGCCACCTCCAAGTCCTGGTGCTCCTCTATATGTATCTTGCTCCTTATATATACCTAACTTTAAGATCAGACCAATGGAATCAGATATCTAAAGTATGCTACCCACATTCACTATTTCTTTAAGAAAGGAGTGACAGGCTTGGAGTGTTGCCAAAACAACAACATATCAACCTCTAGAGGACTTTAGGTGGGATTATAGAATACTATGATCCACTCTGGTGCTAGTTAACTTAATTCCAACTTTGGAGGTATAAGAATACTATTTTAAGCAGAATTAATGCCTTTCAAAATAAAGGAGGGAAAAGTTATTTCCTTCATGAGCTGTTCAACCATCTTACATGGAGTAATTTTCTTAAATCATTCCTACAGCACCAGAGAGCCAATTTCCAATGAATGAACCATCAGCAGGGTCTCATAATGCCCTCTAGACACACGCTTTCCCATCATAATCACCAATACAGGATCCAGGAGAAACCTTATGCGGTATTAAGGGAGCACTTATTACAGGCAGAAGAAAAGGTAAGGCTATGCTAATTATATCAACATCAGAATTTCGGACTTAAAATTGATAAAACTTGTGGGAAAAAAAATTATTTCACAACGTTTATGTTAAAAAGCTAGTAACCAACATCGTTCAAATACGTAACAATGAGGACACAAACGTGAAAAGAAACATGAGTCCAAGTATACATTACCTTATAAAACATCCTGTCACCAAAGCGCAACATCTCGGCAAAGGCATTGAGCCAGCAGTGCAAAAAGGCAAAAAAACTAAGGAACAGTATCAGCACACCTAAAGATAAGATTAACAATATTCTGAGTCTTTCCAAATAGCTCACATACCACGCAGTTAATTATATGTCATTATTTGCTTAGCTGGAATTATTTTGTAAAATAAAAGTTATTATTCCAGGTTACCCATTCCAGAGATGATACAATATTCTTTGCAAGTTAATTATTTTAATTTTATAAAGCAATAACTTCCTCCCAAATGGGTTTTACAGACAACAAATGACCCAGTCTGTTTTTAATAAAAATGCCTAGATGTATGGCTTAACTTGGTACCCATGGCCGTTTAAAATTTGGCCCTTAAGTATTCCTCTAAACCAGTTATTTAAAACTGGGGGAGATTTTGCCCCCCCTTTTCCCTGGGACATCTGGCAATTCTGGAGACATTTTTGGTTGTCACAACTCAAGAGGTAGGGGTTGTGCTACTGGTATCTAGTTGTTAAGAGGCCAGATGTCACTAAATATCCTACAATGCACAAGACAGCCCTTCAAAACAAAGAATTACCCAGCCCAAAACGTCAACAGTGACAAGGTTAACTTATCTCTGACTCTACTCCCAGTGTCATAAACATCATCCATAACTGGACTTCTGACATTCTAAAACACTCCATGCCTTTGCATCCATCCCACTACCTGGAAGCACCTCCTTCCACCACTTCTCTGCCAGGCAAATGCCTATCTATTTTTCAATACCCAATCTTAAATGTCATTTCCAATATGATACAAAGTTCATCAGCACTTTGTTTATCCTACCTATGCAGTATATATTACACTATATTGTAAAATATCCATTTACATGCCCACCCCTTTCATTCACTTGTTTACTCAAAAAATATTTATAGAGCATCTATTATGTATTAGACAATATGGGAGACAGTATGGCTGGCTGACTGGCTATAAGACACAATCTTGGATCTCAAGGAATTTGTAGCCTAATGAGGAAGCCACACAAGTATGTAACACATATCCTACTAGAGGGACAGATAAAAGAGCTCACTGGAGTACATCTTGGGGGCAATTAGGAAGGGTTACTAGCAGAAGTCCGGGAGAGAGGGAAAGGAAGAGAGAAGGTGATGACAGAAAACATTACCAACTTTTAATAGGTAGGAAAAAGAGAAAGAGTAAGTAAGGGAAACTATAAATACAATTAAACTGCAAGCTTCCAGAGAGTGAAGAGTATGTATGCCTTGTTCACTGCAACAGCCTCAGTAGCTGGCATATGACAGGTACTCACATATCTCTAGGAAAAAATAAGTGGAATGAATGAAGTTAGGAGATTGAGGTATGGCTGGAAAGAGAGGAGAATAAGAAAGAGTGGCAAGAGGGATGTCAAATGTGGTCCACAGCATCCAATGCTTCATGGAGATCAAACAGAATAAGGGCTAAACCATCTACTGGATTTAGAATCAGGAGATTCTGGTGATTTTAATAAAGCCCATTTCAGTGGCCTGGTGGGATTAGGAGCAAGATTACAGTGAACTGAATAGTGAATGGAAAGATAAAGCATCAACATGGACTATCTACAGTCAGAGAAAGCAAAACTTGAGTGACAGAAGACAAATGAAAAGACTGACCTGACACCGAAGTATACTTCATTAATTAGATTGATGGAACGAGGTCGAGATAGGTATAGACAGGTAGATAAGTTTACAGTGAAAAGCAGGAAAATCAAAGGGGCTCGTGTAATAGCTTTCTATTTTCCTTGCAACTTTATGAACGGCCAATTTAACCAGTACCCATGTTACCTGGCAAGATGGAGTTAAACATACATAGGACCAGAACACGAGCGCTGAAGGGCTCCTGTTTGATATTCCGAAACAAGGGGATGCAGAGCCTTTCAAAGACGTAGTATACATAAAAAAAGCTACCAAAAACCTGGAACATAACAAAGACATAATTATAATAATGATGACTTGATAAGGAAAGACGGAAGATGATTTTTTCCTTCAAAAGAAGATACAAATGTGACCCTTAAACTAACGTTTACAAATAGATTCCGTTTAACACTAGTCTATAAGATTGCCAACTGTAATCTTTCAGAGATATTACTCAAGCCTAGCTTCTACCATACCTTTTCCCAACCCTTTATCAAATGGCATTTTTAGAAGATCAGACTCTTGGAACCTGCTTTTCTGGCTACATGAAACCTATAAAAAAAAGCATTTATTTCATAAATGGGTATTTGATTGAGACAAGAATTTATGATTCTGATAACGGGTTGGGGGAGGAGTTGGGGGATGTCAGACCACACCCACACATAAAATATCCAAAAATAAAAAACCACGAGGGGAGGGGGAAATTAATGTAGATGCTTACTTAAGCAACCAAATGCAATTACTTTATTTAAAATAAATTCTTTCATTGAGGAAAATTACCTTTGATGTTGGCAATACAAACATCACTTACTGTACTGGGAATAGTTTAAAAGACTTCAGAAAGAGTTCTAGAGATCCCAGTAAACATGAATTTACCAACGCATTAAATATATTAAATTATTATTCGAATTCTCATCTCCCACCAATCAGCAAACCTAAAGCAGGTTAAAAAAAAATTTACCTGTGCAAACTGCATAGCAACATAACCCCATCTTACAGTGGGAGTCCTAAAAAGAAATAAAATAAGCTTTCTAAATAAAGTAAATAATTGAGCTTTTTTTTTTTAATTATTTGTTTATTTATTTATTTTTTCCCCCCAAAGCCCCAGTAGATAGTTGTATGTCATAGTTGCACAGCCTTCTAGTTGCTGTATGTGGGATGCGGCCTCAGCACTTCCGGAGAAGCGGTGCATCGGTGCGCGCCCGGGATCCGAACCCGGGCCGCCAGCAGCGGAGCGCGTGCACTTAACCGCTAAGCCACGGGGCTGGCCCTAAATAACTGAGCTTTAATAAAGATCCTCACAATCTTGTCCTACAAAGAACATCATTTTTGACATATGAAATATTTGTATAATTCTGTCAAGAATCATTGTAATCAAACTGGATTGCCAGAATCACCACTTGGGGCTTCTCATGCCAGTGAGAAAATTAAAACTCATTCTGTATTCTCTGTAGCCCTCCATGAACTGGTCCCTGCCTATCCCACCTCACTCATGCCACACTTCTGGTGCTCACCACATGTCTACTTCACAGTGCCGTTACCTGGGGTAGTTGTCACGGTAGATGAGGGTAGGAGCAAATAAGAAGTACAAGTACTGGTTGACTGTGGGTACTGGAACAGTACCTGAAAAAGGGAAACTAAGCTTATATCAGAGGCTCTTCAATTTCTCTCAGCACAACTACAAGGGGAAAATAAGGCAGCACAGACAGAGAAGGATAAAACTACCTTTCTTCTTAGCTCATGTTGTTTCTTCCTGATTTCCCAAAATGATGACTTCTTATTCTTATATTAATTGAATATTACCAATCCCTCTAAACAAAGTTATTGCTGTGACTTAGAGATAACCTCTAGAGTTTGAAGCAGCAATTCAAAAAGAGTAAGCATACATGGGTGTGATGAGTCTATAAATTCTATAAAAATAACACAAAGTTAGAAGAGTCTAATGATTGATGTCTTTAAATTGTAGGTACAAAGGAAAAACAGGAACAATCAGGAAATAATGACATAGTCTTCCAGGGGCCAGCCTGGAAGTGGTTAACAAGTGGTTAAGTGCATGCGCTCCACTGCAGCGGCCCAGGGTTTGCAGGTTCGGATCCCGGGCATGCACCGACGCACGCTTGTCAAGCCATAGCTGTGGCGGCGTCCCATATAAAGAAGAGGAAGATGGGCACGGATGTTAGGTCAGGGCCAATCTTCCTCAGCAAAAAAAAAAAAAGAGGAGGATTGGCATCAGACGTTAGCTCAGGGCTGATATTCCTCACACACACGAAAAAAGAGCTAGTCTTCCAAATCAATATGGATCCTATATACTTAAAATCAAACAATGTCTACAGAATGTAATATGCCATCCCAGTAAACATCAAAGGTTGAAATATCCTTTGACCTAATGTAATTACATACGTGATTTCTCCTTAGCTGAATTTAGTACCCGAGGCACATTCTCTCTGACAAATGAATGGGCCTTCATTATCAAGCGAATCTATAAAAGGAGGGGGGAACAAAAAGATGAATTTTGTATCATTGCCATCTCCTATAAGCAACCCCAGAACAACACTAGAATATAGTCACATAGAGAACTTCTTAATTTTGCATATACCAACTCAAGTTCACTTTTATAAAATAAAGCAAATGACAAACTCTAAAGAAGGACAAGTTATTACTCAATTTTGCATGTAACAGCACTATCTATTACAAGTATATTACAAATTAAGAAAGCTGGTTCAAAGAAAGTCTGAAATGTTCCTTTCTACTAGTCAAATAGAGCATTAAGATAGCCAATATAAGTCAGAAAATTCTGAAGGGTGTATAAACAAAATAAATCCTTTATTTAAATGTCTGACGTTTCAAAAGTAGAGTTTTTAATTACAAAAATATTTTATAATTTAGATGACTTCTACAGAAAGTGTTCAAGAACAAAATCTGAATTTTTCCAGGACATGAAGCATATTATGTTAAGCGAAATAAGCCAGACAGAGTAAGACAAACACCATATGATTTCACTCATATGTGGAAGACAAACAAATACAAGGACAATGAGATCAGATTAGTGGTTACCAGAGGGCAAGGGGGTTGGGGGTGGGCATAAGGGGTAAAGGGGCACATATATATGGTGACTGACAAATAATAATGTACAACTGAAATTTCACAATGTTATAAGCTAGTATGACCTCAATAAAATAAAATAAATTAAAAAAAAAAATTTGAGGGCCCAGCCCCGTGGCTGAGTGGTTAAAGTTCCACGCGTTCTGCTTTGGTGGCCCAGGTTCGTGGGTTCAGATCCTGGACACGGACCTAGTCCACTCACCAGCCATGCTGTGGCAATGTCCCACATATAAAATAGAGGAAGATTGGCACAGATGTTAGTTCAAGGCTAACCTTCCTCAAGCAAAAAAAGAAAAATTGAATTCATCCAGAATATTTCAATATAATTTATTTCAATTATCAAGAATCAAAGAACACTGAGTAACAAATTTTAAGAGATGAGATGATCTAGTTTAATTTTATAGATAATAGCACAAAGAACCAGACATGAAAATTTATCCAACTAATACAACTAAAAATAACAGAATATCAGTAGTAGTAGTATTGTTATTATTTTAACTAAGCAAAGCATTGCATTGGGCAACACTCAAAACCTCACCTGTTCCAGTATAACGATGCAGCGGGAAGCTGGTGGCAGTGTATATGCTAATACAACATATGTTGGTCCAAAACCTAGAACTCCAATCTGGAAGATCATGAAAAGTAAGCCGTGGAAGAGAGAATGGATCACTGGATGAGAACTCTTGCTATAGCCTCTGGCCCAACGTTGAAAGAGGAAATAGGGAATTGAAAGTGTGCACAAGAACATGGTCCACCACGTCCACATAACAACAGGAAATTTGCCAAAAGCATAAAAAAAGACACTGAACTCAAGCACCAGCCTGGGGAGAAAAAGCACAGAGAAAGAACACAAAAGTGAATTTTTTATATGCATTGATTCATAGAATTCAATCCAATTCAGACCCAAAACTCTCAATCTTAGGAAACACAACATTAATAAATTGAAGTAATGGACGTAATAGCTGTGCTAGATAGAGAACTGCTTCTAAGCCTCTGCTTTACAATATATCTGAACAATAAATTTTCTAAAAGCCCTAAGATAATGTGGTCTTTGAACACAAGATACCTAAGATAACCCGGAATAATAAGACTTTGCACTTCTCAAAGATTAGATTCTCACATTAATAAATTTTAAACTCTACAATATTCTATGGCAAAGTTAATCAAGTATTCAAACAACAATCACTATTATGTACCCAAGATGACTTTTCAGAAGGAAATAGGTACAATTCAAAAATCTATTAATATATTATTATATCATTATCTCAAAATTCAATTTTCTAATAAAGCCCATAATTCAGTGTCTGATTACCACACTGAGATTTTTAAAGTTACAATTTGATTTTTATATTAAAAAGAAATATGTTTTTCAAACATTAAATTTCCATAAGCTACTTATTTTTAGTAACAACTTGGAATGCATACCATAGTAGAAATATTGGTAAATCATATATAAAAAATTCTCCAATTTAGGAAAATTACCTAGAAACTAATTACAGTCTATTAAAATAGACCACTTTAAAAACAAAAGCAATGAAACTTCTAATATTCTTTTTAGTTGTATTTTTTAGGAGAGGAATCTCATCCTCAAATCAGCTGTTCTGGGATTTTCTAAAGCAAATTTAACCAAATCACCCTTTATCATAATTTAAATCAACTAACCAAACATCCTTTTTCTTGTCTTACCTTCCTTCATCAATGTAATCTACTGCAAGTGTGCTGAGGATAAAGAGAATGAGGAGGGCAATAAACATGTGATATATTGTTCTGATGTGGTCCACCTCAAACAGCTCACTGTAAAGACAGTTCAAACAAATAAAATTAATAATCTATATTTAATTTTAAAACACCATAAAGACTTTACTTCAAAGCAGTTCAGAAGATGCTTAATCCACCCTCCAAAAACATCTAAAACAGTAATCACAGAATATTAAACCCGCTGTAGAGGTAGTAAATGACATGACCAACGTAAAAACTTAATGGAAGAGCTTAGGGAAAGGCTCCTCCCAGTAATGATACTGCCCCCTAGAAGACAGCATAGATATCAAACACTGAAAACAAATGGTGTGCATTCTTGAAAACCTGCCAGAAGTGGGGGCTTTCAAAAGTAGACAAAAAGCCATTCACTGAAAACAGGGAACACAGAAACTATTTCAAACGCTAAAGTTTTTTAAAAATCCTATTCTTACATTCCACTCCCAATACTTAACTAAAATATAGGAAGTACTATCTATTTCCAAGATGTTAAGATTCACACAAAAGCATTTCTACAATGTTGATATATAACCAACTACCACCCTGTGTGTCTAAAATTTAACCATTTACAAATGCTTTTGCTTTCTATCCTCACAGATCTTTTTATTTGACTAAGACTGAGCTACTTTTCTTTTAAAGCATAGCAATGACTTTCTAGATGACTTTTTCTAAATAAGTTTTCACACTTGACTGAAGTTTTTTAGCTTTGTTTTTGGAAAGATGTATGCTAATCTTCTAAATAACTTTTTGAAGACTCTAAAATACTATTAAATCTCTAGATTAAGGATCTTAAAATTCTAATAAGAACCCACTTGAGCCATAGAATATGTGTTTTATTTTCTTGGTTAAAAACATTTTCTTTTTTTTTTTTATTTTATTTATTTATTTTTTCCCCCGAAGCCCCAGTAGATAGTTGTATGTCATAGCTGCACATCCTTCTAGTTGCCGTATGTGGGACACGGCCTCAGCATGGCCGGAGAAGTGGTGCGTCAGTGCGCGCCCAGGATCCGAACCCCGGGCCGCCAGCAGCGGAGCGCGCGCGCGCACTTAACCGCTAAGCCACGGGGCCAGCCCGAAAACATTTTCTAATTAAAGCACATTTTGATTTTGTTTTTCATATAGTACAATTTTATCATTAAAATCTTAATTATAATGTTCAAAGTAATTGTTTTATATTCCCTTTTATGTGAAAAGCCTGCATTTCCCCCAAATATAGATTTTAAAAGATATATCTCTTCAAACAAAAATGTTGCAAAACACTGAAATAGTATTCTACATTACATGTTCAGAAAACTTTGGCCTTCTCATCCAAGTTAAATAATACAGATGAACTTGGCTCACAGAAAAGTGAATTTTGGTAAGCATAAGACACATTTTTAAAGAAACGAACATTAAGACACTTAGATAATTTTCACCAGCCTATTTCAGATGACCTGTACTAACACAGGTTAAATTACAGCAGTATCCTAATAAATGACTGAGTAAATAAATAATCTACTCAGAAAGCATGACAAAGGAAATATTCATCACCTACCCAAAGTGTACCTTTACTTTTCAGTTCACAAAATGAGGTCACCACAATTAATTTACACTGCTTATTAATTTTTTCATAAAATCCACATAATCAGCATTCTAAAATAAGTAAATCTGAGAAAACTATCAAGTCTCTAAGCTGGCTAGACAAAGAAGAGATGAAAAACATTTATACAGGCGTACCTCGCTTTATTGCATTTCACAAATATTGCATTTTTTACAAATTGAAAGTTTGTGGCAACCCTGTGTTGAGCAAGTTTTTCAGCACCATTTTTCCATTTGCTCACTTCATGTATCTGTGTCACATTTTCGTAATTCTCACAATATTACAAACTTTTTCATTATTATTACATTTGTTATGGTGATCTGTGATCAGTGATCTTTTTTTTTTTTTGTGAGGAAGATCAGCCCTGTGCTAACAACTGCCAATCCTCTTTTTTTGCTGAGGAAGACTGGCCCTGGGCTAACATCCGTGCCCATCTTCCTCCACTTTATATGGGACGCCGCCACAGCATGGCTTGCCAAGCAGTGCGTTGGTGCACGCCTGGGATCCGAACCGGCAAAGCCCAGGCCGCCACAGCGGAGCACACGCACTTACCCACTTGCGCCACCGGGCCGGCCCCGTGATCACTGATCTTTGATGTTACTGTTATAATTGTTTTCAGGTGCCATGAACTGCGACCATATAAGATGACAAACTTAACTGATAAATGTTGTGTGTCTTCTGACTGCTCCACCAACCAGCTGTTCCCCATCTTTCCCTTGCCTCAGGCCTCTCTATTCCCTAAGACACAACACTATTGAAATTAGGCCAGTTAATAACCCTGCAATGGCTTCTAAGTGTTTAGGTGAAAGGAAAAGTCACACATCTCTCACTTTAAATCAAAAGCTAGAAACAATTCAGCTTAGTGAGAAGGCATGTCAAAAGGTGACACAGGACAAAAACTAGGCCTCTTGCGCCCAACAGTTAGCCAAGCTGTAATTGCAAAGGAAAAGTTCTTGAAGGAAATTAAAAGTGCTACTCCAGTGAACATACCAATAATAAGAAAGTGAAACAGCCTTATTGCTGAGATGGAGAAAGTTTTAGTGGTCTGGATAATGGATCAAACCAGCCACAACATTCTCTTGAGCCAAAACCTAACCCAGAGCATGGCCCTAACTCTATTCAGTTCCACAAAGGCTGAGAGAGGTGAGGGAGCTGCAGAAGACAAGTTTGAAGCTGGCAGAGGTTGGTTCATGAGATTTAAGGAGAGAAGCCATCTTCATCACATAAAAGTACAAGGTGAAGCAGCAAGTGCGGATGGAGAAGCTGCAGCAAGTTATCCAGATCTACCTAACACAGTTAATAAAGGTGGCTACACTAAACAACAGATTTTCAATGTAGACAAAACAGCCTGATATTGGAAGAAGACGCCACCTCGGACTTCAGTAGCTAGAGAGGAGAAGTCAATGCCTGGCTTCAAAGCTTCAAAGGACAGGCTGACTCTCTTGTCAGGGGCTAATGCAGCTGGTGACTTTAAGTTGAAGTCAGTGCCCATTTACCATTCTGAAAATCCTAGAGCCCTTAAGAATTATGCTAAATCTACTCTGCCTGTGCTCTATAAATGGAACACCAAAGCCTGGATGACAGCACATCTGTTTACAACATGGTGTACTGAATATTTTAAGCCCACTGTTGAGATCTACTGCTCAGAAAAAAAAGATTCCTTTCAAAATATTGCTGCTCACTGACAATGCACCTGGTCACCCAAGAGCTCTGATGGAGATGTACAATGAGATCACTGTTGTTTTCACGCCTGCTAACAAAACATCCATTCTGCAGCCCATGGATCAAGGAGTAATTTCGACTTTCAAGTCTTATTAGTTAAGGAATACATTTCATAAGGCTATAGCTGCCATAGATACTGATTCCTCTGATGGATCCGGACAAAGTCAATTGAAATCCTTGTGGAAAGGATTCACCATTCTAAATGCCAGTAAGAACACTTGTTATTCACAGGAAGAGGTGAAAATATCAACACTAACAAGAATTTGGAAGAAGTTGATTCCAACTCGCATGGATGACTTTGAGGGGATCCAGACTTCAGTGGACGAAGTAACTGCAGATGTGGTAGAAACAGCAAGAGAACTAGAATTAGAAGTAGAGCTTGAAGATGTGATTCAATTGCTGCAATCTCATGACAAAATTTTCATGGATGAGGAGTTGCTTCTTTTGGATAAGCAAAGACAAAGTTTCTTGAGGTGGAATCTACTCCTGGTGAAGATGCCGTGAAGATGGTTGAAATGACAACAAAGGATTTAGAATATGACCTCAAATTAGTTGATAAAGCTGTGGCGGCTTTTGAGAGGACTGACTCGAGTTCTGAAAGAAGTTCTGCTGTGGGTAAAATGCTATCAAAGAGCATCAAATGCTACAGTGAAAACACTCGTTAAAGGAAAAGTCAACCGATGCAGCAAACTTCATTGTATTATTTTCAGAAATTGCCACAGCCACCAACCTTCAGCAACCACCACCCAGATGAGTCAGCAGCCACCAACATGGAGGCAAAACCCTCCACCAGCAAAAAGATTATGACTCACTGAAGGTTCAGATGACGGTTAGCATTTTTTAGCAATAAAGTATTTTTTAATTAAGGTACATACTTGTATTTTAAACATAACCCTATTGCAGACTTAACAGACAAAAGTATAGTGTAAACGTAAGTTTTATATGCACCAGGAAACAAAAAAATTCATGTGACTCGCTTTGTTGTGATATTCACTTTATTATGGTGGTCTGGAACTGAACCTGCCATATCTCTGAGGTATGCCTGTATATCAAGAAGGTAACAACACCAAAACTCTCTTGAAGTGGTTTACCTAATTAGAAAACTTTTGTTCTAGCTCTTTAGGTAACCAATTCTCTGCAGCACAACTTTAAGGCATTTATCAGAGGACAGATAACTGTTCTTATCTCTAATTCCTCCTTTGAAACAAGATACAGAACCAGAAAATCAGAGAAAAGGAGCAAGAGACAAATGTACAAAAAGAAGTATCAAAACTAATGATTTACATGAATACAGAACAAACTCATTAACCATTCATAGATTAAGCAGTGATTCTAACAATCAGAATAGTCTGATTTTTTTTAATTCAAACTAATAATTAACAAAACCAACAAAAAATACTCACTCTAAGAGAGATCGCCTTACAACAAAAATCTTTCCGTGTTCTGGAGGTGCTCTCAGATCTCTGGGAAGAGCAAAAAATTAAAACAAAATATAAGTACTTCAAGTACGATGAGAAATTTAAACCTACGGATAAGAGAAAGAACGTTACCAACTACAGCATGTAACATCAACTGCCTTTTCACTATGATCAAGGTACTGTGTTGAGGGTTTTATGCGTGTTATCTCATTTACTCCTTCTGAACAACGCTATGATATAGGTACATGCATATATGGTTAGGAAGAGATGTTAGGCACCTCTAACAAGAGCAGCATTCAAAGGGGCCCAGCTCCTATGGAAATGCATTCCTGGCACCACACATTGACAGCCACTCTTCCTCCTCCCAAACATTCATAAGGTCATAGACAGGCCTCCAGCCATACTTTACTCCAGTTCACATACTTTTAATGGTCTGTCCTCCAAAACTGCACTGTTTGTGATACTCTCTCTAATGTCAAAGGACTTCCAACAATCCTCAACAGCCTCCTGATCTTAAAGGGCTCCTCCAGTTACTAAAATCACACATCTTAACATCTAGCATTATCATCTTTAAGGCTTTCTGCAGTATTGCCAACAAGTCTGTCAACTATTACTTGTCAAAACTGTCCTCCAGAACAGGAGAGACTGACAGAGACCACAGAGGCACAAAACCAAGAAGAGCACAGAACGGTAGATTAGCACACATTGGCCTTTGACAGCCACCCCTCTAGTGCCCTGGATGACTGACCAATTAGAAAAACATACACTGGGGCTGGCCCGGTGGCGTAGTGGTTGAGTTCGCGCACTCCACTTTGGCGGCCCGGGGTTCGCAGGTTTGGATCCCAGGCACGGACCGACACACCGCTCATCAAGCCACGTTGTGGCAGGTGTCCCACATAAAGTAGAGGAAGGTGGGCACAGAGGTTAGCCCAGGGCCAATCTTCCTCAGCAAAAAAGAGGAGGATTGGCAACAGGTGTTAGCTCAGGGCTAATATTCCTCACAAAAAACAGAAACATACACTAATTGCACTGTACTTTATTACAAGTATTGTATAGAGCACAATAGAAAGGTAGTATAACAACGTACTGAAGAGCAAGGACTCTGGAGCCAGACTCTGGGTTCAAATCCCCACTGTGTAATCTTGGACAACAGTTAACTGCTCTGTGCTTCAGTTTCCTGATCTGCACTATGCAGACAGATACAGCATCTACCTCATAGGGTCCTTGTTTAGTCTAAATGTAAAGCACTCAACCAGTGTTGGCTGTATTATTTTATTATTAGCATAGTCTTAAATGAGGTATGCATGTTTATTATACCGCACACAGTAAGATGAAGAAACCCACCCTTCAAGTGGTTAAATAATTTGCCCAAGTCAACACACCGCTAATAAAAAGTGGTGCTAGCATGTGAACCTAGGCATTTTTACTGCAGTCCACATTCTGACCACTAAACTATACTAGAGTAGATGTTTGCATTAAAAGAAACTAATACTTATACTTACTTAGCTCTATGGTTGTTCTCTCCTTTAAGAACAGAAAAGGTTGTGAGAGCACATCCACCATTGTCTAATGATGCTGATTTTTCAATGAGATTATTCACAAAATCATCAAAGTGACTGCCAACTTCCTTCATAAAAAATGGCTTTAATTCCTAGAATTTTAAAACAAATAAAGGAAAACATTAGGAACTAACACTATTACCATTTTTCTAAAGGGTTCTCTTTAATAAAGCTGGATCAAAAGTAATCCATGTTAAGTGAGTTCAGAAGTAAAAACAGAAAAATGATTTTGAGAGCTGACCTATGGTTTCAGAAATGGCTACTGAAAAAGCAACATGATGATTTACGTATTTTTAAAAATTTATACCCTTTTAAACATAAATCAAGATATCAAAGTAATCACCTACTAAATGAACTCCCACAAATGATATATAAAAGCAAAATAACAGAAATGATAAAAAGAACAGTCTACTTTTTTCTCTTCAAATTTTATCAGGAAAACAATAAAAAGTAAAACTCAGTATTATATCACCATTAAATAATTTTAAGTCTGCTTTCTTCTTAAGCAATTCCTTCACCCCCAAGTACTGTTTATATTTTATATCATGTCTTTTCTTATGATATCAACATTTATACAATAATGTTTATTCTTACCTCCATAGCTATATATTTATCTAACCATACACACACACTTTCATAATATAAAATTGTTATACATTTTGGTCCCAGACTATTTTTTTTTTTATATTGGTGAGGAAGATTAGCCCTGAGCTAACATCTGTTGCCAATCCTTCTCTTTTTGCTGGGGAAGATTGGCCCTGGGCTAACATGCGTGCCCATCTTCCTCTACTTTATATGTGGGATGCTTACCACAGCATGGCTTGATGAGCAGTGCATAGGTCCGCATCCAGGATCCAAACCTGCGAACCCCGGCCGCTGAAGTACAGCACGAGAACTTAGCCACCGGGCCGGCCCCGGTTCCAGACTATTTTTAACATCTTAAAACTTACACATCCACGGTTTTTGAAAAGTATGATGGAAAAAAATGTTTCTTCAGATTATAATAGGCGACCCTACTGTGGATGCTCAAATTATAAATTTGGATATTTTTAAATTGATAGGACTCATCTACATAAAGAAAAACAAAGTGTTACTTACTAATTCTTCAAGGAAAAAAAAAGTGCCTTTTCTTCTAACTAACTTATTTAGGTTGAACCTAAAATATCTGAAGTAGCATTTTTCCAGGTTCTGTAACACCAACAGTTTGACCAAGTCCTTTAAAGGTAAAGCCTAGGGCCGGCCCCGTGGCTTGGTGGTTAAGTGAGTGCGCTCCACTGCTGGCGACCCGGGTTCGGATCCCGGGCTCACACCGACGCGCTGCTTCTCCAGCCATGCTGAGGCCACGTCCCACATACAGCAACTAGAAGGATGTGCAGCTATGACACACAGCTATCTACTGGGGCTTTGGGGGGAAAAAATAAATAAATAAAATCTTTAAAAAAAAAAAAAAAAAAAAGTAAAGCCTAAAAACATCAACGTTATCTAATGGAACTATATGAAGGCTTTTCAAACTGCTCTGTCTCCCCCAGTTCCCAAATGCCTTTTGGGTCCTGTGCAGCGAGAACACCATAAGGTCCTGGCTCTCACAAGACAGCTGATGGAGATGGAAAATACAAGACATATACATATAAACAATACACAGAAGAGTACCTAAGTGTCATCTGAGCAATAAAACCATCGATAAAGACTCAAAGAACACATAAGAGTTTAGCAAAAAAATGAAAGCAAGGATGAGATGATTGGAAATGTCTTTTTTGAGCTGGGAGTTGAAACCTCGAAGGATCAGTAGGACTTAAGATTAAGTGAAAAGTGACAGAAGGAGACAAAGTGATAAAAAGCAAAGAGATGGGAAAGTATTAGCCAAAACAGAAAATACAAATGATGGAGGTTGCAGAAATATACCGAGGACCTATATTCCCTGGAAGAATAAATAGTTTTTATAAAATTATTTTTTCATATTAAGGTTATCTGTATTTTACTTTAGTTCCTTTTGCTTGTTTCATTTCACTCATATGCCCATCTTCATTTTGAAATTTTTCAATAGGATGCTTCCCCAACCAAAGACAAAAGAAATTCAAAAAAAAGTGACACAAAGAAGAAAGGTTCTTTTCTCATTTTATCTCTACAACTGGACTGATTAATAAACAGAGGTTTTTTCCAGTTACAAAAGTGTTGTCCCATGTAGAAATATACTAAAAGAGAAGAAGGGAAAGAATCCATTCATTCCACTAAGTGCTAGGTACAGTTCTGGGCACTGTTCTAGGCGCTGGAGATACAACAATGAACAAAACCAAATCCCTGTCCTCATGGAACTTACAATTCCCATGGGAGTAAACAGGACATCCAGTATGCCAGATGGTGTCACAGAGAGAGAAAGCAGAGGAATGGGGGTGGGAGGTGTTATTTTTCACAGAGAGGTCAGGGAAAGCCTCAAAGATAAGATGACACTGGAGAAGATCTGAAGAAGGTTAGAGGGCAAGTTAGTGGATATCTGTAGGGAAAATACCAGGAGGAAAGAAGCATGAATATAAAAAGCCTGAGGCAGGAACACCCTTGGCATGTCTGAGAAATAGCCAGGAAGGAGGATGCCATCCATAGCTGAAGCAAAAGCATAATAAGAGTTGAGAAAGAAGGGAAGGGTGGCAGGAGGGGGCTAAACCACGTAAAGTCTTAACATTTTATCCCTACTCATAGCAGTCCACGAAAATTTCACTCTACGTTAAAAAAGAAGCCTGGAAACTTGAGATGTGGCAAAGGGAAACCAGCCATTTCTTTTAGCTAGGATTCCTCATACGCTAGAACCAGTCCCCTTCCCAACTAAGTATTGGGTTAAGCAGACCAGAAGCATGAAAAAAAAAAACATAATAAACGTCAGTCAAGCTGCTGAAATCAGGTCCCAATCCACCCAAGTCAAGTTGAATAGAGCAGTCAACTTCTCACGGCAGGAGCTCTCCTGCCTTACTCACTAATCGCCCACAGACAAGCCTTTGTTATCTATACATTCCAAAGAACTTGCAACTTCTATAACAATCTCCACACCTTCACTCTCCTTATCAATTGTACCCTTTTCTTTTCCCCTTCCTCCTATTCCCGTCCTTCTCTTCCCATACTCCAAAACTCCTACTTTCTCTTCTTGTACAGTCATTCCAGAAATAAGGGTATCCCTTGTTATCCCAACCCACTATCTGATCTCAGGGAACAAAGAGATTGGGATAACAAGGAGTACTTCTATTATTGAGCACCTATGCTGCTAAACAAGATACACGTAGCCCTGCTCTTACTGAGCTCACTGTCTATCAGTGAGGAAAGACATCAATTATTAATGGTGCAGTGAATGCTACAAAGAAAGTTTAGAGTGAAAGGAGAACAGAGAGAGAGGAGAGAAAGTATACGAATAAATATCACAGGCATCTCAATAGCATGAGGGCCAGTATAAGGTGGGGACAGATGTCAAGTCTCCTTGTAACCTTCTTTTACAACACGCCCCCCCCCCATTTATAACCCCAACCTGTGACACCTGAGACAGCACTGAACACTGCTTGGGCGTGCTGAGCTAAATAGAGTCCTATTTTAATATGATTAATTCATGGCTTCTTTTCCTGCATGAAAACTTGTATGTGGGTAGTTCAGGAATCCATACTTGAGCTAATACAATACTAAGGAAAAAGATATCTTTAGTGCTAACAATAAACTAGTAAAAGAAATATAAGCTTTCAGCCAGGAAGACTTAGGTTCAAATTCTACCTCCACCATTAGTGTGCAGCCTCAGACAAGCTATTTCACTTTTCTAAGCAGTTAGTTACATGCAAAATTTAGATGAATAACATGTAACTTGCTAAACTGTTGTGTGAATGTTAAAAAAAAAAAAAAAAAGCCCCAAAACAAAAACAAAAAACCCTGCAAAGGGGGCCGGCCTGGTGGCACAGTGGTTAAGTGCGCGCGCTCCGCTTCAGCAGCCCGGGGTTCGCGGGTTCAGATCCCAGGCACACACCAATGCACCGCTTGTCAAGCCATGCTGTGGCAGCATCCCATATAAAGTAGAGGAAGATAGGCACAGATGTTAGCCCAGGGCCAATCTTCCTCAGCCAAAAAGAGGAGGATTGGCATCAGATGTCAGCGCAGGGCTGATCTTCCTCACACACAAAAAAAAAACCCTGCAAAAATGCACAGCACAGTAGCTGACACAGTTATCACTCTACAGATATTTGTTACTCTGTCCCCTCCCCCCCCGTCAGAGCTAACCTATGAAGAAAAAACAACAAAACAACATACAATAAAAACTACAATTTAAGCAAATTCTATCATTTAATGCTATTACTATTAGAAGGTTAACTATTTAAATCTGCCACATTCCTATACATAGTATTATACAACCTAGATGCCTGATGTTTATTTCTTAATGCCATTCCCTTCTTTCTCTGAGGAATTAAAGTTGATAGAAGCTGCCGCTACTAGGATACAAGGAAGAACATTAAGTTTCCTCAGCCTCCTCTTTTCACGTATCCAGGTACTGATGAAAATAGATGGTGACTGCTTATTACCGTCACTGCCTTTATAAGAGGGAATATAGAAGAAAACAGTACAAGAAGTGCTCCACTTCTGCTTTCTTCTGAGTTCTTCTATAACATGAAATTGGCATTAATTAGAACCTCAAAATATGATCACAATAAATCTGAATAATGTCTAATATCAGTAACCTGAAAGGGAGGTTGAAGGTTATAGGCTTTCTAATTTGCTTTTCTTCTCAATCTCACCTCTATTAATTTCATCCAGCCCATGGGCTATGATTGCACCAGCACGCTGACAGATGGACAGAAGGACAACGGAAGGAGGCAGACAGTTAACTAGAAACTACGAAAGCTGGGTGCTTAGGTAACCTGTTAAACAGAATCACTGTGTTTCAGAGCTCAAAGAGACCTCATTTGTTAAATAAGCAGCTGAACTAGACAACCCCTAAGATTCCAAGAAGGGGACAACCACCGTGCAGCAGAGACCCTATGGCTGGAACACACAGTGAAGGGACGCACGAGTGGTCAGAGATGAGGCTGGACAAGCAAACAGGGGCTAGATCACCAGAGGCCTTTAAGCTATTTTATCAATTCTCCATTTTATCCTAATGGCAACTGGAAACCAATGTTTTAAGCACAAGGTTTATAAATATACTCAGATTTGCATTTTAGAAAGATAACTCTTCTAAAAAGGCTTCCAAGCTGAGGTTACTTTGGACTGAGTCTTTATTAAAATGAGAAAAGAGCAGGGTCATTTACAGATAGCTAAAATAACCCTTTCAAAGGCAGAGAGGCATGAGAAAATAAAGTAGGCTGAGAGAAAGAAACACAAAGGAAAAACGTATACTGGGTATGGCATATAAAAAATTATACTCTGACTCCACAAGATCATCTTGCTAGTCCATGAATTACGTGTTTCTCTGATTCACTGCCTGCTTTGCAAAAAGAATCTTTTAACCTCACAGTGGCATGGAACCAGAAACCTGACCTTTTTGGGCAAAACAGGTAACAACAGAATAGGTAATATAGTCACACACTGCATAACGGCATTTCAGTCAACAAAAGACTGCATATACGACAGTGTCCCATAAGATTAGGTACCATACAGCCTAGGTGTGTAGTAGGCTATACCCTCTAGGTTTATGTAAGTACACTCTATGATGTCCGCACAATGACGAAACCGCCTAATGACGCATTTCTCAGAAGCGTGTCCCCGTCATTAAGCACCCCTGTGTGTACAGTGTTTAAGTCTTAAACTAAACTGACTCCTCAAGAGAGGTCTCCCCTGACAATTCACTCTAAAGTTACTGCATCTTATATTTTTCTTTCATTGCACTTAATACAATTTGAAATTCTATATATTTCAATTTTTCGGTGTCTTAATGTCTGCTTCCCCCATCTGACTTGAAACACCATGTCTTTTTGTTAATCACTGTATATCCAGCTCTCAGCAAAGCAACTGGCAAGACAGTAGGTGTTAATTTCCCAACAGCTTTTGAAACCAACCTCTGGCTCCAAAACTCCTACTCATACCACTGCTGGCTTTATTCAATGTCTATGATAAAGCAGAAAGGAATTATCTAAAAAAACTACCTAACCCTGATTTCTTTCTAGAAGCCATGAAGGGAAAGAGACTGAAAATCACTATTGTTGTTATTGCTGGTAATGGCTCTTACTTTTGTGTGTGTGTGTGAGGAAGATCAGCCCTGAGCTAACATCCATGCTAATCCTCCTCTTTTTGCTGAGGAAGACCGGCTCTGAGCTAACATCTATTGCCAATCCTCCTCCTCTTTTTTTTTCCCCAAAGCCCCAGTATATAGTTGTATATCATAGTTGCACATCCTTCTAGTTGCTGTATGTGGGATGTGGCCTCAGCATGGCCGGAGAAGCGGTGCATCGGTGCGCGCCCGGGATCGGAACCCGGGCCGCCAGTAGCGGAGCACACGCACTTAACCGCTAAGCCACGGGTCCGGCCCGGTAATGGCTCTTATTCATTGAATGACTGCTATATAGATACTCTCTTAGGGGCTTTTATATATTACTTCTAGTCTTAAGACAATCTCTGAAGCAGACAACATAATTCCTATTTTACATATGGGAGATCTAGGCTTGAACAAGTCAAGTGATGTGACTTGCCCAAAGTCACAGAACCTGTAAGCTGTAGAACCAGGATCAAAGGCCCGGTCTATACAACATCAGAGTTCACATCACATTAGGTTGCTTTCCATTGTACTTTATCTGAAATATTTTCTATATGATTAGCACCATAAGCCAAAAAAGCAAAACCTAAAAAAAAGTCAATGATGTGCATGTAACCTGAAAATGGTAGGTAATCTAATAAAAAGTAAGGTGTTATTTAGCTTAGTTCTACTGCAAACATTTCATTTGAAGGCAGCAATGTAGAAGAGGTTTACAGTCCTAAATAGTGCACTGTAATAAACTTCTCCTCCATATTTAAAAATAATAAACTTGTCTGGAAGTAAGTCTTGGGCATAATTTTTTTTTTTTTTGGTGTGAGGAAGATCAGCCCCAAGCTAACATCCATGCCAATCCTCCTCCTTTTGCTGAGGAAGACCAGCCTTGAGCCAACATCCATTGCCAATCCTCCTTTTTTTTTGCCCTTTTTCTCCCCAAAGCCCCAGTAGACAGCCGCATGTCACAGCTGCACATCCTTCCAGTTGCCATACTTGGGACGCCGCCTCAGCATGGCCGGACAAGCAGTGCATCAGTGCACGCCCGGGATCTGAATCCGGGCCGCCAGCAGCGGAGCGCGCGCACCCAACCGCCAAGCCACAGGGCCGGCCCCAAGCATAACTATTAAATAATCTTTAATACATGAAGCCAAAGGTTCAAGATAAACCAGCAACTAATGAAACTAGAGCTCTGAATTACAATTCCTTTTTGTTTAAAATAAAATTCATCCTGGGCTGTCTCCCAATTTAAATTAGACTACAATATTCTTGATATCACATTTTAATCAGCTGAAACACATTTATTTATCTTAATCTACTTAGGTAGCTCCCTCATCTTAACTACCTGAATGGTGTATTTTACTGTTTCTCATCATCTTTACCTACCTCCTTACTTCTTTATTAGCCAATGTTAAATGCTAGAAAACCAGAAAGTAGCAAAAATACATTCCCAGTAGTTAAGAAATGATACATCCATACAAATGACTATCCTGAAATCAATCTTTAAATCACATTTTTCTGGGCCAGCCCCGTGGCTTGGCGGTTGAGCGCGCGCACTCCGCTGCTGGCGGCCCGGGTTCGGATCCCGGGCGCGCACCGACGCACCGCTTCTCCGGCCATGCTGAGGCCGCGTCCCACATGCAGCGGCTGGAGGGATGTGCAGCTGTGGCATGCAACTATCTACTGGGGCTTTGGGCGGGGGTGGGGGGAATAAATAAATAAAATCTTTAAAATAAATAAATAAATAAATCACATTTTCAAAGAATATTTTAACACAAAAAATTGACAAAATAATGTTAAGAAAAATGTACAAACTGAACATATAAACTGATGCTGAATTTGCTAACGTTATCTATGACGCACATGCCCGCACGCATCTACGTGGACCTGTGTTGATGGCAGAAGAAAAACATTATTGGGAGAAAATAAACCAAAATGTTATCTCCAAGTGGTGGGCATACAGGTGGTGCCTGTTTCCTTTTTAAACTCGTCTCTTATAAATTTTCTGCAATGAGCCGTACTACTTCTATAATCAGAAAAAAACTACTTTATGTAAGAAAATATACCCCTCCTGTTCTTAAAGCAATCCTATATGGTAGCACAAAATTAAAATAAAATCTTAACAAACCTTGGCCATATTTTTTTTAAGAATGTATTTAATCTAAGATGTCACTGATTTTTGTTTGGCACTAAGAAAGAAAAAAGCTGCCAAGTGAATTACACTACATAGCACAGTGCTTTCTTATGTTCAGAGAGATTAAAATATTAGGGGAAAAAAGTGTTCTCAGTGATATGCAGAATATTACTATTTGACTAGTTTTGATGTTTTGGATTCTCATTAACTGTAAAATAGAGAGTAACTATCACCTGTAAGGTCTTTGATAGACCTCTAAAATTATGTACATTCTTAGCACAAATACCAACTTACATTGATATCACTTTACAGCTTTCAAAGGTAAGTAAAATGAGAAAAGGCAGAAAGGGAAATAGCAAAAGAATGTAGTCACATTTACATACTCAAAAGAAGAAAAGATTTGACCAGACAATCAGGAGCAGGAAAGTAAAATGGACAGTTGTAGCAGAGATATTAGTTATCAACCTATCATCCCTCACCCCCTTCCTTAGTAGTAGAATCCTTGATTTTACCTGGGCACATGAATGTCCAGAATAAATAAATTTCCCAGTCTCCCTTTGCACCTAGGGGTGGCCACATGACTAAGTTCTCGCCAATAAGGCAGAATTAACTTGACAAAACCTCCAGAAAACTTCCTTAAAGGGGCTGGCCTGGTGGTATAGTGGTTAAGTTCGTGCACTCTGCTTCTGTGGCCCAGGGCTTGCAGGTTCAGATCCTGGGCGCGGACCTACATGCACCACTTATCAAGCCACACTGTGGCAGGTGTCCCACATATAAAGTAGAGGAAGATGAGCACGTATGTTAGCCCAGGGCCAACCTTCCTCAGCAAAAAGAGGAGGATTGGCAACAGATGTTAGCTGAGGGCTAATCTTCCTTAACAAAAAAAAAAAAAAAAAAAAACAACAGTTGCTATCTGTTCCTTGACCTCCTTTCCCTACCTCAATTCCGCCCCTTGGAACTCACGAAATGGCTGGAGACACTGGGACAATGAGAAGAAGGATCACAGCCTACAAACGGTGACGCACGGAGGTAGAAGGAACCAGGTTCCCCAAGGACCACAGGGTCACCACACCAGCCCTGGACTTCCCATCTCTGTATCATTTACATGAGAGGGAAATAACACTTCTATCTTGTTTAAGACACAATTATTTGTGTTTATCTTGTGTTACTATTACGGCTCAACCTAATATCAACTTATACAACAATCAAAAAAATTTCTGGGCAGGGCTGGCCCCGTGGCTTAGCGGTTAAGTGCACACGCTCCGCTACTGGTGGCCCGGGGTTCGGATCCCGGGTGCGCACCGACACACTGCTTCTCCAGCCATGCTGAGGCCATGTCCCACATACAGCAACTAGAAGGATGTGCAGCTATGGCACACAGCTATCTACTGGGGCCTTGGAGGGGGGAAAAAAAAAAAAAAAAGGAGGAGGATTGGCAATAGATGTTAGCTCAGAGCCGGTCTTCCTCAGCAAAAAGAGGAGGATTAGCATGGATGTTAGCTCAGGGCTGATCTTCCTCAAAAAAAAAAAAACCAAAAAACTTCTGGGTAGAAATTACTTAGACTTATCTCTCTAACAGCCTGCCAATAAATCAAATAAATTAGCACTATCCAAAAACTTGTTTAGAAGAGGTTACTCGAATGAGTGATAAACCACGAAGAGAAGCCCTCACATGCATACACGCCACCTGAGTCTTACTCATTACAGTTTCCTATTTAATGGTTGGGCAATAGCGTAAGTATTGATGTGAAAAATATTTGAAATGCTATATAAGAAGCAAATAAAATATGTTGCAACAAACACGTATTTTTAAGAAGTAGAAAGTAATTTTTTATCCCCTCAATTTTCACATTAGACCTAACATTCCCTCTATAAAATCATGTACATTAATAAAAGTTCTACAAATAGTGATAGTAAAGACACTCTCTTTTCTCTTCTCAACATATTTGCTTTTCTCTGGAAACTATGCTCAAATGTGAAGACAGGCACCCAATGTCCAGGCCAGGGCTTTACTATAAGGCCATACCCTTCTGGCCAAAATCCAATTCTCTCTCTCATAAGTCTGTAACACTGAGCTTAGAAAGAGTGACTGGAATCCTTAATAATTGGAAATTTCATAAATATCTAAACTCTTGCTACTAAAATCCTTTCCCTTTCCATAGCTTGAGTGTTCAGCTTCTCCTAGGATTCTATGAGATACATTAATATCTTTCAACATTTCCTTTTATGCTTAAATAAGCCAAAGCTGGTCTCTGCTATTTGCAACCATAAGAAACAACTGAACTAACACAACGTTAAAACAAAGCTAATTTATCTATTAACGTAAGTTGGTTGGGACTTAATCATTTGAATTTCCCTTGGACTGTTCCAAGATCTTTGATCTTTTAAGTCTTGTTACAACACAATTCACAGGATTTCAAAAGGTGATGACTCAGGGTTACACAACGTTGTATTACTTCACTAGCACAGATTTTTTTTTTTTTTAATTAAGTACTTAAAACTTTTTATGACAGCATTAGGACTTAGAAGTGACCTTAAGAGATTCAAACAGTTTAATCCTCTAATTTCAACCCACTAAAGTCATCACTTCCCTCATTCCGCTTCCCTTCAGTCTAAAGAGCTTCCTTAGTACTTGACAACTTTCTTCACACCCTTCCTTAATATGAGCTCCTCTATCTATACATCTAAATATTCAGAGAGTTCTTTGTAGGTTGCCAGATTTAGCAAGTAAAAATATAGGACACCCAGTTAAACTTGAATTTGATAAACAACGTTTTTAATCTAAATATGTCTCAAATATTGCATGATGACTAAAAAACTATCTGTTATCTGAAATTCAAATTTAACTAGGCATATTGTATTGTATCTGAAAACTCTAGTTCTGTGGAGCTGAAGGAGTTGCCCAATAAGATCTATAGACTACCTATTCCCTTTACAACAGGAAACAGTGAATTAGGAGCAAAAGTTTAAGTTAGCTACACAATTATGACAGATTATTAGAGCTGAAGGGGACCTTGGAGATGGCTAGTCCAGTGTTCTCATTTTAAAGATTAGGGAAGATTGTCCAATGAAGATGAGTGACAACTGGGTTGGAGCATGAGACTAAAATACAAATGATGAGAGAGACTGCTGATTTTCATTTGCTTTTTTTCTAAAAACTCACACGAGAAAAGGAATTAGTATGGGAAAGAACAAGTCAACTTCATAGCTCCAAACAATATTCACATACCTGTCGCCTCAACAGTCATTTCTCGTTACTAAATGTCAACCAATAAAGCAAAACAACAAAATGAAACCAGTTAGAGATCACTCTTGTAAATGGAATAATTTAAGTAAATAAAATTACGTATATAAAGCTCCTGGTATAAGGCCCTTCTCCTCCCTGCCCCTGTTTACTTAGTTTAGAACACTAAAATGTTATAGGAGCGTCCTATCTGGTCTTACTATCTCCAAACTCTATAAATTATCCTCAACCGTGATATAAGAATAGCATTCCTAACATATCTCCCTCAAAAACATTCCAGTTAATAAACAATGACAAGATGTTCAATCACATTAAATGTCAAATTTCCAATGAAAATATTCCTAAATCAAATCACCTATAAATTCACCAAAAGAACTTTGGTGATTCATTCAGAACAAAAACACTCTGTAATAAATACAGAGTACATCCTAAGGGTATAAGCTAAGTACTTAGAAGTATCAAGTAGGGAGGACATTATTTCAAGCTGGGGTATTTAGAAAACCATAGAAGCAGCAGCATTTGAGCTAGAATTTGAAGGATATACAGTGTTTTGGTTGGTGAAGGTAGGAAGTTAAAGGAAATTTCAAGTAGAAAGAACTTCATCAACAAGGGCATGAAGGGGGGCCGGCCCCGTGGCTTAGCGGTTAAGTGCGCGCTCCGCTACTGGCAGCCCAGGGTTCGAATCCCGGGCGCGCACCGACGCACCGCTTCTCCGGCCATGCTGAGGCCACGTCCCACATACAGCAACTAGAAGGATGTGCAACTATGACATACAACTATCTACTGGGGCTTTGGGGAAAAAAAAAGGGAGGAGGATTGGCAATAGATGTTAGTTCAGAGCCGGTCTTCCTCAGCAAAAAGAGGAGGATTAGCATGGATGTTAGCTCAGGGCTGATCTTCCTCACCAAAAAAAAAAAAAAAAAAAACCTGACCAAAAAAACAAGGGCATGAAGGTAGTGGAAAAAATGCTTTACAACCTAGCCCGTTTTCCAACTGTATTCTTCTTTCTATTGTGCCCCAATAGGGGCAGAGATGCCAATCAAGCATCATTTCCAAGGTACAGCGTTAAGTTTCCTAGCTCCAAACCTCTGCTGAACCGTGCCCTCCCTTAATAGGGAACAAGTCTTGCAAAACTCTGCAACCCTCATATCACTTGCACAGTACAGAGTAATAATAATATTAGCTAAACCAACGTCCCTGTTTCCCTCAGCTTCTCTTCCCTGACGTAACATTCATTTCTTTCCCTCTCCTTCAAATCTTCCTAACTGACCAAACTAAAGAATACAATAATTTTATTCACTGATTAATATACAAAACAGATAAGGAGAAAATTCTCTTTAAAAACAAAGTTTCAACTTAAATCCCTGAACCAGTCTCTCCAATCCTCCCCTACCCCCTTCCCCCCACCTCTACTTCCCACTCCACACACCCTTTCCTCTTTGGGTTTGTGATTCTGCATAAAAATAAGTTTCCCTCCTAGTTTAGATTTTTTTTAAATAAACAGCAGTGACAGCAGGGATGGACTGTGCTTTCATCTATCTGAAACTTGCACAAAGAAGGCTTTGTGTTCATGCTGGGAAGAAGAAAAGGAGCAAAAGAGGAACAGAAGGGGAATTTGAAAAGAAATGGAAGATACACCTGGAGTCCAGCCTGTCTGCAGGAATAAGGGTTAGAAATACTTTAGTAAGCCATAGAAACAAAATTCCTGTATTTTAATGACTAAATTTGCAAAAATGGGCCCTTAAAAATAGCACATGTGCCGACACAGTAAATATTTTTCTTTTGTTAGCCAAAATTATAAATTATCCCTCAGAGAAGTGGAAATTACCTGATAATCAAGTCTTTAAAAAGTCTCTTATAATGGAACAACAACTTATTAATTGGAAAAGACATTCACCAGAAATGACATTATTGTAGTTTTAAAGGCTTACACAGATAACCTAAGGGAATCAAGAAAAATAACTAAAATTTAACACACTATTAACTAGAAGTCTAGACTCACAGTTTCATTTCAAGTATAGGAAATAAATACACGTTTTGAATACCACTTTATAAAGCAATACAATAAGTGATTACACTGGAGAAATCACAAATATAGGATGAATGAGGGGGAGAGATCTCCATGTTAAGCAAATAGGTACTTGTACTAAAATTTCTAGTGACAGCATCATGTCTGGACTCAAAAAGTGCTATATCTCCAACAAATAAGATGAAAGTGAAAATGCTGTACCCCAGGATTGGAAAATACTGAAAAACTAGCTCTACAATGTTATAAACCAATGTTACTTCAATAAACAAAAAATTAAAAAAAAAAAAAAATAGCTGTGATAATCACAAAGACACTAATATCAAAGCAAATGTAAATAATTTTGTATTTACTGTTTCATGAAATATGATTATAAAAATAGTGAAATTTAAATTATTTGATATAAATGCATGTATGCATGCATGCACAGGTAACTAAATTAATAAACAAAAGCAAGGCTATTTCATCTACATCACTGGATGTCTGGCCAATAAATTTTGGAAGTGATTTTTCTCATTGGGAAAAAGGGAGGCTGCCTTGGATTTACAATTTTTTTTTTTTTATTCCTTTTTTCTCCCCAAGGCCCCAGTACATAGTTGTATGTCATAGTTGCACATCCTTTCTAGCTGTTGTATGTGGGACACCGCCTCAGCATGGCCGGACAAGCGGTGTGTTGGTGCACGCCTGGGATCCGGACCCGGGCTGCCAGCAGCGGAGCGTGCGCACCTAACCCCTAAGCCACAGGGCCGGCCCCGAGGCTGCCTTGAATTTGAAATCAACTTACATTCAGACACAGTATTAAATTATAATAAAAAACCTTGTTCTTTGTCCTCCAGAATTTCCTGAGGGCAGTGCTGCATTCTGACTTGTAGAACTGTTTGCCCCTCCTGAAATGACTCCATGTTGTTGTTTCTGAGTTGATATTTCTTCTACATCCCTAACAGGGCATCTACTTCTAGATTCAGATTCAACTTTTATTGGAGATCTAGTCTTTACTATGAACCATGATAGATACTTTCATAAAGCACTTACACATTCATACAGACATTCAGCTGTATCATGGTTCACCAAAACCAAGTTTTGCTAGTAAAAGCCAGAAAACGAGGGTGAGAGATGGGATAGGAGAGAAAAAGGTAATCTGGTTCTTATGTAGGGTGACAAGGTGGCAGACCTTATTTTCCTCTTCCACAGCAGCATAATGTCAACCGATATGAAAGTTATAAATAATTCTTTAAGAAATTTAGCATTAAAAATTTTACTGAACCAAACTACCCTAAAACTCTACATTTTTGTTTCTGAAAGAGGGAGTTACGTACCTCTGCCTCTGCTGTCAACTGTATCTTCTTTGCTATCAAGTGTTTTATGTCAATCTGACCTAAGGAAAGAAAAAATGTAACTTTTAAGTTGATGGATATAGCCACCTACCAGCACTATTTAAATCAGGAAGTTGAAAAACAAACAAGCAAAAAAGGATGGCTATGTAAACTATGGTACAACCACAAAACATGACACAGCTCTTAAAAATGAAGCATGGGCAACATAAATAAAAGGAAATTTATACATAAAAATGCTAAGTAGAAAAAACCAAAACTCCTATATGTACACACAATAATTATAACTATATTAATCATATGATGCTGTAACATCCAATGCTAACAGTATGGAAAATTCGATTCTCTGAATGGATCCTGCAACTGTGACTACTAAAATGCACAAGCAACCACAGAAAAATCAGATAAACTGGACTTCATCAAAATTTTTTAAAAACTTTTTTGCTGAAAAGGACACCACCGAGAAAGTAAAAAGACAAACTCACAGAATGGGAAAAAACATTTGCAAATCTCATCAGGAGCTTGTATCCAGAATATATAAAGAACTCATACAACTCAATAACAAAAAGACAAATAATCCATTTTAAACATAGGCAAAGTATCTGAACAGACATTTCTCCAAAAAAGATATACAAATGGCCAATACCACATACAAAGATGTTCAACATCACTGACCATGAGGGAAATGCAAATCAAAACCACAGTGAAACATCACCTCACACCCACTATGATGGCTAGAATCAAAAACACATAACCAGTGCTGGCCACTGTGTACCTGAAACTTACACAATGTTATATGTCAGTTATATCTCAATAAGGGGGGGGGGGCAGTGTACATGCAGGAAACTTGGAGAAGAGTGTTATTTCAGGGACTGGATATGATAGCTCTTCTGTAATGCAATTAGAGAAATGTTTACAAACACTTGTAACAATAATGTTTTTAAGAGTGGTACCCGCTTGGTACGACTAAAACAGAGTTTAAGTGGGGGGAAAGTGTTGGTCAGAACGTGGAGAAATTAAGACTCTCTTGACATCGCTGGTAGGAATGTAAAGTGATGCAATGGTTTAAAAAACAGACTGGAAGTTCCTCAAAAGGCTACACACAGAACTACTATACAGAGACCCAGAAATTCCACTCCTAGGAATATACACAAGAGAAATGAAACCATGCCCACCCAAAAACTTGTACATGAATGCTTATAGCAGTATTATTCATAATAACAGAAAGTGAAAACAATTCAAATATCCATCAACTGATAAACAGACTAAAAGAATGTGGTCTATTCGTATAACGGAATATTATCCAGCAATAACAGGAGAGAAACATTGATACATGCTATAACATGGATGAAACCCGAAAATATCATGCTAAGTGAAAGAAGTCAGTCACAAAAGACTATATATTCCATGATTCCACTCACATGAAATGTCCAGAATAGACAACTCAAGAGAGAGAGACAGAAGAGTGGTAGTTGCCTGGGGATGCGGATAGGAGTGGGGGGAATCAGAAATGACTGCTAACGGGTACAAGGTTTTTTTGGGGGGGTGGGGAGAGTAGGGAATGATGAAAATATTCTAAAATTCATCGTGTTCTAACTTTCTTGTTCTGAAAGATTCCTTTTTATATATTAAGTCACAATAATGTAGCTTATTTAATTTGATTAATTGAGGTATTAGTTAAGCAATTATTAATCTGACTTGAGAATCTTTTTTCATGATTTTAAAGAAAAATTAGATTTTAAAGGTATTAAAATGTTTTTATGAGAATTTGTTGCTCTGTATGACTTCCATATACATTGTATTTTGTGATTTACTACTGTCACAGATTTGTAGACAATTTCTTATTTTCATACTGAATCATGGTACTATTATAATTTAAGCAAGCAGCTGGAGTAATTAAGTCTGGCCTTTTAATAAATTATGGGTAGAGTTCATTTTGAATGCAATTTGCCTGTATTCATAAATGAGTTTGTCTTCATACATAGTATCTTACATAATAACCTAGCTAGATTTTAGCTCTTGCTGTATTTATTAAAAATTTTTAAAGTTTTTCTTTGGCAAAACATTCATAGCTTAAAGCAACATTTTTAATATAATTAAAAAAGTAAGTGTCAGGGCCAGCCCTGTGGCGTAGTGGTTGGGTCTGGCACACTCCACTTTGGCGGCCCAGGTTCATGGGTTTGGATCCCAGGTGCGAACCTACACCACTCGTCCAGCCACCCACAGACAAAATAGAGAAAGACTGGCACAGATGTTAGCTCAGGGCTAATCTTCCTCAAGCAAAAAAAGAGGAAGATTGGCAACAGATGTTAGCTCAGAGTGAATCTTCTTTACCAAAAAGAAAAGTAAGTGTTAATGCAAAAGTTAATATCCACCCTCCTAAACTTGGTGCCCATTAACAGTGGCTTACACTGCTCATTTTGCTTGCCAAAATAGTCTTAGTTACTGGAACTTCTTGTTAAGGTTAGATTTGTCTTTTGAGTTATGGAATTTTATCAGAATTCACTTAAGTATAACACAGACTTAGTGATATTGAAATAGTACCTCTTTAATTTCTATATTTTTTTCAAAGTGTATCTTCCAATACCATAGTATCTTCTTACGGAAAAGGAATTTTATAATCTAATAGTAAATATCCTTATTTTACCTTTTCAATTGAAACGTCTACTATACCATGGGAACCAACAAATATCAGACATCATGTGTACAGACCTTCTGCACAGATAAATGAAAGAGAACAGAATGAGTGCTGAAACATGCAATGCAAAAGACTACAACTTCTAATTTGCTTTGTCTTTGCAAAAAACTATGATAATGTAACTTTTTATCATTTTAGTAGTACTGTTTAATGAGTATTTATATTTTCTCATCTATTCTTCATGGTAATAATTTACTTGAGTATTTTTATTTCAGTATAACAATTGCTATTGTATATTATGCTATTGTATATTATGCCTAAAAGAGGGCACTCAAATTTATAAGATACGTAATTTCCCAGAAATATTTACTTTGCCAGAATGAACTCTGGGGGCATATTTGGGCTAATTTAAATTTAATAACTCTCTCTCTTCCCCTTATTCTAAAAGTAATCTTCATTACAGGAAATTAAAAACCCAAATCCCCTCCCCCAAAAAAGGTTCACCCGTTATCCTATGGTGTTCAAGTAACTAACATTAATATTCTGGTAAATACCATTTGTCCTTTTACTTTAGCAAATATACATACTATAAATATACATATTAAAAATAGACTCTATGCATACTGTTTGTAACCTTTTTTCACTTAATATCTCATGAACATCTTTCCATGTCACTTCGTATCCTGCTACATCATTTTTATTGGCCTATTATTCTGTTTTTATGCCTGAGATATAATTTATTTAATCCTCTATTGGACATTTAGACTATTTATGTCTTTTCACAATACTTCACTTGGAAAAAAGGCATGGAGAATGAGAAGGTCCAAAATGTATCTAATGAGAGCTCTATACGGAGGGACAAAATTTGAAGTGATAATGGCTGAGAACTTTCCAGAATTGTTGAAAGATGCCAATCCTCAAAGTAAGGTCATAGAATCCTAAGCAGGGTAAATAAAAATCTAGGCTTAGATATTAGATTTATCATAGTGAAACTGTGTAATACAGAGATTTAAAAAAAAAAAAAAAAAAAAAAAAACCTCTTAAAAGAACCCAGAAAGAAAGTATCATCTACAAGAGAACTGCAATTAGGCTGGGTGCCTGACTTATCAACACCAACAACAGAAGCCAGCAGAGAGTGGAATAATATCTTCAATTGTTGATAGTGATTGCATTTATGACTGGGAAGGAGGCTAGAGGTCATATCATGAAGAGCCTGTGTATCATAACAAGGGCTCTGAGGAAACTAAGAACTTTAAGCAGGAAAATAACTGATCTGATATTGGAAAGCCCAATCTCTGGCAGGAGAGGATGAGAAGGACCATATAATAGAGAAATGCAATAAATCCAGACAAGAAATGATGTTGTCATAAACCACAATAGCAATGAGAATGGATAGGAGAGGATACATTTTGAAGATATTCACAAATTGGTAACTGATGAGGTGAGAAATATGAGGGTAAGACAAATATTTGATTTTTCTATAAATTGTAAGAATACATTTTTTTATTTAATTCTCTACTATCTATGATCAGACCATAGTTTCATAAATAAGCTATTATTTCATAAATAAATGAATACAGAAGCTTCTTCTCTTCAACTAATTCAATTACCATGGGGGGATGGGGAAGAAAACATTGCAAAAGATTAATTCTTACTACTTGTGCATCACTTCCAAAAGGAATCTGTCTATCCACAAATAACATAACCACCATTACACACTGGCTTTGACAAGTCAGGGACTGGGAAACAGGTAAAGAGTGTTTTTCCTCACACATAGACTACAGCCTCTGAAGCCCCCACTCAAAATGACACTAAAGTTATGTAAGTGGAAGAAAAATATATTAAAAATCAATTCATTTTCCTTCACCTTAAAATTAACTTTATACAATATTCAAAAGAAAATTTTTTTACTTTCTTGCTACCCAAAAATTTAAAAACTAAATGTCAAAAAAGCCAAAAGAATAATACCCTAAAAGCTGACATGCAATGATTTAAAGAACTATGTACAGACATCCGACCACGTAAGTCAACTCAAGGCTTCTAAATTTCTAAAACATTGACCCTGAAATAGTGATAAGCCAGGACTGAGGGTTATGCAATTTCTGAAATATCTGGGTCCACTAATATAACTGATAACTGAGCATTAACTGATAATATCTAATTAGTAGATCCAAGGAGAAATCCTTAAGGAGAGCTACTCTAGATTTTGTTTTCTCCTAACCCTCTGATCTCCAAAACATCAGGCTTGCAACATTTATCTTCACGTACACTACTTAACACTTATAAAGTCTACTACACTTGACTGGAATATTTAAAATTCACTCCTTGATGTATCAAAAATCTTATTTTAACCAGTTTTAATGAAGATCTTTCTAAAATCATTACATGCTTTACCACCTTAAAAAAAACACAGAGACTGTACCGTATATAATCTTTATGCCAAATAAAAGTGATCATCCATTGTACTGTGCTATTGTAGTGATACCTTTAATAAAACTGAAATGAGAGCAACCGGGCCCACACTAAACAGCTCCAGAGAGTTATGCCTTTCCACCTGGGTTGCTTCTTCATGGCTTTTCACCAAATCTCTTCCTGCAACAATCCTATTTTTATACAACTATGCCAAATTTACTGCCAATGTTACCCAGAAGGAAGAGACAAATAACCAAGCACTTTAAATTGGTAACTCATTTATTCATTCAATTATATCCTCATTCATTAAATAAAAACCCAGTGAGGACCCAATATATACAGGGTACTAGGCATATATTTCAAACCCTTCACTTAGGATCTCAGGAGAAATTTGCAAACATAGATAATTACAATACACAGAAGGGCTGTGAGAGCATGCGGGTGGAGGGAGGTTTTGCAGAAAAAGTCAATATTTTAGCTGAATCTCAAATGATAAAGAAAAATCATGGTGAACAGGCACTAGAAAGAAAGATTATAGCATGGAGACTTGTAAGGATGTAAGGACTCGGGTTTTTGTTTTGTTTTTTTTTTCCCCAAAGCCCCAGCAGATAGTTGTATGTCATAGTTGCCCATCCTTCCAGTTGCTGCACGTGGGACGCAGCCCCAGCATGGCTGGAGAAGCGGTGCATTGGTGCGCCCCCGGGATCTGAACCCGGGCCACCAGCAGCAGAGCGTGCGCACTCAACCGCTAAGCCACGGGGCCGGCCCTGTAAGGACTGGGGTTTGCTGGGACTTGAACCTGGGTCAAATGCCTCTAGGTGCCAAGCTCTCTTTGCTTTACAATACTGTACTTATTAGGCTTTTGTCTAATGGTAGCTTTTATCTGCTTATTTTCAAAGTTATCAGTTACTTTCTCATCAGTGCTGTCCAACAGAAATATAATGTGAACCACATATGTATTTTTAAATTTTCTAGGAGCCACATTAAAAAGTAAAAAGAAACAGGTGCAAGTGAGTCTTTAAAATGTAATACGTATTTTACAATTACAGAGTTATCTTAATTTAGACTAGCCACATTTCAAATGCTCAATGGGACCATATTGAACAGGGCAGTTCCGGTGGCTACTACACTGAACAGTGTAGTTCCAAATCAGGAGTAAGCAAATTTATTCTGTAACGGGCCAGACAGTATTTTAGGCTTTGTGGGTATTTTAGGCATATGGTCCAAAAGCACTAGAGACACAAGCAAATGAACGTGGCTGTTTGCCAACTCCTGTTCTAGATGGCTGAATTTACCATAAATCTGGCTGACAAATAAATGTGCATGTACATCTGACATGTATGTAATTTCAAATTTTAAATTTTCATTACACATCATTTCATACACATCATTTTTTATAATCTAACATAACTATGGTGAACATTGTTGGTTGCTTCCCCAACAAGAGCACGTGTTTCATTCCCCTCGCCAGAGACTGATTTAAGAATGGGCCTAAGGACCAGCCTGGTGGCGTAGTGGTTAAGTTCATGAGCTCTGCTTCAGTGGCCCAGGGTTAACAGGTTCAGATCCTCGGGGCAGACTTATGCACGCATCCCACGTATAAAGTAGAGGAAGATGGGCACAGATGTTAGCCCAGGGCCAATCTTCCCCAGCAAAAAGAGGAGGACTGGCAACGGATGTTAGCTCAGGGCTGATCCTCCTCACCAAAAAAAAAAAAAGAAGAAGAAGAATGGGCATAAGTATTGGCAGCATAAAAATGACCCCCTCAAGCTAGTTTACTGATAAGAATTTAAAGAGGGCCTTTTTATAAAGGTGTGGGCAGAGATTAAGAAAAGCAACAGGGGGGCCGGCCCTGTGGCTTAGCGGTTGAGTGCACGCGCTCCACTACTGGCAGCCCGGGTTTGGATCCCAGGCACGCACTGACGCACTGCTTCTCCGGCCATGCTGAGGCCACATCCCACATACAGCAACTAGAAGGATGTGCAACTATGACATACAACTATCTACTGGGGCTTTGGGGGAAAAAAAAGGAGGAGAATTGGCAATAGATGTTAGCTCAGGGCCGGTCCTCCTCAGCAAAAAGAGGAGGATTAGCATGGATGTTAGCTCAGGGCTGATCCTCCTTACAAAAAAAAAAAGAAAAGCAACAGGGGCCGGCCCCGTGGCACAGCGGTTAAGTGCTCTCGCTCCACTGCTGGCGGGGGGCCCGGGTTCGGAGCCCGGGTGTACACTGATACACCACTTGTCAGGCCATGCCATGGCAGCGTCCCACATAAAGTGGAGGAAGATCGGCACGGATATTAGTTCAGGGCCAGTCTTCCTCAGCAAAAAGTGAAGGATTGGCATGGATGTTAGCTCAGGGCTGGTCTTCCTCACAAAAAAAAAAAAAAAAGAAAAGCAACAAAGGATGATGTGGAATTCTGGAGCTAGTAACAAACATCAGGAAAGCTGAAAGGGCAAAGGAGGGAAATGGTTAAGGAAACCCAAAGAGAACTCCTTGACGAGAACTACGAGACAGGAGTGATGGTTACCTAGGACAGAGGGAACCTAAATCATAAACACACTCACCTTACTCTCTGCCCTTGGATCTCCTACCAGTGCCCCTCCAACCCCTGCCCCATGACCACACCCTACCAGAAACCAGTGATACAGTCCGTAAGGTCAGCCTCCCAGGGCACAAAGTAGGGCAGAAAAGAGTAGAGGCAAAATGAAGACAGCTAGCATAATTTGTAATCTAATTCTGGTGGATGAGACATGAGAAGTCTGTTGGTGAATTTCTAGGAAAAGTTTCGTTGCTCTAGAGAGAAACATAGGGAAACAGTTTCTCTTCTTCTCATGGAAACTGTTCTTTTGCTTTACCAGTTTTCCTACCCAGCCTAGTTACTAACCCTGTCATTATTTCTATCCTTCCCTCAACGTCACCGCCAATTTCCTGGATCCACCAGGCCACATCCCAACCCCAGACATTGCCTGCTATCTGCTTTCTCTGATTTCTAATTGCCATGCACTACAGAAATAAATAAGAAAATGGGCCCACTATCAACTGATGGTGTCAAGTCTTAACCAGGCCTGCAATAAAAAACGAAATCTTTCCCTTTGCCTCTCGATGAATTTCTTCTGTAACAGTGCTCACAAAAGTAGTTCCAAACATTTTCCACCTTCTTCAAGTCCCGGCCCAACCAAGCAACCTTCAGTTGATCACATAGGGTACCAACTCCTTAAATGTCTTTCTTAATTTTCACTATCTTTAGTCCTCTTCTCCATTGTTCCTGTGTCAGAGGAAGGGGTAGCCCATCTCATTTCAAGACTAATCCTTTAAACTACTGCCTTGATCCTTCCCTTTTCCTTTGAGAAACTGTTCAAATTGCTCTCAAATCATTGAGCCATTTATATTTTCCACATTTACATTCACAGCCAAGCTATTCTTGAAAGATTTTTCTGAAATTATGATACAGAGGTCATCAGTCATACTCAAAATTAAATCTGTGGTTTTATAAACATTTATTTGTCAAGTGTTACATATTTATTTAACGTTTTAGAAACAAATATGTAACTGAACATCAAATCTATGACTTCATAAAATCTTGTCACTTTTAAATTACATAATAAATATGGTAGAGAGATAATGGCAAAATTACAAATATCTGAAATTTGGGAAACAATGTTTTAAAACAAACAACTGCCCTTTCCAACGAACCTCTTACTCTTCATGACTCCACCATGCTATTCTTTTCTTTTTAATATAAAATGTCCTAGAAAAGTGATTTACACTTCCTATCTTCACTTTCTCACTAGCAATTAATTCCCAACCCCTTTCTGCAACTCTTCTCTTTCTGGGGTCACTATGGCCTCCAAATTTCTAAATCCTCATCCTTGTTAAACTTGCTGCAAATTTCAACATTTATTAAGTATTTATCATACATCATCTCATTTATTGTTTAAAATAAACCAGTGAGATTGAAGCCAGATGCCTGAGGATTACTGTAAATATTCAATAAGAACATGGTTACCCTTCAACCTTGTTCCCAATGCAGACACAGACATAAAGAAGTTAATCTTCTTAATCTGCTGTTTTCTTGTTTAACCTGAGGGGGTGACTCAAGGGTCACAAGGATTTATGAACTTCTTTTGCAGACAAAAAAGAACGCCTTTAGGGGCCACCCAGTGGCGCAAGCGGTTAAGTGCACACGCTCCGCTGCTGTGGCAGCGGGGGTTCACAGGTTTGGATCCCAGGTGCGCACTGACGCACCGCTTGTTAAGCCATGCTGTGGCGGCGTCCCATATAAAGTGGAGGAAGATGGGCATGGATGTTAGCTCAGGGCCAATCTTCATCAAGAAAAAAGGGGAGGATTGGCATCAGCTGTTAGCTCAGGGCTAGTCCTTCTCACAAAAAAAAAAAAAAAAAGGCTTTAAGGAAGTTCCGATCACCAGATAACTAGCCCCCAGCTACCCTTGAGGCCCAGAAGACTGATTGCCCAAGGGCTTACCTGGAGTGAAAGAAACATGGATTTCCCCTTTGTTTCTCTGAAACTCCTCCCTCCAAGCCCCTTAGCTCTACAAAGACCCCCTGCTTTTTGCTTTCATTAAAGCAGATTTGAGAGAACCTATCCTCCCTGCCTTCTAGTTTTGACCAATTCGAATAAATCTTTCTCCATCTCCAAGCATGTCTCAGTGATTGGCTTACTGCGCATAGGGCACAGGAACTTGAGATTAAGAGGTTCAGTATCAAGATAAGCAAGATACTTGAGATTATTTCTACTTTAAAAATAGAGAAACTAAGACTGAAAGAAATTAAAATCTCACCCACAGTACATGGCCAGTAAGCAACCGAGCCTGAATTTAAATCTGTTATCAAGGCCTACGTATAGTGACCAAATTCCTAAAGATGACTAATAACCATTTTTTCAAGTTTCAGTTCTTTCAATGAACATTTTCTTTGTCTCCTGTGGCAAGTACAGAATTAGCTAATGCACGCGTAGGCTCTGACATAGCATAGGTTTTTATTCCCTAAACAAGTTCAAACTCATTTTAAAATCCTGATTATTTTCTAAAAAACTCTCACTGATCATGCCTTAGAACACCTACATCCTGGCCTCGCCTTGCTCTCCCACAGACATATAAGTCATGTGAAAGTCACCTTTATGTCCATAGGATGGTTGGGTTTAGTGTTCCTTGAAAGAGTCAATCATTTAGCAATCTTAAAAGCAAAAGGAGAGATAAGATAGCTCCACTGACCTTAAAAATCTTCCAAAATTCTCAACTAATCACATGCCTGCACTACTGTGGAAAATGGAATCTGAACTAGAAATGAGTACATAAATATTCCTACAGAAAGGAGATTTAATAGATAATGTTGAAACAACTGGCTAGCCATTTTGCAAAACTATAAAATTAGATCCCTAATACTTATTATTCAAAATAAATTTCAGATGGATCAAATATTTGAATCCAAAAAAACATAAAAGTAAGTAAAAAATTCATCTGTTTTCCTTTTTCATAATTTTGGATGATTTCTAAGCATGACAAGAAATCTAAAAGCAGTAAAAGAATACTTTATTACATAAAAACTAAACATGGCAAGGTGCACCATAACCAAAGTCAAAAGACAACTAGCTAGTTAAAAAATATTCACAGTGCATGACAGTCAAAGGATTAATTTCCCTAATATAGAAAGAGCTCTTAAAGAAAAATAATAGCCACCAGATAGGGAACAAAAACGGGCAAAGGATACGAACAAGGCTTTTAAAGAAAAAATATGTAGGAGGCTGGCTCGGTGGTGCAAGTGGTTAGGTGTGTGCGCTCCACTTCGGCAGCCCGAGGTTCGCAGGTTCGGATCCCGGACACGCACCGCTGCACCGCTTGGTAAGCCATGCTGTGGCGGCGTCCCATATAAAATAGAGGAAGATGGGCACGGATGTTAGCTCAGGGCCACTCTTCCTTAAGAAAAAAGGCGAGGACTGGCACCACTTGTCAAGCCATGCTGTGGCAGCTTCCCATATAAAGTGGAGGAAGATGGGCATGGATGTTAGCCCAGGGCCAGTCTTCCTCAGAAAAAAGAGGAGGATTGGCAGATGTTAGCTCAGGGCCAATCTTCCTCACAAAAAAAAAAAAAAGCTCTCCACCTCACTTGTAACTTATGAGAACGAATTTATGCTATATGCTATACTGTTTTTCACCCACCAAATTAGCAAGTTTAAAAAAAGATTGGTAACATATATTGGCAAGAGTATAGGGAAACAACATAGATGGGAGTGTAAACTGGTACCACATTTTTAAAAGGAAATTTAGCAATATCTAAATTTTAAATGCAAAAACTCTTTGATTCAGCAATTTCATTTTTAAGAATGTATCCTACAAGTACACTAGCACAAGTAGGCAAGGATACTGTTTCAAGGATGTTCTCTGCAGCACTGTTTATAATATTGAAACCCTGGAAACAATCTAAATGCCCATCAATAAGGGATGAGTTAAATAAATTGCCAAGCATTTGTGCAATGGAAATACCACACAAATACTTTTAAAAGAATTACACTTACATATACTGAATAAAAAGATGTTTAAGATTTACTAAGTTAAGAAAAAGCAAATTGCAGAAGATATCCCAAATATAATCCCACAGGTAGAAAAAAAAGCATGATTACTTGGGGGAAGGAGAATTATTATTTTATGACTTTCTACTGTGTTTGAATTTTTTCAATGAGTATATATTACTTTAAATTTAAAAATTTATAAGCAATTTGTTTTTTAATGACATCCAACTATCTTGTGTTTCTTCTATAGATTAGAACAAGGACTGATGGAAGAGGAAAAGCTGCAACTTATTTAGCAAGAGGACAACGGATTGAGATTTTTAAAGGTGTATTATCGGAAATGTACAAAAGCAATAAATGGACATACCAATCACAATTGGTCTATAACTTTTTTAAAGCTATAGATTTCTAATCCATAATCAAAATAATCCAGGACATATATTACTCAACCAGAGTTAACTTTGGTTTATTTTTATCACCACCCCTGTATCAACTATATGGGTCGCCCATATATGCAATAAGAGAATTAAACTTTTACAACATCATATGATCTTATTTTAAAATCAAAAGATATAACGGGGAACTATAAAGCCACCTTAAGATCTGGGACAGAAGAGTTGCCAGCATCATCAATGAGAAAATAAAATACCTTAATGAACCTAGTGCTGTATAGCCATATACAGTGCTTTGATACTTGCTCTCCTAAGTTTTGCAAGAGGGAAGCTAAGCGCTGACAGGATATAGTCATCCACACAGGTAGGTAGTCAGTCAAAGACTACATACACAGTAAGACTTCAAGTCCTATCCTCTGACTTCCTCTTGCCTTTCCAATTTTGTCTTCCTATCCGTGAAAACAAACCACAAATCCATCTGTACTATCTCCCCCCAACAATCCCCTCTAAAAGCAAACAAAACACCATACACATAACACTGTACTGTCTTAAACTCCACGGCTTTGCAAACTTAGACCTTCCCTCTGCCTTGAGAGCTCTCTCCCAGCCTCTTCTTCAAAGGCCAAATTCAAATTCTACCTCTTCTGTGAGACACTTCCCTCCATTCTAAAGCAAGTACCCCTCACCCCCTTGGACTCCTATACCATTTAGTTATGATAATTTACTTAACTCCTATTTATAACACAGGACTGTTTTCTGCTTTGGTATCTATCTTATTCACCTAAACCTCCCTACTATCAAACCTGGTACACTGCCTTATAAATAGATCAAAGGTGTTTGACACTAGATTAACCTGTTGGCTGGAAGGCAGTAAACCAGACTTGAACCTCAGATGCATGTGTTTCATGTAAGAGCATAATTAAATGACTTCTAAGAGCAATTCTTATTCTAAGAGCCTAGAATTCCAAAATTAAACTTTTGATAAAGTTATTAAAACTATCTAGATTCCAGAATATTCTTTATACAACAAAGAAAAGATTAAAAAATACAAGCTCTTCCCTCAAATTTTCGTCCCTCAATTTTTCTAGCAACTACACCTTAAAAAATATCATCAAGGGGCCGGCGGGGTGGCGCAAGCAGTTAAGTGTGCGTGCTCCACTGTGGTGGCCCGGAGTTCGCCGGTTCGGATCCCGGGTGCACACCGACGCACCGCTTGGTAAGCCATGCTGTGGCGGCGTCCCATATAAAGTGGAGGAAGATCGGCACAGACACTAGCCCAGGGCCAGTCTTCCTCAGCAAAAAAAAAAAAAAAAAAAAAAAAGAGGAGGATTGACAGATGCTAGCACAGGGCTGATCTTACCAAAAATATACATATATCATCGAGTTGATTTTATAATATTTTCCCTAATAGAACATTTTTACAATTTTTGGTTACATTCCCACTCCAGGGCTTGGCAACATATAGAGATAAGACCAGGAAGAATATCTCATCAGAAGCAAAAGACAATTATAGGCCTCCTTTTCTTTCAAAATAGTCAAGTTATGCTTCATATTCCATTATTTAAAAATGAAGGTACCCTTTTTTTTTTTTTGTGAGGAAGATCAGCCCTGAGCTAACATCCATGCTAATCCTCCTCTTTTTTCTCAGGAAGACTGGCTCTGAGCTAACATCTACTGCCAATCCTCCTCCTTTTTTTCCCCAAAGCCCCAGTAGATAGTTGCATGTCATAGTTGCACATCCTTCTAGTTGCTGTATGTGGGACGCAGCCTCAGCATGGCCAGAAAACCAGTGCGTCGGTGTGCGCCCAGGGTCCGAACCCGGGCCGCCAGTAGTGGAGCACGCGCACTTAACCGCTAAGCCACGGGGCTGGCCCTGAAGGTACCCTTTATGCCTGGGAAACACTGTACTCAAATAATTTTTAGCAATTCTCCTAAACACAAATTTGCCTCAAATACATTACACCCCAGAAAAAAATAATCATTGACAATATTTTGTTTGCCCTCTTAGAATTTGAAACATTTTCAGGATTATGTTTTAGCACAATTCTTGTTTTAAAAAAGCTAAAAAGCTGTCAAAGAAAGTATCAGGTATACAGTATCTCCCATTTCTTTTGACTAATCTTCCTGTGATGAATTAAGATATTCAAACTCATTCTTTTGACCTTAAAAGCTATAAAAAGTATTAATTTATATTCAATAACTTTATTGCTGCTAGTAATTATGTTATGTCTCACTGTACAAAGCATTTTTCAAGTAAGCAGAATTTTTTCTCTCTCAAAATGCCATATAGTTTATTCAAAAGGTCACATCATCCATGACTGAAAAACGGTGGAGGAACAGGCACTCTCATATTGCCACTGGGAGTGGAATATTTCCAGAGGGCAATTTGGCAATTCCTAACCAAAAACTCTTATAAATATGCATTCCCCTTGACCTAAAAACAATTTCGAGGAATGTATCCAAGGAAAAATCATAAACCCTTGAACTTTTGCTTATCTGTATTTTCTAAAATAAACATGTTTTGCTTTCATGGTAAGAAAAAAAATGTACTCTCAACTTCCTCAGCTGATCAAGGCTCTATGTGGACTGGCCAGTTTTATCATTAGATGCCTATATTGGGTGAAGGGGCAAGATCACAGAATAACAACAATACTAACTTTTTTTCACATATTTTTGCCAAGAGACTCTCAAAATTTGTTACAAAAGGCATGTTGTTCTCTATGTTCAGATATTTACGTATGTATCTCAAAGAACAGTGAAACTGAATAGAACTAAAGTATATTAATTTAGTTAATATTTGTAAAACACTTAAAACAGATAAATCTGTTAGTGGTTATCATTATTACTATATTAATTAATTAGCTATTAAATGAACAAAGCAGCAAAATAAAAGGTAATCAAGAATAAGTACCATCTGTGAATTAGAAAAAGGTCAGGAACTACCTCAACCTGATAAAAGGCATCTACAAAAATCCACAGTTAACATAATTAACGGAAGGATTGAAAACTTTCTCCCTAAGATCAGGAACAAGACAAAGACGTCCACTCTTGCCAATTCTATTCAACACTGTACTGGAATTCTAGCAAATGCAATGAGTCAAGAATGAAATAAAAGGCATGCAGACTAGAAACAAAGTATAACTAAATCTTATTTGCAGATGGCATGATCTTGTATATAGAAAATAATACAAAACTCACACACAAAAAACTATTAGAGCGGCCGGCCCCGTGGCTTGGCGGTTAGGTGCGCGCGCTCCGCTGCTGCCAGCCCGGGTTTGGATCTTGGGCGCGCACCGACGCACCACTTCTCCAGCCATGCTGAGGCCGCATCCCATATACAGCAACTAGAAGGATGTGCAACTATGACATACAACTATCTACTGGGGCTTTGGGGAAAAATAAATAAATAAAAATTATTAAAAAAAACTATTAGAGCTAATAAATGAGTTCAGCAAGGTTGCAGGATACAATTTCAATATACAAAAAGCAGCTGCATTTCTATACAGCAGCAACAATTGGAAAATGAAATTAAGAAAACAATTCCATTTACAATAACATCAAAAGGAGCAAAATACTTAGGGATAAATTTAACAAAAAAAGTGTAAAACATATTCTGAAAGCTATAAAACATTGTTGAAAGAAATTAAAGAAGACCTAAATAAACGGAAAGACATCCCATGTTCATGGATTGCAAGACCTAATATTGTTAAGATGGTATATTAGTTTCCTGTGGTTGTAACAAATTACCACAAACTTGGTGACTTAAAATAACAGAAATTTATTCTCTCACAGTTCTGGAGACCGAGTTGAAATCAAAGTGTCACAGCAGAGCCACATTCCCTCTGGAGGCTCTAGGTAGACCAGTCCTTGCTCTTTAGCTTCTGGCAGCTGCCAGCACTCCTTCGCTTGTGGCCATAGCACTCCAATCTTCAGGCCAGAATCTATAAATCTCTCTTGGCTCCATCTTCACATCACCTTCCACTGTATGTGGTCAAATCTCCCTCTGCCTCCCACTTATGATACATGTGACTGCATTTAGGGCCCATGAGGATATTCAGGATAATTTCATCTCAATATTTTCAACTTAATTATATCTGCAAAGACTCCCCTGCCCCCTTTTCTTGCCATATAAAGTAGGATTCACAGGTTTCAAGTTTTATGACCTTTTGGGGGAGGGGGTATTTTTCAGCTTGCCACAGATGGCAGTACTCCTGAAGCTGATGTGGATATCCACATGCAAAAGAACGAAGCTGAATCCTTATCTTATACCATATACAAAAATTAACTAAAAATGAATTACTGACCTAAATGTAAGACCCAAAACTATAAAACTCCTAGAAGAAAACATAGCAGAAAAGTTTCATGATATTGGGCTTGGCAATGATTTCCTGGATATGACACCAAAAGCACAGGCATCAAATGCAAAAACAGATGAATGGATCATATCAAACTTAAAAACTTCTGTGCATCAAAGGACACAATCAAGAGAGTGAAAAGGCAACCTAAGGCATGTGGGAAAATATTTGCAAATCATATGTCTGATAAGAAGTTAATTTCCAGAATATAACCCCAAAAGTCAACTCAAGAACTCCTACAACTCAAGAAAAAAACAACCCAACTGAAAAATGGCCAAAGGACATGAATGGACATTTCTCCAAAGAAGACATACAAATGGCCAACAGGTATATGAAAAGGTGCTCAATATCACTAATCATTAGAAAAATGCAAATCAAAACCACAATGAGGTATCAACCCACATCCATTAGAACGGCTACTATTTAAAAAAAAGACAAAGAAAATAACAAGTGTTGGTGAGGATGTGGGGAAACTGGAACCCTTGTGCACCACTGGTGGGATTGTAAAATGGTGCAGCCGCTATGTAAAACTGTAAGCCAGTTTCTCAAAAAATTAAAAATAGAACTACCGCACAATCCAGCAATCGTACTTCTGGGTATATATCCAAAAGAATGGAAAGCAGAGTCTCAAAGAGATATTTTGTATACCTACATTCATAGTAGCAGCATTATTCACAATAGCCAAGAGATGGAAGCAACTCAAAAGTCCATCAGTGGATGAATGGTAAAGAAAATGTGGTATATACATATAATGAAATATTATTCAGCCTTAAACAGAAATGAAATCTTGTCACATGCTACAACATAGATGAACCTTGAAGACATTATGCTAAGTGAACTAAGCCAGTCACAAAAAGACCAATACTGTATGATTCCACCTATATAAGGTATCTAAAGTAGTCAGATTCACAAAAACAGAAAATAGAACGGTGGTTACCAGGGGCTGCGGGAAATGAGAAGTTGTGTAATGGATACAGTTTTGGTTTTACAAGATGAAAAAGTTCTGGAGATCTGTTGCACAACAAAATGAATATACTTAACATTACTGAGCTGTACATTTAAAAATGGTTAAGATGGTAAATGCTGTTATGTATGTTCTTACCACAATTAAAAATTTTAAATATAATAATTTTTAAATGGGCAAAGGACTTAGCCACTTCTCCAAAGAAATACAAATGGCCAATAAGCACATGAAAAAATGCACATCACTAACCATTAGGGAAATGCAAATCAAAACTACAATGAAATTTATTACCTCACACTTGTTAGGATGGCTACTATCAAACACACAGAAAATTACAAGTGTTTGGAAGGATGTGAAGAGATTAGAACCCTCGTGCACGGCTGGTGAAAATGTAAAGTAGTGCAACTGCTGTGGAAAACACTGTGGGGGTTCCTCAAAAACTTAAAAATAGAATTGCCATATGATCCAGCAATTCCACTTCTGGTTATATACCTGTAAGAACTGAAAGCATGGTCTCAAAGAGATATTTGTACACTCACCTTCACAGCAGCATTATTCACAATTGCCAAAAGCAGAAGCAACCCAAGCGTCCCTCGATGGATGAATGGATAATTAAAATGTGGTATATACATACAATAGGATATTATTCAGTCTTAAAAAGGAGGAAAATTCTTATTTTCTTTAGTGTGATTAAGAACTCTTAACATAAGAGCTACCCTCTTAAAAATTTTTAAGTACACAGTACAGTACTGTTAACTTATAGGCACAATATTGTACAGCAGATCTCTATAGCATATGCATCTTGCATAACTGAAACTTGAGTCCCTTTGAACAAGAACTCCCCATTTTCCCTAGCCTCTAGTAACCATCATTTCTACTGTGTTTCTATGAGTTTGACTAACTATTCCTCATGTAAGTGGAATCATGCAGTATTGGTCCTTCCGTGACTGGCTTATTTCACTTAACACAATATCCTCCACATTCATCCATGTTGTCACATGTGGCATGATTTCCTTCTTTTTTAAGGCTGAATAATATTCCACTGTATGTATATGCCACATTTTCTTTATCCATTCATCCATCAATGGACATTGAGGTTGTTTCCACATCTTGGCTATTGTGAAGAACGCTGTAATGAACATGGGAGTGCAGATATCTCTTTGAGATCCTAATTTCAATTCTTTTGGATATATACCCAGAAGTAGGATAGCTGGGTCATATAGTAATTATATTTTTAATTTTTTGAGGGACCACCATACTATTTGCCATGGCAGCTGCACCATCTTACACTCCCACCAACAGTGTACAAGGGTTCTAGCTTCTCCACATACTACCGACACTTGTTATCCTTTGTGGGTTTTTTGAAAATTGTTTTGTTTTTTTTTAAAAATCGGAGGGGGCCAGCCCAGTGATGTAGTGATTAAGTTCACACACTCCGCTTCAGTGGCCCAGGGTTCGTGGGTTTAGATCCCAGGCACGGACCTACATACCACTCATCAAGCCATGCTGTGGTGGCGTCCCATACACAAAATAGAGGAAAACTGGCATAAATGTTAGCTCAGGGACAGCCTTCCTCACCAAAAAAAACAATATATATATATGCAAATGGCCAATAAGCACATGAAAAGATGTTCAATATCATCAGCCATCAGGTAAATGCAATTCAAAACCACAATGAGATACCACTTCACACCCACTAGGATGGCTATCATCAAAAGGCAGACAATAACAAGTATTGGTAAGAACGCAGAGAAATTGCAACCCTCATATATTACTGATGCGAATATAAAATGGGGTAGCTGCTTTGGCAGAAAAGTTTGGCAATTTCTCAAAGTCAAACACAGATTTACCATATGACTCAACAACTCCACTTCCAGATATATAACCAAGGAAGTGAAAACACACATTTGCAGAAAGCTGTTCACAGCAGCATTATTCCTAATAGCCAAAAATTGTAAACAACCCAAACAACCAAATGTTCATCAACTAATGAATAAACAAAATGTGGTATATCCATACAATGAAATACTGCTCAGCCATAAAAAAGAATGAAGTACAGATACTTGCTAAAACATGGAAAACATTATGCTAAGTGAAAGAAGCCAGATACAAAAGACCACATATTCTATGATTCCCTTTATATAAAATGCTGAGAATGGGCAAATCAAAGTGACAGGAAGCAGATTAGTAGTTTCCAGGGCTGGGAGAAGGGAAGCATGGAGAGTGATCGTTAATGGGCATGAGGTTCCTTTTTGGGGTGATAAAAATGTATACTGGCAACCACTGAAGTGTACACCTTAAAATGACAAATTTTATGCTATATGAATTGTATCAACAAATAAATTAGGAGGAATGGGAGGGAAAAAGAGGAAGCGGAGAAGGGGGCCAAGGGAAAGAAGGGAGGAGAAAAAAAGAGGAGCAAGAGGAGAAAAGAAAACAAGGAGAAAAAGAAAGAAAAACACCTAGACCCATCTCTACTCAAATTATATGTCCACATCTAGCACAAAGATAGAACTGGTAAATGGCAGAATACTGGGTCTAGACAAGAATAAATTTTAGCTTTTCCTGTTAAGCTGTGCAGAACCCTAAATTCTATTTACTTCTCCTAGAAGTGAACCATTCCAGAGCATATTACAAGAGATGCAAATCAGAAAGTAAAAGCACAAAGGACAGGCAGGTACATTGCCGTGAAAAGAAGTAGTGAGAAAGAAATAAGATTTTTAAAATTTAAACAGGCATAGTAACAACAAAAATACAAAATGGTAAGTTTATAGAGGGTAAGGTAAATGTTGCAATCCAGTACTATACATCAAAATAAATATTTTAAAAAAACATCCTCTGACCCTGCAATTCCTCTTTCGGCATCTGACAAATATGTAAAGGTGTTCATTACCATTTGTTTATGGCAGACAAAAACAGAAACAACTTAAACATTCATCAGAGAAACAAGTAAACTGTATATGACATATATAAAATAGAATACATTGTAGCTACTTATCTACTACTTGACAATGGAAAGATGTCTACAATGCGTTGAGACCCCAGTTACTAAAGAGGGTGTAAAATATTCTATTTATGTAAAATGTTAATAATTGATGGGAATGAAACATATCTGGAAGGACACATATTTATTTCTCAGTGACAGAATTTCAAGTCTTTTGTTTTCTTTTTATCCTTTTCTGTATATTTTGAATCAACTGAATACTGCATGTACATCATAGCACAATAAAAACTTTTTTTAGATAAGCATGTATTACTCTTAAAACCAGGTAATGATAACATTATTTTCAATTTAGACAAAAAATTATCTTCAGAACTGGTATTATTTCAAACAAATGCCACAAAATACAAGAAAGCTAATTAATCATAATTTCACTTAATAGGCACTAGATAAATTAAAAATACTTTTGTGAAAATGTGAACAAAACACTATAAAGTCCCTATAATGGTCATTATTAATTCAATAACCCAAAGGTTGGGTGACCATATAATTTATCAAGCTGGGACACTTCTGAGGATGCAAGGAAGCACTTTAAAGAATTACACTGGACCCAGGTAAAAACTGAGACTAACCTGCGTAAATCAGGACATAAAGTCATCCTACCCATAGGTTACTAGAATTACAAACCACAGAATAAAAATCAAAAATTACATAAGTTGAATGAAAAAAATCCTTAGGGCTATGTGAAAGTGATGTATCACAAGGTAAGTGTCAGAGCTCTGGACAGCATTGGTTCTCAACCAGCGATGCCAATCAGTATTATCCAGCAAGCTTTTTCAAATCTAACATTCCTGGCCCCTCCCACTGAGATTCTGATTCAGTAGATTTATAATAGGGTCCAAGAAGCTGTTTTTGTTTGTTGGATGATTTCTTTTCATTCTACAAGTGATTCGTGCACAACCTGTGACGGTTAATTTGTTTTGTTTTGTTTTGCTGAGGAAGATTCATCTGACCTTCCATCTGTTGTCAATCTTCCACTTTTTTTTGCTTGAGGAAGATTAGCCCTGAGCTACCATTTGTGCCAATCTTCCTCTATTTTGTATGTGGGTCACGGCCACCGCATGGCTGACAAGTAGTGTAGGTCCACACCCCAGATCCAAACCCATGAATCCGGGCTACTGAAGCGGAACACACCGAACTTAGTCACTAGGCCACAGCCCCTGTGATGGTTAATTTTATTTGTCAACTTGACTGGGCTAAGGGACGCCCAGATAGCTGGTAAAACATTATTTCTGGGTGTGTCTGTGAGGGTAGTTCCAGAAGGGATAAGCATTTGAATCAGTAGACTGAGCAAAGATCACCCTCCCCAACGCAGGGAGGCCTGAGTAGAACAAAAGGCAGCGGTCAGGCAAATTTGCTCTCTTGCTTGAACTGGGACGTCCATCTTCTCCTGCCCTGGTTCTCGGGCCTTCAGATTGGGACTTACACCCTCGGTCCCCTGGTTGTCAGGGCTTTGAAGATTTCGGGTTTGGACTGGAACTACATCATCGGCTTCCCTGGGCATCCAGCTTGCCAATGGCAGGTTGAGCCAATCCCTCATAATAAATCTTCCTCTATATCTATATATATCCTATTGGTTCTGTCTCTCTGAAGGACTTGGACTAACACAACCCAACTGAGAACTGCCACTAAGAGCTGTGTCTCAAACTTTAACCTGCATAGGAATCACATGAGACTCTTATTAAAATGAAATTTATATTCAATAAATGGGGGGGGGGGCATTTCTAACAAGCTCCTGGGTGGTACAGATGCCCTGGTCCTGGGTAGTGGGCCACACTGACTGGCATGGCTTGGTGTCCTTGAAGCCACTGCTACTCAAAGGCCACATTTTACCCATCTGCTTACTCCCCAAAGTGAACAAACATTCAAGTAAGTTGAGAAACACATTCTCTTTTCAGATCAGCATTACTCACATTAAACCAAGGAGGTCATACTTCTTGTTTTAAGCTAAACAATTCAATTTTTACTATCTGCATTAAAACCTGGAATGATTAAAACAATGAACCAAGACAATAAAGAGTACTAAAAATATGTAGAAATTAGAATAATCTAAAAGCTCTTTAAAGATTGGGACACAAAGAGAAAAGCATATCTGGTGACAGCAAGTTTCACTGAAAAGTAATTTTTCTGGGCCGGCCCCGTGGCTTAGCAGTTAAGTGCGCGTGCTCCGCTACTGGCAGCCCGGGTTCGGAGCCCGGGCGCGCACCGACGCACCGCTTGTCCGGCCATGCTGAGGCCGCATCTCACATACAGCAACTAGAAGGATGTGCAACTATGACATACAACTATCTACTGGGGCTTTGGGGAAAAAAAAAGGAGGAGGACTGGCAATAGATATTAGCTCAGGGCCGGTCTTCCTCAGCAAAAAGAGGAGGATTAGCATGGATCTTAGCTCAGGGCTGATCTTCCTCACAAAAAAAAAAAAAGTAATTTTTCTGTCTCCAAGACAGACAACGTGGATCATTACTCAGTTCCTAAATCATGGAAGGGGAAAGTCTCTACCCAATGTTGGCTCATCACTTTGCACAAATTTTACATTTTAGATCACACTAAAACTAACCCATATGCAATCTAAATATTTCATAAATAGCCAATTAAGAGTCTAACAATCAAACTTAAGCAGTAACACTTATATTCCTACTAGGATCCAGCTGCTGTATTTACAATTAAATTTAAGTAGGAAAAACAAAAGAACGTTTCTTTATGAAATAAGTCTCGGGATGCCAAAGACAACCTATCTCAGAAACTTCCACCCCTATTTGTTAATCAAACAAGCCTCAAATTTCAAATCCTTGTTGAAATTGAATCCATACAAATGTCATTGCAAAAATAAACAGCCTGATGTAATAGATGACATCAGCTGAAGTTGTGTTTACAGGTCTACCAATCTTAAGCATAACCTTGACTTTAACAACAAGCACTGTGTCATACTCTTACTTGTATTCGTGCATTTAGCCAACTTGGATATAAGAACTAAAAAAACTCCCTAATCTCTTTCTCTCCCAAGATTTATAGCCCAGTACTGAACTAGGTTAGGTGACCTGCTCTCATTACGCTCATTACATCTATTAAAAGAGTAATTAGTAGCATTTATTTGTAATACTCTAATTTTGTTAATGGGGGGGTGTTTCTCATTCACTTCACTTGTTCACTTGGAGTTCCATGAGGGCAAACACATTGTACTGTATGAACTGTATTGATCACTCTGTAGCCCCAGCACCTACAGGGCATCAGTAATTATTGATAGGTTAGGTGGTTGAAGGAATGAATGAATGAATGGTATCTAAAACATAGTAGATATCCAAAAAATGTTCACTGAACTAATTAAGAAGAAAGGGCTTCTTTCCTCATTTCTTCTTTATCAGATATGTAAAACTCTATGTAACACAAATCCTAAATTAAAATATACATCGTGAACTCCGCTCACATCAATAAAGCTCACCTCTATGAGAGATGCAGCAATTTACACACCAGTGTCACCAGCAGTATCTAAGGCGGCTGTGACTGGCACTTAAACCAAAGTGCTCCTTTCTATTTATCAATTTATTTTTTCTCTTTGTACCTTTACATAGTGCCTACCAACATATCCATTTATATTAAAGGGAGCTAAAGAGATGGCAATCCGTGTTCTAAAACACCGAATTTCTCTATTAATTCACCTCAAGAAAATTAAAAGCCTCACCATTACTAGGTATCTCTAGGGACTCCTTTGTAGAGTTTCTCTGCTCTTCATCTTCCTCAAGATCTTCCTTGGACTTTGACAGCCGTTTTCTTAGAGACGTCTTCTCTTCGCCCACCATTGTGGTGTCTAGCAAAGAAGATACAAAAAGCTTTGAACTGGGCCAGTCCTGGTGGCCTAGTGGTTAAGTTCAGTGCACTCCACTTCGGTGGCCTGGGTTCCGTTCCCAACGGAGACCTACACCACTCGTCTGTCAGTGGCCATGCTGTGACAGGGGCTCACATACAAAAAGAGGATGATCGGCAACAGATGTTAGCTCAGGGCGAAACTTCCTCAGCAAAAGAGAAAAAAAAAAAGCTCTGAACTAAGTATCTGGCTTAGGCAAATTTCACAGTATCACCATATTTAGAGGAGGTAAAAAATGATATATTCTTTTCCTTTTGTTTTACTTTAGTCATGTTTCAGCATTTTCTGAGTATGAGATACTATAACAAATTTGAAGAAATTAGTCCTTATAAAGTAATTGGCTCGTTTCAGACCCTTATTTAAACATGGCCCCATTCTTTTTTTTTTTTTTTTTTTTGGTGAGGAAGATCAGCCCTGAGCTAACATCCATGCCAATCCTCCTCTTTTTGTTGAGGAAGACTGGCCCTGGGCTAACACCCATGCCCATCTTCCTCCACTTTATATGGGACGCTGCCATAGCACGGCCTGACAAGCGGTGCCTCCATGCACGCCCAGGATCAAAACCCGGGCTGCCAGCAGCGGAGTGCGCGCATTCAACCGCTAAGCCACGGGGCCGGCCCCCCGTGGCCCCTATTCTCAATGAACAATTTAGTTAAACAAAAAAGGCATAAGTATATGAAAAATTAAGAATTAAGTAACAAAAAGTAAGTACAAAGATGCCACAAAGTAGTACAATTAATAGTCATATCAATGGTAAAAATAATGAATACCTGAAGTTCAGAGACAGAAGAGATTCAGACAGAGACGTCTCTTAAGAGATTAAGAGATGTAAAGGGTCTCACAGAAAAGAAGATATTTGAACTGAGTCTTGAAGGATGAGAACAGAGCACTCCATGGATGAGAAAGGGTTAAAACAAGGTCCTTATAAGCCCTGTTCAGGGGACCATGACTGATCAGACTACTTTACCAGATGACAACAAACAAGCTCTTGTTGAATATCTATTAAGTGTAAGGACTCTGCTGACTGCTTTAAGTTTTCTCATCTAATCTTCATAACTGCAAAAAAGATGTTACTACTTTCAGTTCACATGAAAAAAAATAAGACTCAAAGTAGTTACTGTCAATGCCCTCAACCCACACACCAGGAACATACTTGCAGCTGAACAAGTTGAGTTTATTAGGAACGCACACCATGGGAAACTGTGAGGCGTCTCAGTAAGAGAATATTAGAAATGACTTATTTAGGATTTGGAACTTGGCTAGGTGATTTTGGGGGAGAGTTCCAAGAAGCTAGGGTTCACTCTGGCTTGGGTGCTGTCAGAAAGCTGGCACAATTCTAGGATTGGGTAATCAACAAATCTTCAGACTAGAGGTCTGCAATTGGTAAAGCAGCAGCAATCATTCACATTAGCCTGGAGAGGCAGGTGCTGGATATTTTGTGACCTGGACAATGTTCACGTTTGTCTGAGCTCAGACATGATTATGGCATGGCTTGTTCCTGCCTTGATCCATCATGGTCACAGAACGGCCTTGTCTGATGTTGATGTTCAGTGAAATCATTTGTGTTCAACAGAAGAACACCAAGAAGACTTACCTATTAAGTGCCAGGCTAGCTCAGGGCAACACCAAGGCCTAGCCAATGGTACCAGCACAGCTCTGGGATGCCAAGGGCTGCTTTTCTTCCTCTCATTACAGTGACTTGCCCAAGACCACACAGCTAACGACACAGCCAGATTTGAACCTGTGTCAGATCCAAACTACAAACACCACTAATTATTTGAATTTTTTTAAGTTGGTAACAGAGAAATGTGATGAGGGAAAAGACTAAGAAAGAGATCTGGAGTCAAGCTGTAAAGGCCTAAGAAATTAGGACTTTTTTCAGTTAGGCCGTGGTGAGCCATTTTAAGCACTGAAAAATATGAGTAAAGTCAAATTTTAGGCAGATCAACATCAAGACAGTACAAGGTTTACTCCAAAGCAGTGTTTTAACTATGTATGAAGTTTTCATTAGTCTGAAGCAAAAAGAAAAATAATGAAGTACTTGCTACATTATTATTTTTGTGTGTGTGTGAGGAAGATCAGCCCCGAGCTAACATCCATGCCAATCTTCCTCTTTTTTTGCTGAGGAAGATCAGCCCTGAGCTAACATCCATGCCAATCTTCCTCTTTTTTCGGTGAGGAAGATTGGCCCTGGGTTAACAACTGTGCCCACCTTCCTCCACTTTATAGGGGACACCGTCACAACATGGCCTGAGAAGCGGTGCATCGGTGCATGCCTGGGATCCGAATCTGCGAACCATTGGGCCACAGAAGCAGAGCACACACACTTAAGCGCTGCGCCGCCAGGTTGGCCCTGCTACATTATTTTTAAAGCTAGTTATTTTTAAATTCTAAGATTATGATCTTTCTAAACCATAAACCATGTTAAAATGTCCATTTCTGTACGAAATGTAGTACATGGTGAGTTTGACTGTTTTCCTAATTATTACTGCTTGGCAAAGAAAAAAATCTGACAAATCTAGATCAGCTCCCTTCTAATTTTTTCTAAAACCAAACAAATGAAACAGAATTATGGAACAGTAGACGAACATAATCAAATAGAAATTTTAGGAGACCAATAAGATTCAATTAAAAGAAACCCAGGGGTCCGGCCTCGTGGCTTAGCGGTTAAGTGCGCGCGCTCCGCCGCTGGTGGCCCGGGTTCGGATCATGGGCGCGCACCGACGTACTGCTTCTCTGGCCATGCTGAGGCTGCATCCCACATACAGCAACTAGAAGGATGTGCAACTATGACATACAACTATCTACTGGGGCTTTGGGGGAAAATAAATAAATAAATAAAATTATTAAAAAAAAAAAGAAGAAACCCAGAAAGGAGGTCAGGTCAACTGATAAATCTGCAAGTCATTTGTGTAACAGTGACAGAGGAAGCCAGCAGAGCATCTAATTCTCCAACAGAAAAGATTAAAGAAGCGAGAACTGACAACTAACTCAGAGGGATGCCCTCAAAGTAAGACATCAAGAAGTAGAAGAGATGGGCCGGCCCCGTGGCTTAGCAGTTAAGTGCGTGCGCTCCGCTGCTGGCAGCCCAGGTTCGGATCCCGGGCACGCACCGACGCACCGCTTCTCCGGCCATGCTGAGGCCGAGTCCCACATACAGCAGCTAGAAGGATGTGCAGCTATGACATACAACTATCTACTGGGGCTTTGGGGGAAAAATAAATAAAGTTTAAAAAAAGAAAAAAAAAAATGTAGACGAGAAATCAGGGAAGAAAACAGTAGAGACAGAAAGATGCAAAGAGAACCAAGATGTTTCAAAAAGGAAGGAATTATACAGGGGATAATGTGGAATTCAAAATACAGACTATGTGTGTGTGTGTGTGTGTCTGTCTGTCTGTCTGTCTGTCTGTCTGAGGAAGATCAGCCCCGAGCTAACATCCATGCCAATCCTCCTCTTTTTGCTGAGGAAGACTGGCCCAGGGCTAACATCTGTGCCCATCTTCCTCCACTTTATATGGGATGCCGCCACAGCATGGCTTGACAAGCTGTGCGTCGGTGCACACCCGGGATCCGAACTCGGGCCGCCAGCAGCGGAGCGCGCACACTTAACCGCTACGCCATGGGGCCAGCCCCCAGACTCTACTTTTGAGTGTTTCTGTGCGTTACATGTACTATGCATTTTAATTTCAATATAATCTTTAAGGTAGGTACTATTATTACTCCCCAAATATTGTCTTTGGTCATGTCTTCTAATATACTCTTTCCTGTCTCTACAAAGCTGTTCCTCCTCTGTCCTTTCTTTATCTAGCTAACCCTACTCACCCTTCAAAGTCAGTCACAGCAGCAGCAGCAGCAGCAGAAATAACAGCAGTAATAACAACAACAGCTTTGACTAAATGAGCAGCTACTATGTACCCACCAGGCACTGTGCTGCTAAGTCATTTACATTTTCTTATTCAATCTTTACAACCTTGGAACGTAGGTATTATCCTCATTTTACAGATGATAAAAATACAGTTTAGGTAAGTGATTTAACTTGACCCAAATCACATAATTCTCCAAGAGCAGAACTGGGATTCAAAACCAGAACTACCGGATTCCACAGCCCACCCTGTCACCATCCCATTGCCTCCACTCATACCACCATACTCAGAGAGCCATACTATCTGCCTCTGACACTAAGCTTAAGCTTCTCAAAGACAGGGACTATACAGTATATTCTCTTTGAATCCCCAAAATCTAGTAGGGAGTATCTGGAACATGATAGGCATGCATTCATACAGAAAGTGAATATCAGTTAATACCACAACCAATTATTCTAAGTAATAAGACACAGTGCTCTCAACTTAGAGAATCAAGAGGAAAATACATGCTGGGAGGATGCCAATGAGCATCATCTTTACTGTTAACAGCTTTACACATCCAACTCAACAATAAGATCTACAACAATTGTTCTTAACTGGTGGTGGGTGGTCCCTCAGACTCCTAAAGGTATGCAAAAACTACTTCAAATATTTCAATTACTGAAATAAACATAAATTTATCACAAAGCAAGCAACACAGACTATGTAAAACAACGTTACTTTGCTTTTGGCTGAGACTATATCATCTCAGTAAGAAATTAGTTATCTCATGGTGATTAAAAGCACTAATTAAGAAGTGAGGGGCCAGCCCGGTGGCGCAAGCGGTTAAGTGCGCACGCTCCGCTGAGGCGGCCCGGGGTTCGCCGGTTCGGATCCCGGGCGCACGCCGACGCACCACTTGTTAAGCCATGCTGTGGTGGCGTCCCATATAAAGTAGAGGAAGATTGGGCCGGCTCCGTGGCTTAGCGGTTAAGTGCGCGCGCTCCGCTGCTGGCAGCCCGGGTTCGGATCCCGGGCGCGCACCGACGCACCGCTTCTCTGGCCATGCTGAGGCCGCATCCCACGTACAGCAACTAGAAGGATGTGCAGCTATGACTTACAACTATCTACTGGGGCTTCAGGGGAAAAAAATAAGTAAATAAAGTTAAAAAAAAAAAATAAAGTAGAGGAAGATGGGCACGGATGTTAGCCCAGGGCCAGTCTTCCTCAGCAAAAAAAGAGGAGGATTGGCATCAGATGGTAGCTCAGGGCTGGTCTTCCTCACAAAAAAAAAAAAAAGTGAAAAAAAATACTTAATAAACCAAGTTTGACAGACAAATAAATGCTATTTAACAGGCCAAAAGAAAAAAATCTACGCCTGGGTACCCTGTAGAAGAATGAAAAAATTAAAGGAGTCGTTGGTGATGAGATTAGGAACCATTAGCCTAGTCTACAGAATAAAGCCTGATGTCCAAAGCTAAAACACAGGTACTGAGTTTGCACAATTACACTGTCAAGAGTTCAATCTACTCATTTTAGAAGAGAGCCAAAGAAGAAAACGCTAACTCTTCACAACAAAATCTTTATATCATAGTCTGTACTAACATCTTTGGCCTCAATTTTCTCTACTTAGCAGGAAGTGAGAAGTGGAAAAGTGGAAAAGCACAGGATTTGGAATCAGAACACCAAGACGTAGTTTACGTCCCTGCTCCATCAGATCACTGTGTTCTTGGGTAAATCCTCCACCCTCTCTGAATCTGTTTCTTCTTCTACAAAATAAAGATAAATACTACCGCACAGAACTATCATAACATGAAAAAGATAACATACACTATAAGTGCCAATATTTTATTATTAACAACCAACTTTAAAAAACTAAGTGGTCTGATACCTACATATCTACCTCTGTATGCTAAATGACAGTCCAACATTAAGCCATATCATCCCTCAAATTCTCCTTGTGTTTGCTTTTAAGATGTACTAGATGAGAGTAAATAAGGTGCCATAATTACATACTTTCTCAAATGCAGCTCAAACACCATGTGGCTTCCAAGAAAATATTAATACATTTTATTATTGTCACATATACAGATATTAGGAAGGATAACTATTACTTAAAATGGCTCACCTCAATTTTGACCAAATCCTCAGATCACGTAAATGATAAGATTAAGAGATGATGTCTGAAATGAGCTCCTCTCATGCATGTCAGATAACAGTATATGGCTGGTATTGCAGAAAACGGAGGCAAATTAGAGTATTGCTCAGCTCAACTGTTCCTTCTCTAGACAGATGGATCATTTTGGCCTCTGTGCAGAGAGCAGACCACAACGAGGGCAAGAGCGTAAGCTAGGGACCAGTCAGCAGACTACTGCAATCGTCCAGGTGAGAGATGAAGGACAGTGGAACTTTCTGACCACTCATCTAAAATAGGACTGTGAATCTATCCTCTCACCAAACGAGACACTAGTGAGGCAACTACTTTAGCCGTTGCAGTCAAAAATTGAAAACTGCAATTAATGCTAAATGGTTTCTAAGTGCTAACATGGATCACTGCCCTTCTATGTGTACCATAGTTTTTTCTTGCCCTCCCATTAAGACAGGAGGGCGAGTTATCCTCCTTGTTTCCCATTACTCCCAGGTCACTGGAGTAATGGGAAAGGGAAGGTCACTCCTTTCCTTCCTTAAACACCTCAGCCAGATATTACACCTAGTACCTCTCCTTGTTGCAAGTATGTACTGTGTTCCCAATCACTCCCCTCACTCACTGAGGATGTGAACACCTCACTCACTGCCCCCTCTCTCCTACCACTAATCCTTCCACACTTCTTTTACTTCAACACTCATGTACTTTGATCCATCCAATACCCTGGCCTCCAAGCTCCTTGACTTCTTGCTGTCTCAGCAAGCTGTTCTTAGGTCCCAGTCACACTTTCCCCTAGAACTTACAGTTATCAATAACTGCACCGTGTCCCTATTTCTGATTTCCAGCATCTAACACTCTGCACAGCACCAGTTCACTTACTCTAATACCTCCACATCAATTCTTTAACATCGTTCTCCCAACAGGCCCAGACTTCCCTGAGTTCCAGGCTCACATCCAAAGGCCTACTTGACACTTTCACATAGATGTCGTATAGGCATCTCAAACTTAACAAGACCAAAACTGAACTACTGATGTTCCTTTCAATTCCGTTCTTCTCACTGTCTTCCCCATCTGAGTTAATGGGTCTAGCAGTCACTTTTTGTCCAGATTTAAAAAAAAAAAAAAAAACCTATAAGTCATCCTTGATGCTTTCCTTTCCCTTATCCAATCCAACAGCAAGTCTATTTTACTCTGCCTTCAAAATACATATCCAATTCTAACCTCTTCTCACCACATCTACCACCTTCACCCAACCTCTGTCACCTCTCACTGCTGTAGCCTAGCTGGGCTCTCTTCAGTTTCTCCCTTCTGGTCTATTTTTTAACACAGCACCCAGAGTAATCCTTCTAAAAAGTAAGTCAGGGGGTCAGCCTGGTGGCACAGTGGTTAAATTCACGTGCTCCACTTCAGCGGTCTGGGGTTTGTGGGTTTGGATCCCAGGCGCAGACCTACGCACTGCTCATCAAGCCATGCTGTGGTGGTGTCCCATATACAAAATAGAGGAAGATGGGCAACGATGTTAGCCCAGGGACAGTCTTTATCACCAGAAAAAAAAAAAAGTAAGTCAGAGCCAGTTACTCCCCTGCTCAAAACCCTTTGAACATTAGATTTTGTTCTAAGTTTTCACCATTGTCTAGGATTTTGTTCTAACTCCTCCATGATCTGCCACTCCCCTCCCCCACCACCTTGAACCTCCTCAATTCCCTCACTCGCTCTACTTTGTCCTGCTATTTCTTGAACAAGCCAAGCTCATTCTCACTTAAAGGTCTGAAATTTCCTCTCTCTGGAACATCTCCCCCAGGTACCCTCAAGGCTTTCTCCTTCACTTCATTCAAATTCTCTGCTCAAATGTCCCCTCCTCAGGGACTCGCATGTCTACTCTAATCAAAATACACTCTCGCACCCTGTTACTCTTATCCCTCACACTGCTTTATTTTTCTTCAGAGCACTTATTGCCCAATACATTAAGGGATTAATTGTCTGTCTACCCCACGAGACTGTAATCCTCATGAAAAGTAGAGTTTTGTCTTGTTCACCATTTTATCCAAGTACTAGAACCATGCCTGGAACACAGTCTGCACTTAATATACATTTGTTGAATGAATTAATAAATAGTTAGCAAGCATTTTCACATACATTAAGGAAATTAAAAAATGGCCCTTCACATGTTCATAAAACCATCATTAATAGGCTAGTATGAGACTTGGAACTGATGTTCACTTTTATTTCTAACTTAACCTGTTAATACCAAAAGATAAATATAAAACAGTTAATGAAGACATTTACCTAGTTTGGGATTTAAGTTGTATGCATACACATAAAAACAATCTGTTGTAGAGCTTAAGACTTTTCAATAACATCTGCCATTCAGAGCCCAATTCTAAACTTAGGTTGCCTGGGAGACTATGAAAAACAATTTGCTGACAAATGCCAAGCCCTTGCCTGCACTGGTAAATCTCTCACACTTGAGAGACTGTTCCCCTGAAACAATTCAAATAATCAGAAGAAACATTATTAGAACTGTTAGTAAGTTCCCTTTAGTGGAAACTTAGTATTTGCTATATTCTCTGATAGGACCTTGTGTACAGTACCTCCTTTAATCCTAACAATAATCCTATGAGGTAAGTAATCTTGTCCCCATTTTCAAACAGAAAAAAGGAGTGATTGCCAGAAGCCTAATTATAGACTACAGTAAAGACAGAAAACTTTAAAAGTAGGAATCAACATTAAAAAAAGACAGAGCAAGCATAGGTCTTTTAGTGCATACCAAAGGGGTTATGTTTCTGATGAGCCCCCCAGTACACGACTGTATCAAAGCAGACCTCAGGGGCCAGCCCCGTGGCTTAGCGGTTAAGCGTGCGCACTCCGCTACTCGCAGCCCAGATTCGGATCCCGGGCGCACACCGACACACCGCTTCTCCGGCCACGCTGAGGCGGCGTCCCACATACAGCAACTAGAAGGATGTGCACTATGACATACAACTATCTACTGGGGCTCTGGGGAAAAAAAAAGGAGGAGGATTGGCAACAGATGTTAGCTCAGAGCCGGTCTTCCTCAGCAAAAAGAGGAGGATTAGCTCAGGGCTGAGCTTCCTCACCAAAAAAAAAAAAAAAAAAGCAGACCCCAGCTGAAGTTCATGCTTTAATGACCCTGGCACATCTAAAAAGGGCTATGGTAGTTTAAACATAGAAGTCAAAGAAAAAATTTTTAATTTACGTTCAAATTACTCTTTTTTAAGTTCTGACACTGAAAAGATACGTTCCAATTATTTGAAAATTCATGTATATAAAGCACCTCTTTCTTCAGTGATGTTAGATAAATGTGTTGTAATAATACAGAGGTATACCTCATTGCATTCTTCACACACACACATACAGAGTATCAAGAGAAGGCATAACTAACCATAAGCCAAACAAGTCCTCATGGAAGAGGTGACATCGGAGCCAGAGTTCAAAGAAGGAATAAAAGTTTGCTAGGTACCAAAACAGGAAGGGAGGGAGAGTACTCTACAAAAAAGATGCACAGGTACAAACCTTGATGACAGATTCATTATTTTAAACATTTTATTGAGGTCTACTACGTGCCAGGCCCTGGGATACAAAGATGACTACAATCATCTGTGCCCTCAAGAAGTGAAAATCTAGTGGGCAAAAGACATAAAAATATAATTATAACACCTAGTGATATTACAGAAAAATATAACACTTAGTGATATTACAGAACAGTAATTGAGATGTACATAGAATACGAAAGGAATACAGGCCTAGTGCCCAACAGCGCTGAAGGGCAAGCAGGAAAGGTTTCCTGAAGGTAGAACCTAGGTTAATCTCAAAGGAAGAGAAGGACTAAGGCTGGAGCACAGGGTATCAGGAAGAGCAAGGACAAAAGGTCAAGGGCCCTTACGGGTGATTCTAAGGAGTTTAGAACTTAACGCAAACAAGGAGCTGATAGAGGTTTTTGTTTTTTTTTTTTTTAAAGATTTTATTTATTCATGTTTTTCCCCCCAAAGCCCCAGTAGATAGTTGTATGTCGTAGGTTCACATCCTTCTAGTTGCTGTACGTGGGACTCGCGTTGGACGGAGAAGTGGTGCCTGGGGGCGCGCCCGGGACCCGAACCCGGGCCGCCAGCATCAGAGCGCACGCACTCAACCGCTAAGCCACGGAGCCAGCCCTGAGAGAGGTTTTTCAACAAGAGGGTGATCTCCCATTTGTGTTATAGTAAGATAACTCAAGAAACCTTGTGGAGGATGTGCTGGAGAAAGGAGAGATTGGCAGGGAGAAAAATGAGCTCACACAAAAAATGGAAAAGGCCTTAAGTTAGGCTCAGGTAACGTGTTTATTAAATGAACAACTGATTCTGTGAAGACCAGATAAGGGAGATAAGATAAATTTACAAACACTAAGCTGATGCGTCTATGAGATATCCAGGTGGTGGCAGTTGAAAATACAGATCCCAAGTGAGATTTCTAACTCAGCTGACTAAGGCTGTGGGTGTGGCATTAAGCTAAGTACAGGAGAAGAGAAGGGAGCATGTAAGTTCAATATGACACACCTGTGGGTCAGCCAAGTAATGATAACCAATAGGCAGATGAGTGTACAAGTGTAGACTGAAGACAGAAAGCTGGATTCATCAGTGTACTGGCAGCAGCTAAGGCCAAGGCACAGGGAGGAACTCTCCCAGGTAGAGACCATAAATCAGGAAAAGGGGTTACCTAGGAAATAATAAGCTAACATTTACCTAGTACTTACTATGGCTCACTTAATACTCACAACAACCCATGCAGTAGATACTATTATTCCATTTTACAGGTGGTTGAGTAATTTTCCCAATATTACAAGGCAGTTAAAGAACTAACAGTAAAAAAGCAAGGCCTAGGAGAGATTAGAGGAGAACCCGGAGCAGGCAATGTTCAAAATCAGAAGTTAGAGGATTCAAGAGGTAATCTACGGTCACTACGATGGAAAATTCAAGTAGGACAAAAAAAATGGAGGGAAAAAAAGGAAGAGTGAGACATGGGATATTTCACAATTTGGGGACATTAATAGCTATGATTTACTTTACTTGTACAGTCAGTTTCAGGAAGAAGCACAAAGAAATATACTGGATTGGGTTGCAAAATGAGTTGAGGAAGTGAAAACAGTGATCATAAGACTAGTCTCTCCAGACGTCCAGCAATAAAAGAACCAGGCGCTACCGTTTACTAAGCCAGTACTGTTCACAGTGCTGAGCGCCAGGGTAGGTGCATCACATATCTCATTTAACATTTCCATTTGAAAAGATACAGAAATGCCATGAAACTTGTTCAAAGTCACATAGCCAGTAAGTGGCAGGGGAAACATTTACACCCAAGGTGACACAAAGCTGACTAAACAGCTATTTTAAAATACAACACACCGACTGAACGCCATTTCTTAAGAACCCAATCTGTACATTGGTTTTGTAATGTTCAGTATGATAGTATCTAACCGACCTTAAGAAAGCAAAACAAAAAGAATTGGTCTGAGAAACAAATGAACCATGTTGGAAAGAAGTGTTCAACTTTAGCCTGCCTGCAGTGTTCCTATTAATAAAGCTTTCAAAAGAACTTACAAATCTATAAAAGAAAGAAATATCGAGCGCCTACTCTCGGTGAAGAATTTTGCTAGATCACTCCCAGGTTCAGTGGGGGGTAAAGAGAAACAACTGCAGATAAACTTAGAATCCAAAACATAAAATTTCTCCCTATCCTTCCAAACAAAGGTTTACCCTAGTACAACCCTATAATATTTACATACCAAAGAACTGGATCATTAAGTCAATGAGCAAAACTAAAGAACAGAGACAAATTCTCATTTACATCTGCATTGTCAGTATAATCATTTATCCAGTGTGATGAATTTCAAAAATAAATTTTAACTGAACTTTGCTAAAACCTTTTTCCATTTTCTTACCAAAAGAAACAGGCACTCTTCCCTAGTGTTTCCCACTCAAAAGTTCCCTTCTCCCTCCTCCAACTCATTCATTCTTTCATTGTGCCAGGGGCTGGGCCAGACAGAGAATTAAGACATAAATAAGAGGGACTAGTCCAGGCTTCATGAAATTTACATGCTAGTAGAGGAAACAATGGAAGCATCTAAGTACCTAACAACTCATTACAATTGATGATTAACTGCTGCTAAGGAAAACAGTGCTAGGAAGGCTTAACCTGGTAGGATGGGTTTCTTGAGGAGGTGATATTTGACTTGGGCTGATATTTGAGGAATGTACAGGAGTTTAGGGAAGGGACAGAATAAGACATAAGAGGTGGAGGAAACCCCTCAAGACCAGGAGATAGTAAAGATAAAGAGGCTTTCTTAGAACAAAAATAAAACCCATGTGGCCTGCGCCCAGAGAGCCAGGAGGAAAGTTGCCCATAATGCACTGGAGATAGGAAGAGCGGCAGCTGTATTTTGGTATTTATCTTAAGAGAATGTGAAATCTTTGAGAGTTCTAAGCTCCTGATGCATTGAGACATGTCATTTTTAAATGATTACTCTTGAATGCCTCAGGCCTCCTTCCAAAATCCATTATCTTGCCTAGACAACACTCACACTTCCTTAAAAAGTCATTCATGGATACCGCCCAACTTAAAGCAAAAAAAAGAGAATGCTTCAAGCTGAATTCTACATCAAAAGAAAGGCAAACAGTCTGAAAAAAAGGTAGTTTAAACAGATGGCAGCCACTTAAATATTAAGTGACCGATGAATTTAATCTATACATAAACACAGAGAATAGAGTTTATAGCTGTTTCTTGCTTACAAATAACTTCTAAATATATATATCATTTAAACTGCATGGCCAGGGCCAGCCCCGTGGCTTAGCGGTTAAGTGCGCACGCTCCGCTACTGGCCGCCTGGGGTTCGGATCCCGGGCTGCACTGACGCACCGCTTCTCCGCAATGCTGAGGCCGCGTCCCACATACAGCAAGTAGAAGGATGTGCAGCTATGACATACAACTATCTACTGGGGCTTTGGGGAGAAAAAGGAAAATAATAAATAAATAAACTGCGTGGCCATTAACATTTAAGAACGACAGAAACTTAACTACCTCCTAATAGTTAAAAGTAAAATATGGACTTGAATAAAAGCTTTGGTGCCCACATTTCGATGTCTTAAAGTGCCATCTGTCCCTTCATACACTTTTTTTCTTACATCAATTAGAAGCTGATGTCCTGAGTGCATTTTTGGTTTCGCTTTTTAAGGAATAAAATGTCCGGTAATTCATAACTTTCTTTACTATCGGCTTGAGAGATGCCATAGGATTGGGGGGGTGGGGCCCAAACCAAGCTCCAAGATTTAAAAGGCTGCCAGCCATGCGGCCGCCGGAAGGTAACTTTCCCGTCCTCCCCATCCCCCAAACTCCCCAGGACTGGCGGAGCCTCCCCGCTCCCCGGCTCCGGGCCTCCTCCGCCCCTCAGCCCAGGACGAGGCCAGGCCCGCCGGCCCAAAGCGCAGCGGCCGCCTCTTTCCCCTTCCTCTCGGGCTGAAGCGAGCGGACCCAGGCGGGAAGTGAGGCGGGCTCGCGGAGCGTGCGCTTTACCTGGGGCCGCAGCCGGGAGCCGGCAGCCGGCGCTTCGGCAAGGAGGGCAAAGCCGAGAAGTCGTCACCGCGCGGCTCGCAGGAAGGTCGGCTCCCGGCTGCCCTCCGGGTGCCCAAGGCCGGCGACGCAACGAGCCCGGGCGCCGACGGCGGACGAAGATAAGGCGCCAGACTCCGCGGCCCCTGCGCCCCCAGCCGCCAGCCCGCTACGCTGCGTCGCGCGCGCGGCCCGCGCCAGCTCAGGATTTCATTGGTGGCCCGCGCGGCCGCGCTCCGCTCACCGCCCACGGCCGCCCGCCCCTTCCCGGGCGCGCGGGTACCGGTGCCAGAGCCCCCGGCTGGCCTCGGGGCCTTGCGGGGAAAGCTTCGCGCGAGCAGATCGCGACGCTGGCAGACAGCAGCTTGCTTTCCATTTCTACCCCAGCGATTCAGTGTGGGGCAGAAATGGGACCGAGACAACTTGCTGCCAGTCCGAAACGGCACCCTGCATGGTAGCACGGGACTGGCGAGTCTGGTGCTTTTTTTAGAGACTCGCAGAGCCGCCTCTAGAACTGTGGATCATTGCAGTTTGAACTGCCTCCCTAGGAACAAAATAGCACTAACCAGAAGCGTTTGTCATGGGATGCTTTAATGCTTTGTAAATTATACTTGATTGTGTCCTTCAGCACATACGAACTGGATAAGGAGACAGTAAGATACGTGAAATAACGGGGCAATTAAGTAATTTACAAGGGGACTTCATAATCAGAGAAAAAATGATGCAGAGATTTAGACCATAGATTAGAAACAACAGTTAATCGCTTCGATTTTACGAAGGCAAAGGTGTAGGTGAATTTGAAGGTAGGGGAAAAGGGAATGTTGAGGGCAGCAGAAACGACTGCAAGCTAGTACAAGCTAACCTAGCCTGCCTAATCACTCCCACCCTTATCCAAACAGGTTGAGATGCCACCCATGACCCAATCAGGCTACCCTGAACAAATGTGTCAGGTTTAGCTGAACTCTGGTCTCTGTGGACCTTTTAACAAAGAGAATTTGTACAAGTTGCCCTGGCCACCCAGAGCAGACGACACTAGCACCCTTCACCCTAAGGCAGAGCCGGCCTCAGCATTCAGTCGCATTCAGTCCTGTCGCTCGTTGGCAGACCTACCCAGGTTGGCTCTTCTACATAGACTATGATTGCTTCTGCCAGCTGGATGACAATAGCATCTGATAGATCCTAAAGGTTTTTGTACTTCACTTCTCCCCTCCCGCCAGTTAAAGAGCAGTAGGAACACAGAGACTCATTTCTGTGAGACTCTCCTGGCCACCTTATATATACAAGAAGACTCGTGTCTGCTCCTTTGTTTCATTTATTCATTCAAAAAATACTACTTGTGTTTTGTTCTTGGTGCTAGGGATACAGCAGTGAGAAAAACAGAAGCCCCTGCACTTAGAAGCTTCTGTTTCTAGTGGAGAAGATAAGTAATAAAACAAGTAAATAATTGCAGGTAGTGGTAAGTGTTGAGAAGAAGAAAGAACAAAGTGGTCAAGGAAGGACTTTTGAGGAGGTGATCTGAGCTAAGACTTAAATGAGGAGAAGGAGCCAGCTATGCCAACCATAGGGAAGATGAGCATTCTCGACAGAGGGCAATGGATGTGAAGGTGCTGATGTTGAACAAATTCAGCTTGTTTGAGGAACAGAAGGCCGGGAAGCTTAAAGCACCTTGTGTGGAAGGTATGAGATTGAGGTTGGCGAGTTAAGCAAGAGCTTAATCATGTTGTTTGGATTTTTTTTAAGTTTTGTCTTGTTTTGTTTTTTAAATCAACCTATTTTGTAGAGAATGATTTGGAGGTGTGAAAATTAATAAAGGGAATCCTCATTTAAAATGGAGTCAGGAGGCCACAAGGGGGAGCTCCCAAGCAGTACCACTCAAGGTCAATTACAGGAAAGATAGTCAATTACCTGAAGAAATGTACATTGCATCCCAAACAGAAATGACTACCCCCAAAACTCAGCCAATGAGAAGCCATCACCACCCTGAACTCTTGCTTGTCTCCTTCTCTCCTTGAAGGAAATGGACTTTACTTCAAAACAACCCATCCCAATTTCCTCCTTTTTTGCTATAAAATAACATTCCTCTCCTTTGATTGTTGGATTGCCTATGGTCCGCCATAGCATGCGCATCCCAAATTGCAGTTCTCTGGCTATTCCTGAATAAACTCATTTTGCTGGTAAAAATAACTGGCTATTTTATTTTTAAGGCTCACAGAGGGGAGCAGAAATGGAACAGGGAGAAGCCAGAGAACGATAGGAAGCTACTGGACAAGCTCATGGGATAGACAGTGGTGACCTGGATTAGGGTGGTTGCTATGGAAATAGAAGTTGAAGGATTTCAGGATCTTTTCATGAGGTGCAAGTGGGAGGAAAGGTAGTAAACAAGGTAACTCTCAGGTTGTTTTCTTAAGCAAGTGAGGGGATGACAGTGCCATTTTGTTTAAGGGGGAAGACCATTTAATGTGATTGGAGGGACCCTGAAAGCCTCTGCCCAAACTCCAAGCCTCTCCCACCACTGGCCCAAAAATTTCACGTCACTCAATCCTTGGGATCAAGGCTTGGTTAAATGTGAATGTTGGCTTCGTCATATTCCAAAAAACACATGTACAGAAATTGTACTAGCTGCTAGGGATATAAAGATGAATAAGAACAACTGCCTGTTGGGGAGATAGATAATAACTAAGCCATTTCAAGACAATGGATAAGTGTTATAATAAAAACAGGTAATAAAATTGCCTACCTAACAGGGTCATTGTAAGGATTAAATGAGTTAATGCCTACAAAGCTCCAAGTACAGACCCTGGCAAATAAAAGTGCTCAATAAATATTAACAGTTATTTTACACTTTTCGACACTTTTCATCATTCTTGTTGATGTTTTTATCTTCTGGATACAATGTGAGCAGAAGGAATGATTACCACTGTCTGCTACTCTAGGAGAGGGAAGATTGAATGGAGGAAGGCTAACTGACTCCAGCTTTTCGAACCGGTAGAAGGAGGAGTTCAGTTGGTTGGCAAGAGAGGAGGAACATTCCAAAGGAATAACAAGGTCCAAGGCCAACAAGACAAGAAGGAGTCACGCTATGTAGGAGACAAGAAGTCAGTTGAGTATTGTTAAAGTATAGGGAACTTACCAAGAAGTGGCAAGAGACAAAGTTGGTGTCAGGGCTTAAGAAGTTTGTAGGCCATGCTGAGACATTCTAACTCAGACTCAAATAGACAGTGGGGAACCAGTGAAGAATGTTAAGTAGGGAAGAGGCAGGATTTAGGAGACTGTACTGGAGGGAGCTGCACGTGGAGGTGGCGTGATCAATTAGAAGAGCATTTCAGCAATATAGGTGAGAGACGATAAAGGCCTAAAGTAGGGCAGTAGCAAGTAGAATGGAAAGAAGAGGGCATATTTGAGACATTTAAAGAGACAATTGATGGAATTAGAGAGCATTGGGATGTGGGAGTTAAGGATATATCTAAGGATTTCTGGCTTAGCAGGCTGGGTAGCTGAAGTTAATGTTGACTGAGGTGAAAAAATACATCCTGGAGATAAGCAATAAGCTTTTCTTGGGTTAATATTTAAGCTGACCTAATCTATCTCCTACTGAGACCTAAAGGAAAGGAACAAGAAGCAATCAAGTTTTGTTGGGTTTTACAATAAAATAGCTTTAACAGTTTTTTGCTGGTTATGTCAATAATGCATAATTATTGCAGAAAATAAAATCAAATATAGAAAAGCACAAAGATAAAAGCCATCTAATGCCCTACCACCTAGCGATGCAGCTAAATTTTGATGTGGGGAAGGAAAAGAACTATGGCCCAAGCCTGAGAACTGAGCCCTATCTCAAGAAGGCACTGGGTACTACAGGGAGCCAGAAAGGGAAATTGAACAGGAACCAAACCAGCTTGTAAAACACAAACATCTCAGTTCTTCGGAGAGTCACATCTCTTTTAATGATACCAAACAAGCAATAAATCTTTATCCCATCCCAGGTACGTGTAATTTCTCCATTGGCACTCAGGCATAGTGAAAACACAGACTCATCTGGACTTAAGGTTTTGTGACTAAGACAAGGACATTGAAACAAGAGTGTAATCAGGACAACCTTGATTGGTATGTCCCTAAAAAACACTTGGAGAGCTGGAATCCTGTCTTGTTTATGTATTCCAGAAGCACCCAGCACAATATATGTGTAGGCAAGAGGTCCACTGACTCAGAGTTGGGCTGGCCAATGAGTGCTAATGAGACATATGTCTCCTTGGTATGTTATTTTAGAAGGAGAGGTGGAAAGACATTAAACTTCATACTCAGGGATAAAAAGCCACTCTCTAGAATTATATAAGATCCTCTATGCAATATTCCAACAGTCTACCTTTTATTTCCACTGGAATCAAACTCTGTAGAAATTACCAGTAAAACTCAGGTAATAATCACGGTGGTTTTAGCAACATAATGAATAACTATCTATCAGGAATTTGACTAAGATTCCTTAATAGGATGTCAAGGCTGAATAAATTTTAAAAAACAAAAATAATCTTAAGCAAAAATAAATTTCACCAAACAGCTGTCAACCGGAAACAATCGCCCTCTTTGGCTGAGTTTGTACTGTTGCAGGATCAGTATGCAACGGTGGATCCAGGTCTTCAAATTTCGGGTCATAAGGCAGACTTGCACAAACATTAGAGGATTGTCTCCCTTCTGTGGGAACACAATGTAGATCAAAATCGTGCTGGTTCTGGGCAAGAACAAGTTGCCTTGTCACCCCCTCCATCTTACCAAATAAATTTTGTAACTTGAAAAGTTTGTATGGGAGATAATGGCAGGAACAAAAGCAGGGAAGTCAGAAGACATAGGATGAGTTCAGGAAATAATGAGTAATCTAGTTGGCAGGGAGACCCAGTGCTTCTCAAACTTTTCTGCCAAAATATCTCCTTACAGAGACAGAATAATCCCGAATACCCCCCTTGCCAAGAAATTTAGGCATTTGTCCCATATCCCTACCCAATGTCTTTGAAGTCTCATGTTTTATCTTTAAAATGAATGCAAAATTTTTCATACCAGTCTATCATCTCAATGGAATCATATATAAAAATAATTTTTTAAAGATCTATCATCAGAGGAGAAAATAAGTTTTCTATTTCTGTCCTTGGCTAATAGACTTCCTTGGAAAAATACGTTTTTTTCCTACTAGTTTTACTCTATCATACATATGACAAAGCCTTTTAAATGAATGCATATTTTCAAATTTTTCAAATTTGCCTAAGGGTAAATATCCAGGAGTGAAATTGCAAGTCATAAGGTACACACATCTTCAATTCTAGTAAATAGTGCCTATGGCAGATAATATTTTCCAAAGATGGCTGCAAAAATATCTTCCATCCACATGCTCTTTTTACAACGTGACTTTGACATACCTCCCATTGAGGGGTGGAGTCTGTGTCCCCTGCCTTTGATAGTGGGTGGGCTTTTGTAACTGTTTCAGCCAATAGAATATGGCAGCAGTTACTCTATGTGACTTTCAAGGCTAGACCATACATCTTCTACTTTGTTAGCTCAAATAACTTGCTCTTAAAAGAGTTTAGCTTGCTTATAAGCACTCTGACCACCCTGAGGCCTGAGGCCACCATGCTGTGAGCTCAACCTAACCACCCTTGTGGAAAGGTCACAAGGAGGAGCCCCGAGACAACAAGAAGAGAGATCCCAGCCAGCTCCCAGCAGCCCCAAACCCCAGATGTCCCTGTAACTGAAGGAATGATTCCAGAGCTGCCCAGGCAAGCCCCTTCCAATTTGCTGACATAGAAACTGTGGAGTGTTATTTTAAGTTACTAAGTTTGAGATGGTTTGTACACAGCAACAGACCATCAGAAAAATACCAAATTGTCTTCCAAAGTGGTTGTACCAACTTTTGCTAGTAGTGAATGGGAGCGACTATTATTCCACATCTTTGCCACCATTTAGTTTTTGCCTGTCTGGTACACGAGATATGAAATATGATTATGAATGGTTTTAGTTTGAATTTCTCTGATTACCAGTGACTTTGAGCATCTTCATATATTTGGTGGCCATTTGTGTTTTTTCTTTCATAACATCAAGGCTTTTGCTTGTATTTCCATTAGATTTTCTTTGTAAGATTTAAAAATATTATAAATACTAATACTTTTGTTAGTTATATACATTACAGATATCTCTTCTAGGTTGTTTCTTGCCTTTTCACTCATTTTATAGTGTATTTTGATTAATGGAAGGTAGCAATATTTTCCTTTATGGTTTGAGCTTTTTCTTTTTTTTTTTTTTTGGTGAGGAAGATTGGCCCTGAGCTAACATCTGTGCCAGTCTTCCTCTATTTTGTATGTGGGACACTATGACAGCACGGCTTGACAAGTGGTGTAGGTCCATGCCTGGAATCCAAATCCACGAACCCCAGGCCACTGAAGCAGAGCACACGAACTTAACCACTACACTACCAGCCGGCCCCGAGCTCTTTTCTGTCTTAAATTCTTCCACCATGAGATTACAAAGGAGAAGATCTCTTATAATTTATTTTCAAAGTTTTACAAGTTTTGTTTTTCACATTTATGTCTTTAATCATCCATTTGGAATTTATTTTTGTTTGATATGAAGTAAAATTTTTTTTAATAGGTCCAATTGAGCATCTTTTCTCAGCTGAAAACTATTATATATCAAGTTCCCACAGCATGGTCTGTTTCTGAGTTTCCTTGTCAGTTCTATTGGTTTATTTGTCAATCCTTTTGTCAATACCACATTGTTTCAATTATTACAACTAAATGATAAGATTTTTTTTTATCTAGTAGGGCATGACCCTCTTGCCTGATTTTTCTTATTCACGAATAGGCTATATCTCCTTATTTATTTAGCCTTCCTTAATGTCTTTCAACAAACTTTTATAAATTTCTCCACCAAGATCTTGTACATTTTTTCCAGATTTATTCCTGAATATTTCACACTTTTTGTTGTTACAATAAGGCTATCATTTTATTTATTTATTTATTTATTTCCCCAAAGCCCCAGTAGATAGCTGTATGTCATGGCTGCACATCCTTCTAGCTGCTGTATGTGGGACGCAGCCTCAGCATGGCCGGAGAAGCGGTGCGTCGGTGCGCGCCTGGGATCCAAACCTGGGCCGCCAGCAGCGGAGCGCGCGCACTTAACCGCTAAGCCACGGGGCCGGCCCAAGGCTATCATTTTAAAATAAATTTTCTTATTTGTTGCTGGTATAATCTTATTTCCAGAAATCTTACTAATTGCTCTTATTAGGTTGTTCATAGATTCTTCTTAGTTTTTCATGTAGAAAATCATATTATCTCCAAAGAATTACAGAGTCATATCTTCCTCTCAAATTCTTATATATTTTATCTCTTGCCTTGGCTTATTATGCTGGCTAAAGCCTATAATACAAGGGTGATTAAGTATGCGATAAGTGGGCATTTCTGTCTTATTCCTGGTTTTAAAGAGAATGCTCTTAATATTTCACCATTAAACACGATGTTTTGGATAAGTATTTTGAAACTAGTCTTTATCATATTTAGAAGTCCTCTTGGATTACTAAATTACTAAGAGCATTTTTTTTCTGTATATATCTAGGTAATTTGTGGTTATTGTTACGTGATACCTAGCCTCCAAGATGGCTCTAAATGATTCTCACCTCCTGTTATTCACACACTTCAGTAGTTCCTCCCACATTGTACCAGAGATCATCTGTGTAATCAATAGAACATGGCAGAAGTGATGATATGTCATTAGATTAGGTTATAAAAGATATTATGGCATAAGTTTAGACATATAGAGCAATGGAATAGAACTGAGAGTCCAGAAATAAATTCTACATTTATGGTCAATTGGTTTTGAGAAGGGTGCCAGGTCACTTAAACGTGGAAAGAATAGTCTTTTTCAACAAATGCTGAGACAACTGGACATCCACATGCAGAAAATGGATCAAAACCTAAATGTAAGACCTAAAACTATAAAACTCTTAGAAAAAATATACACCTAAATCTCTGTTACCTTGCATTAGGCAATGGTTTCTTAGATATGACACCAAAAGCAGAAGCAACAATAGAAAAAACAAATTGTACTTTATTAGATGGTAATAGTACTCAGAATATATAAAGAACCCAATTCAACAATAAAAAGACAAGCAACTCAGGGGCCAGCCCAGTGTAGTGGTTAATTTCACACGCTCCACTTCCGTGGCCCAGGGCTCACAGGTTCAAATCCCAGGCACGGACAAATGCACTGCTTATCAAACCATGCTGTGGCAGGCGTCCCACATACAAAATAGAAGAAGATGGGCACAGATGTTAGCTCAGGGCCAATCTTCCTCAGCAAAAAGAGGAGGACTGGCAACAGATGTTAGCTAAGGGCCAGTCTTCCTCACCAAAAAAAAAAAAAAAGACAACCCAATTTAAAAACAGACTAAGAATTTGAATAGACATTTCTCCAAAGACCAAATAGCCAATAGCAAATGAAACAATGCTCAACATCGTTAGTCATTATGGAAATGCAAATCAAAACCACAGTGAGATACTATTTCAAACCCACTAGGATGACTACAATAAAAAAGACAAATAATAAGTATTGGTGAGGATGTTGGTAGGACATTGTTGGTAGGAATGTAAAATGGTGTAGCCCTTTTGGAAAACAGTTTGGCAGTTCCTCAAAAAGTTAAACATAAAGTTACCATATGTACACTCATATTCCTTGGGAAGTCTCTGATGCCCAGGTTTAAAGTGCATTCTTCCAGAGATTATTTGAATTTGCTCTGCCAGGTGCTTCTGGCAGGTGGAGCGGTACCAATCTGAGATCAGTTTAAGCTACATTTTTAGCAAGAGTCTTTTGTTTATTTTGTTTTTGCATGGTTGGGAAATTTTGCAAGAGTCATATTTTTCCTCCAACAAAGCTTAGATTGAGACAGACAGGAATCACTGACAAATTCTTCTGTGTGGAATTTTTTTTCCTAGTTTATATGCTGAAGTAAAGTATCTTTTGGGGGGTTCCCAGATCCACAAAGGGGTTTCTATCCAATCTTCCACCATAAGGGGACAAGTCTTAGTTTTCTCCCCTGCTCACAGTGCCCATTAGAACTCAAACTTTAGGGCATCCTCGTAGACAGATGCCCCCAAAGCAAACATCTAATTGCATTGTTGATTTCAAGTTTTCCTATCAATTCAGCCATACATTTTAAAGCTTTATATATATAATATATAATCTTCCATAATGCCCGAACTGAAAAATCTGACAAAGCATATTCATGCAGAAGTTCACACTCCCCATCCCACCCCTACTCTCAAAAAAAAAGTCTTTAAGGAAACGCTAGTCTCTGGGAAAATGTACCATTTTCATTCTGTGACTTTTACCCCCTGGACATTCTTGCATCAATCATGGTTTAAGGAACACAGTGGAGGAGTAAAAGATTAGATTGAAAAGTTAAGTTGAGGTCACATTTAAAACAGTCTTAAATGCAAAAATAGGAATATTTGGATGTCCAAATTGTCATTTTTGTGATTCAGTAGATTGAAATTCCAATGGCAGATGTACTTCCAATTGGCAATAGTTATTTTTTTTCAAATAGGTTCTTTCATTAAAACTATTAAGTGGTTCATGTGCCTGACACTAGGTTCATGCTGTGTGTGATATATAACTTTGTATGGTGACAAAAGGTAACTAGACTTAGCATGGTAATCATTTTGTAATGTATAAAAATATCAAATCACTATGATGTAAACTTGAAATTAATAGGATATTGTATCTCAATGATACTTAAAAAAAAAAGAAATCATGAGAAACAAGTTTTGCTCTTGTCAGGGGAGAGGGAGAATCTCCCTCTGCCCTTTTCCTTAAGGTTCTTATGGCTGGCCAAATAATTAACAAGACAGGTTAGCAGGAGAAAATAATACCAAGTTTAATAACATGTATACATGGGAGAAACTCAGAAATGAGCAACTCGTCCCTCTGTCTAAGCTGCTTGCTTAAGTATTGCAGCTAAAGGCAAGGAACGTGTTGGGGGTGGGTAGTGGTCTGGGACTTCAGAGGCCAGGAAGACAATTCTTTTCAGGGTCATCTATAGATAATGTGGTCAGGGAGAGACAGAGTTTTTGATAAAAGAGGCTTGGTGCCTTTCCCATTGTAACCTCTATCCTACATTATCTTTACAGCCATCATGATAATAACTCCTTCCTGAAACAGATCTTTTGTTTTAAATTCTTTAGGCAGTTTGGGAGGGGAAACTCAAATATTCTTCCTGAGTTCTCTGAGTCCTTATTGTCTTCAGCTCGAAATAATCCACATACCAGAGTGGTGCCTCCTGGGGTAGCTTGCCCTGAGCACCATCACCCTTAAGTAATTCATGAGCAAATCTGGGAAACGTTTCTTGTATGCAAATGATTACCATGAAAAGCAAAACATGGCAAGTGCCAAACAAATGGTGCTGAGTTCAGAGAGCTAAAAAAGTTCAAAGTAGGAAGCAGCACTTCCAGCTTGGAGTGGGGGTAGGGTGACCAACTGGCCTGGTTTGCCCAGGACTGAGGGGCTTCCTGAGATGCAGAACGTTTAGTGAGAAAACCAGGAAAGTCCTGGGCAAACAGGACAGTGGATCACCTTAACAAAGGCAAGGGTGTATGCGGAGTCAGAGAAGGCCTCATAGAAGACAGGAGATGGAAGTTGAAAAGGACCTTGTAGGGCTGGCCCCGTGGCTTAGCGGTTAAGTGTGCGCGCTCCGCTGCTGGCGGCCCGGGTTCTGATCCCTGGTGCACACTGACGCACCGCTTCTCCGGCCATGTTGAGGCTGCATCCCACATACAGCAACTAGAAGGATGTGTAACTATGACATACAACTATCTACTGGGGCTTTGGGGAAAAATAAATAAATAAATAAGATTATAAAAAAAAAAAAGAAAAGGACCTTGTAGAATTAGCTGGATTGGATTGGCTGCCTTTATTAATTACTACCTTTAACAGTTATACAACCTAACTTGCTTCCCCACTCTTACCAATAGCAGTCCTAGCAATTGTGTAGTGATTCTGTTCCTGTGAGTACTTTCTATCATATGGATTGAAATCTTTTATTCGACCAATGGCTTCTACTTTGACTACTGCACCTGCATAGCCTACATAGTTTTGTAGTTTTGAAGATTGCTATACTTCCCTGCAATGCTGTGTTAAATGAAAGCTTTTTGTAATGCCTTCTCCTCTCCAAATGTATTAAATTACAATGGAGGCTTTTTTTGTGGCAGTTAAGTCCTTGGGTTAACAATTAGAAGGAAGCCTGCTTAGAAATATAGACTGGGTCTTCATTTGAATACAGATGCTCATAAGCAACAGTTGGCCGACTTTAAACTAGAGAGGGGAGAAGTATTCCACATTCACCTACGTGGAATACTATAAACCAGTGCTTCTCAAACTTTAACGTGCATACAAACTACCACCACCTCCCCCTATCTTGTTAAAAATGCAGATTCTGACTCACAGGGCTGGGAGGACCTGAGACTCTGCATTTCTAACAGGCTCCCAGCTGATTCTTTTGCTACTGGTCCTGGGACCATACTTTGAGTAGCAAGGCTATAAAGCTGAAAGGCCATTTCTGCCACTTGTACTCTCCCAAATTTCCCTTTACTCCTTAAAATTCTTTTACCTTGCTGCTGAGTCTGAAATTCCACCAATTATACTTTTCTGAAACAAGTTGCAGATTTTTTCACAACTTAATATTAACTCTTTCAAGCACATAGTTTTCCTCATCGTATCTGTCAAAGTAGGAACTTTAAGTATGGACATTGATTTTTGTGGGTAAAAAAGAATTTTAATAATGAGGCAGTGTATTAAAGGGTGAACATAAAAAGTGGGGCATGAGGAGGTTAGGTGGGAGCTGGGCAGCTGCAGAGTATTGTGAAAGCAGGGACACCTGTGGTCGGGCCAAAGGCAATGTTAGGAAGTAGGAGGAGGTGGAGAAAGAGAGAGGTGAGAGGCTACCTGTAACAAACCTCGCAGTTGTAAAAAGCTTGCCTTGGGCCAATCTGAGGACACCTGATCCTAATAAAAACAGCAAGTCTATTCCCTTCTTTTTACAGAGAGATATGACACCTGTTCTATGTCAGTAAAGATTTTCTTAATTTGCTTATGCGGTTGTAAATTGCAAGAAGTCATTTTACTAAATACACAAGCTAGTTGAGACTGTAGGAAATGTCTTTTAATAAATTAAAGATTTCAAGACAGAGGTAAAGCTGTGGCTGGTGACTGACGACACAGAATGGTAGTGCTTCAACGAGTCAGGGATCACCCAGGCTTTTTATTCTGCGGATGAGGCAACTTGAAGCAAGCAGGTTTAACTGAATGGATCACCTTCATTCAGGTCTTAATGAAATAGCCTGGGCTTGAGTATCAGGACTCTTGACTCTTAATCCAGGGCTTTCCATAATACTATATACTCGTTTGAAAACCCAGGTTAACATTTCCCGAAAGGCTTCATATTTTAGTTTCAATAAGTTTTTTTTTAATGTTTAGAAACATTTTTGTGCTTAATGATCTTGTACTTAATGGTTCAACTAATTTTGACTAATTTCCATGTTTTTTTCTTTTTTTTTACTTTTTAATTTGTCCTTTATTTTTTCTTCTTTATTGTTTACAAATCCTTGTGTCAAAGGCTTCTTTTTTTTTTCAATAGGGTCTGTGTTCATTTCTACGAGACCCGTACAATTTATTATATATAAGGCCAGAACTAAGATAAATCCATTCATTTTCTGAACATATTCCAGGTGTCACCAAGAGCCCTCCTTTTGATAAAGCAATAAAACCTACTCTCTTATCCTGAAAGTAAGCCTGGTTTTCATCGGAAATTCCTCCACCTGTTATACACGTACTCCATGTCTGGATTTTGTGAGTTCTGACATCTGACTTTACCCCACCTGAGAGCTTTGCCTACTTGGCCACAACACACCTTGAAGCACCTGGAAGGTAAATATTAAACAAATGGAAGGTAATACTACTTCACCATGCAGGTCATAAAGCCGTGAAATTTATCAGCAGAAGTGGTACAGACTAATATGCTACCTTCCCAGGCTCCATCTTCCTCCTTGTTAAAAATGCATTATGATATCAGACTTTTACACTCCAATGAGAATTTTAACTCAACTTATTGCGTTTTCTAAAACAATTTGGATCTTATACTTGAGTGCTACTCTAAGTAAGAGTGCCAAAAAGGCAAAGTCTCTAGTGTTATCCATTGCTGCTGATGGTAGAGGGCAAGAAAGTATTGTTTTAGTAGAACTTTCCAGAACCCCTGAAATTGCACTGGGTAGAGAACAGACTATTCCGGCATTACAATTATAGTGTCAGAGAAATCTTAGGAAGATTTATCACTTCATAGAAGATTTGTCACTTCTTTTCTCTCTTTGATTAGCTTTCCCCCTTTAATTAGCTTTCAAATAGTACTTATAGTTCAGAGAGTCCGATCCCCAGGAATCCTACGCTTCAGACACAGAATTCGAATGGAAAAGAAAAATGCAGAGTTCTTGTGAGTTTCGAGGCGAACTTGCTTTCTTTTTTTTTGTGAGGAAAATCAGCCCTGAGCTAACATCCGATGCTGATCCTCCTCTTTTTTTTTTTTTTTTTTTGCCAAGGAAGATTGGCCCTGAGCTAACATCTGTACCCATCTTCCTCTGCTTTATATGGGATGCCACCACAGCATGGCGTGACAAGTAGTGTGATGGTGCCCGACTGGGATCCCAACCCTCCAACCCTGGACCGCCCAAGCGGAGCGCATGCACTTAACCACTTGAGCCACCCGGCTGGCCCCCTGGAGGTGAACTTTCAATTTTGCTTTCCAGGTACAATAAAATGTTTCAAGTTAGCTTAGGGATATAGTTTATGCTGATGAAAGAAATTGGATTTATTTTAAAGAATTTTCTTGGGCTGGCCCCGTGTCTTAGCAGTTAAGTGCGCACGCTCTGATACTGGCGGTTTGGTTCCTGGGTGGGTACTGACAAACCGCTTTTCCGGCCATGCTGAGGCTGCGTCCCACATACAGCAACTAGAAGGATGTGCAACTAAGACATACAACTATCTACTGGGGCTTTGGGGGAAAAAAAAGGAGGAGGATTGGCAATAGATATTAGCTCAGAGCTGGTCTTCCTCACAAAAAAAAAAAAAAAAAACAAGAATTTTCTTGAGTAACTTAAAAGAAAATTTACTTCATGATATTCTTAAAGAGTTAGTAAGATAATTAGAATCCCCTAATTAGGATCTCATAACCTTCTTGTAGTTGAAGTTAAGAAAGGAAATGGCTCACAAAACATCCTTTGGTGTCAATATTAGAGTCCAAGCTAGCCTAGACAAGTCACAGAGGTTTCCCATGATAGCGAATAAAATCGTAGAATCATAGAGATTACCTAGTACAAACTTGCACTGTGTAGATGATGAAATTAATCCTTATGTTTTTGTATACTTAATATCCTGCCATTAATGAAATAAAGAAAGGAAAAAATAAAACCTACAGAAACCATAAGAAATCAGAGCCCAGAGAAATATCCCAGTTATTGTATTCCATGTTTATCACATCCCTATAATCCTTTTCATCCTATAAATTTCCAGATAATTTTACAACCATTTAACGAAAAACCATTTTCATTTTTTTTCATGAATTTAGCTTTAGCTGAGTAAAGACATCTTAAAACTGAATTTGCTATGCAGAACTCAATAGTGACTGACTGTAGATTAAGGGGAGTATAAATAAAGAATATAATCATATCATATGTATCTGCAGGTGCTGGGACGATTAAGAAGAGAAGCTATAAACATTGTTCACATTGAAATTCATCAGCATCTCAATACAGTTACATGTACTGTTTCCTAAGAAATCACCAAGCACAGGATGAGCCAGTGTTCAAAAAAAAAAAAAAAACAGATCTGAGGAAAATTCATTGTGTTTAAAATTCATGCTATTTTTGCCTCATAAAAGATAAAAATCACTTCTTTTCTCTCTTTGCTAAGTGCTCCCCTTAATCAGCTTTCGAATAGTCCTTATATGTACCGTGGAGAGTTCAGTCCCCTGGAATCCTACACTATAGACACAGAGTTCAAATGGAAAAGAAAAATGTAGAGTTCTCGCCAATCTATAGGTGAACTTTCAGTTTTGCTTTCCAGGTACATTGAAAATGGCTCAAGTTGGCTCAGGGATATATTTTATGCTGATTAAAGAAACCAGATTTATTATTCAGATTTTCTTGAATAATTTGAAAGAAAAATAAACCAGAGATGCTAATTTCCACAGGTTATTTTCTTTAGTTGCTCAAATCCCTGTGTAGCAAAATAATTTGCACTCCCCAGCTGTGGTAGATTGCTATAATAACGGCTCCCACAGTATCATGACCTGTTTTCATGGTCCTTTGCGATATGTTGTTGCCTCTCCTTCCGTCAAAAGACAGAGTCTATTACTCTACCCCCTAGAATCTGGATGGGCCTTATGACTTGCTTTGCCCAATAGAATGTGGTGGAAGTGATGTTATGTGAGTTCTGGAGCCTGTGCCTTAAGATGCTGGCAGCTTCTAGCGTCACTCTTTTGGAACAAAGCTGCCACGTAAAGAAGCTTAAGCTGGCTACTAAATGATGAGAAATTGCTGGGAAAAAAGGTCCCAGCTTTCCAGCTATCCCCACCAAAGTCAAGGAACAAATCCTATTATCCATGATCATAATCTTTACATTTCTTGCTAAATGTGAAATAAATATACTGTAGAATATACATACAAATAAAGAGTAGATTTTTTTCCAGGATCCTAGAAGAGAATGTCCACAGTATATTAATAAGCCTGGGGTTTATACTGTAACATGAACAGATCGTGAAGGTCAATATTATATATAGCATTATCACTTAAAATCCCTTAATTTAATCCAGATAAGCTATGGCCAGGCATTAAACTACTGACCTTTGACAACTCCAAAACAAGACCAGAAAAGCTGTTACTGCATAAAGGGCACAATCTGTTCGCCGCAAGACAAAAGCCAATCGTCAAGAGGCAAGGTGGTGGAAAAGAAAGGGCAGTTTATTACAGCTTGCTAGCAAGAGGGAAGATGGCCAACTAATGTCTCAAAGAACCATCTTAAGGGGGCACAAAATCTTACAGCAGTCATATAGGCCATTGGCTTATAGGAGAGGGGGTTAGGAATGTTGACCTTCTGGTGTTACAGACTGGGAGTGGCCACACCAGATCTTTCAGTTTTCATTGATGATGGCTATCAGCATAGATTCTCCATTCGGGGGTCATCACATTCCTAAGGAACTTAAGAGAACAAAGTTATCATCTTGTTGCAGCTGGGAGGTACATGCACAAGCAGGGGTCGTAAAATCTACAGAGCAGTTAGATTTCCTGGAGGGTGCATATCCAGCTGGGTTAGTTTGTCAAGAGGTCATTCAAAGTTACAATAGGACTTCTTTTCTACAATATGGCTTCCCTCATGTCAACCTTGTCTTGAGCTGGTATCAAAGCCAGTTAGATAACTGGGGTCACAATCGTGCATGTAAGTGATGTAAGGAGTTAGTTTGGAAATAACATCTAAACTTAAGAGTCCCAGTAAAGAAATAAAATAGGAAATATAGGGCTTTTTTTTCCCCCCAAAGCCCCAGTAGACAGTTGTATGTCATAGTTGCATATCCTTCTAGTTGCTGTATGTGGGACGCGGCCTCAGCATGGCCGGAGAAGCAGTGCGTCGGTGCGCACCCAGGATCTGAACCCGGGCCGCCAGTAGCGGAGCGTGCACACTCAACCACTAAGCCACGGGGCCGGCCCAGGGCTTTTTTTTAAGTTATGATATTTTTCTGGCTGGTTTTTAATTATTTTGTTTATCTGTTTATGAAACAGATATGTGGCCAGTGGCTACCTTATTGGACAACACAGCTCCAGATCTTCATTCCTAAACTCAGGTAGTGAGAGACTGTTAACTAATCGAGACTCTTGCCCTGATTTAGAAAGATGACTTGGACATTGAGAACAGGAGCTCTTTGAAAAGAAATGTGATAGAAAAGTTAAGCATTTGGTATTATAAAATCTTTGTTTTCATTTGAGAACCACATTGGGAGACTACTAATCTCTAAAATGTTTCCTTGTGAATTGAAAGGGCATCCCCTCTTCAGTGTGCACTTCTGAAAAACCAGATTCCAGTGACACTGGAAGGCAGATGGATCGCATTTCAGCGGTTCAGAGCATGATCTCTGTAGCTACAGTGCCTGGGCTCACATCCGGGCTTGACTACTTGCTAGCTTTGTGATCTTGGGCAAATCTCTCTTCATGCCTAAATATCTTCACCTGAAAGCTCAGGCTAGTAATAGTAACTATCTCCTAGGGTTGCAGGGAAAAACATAAATAAGATTGTTATGAAAACAATATTCAGATTCTAAAATACCTTTTTGGCAATGGTTCTTTGGAAAAAGAAATTAACAGAGAAAGATGTATTTTCCATTCACTCAAATTCCTTACAGACCAGGAAAAAAAAAATCAACCCAAGTTTAAAATGTTGCTTCATTGCAAGCAAGAACATGAATAGCAGTAATTCTTAATAAACTTTACATAGAACGCTTTACTTCCTTCAGTAATGGAGCAGTCCCAAACCAAATCATGATGGAGACGTAATCTGTCTTGAGCGTCACCTCCCTCCTCTTTTGGTGCCTCCCTCTAAGAAGCAAAAGCTTCCCCAAGAGCCCCTCATTTTTCTGCCCCTGCTCTTCAGAGATATTTAATTATCTTGTGAATCGATCTGATAAACAAATCACTGCTAATATTTTAACAAGTATGGACTTATTAATGAGTTCCCTAATAGAATTGCACTCTGGGAACTTGTTTTTTTTTTTAATTTTTTTAAACAATTTTATTTATTTATTTTTTCCCCCAAAGCCCCAGTAGATAGTTGTATGTCATAGTTGCACATCCTTCTAGTTGCTGCACGTGGGACGCAGCCTCAGCATGGCCAGAGAAGCGGTGCGTTGGTGCCCGCCCGGGATCCGAACCCGGGCCGCCAGCAGCAGAGCACGTGCACTTAACTGCTAAGCCACAGGGCCAGCCTTGGGAATTTGTTGAAATAGCATCTTATCCAAAGCCAAGAGTCTACTGGGACATTGGTAGCTCTGTGATCAGGGTATTTCGGAGCAGGCAGTTTCCAAAGAAATCTCACCACATAGACCCTTAGTTGGCAGCCCAATCCCCTATGTAGTATGACTGGACTGCCCTTATAAAAACGTCCCCCATAATTACAGAGGTAAATGAGAATTCCCCTTTCTAATAGCATATGTAAAGCCTTTTATAGGTCAAGGATGAAATAGTATAAAATAAATCCCTTCAGTGTGAGAGCCAGACCAGAGTGTGTTGAAATCTGTGCTTCTCTTTTTTTAAAATAACCAGCAAATATCCCTCTAATACATTTTCTTTTTACCAGAATGTCTTCAAATACAATCATTTGGTAGATGAATGAATATTTATTGAGCATCTCCTATGTGTCAGGCACTGCACTATGTGGTTTCAAATGTGCATGAGCACATTTCATTATTCTTCCTATACCCACTCCTCCTGTTTATAAAGCCAATCCAGTGTTTACAATCAAGGATCTAAATTTGATATATGTACATATGAATATAATGGATGTATGATATATATCATAGGATCTTGTTGAATAAATCTTAAAGAAATTGTGCAACGGTATGTTGGACAGATCATTGTGATTAGTACTTCATAAGTGTATCTACTGATAGTATTGGTGTTTCAAGTTACTAGGGCAAAGGGGATTAATATGTGAACTTGACCTCCCCCAACAGTGCTTTGTACATAATAGGCACTCAATAAAGCTTCAGTTAAATGAGAAATTAAAGAAAGCATTGTGAGGGGTGCAGAGCTATATATGGCAAGGTTTTATAAAAGTGTATGTAACCAGAGACTCCACTTCCCTAGTCCCCAAGTTTGGGGTTTACTCATGCCCTAGTTTTTCCCCAGAGTATGGATACTGGATCCCTGTAGTCTAGGACTCTTGGAGTATCCAGGGTAACCAGTGTACAGAATTTCTTGCTGCTATCGTGAGACGGAATGCTGACGGCAAAATGGTGGCTGGCCTGTACAGAGTGCTAGACTGGTCCTCTGTTCTGGCTTCTGCTTGTTTGTAACAATCTCCTCCATCCACATGCACTGCTGCCTTACGGACCATAAGCTGGCCCTGGACCCAGAATCAGGATGTGCTCGGCTATTTGCCACCTCATGGACCCACGTCTCTGGCTAATTTTTCTCTTTTCTTCTTTGGGAGCCTGGCAGGTTACTTTCAAATTTAGCTCCAAACAGAAAGATACAATGATTTTGCAGCCTGACTATCTAGCCAAGCCTTCTTCATCCTCAGAGTTATGACCATTCCCTAAGTCTCTGGGCCCCACAGATGGGAAGAAACAGCTCCTTATTTATATTTATGGGCCCTCCTTCCCATACTTTCCTTGGTTCCTGCCATGAGATTCAAAGAATGAATAGTAACTACCTTTTAGGCAGCCAAGCAGGAGAGGATCTAGTTTGGACGTGGCCAGCCCCCATAATGTCTATTTTCTATTCTTTTGTGAGCATTCCAGCCTCTGCCTTCTCTCCATCTTGGATCCTTCGCTACCTATGAAGGGAGGGAGAGCTGGTATCAGCCTTGGGATCCTCCTTTCTCTGGCTTCACCCTTCTTTCCCGAAAACTCCAAAACATGCCTTAGCTTTCATGGTTCTCCTTTGTGCAGCTCTCTAAATACCCATCTTTTCCAGAGCGAATAGAAGCACGGATATAACTGGACAGTTCCTCTGGCCTTATAAAGTTTTCGATGATTAGTACTCCCTAACAAAGTTCTGAACTGTAGTGAACATTCCCAACTGACTGCTAAGACTCTAGGGTGGGTCTTGATGTCTCTTTCAAAAGGATTAGTTCTTCTTTTCTTCTTTCAGAATTAGCCTCCTTAATTCTAGAAATCCTGGAGGCAGTTTTCACAGCTTTAGCCTACATCTCTGCCCTTCATTAAGAGCAGTGTCTCCGATGACTTGATTTTTCTATGGCATCCACTGGGGACAAGTTTTTGGAGCAAAGCCTCTAAATGTGTATGATGTCTTAATATTTTTTAACTTTGTGATTCTCTTTTCTCTGGAGCCTTGTCTTAAAATTTTTGACCAGAGAGCTCTGATGATTCTCTATATTCTCAAAAAAATTTTTTTTTAAGTTTTAAGGTCCCAAATCCTAATACAGGCAACAATATAGATGAATCTCAAAAGTATTATCCTAAGTGAAACAAGCCAGACTCTCAAAGTTACATACTATATGATTCCATTTATACGACATGCTGGAAAAGGCAAAACTATAGGGACGGAAAACAGATCAGTGGATGCCAGGGACTGGGGAGCGGGGAGGGGTTGATTACAAAGGGACAGGACAGTTTTTTGGGGAGATGGAACTGTTCTATATCTTGATTTTGGTGGTAGTTAAATAACTCAAAACTTGCAGAACTATACTTAGTGTACAGTTTTAGTAAAGGGTGAGTTTTACTATATATAATCATAATTTTAAAAAATGGAAAAAACTATTGTGCCCAAATACTTTTAAGTATTTCCCCAAACACTTTACTATGTTCATAAAGGTGTTTTCTACCCAGGGGTCATCAATAAGTTTTAGGGCACCACCAGTGGAGCACTATATTGATATCTAGTTGTTCCCTTCTAATGTCTACCTCTTTCGTAGAACTTCAGCAATTTGTCCTAACTAAATCTTATTTGTTTCTTTCCTGGGGGTGGAAAGGCGATTCCAGATAATACCCTCAGATTCTGGAAAGCATTATTTGCATCACAGGCTGAACGGCTTTTCCCATAGACTATTGCAACATAACATGTTGGGCATGTCTCCAATAGCTTGTCCAGGCTTGGGGTAATTAGGGTTTTCTTGTACACCAAGACTTGCCACAGTCCATGCTTCAAGAAGAGTGCTGGTATTTATAAAATTTTTAGAGTCTGAGTTAGGAACTTTAGAAACTACCTTCTATATGTCTACCATACACAAAACTCTCCAGGGATGGGGATCACAAATAAGAAATTAATATCGTCATGTCTTCTCTCCTGCATATTCTGCCAACTACTCTATATCTGCCTAGTTTTAAAGCAGATAGTGTAAGCAGATAGTGTAGAATCCTTTCAAGCTCAGGCTCACCGCAGACCACTAGTCTCTATCCCCCACATTAGCAGAGACTTGTATGAATCTACACCTACCTATGTGCTCTGGCCTGTCAGCAGCATCATAGCTGTTGTCTAAAAATATCGAATACTTCTCACTTTGGGAGTTTCAATTAGTCCATAATACAAGTATGTGCTAGATGGGAACTCATACACATCCTGAGATAAGGCCCCTGGTAATATAATATATTGCTCCCACGAACACATGATACAAATATTGTCCCACCTCTTTATCTTCCCAAATAAATCACACTAGTCCCAATCCCATTTATCAGGAAGTCTAGTATCTCCCTCTTCAGGCCCCTACCTCCCCCTGAATTTTCAATTCACTCAAGGCCTTAAGCAGTTCAAAAGGGTCAATCTGACATCCTTCCTATGACAGAGATTGCTATCTGATCACCAAACTAGGATTGCTAGATTTAGCATCTAAAAATATAGGATGCCAAAATATTACACGGGACATACTTATACTAAAAACATTATTTGTTGTTTATTTGAAATTTGAATTTAACTGAGTGTCCTATATTTTATCTGGCAACCCTACACCAAACCCATTTCTTCTCTCTGGGCATACAGCTATATTGTGTTTCCCAGCTTCTCTTGCAGTTAGGTGTGGTTATGTGACTGAGTTCTAGCCATAAACACCTCTCAAGCATAATCCTCCTTGCACTTTTTCTTTCTAGTTGGCTAGAGAATCCACATGGTAAAGATAATGGAGCCACAAAATGGAAGGAACCTTGGTACCTAGATCACCACTTGAGTGGGAGTTGCCCAGGACAATCATCCAGGAAAGCCATGTCTCACAAACACTGCATGAACTGTTGAGTAAGAAATAAATTTTTATTGTGTTAAGCCCCCGAGATTAGGGGTTTATTTATTATAGCAGATAGCTTTACCTTAATCAATACAGAACATTAGAATCTTGAAGTAGAGTGCTGCTGTCTTAGTCCATTCAGCCGCTATAACAGAATACCATAGACTGGGTGGCTTATAAACAACATAAATTTATTTCTCACAGTTCTAGAGGCTGGGAGCTCCAAGACCAAGGTGCTGGCGGATTCAGTTTCTGGTGAGTGTCTGCTTCCTGGTTCATAGATGGCCTGTCTTTTTGCTATGTCCTCACATAGCAAAAGGGACAAGGGATTTCTCTGGGGTCTCTTTTATAAGGGCACTAATCCCATTCATGAGAACTCCACTTTCACGATCTAATTACCTCTCACAGGCCCCACCTCCAAATAACAACACATTGGACATTAGGTTTCAACAGATGAATCTGGAGGGGCACAGACATTCGGTCTATAGCAGTTATTATAAAAACCTAAAATTTGTGACACCACCTTAGTGGATCAGCAGTGGGAGGTAAGGAAACAGATATCCAAACCTAGAAAAATGGAGACACTTATTGTACACTGACAAAACATTTGATAAAATGTCACTTGAAATAACTTAGAAGAATGATTGTGTGCCTAAATGAATTTATAGTTCCAGGACAGAGAGCTTTAATCTTTTCCTTCCCATTCTTTCCCTTCCCTTCCCTTCTCTTCCCAAAACAAAAATGGTGAGTAAGGGAGAATTCGTTCACCCTCTGCCTGACTGTGTTCAAGCTGGGACATTGGTCTTCTCCTGACTTCGGACTCAGACTTGGACTGGAACTTACACCATAGCTCTCCTGGGTCTCAGGCCTTCCGACTCAGACTAGAACTATGCCATTAGCTCTCCTGGGCCTCCAGCTTGCTGGCTGCAGATCTTGGGACTATCATAATTTCAAAGTAGTGATGAGTGTATGAGTATAAACATATCTTAAGATATGTTGCAACATGTGTGCAACAACTATAATGTGATATGAAAATACCTGTGACATATTCACAGGAACTGCTAATACTACTGTGATTTGTTGCCTACATTGATAACTGAATGAAAGAGATGCTAAATTTCAGTTGAAGGTTAGTGAAAATAAAGATACAATTTATTCCCCAGGTTGGGGGACACTGTTGGTGCTCTGTCTGATCCCTTCCGATCCTTTTTAGGGGTTCCGTGTGCTAATCCCACAGCTTCTATTACCTTTGCTTTACCAGCTCTCACTTGAGACTTATGTCAGAGGACTACCCTTGGGCTACTGCAGCTGTCTATCTACAGATGAGGAAAGTTGGAATGCATGGGTGTTTAAAGGGCAGCCCATGGCCAATGACCGACTGGTGAGGATGTATGAAAACCCAGCTTCTTTGTCTTAAGATGAAACAAAACTGAGGGATAACTTATGCTCCAGAGTTCCCCTGAGGGATCAAGCTGAGGTTGGGACTTTGCCTAAAATTGCATCCTATCATTATTTTGCTTTTCTTTCATTCCTGGTTACTCCTTAATAAATCACTTGCACGTGATTCTTCATTTCAGGATCTGCTTCCAGAGAACTTGACTTAATACACCATCCAAGTTACAGAACCCCTATGTCAAGAATCCCTGCTCTAGGGGAAGTGTTTGGAAAGAGTTTGAATGCTAGTGTGATTGAGTTGAACTTTCTGTTCTCAGCAAGTTATTATTAAGAGAGAGGTGAACCTAGGCTAGAATAGAGCTGAACTCAATTCAAGCAGAGATTAAAGAGAATGAAGAAAACCCAGAGATCATGAGCTTTATATGGCTAGAAAATCCTACCACTTCTAGACTCCAAATAGTAAAGGATAAGATAGTAAAAGCCTTGAGTGACAAAGACTCAGTAAGATTTCTAAATAAACAGGATGACAGCTGTGTGGCAATTAGATTAAGGATGTTCCCTTCTCTGCCAAGCCTCAAGGTAATCACGTTTTAGGTGAAAGAGCAGATCATGGGGTGAAGAAACAGAGAAGTAAGAGAGCCGTGCAAACTGGATCTAGATATGGTTGCCAAATTTAGCAAATAAAAATACAGGACACCCAATATTTTATCTGGCAACAAGGTCTAAAAAATAACCTTGGGAGTAGTTACTGCCACCCGAGTCTTTCTGAAAGCAAATAGGTCAGAAACCTCCATGTTTTTAAGGGATTTGTATTGATAAAGAAACCACAAACGTAGTCTATAAAAGCTTTTGCCTAGCCAGGAAACTTAAGAACAACCCTCAAGCCTCCAAATTTGCACGAGCAAGAAGCACACTACGACAGCCCCTAAAGATGACATGCTCCCCAATGCTGACTTCAGATGTGGCCATGAAGGAGAATGAAAAAAGCAAGAGCCTCTCAAAAGATGGAGCCAGGGCCTACAGAGAAAAATGCTGACAGGAATTTTTCCAAAAGTGTAGAAACATAGTCTAATCAAGGGAATTCTCCCACTCTGAGATGGAGGTCTTCACAATGCCTGCCCAGCTGGTTTGCACAATTTCTAAGGACTAGCAACTGTGTGTACCTCCTGTTCTTCTTTTCCTAAATAGGAGTTTTTTCGTTTGTTTTATTGTGGTATGTGGTATTGTAGTATGTCCTAGCTCCACCATTGTATGTAGGTGAGGGGAGAAGGACAATTTACGGAAAACTTATTTTCCTAATTCAAAAGTCATTAGACCACAAGGAGCCATATCCAGACCTAATGGAGAAGAGTATGTCACCCAGAGATCCTGTGAGCTTGCTGTGATGACTGGAAGGGACTTTTGGTTTTTCCCTTGGTGGAGAAAGAGGATTATGTTCTGTGTGTGGTAAAAAGGGTGAAATGGATATTTGATGACCAGAAGAGTGACTGTGGCAGAGACCAAAACTGTGTTGTCTTCTTTTCTTTTCTTTTCTTTTTTTTTTAGCTGAGGAAGATTGGCCCTGAGCAACATCTGTTGCCAATCTTCCTCCTTTTGCTTGAGGAAGATTTGCCCTAAGCTAACATCTGTGCCAGTCTTCCTCTATTTTGTATGTGGGATGCCACCACAGCATGGCCACCAACAAGTGGTGTAGGTCCACGCCCAGGAACCAAACCCAGGCTGCTGAAGTGAAGCATGCCAAACTTAACCACTAGGCCATGGGGCCAGCCCCACTGTTGCCTTCTTCCTGGGCACATAGCTAGACATTTCCTAGCCTCCTTTGCAGTTAGGTGTGTGATGTGTCTGAGTAATATAGTAACTTCTAGGCCTGATCCATAAAAATCTCCCAGGAGTGACCCTTCACACTTGTCCCCATTTTTGGATGGCTGGAAGATGACTGATCCCCAGAGCAACCTTGGGAACACATATTGAAGATGGCAGAACCATGTGATGGAACTTGGGTACCTGAATCACCACTCAGAAGAGAGCTGCGTAAGAGAACCACCTGGCCACACTCACTTTGGACTGTTGGGTGAATGAAGATCATGTTAAACCACTGAGATTTCGAGAATTCATCTAAGACAGTGGCTTTCCAAGTGTGGCCCCCAGACCAGCAACATCAATATCAGCTGGCAATTTCCTAGAAAGCCAAATTTTCAGTGTCTACTCCAGATCTATTGAATCAGAAACTCTGGGGGTGGGGGCCCAGCAAGCCCTCCAGGTGATCCTGAGGCACACTGAAGTTCAAGAAACAGCTAGCGTTAACTAATATAAGAAAACAGCTGGTGTTAACTTAACTAACTTGCCCAAGAAGGCAACCCCTAAAGTTGATCAGCCTACTGTTCCTATTGTTTCTCACTGATACAAAGTGATACTATTGACTATTGGTCTAACTCTGCTGATGGAAGATACTGGTAACTCCTAATGCTGATCTCAGCACAGGCCATGACAGAACTTTGAGGGAGGATGGTCCTTTTCACTTAGTGAAAAGCTCAACTGAGGTTGCTTTTCAAAGGGGTTCTCTTGGTGCTTGGTTTTCCCAGATCCATCACCTCATAGACCAGATGCCACAGGAGCACTGTGTCAGAGTGATTGACTTGTCCTAGTTTGCCTGGGACTTTCCTGGTTTTAGCACTGAAAGTCCCTTGTCCTAGGGAAACCCCAGAGTCCCAGGCAATCTGGGATGTTTGGTCACCTTAGTCAGTGTGGGTTGATATGTTCACTGCTTGTGACTCAGAGCCTTTTCTCTCACAAGGGTGATCCACAGCTCAACAGGTCAGGCAACTTTTTATTTTCAACTCCCAAACACACAAGTCCTAATTACACTCTGCTTTCCAGATAATTTACCTACTCACCTTTGAAGCCAGATGCCCTGATTGCTTCCTGGGGTCTCTGCACACTCCTTTTTGTGGATGTGTGATTGCTGAGGGGTGGGGGCACTTTAAGGATCAATGGATAAAGGTGATCAGGGTGACTTTCTAGCACTTACCTCACTATAGGAGGGGAGGAGGGGCAGGGACCCACATTTTCTGATTAAACATCTTCTCCCTATTTAAGCCTAGTAGAGGATCTGATATGGACCCCAACTTTATAATGCAAGGTAGAATGTTAACTTTGGTATGAATAATATACAATAAGAGTTTAGGAAAAGGAAAGATAAGGATTTCTTCTTCCCTTAATTTCCTTAGGACTCATTCAGAGCACTGATTTTCAACGGTAGGCCTGGGGTGCATATCTAAATTAAGTGGGGGAGGGCCAGCCCGTGGCTTAGCGGTTAAGTGCGCACACTGGCGGCCCCGGTTCGGATCCCGGGCTCGCACCGACGCACTGCTTCTCTGGCCATGCTGAGGCGGCGTTCCACATACAGCAACTAGAAGGATGTGCAACTATGACATACAACTATCTACTGGGGCTTTGGGGGAAAAAAAAGGAGGAGGACTGGCAATAGATGTTAGCTCAGAGCCGGTCTTCCTCAGCAAAAAGAGGAGGATTAGCACAGATGTTAGCTCAGGGCTGATCTTCCTCACAAATTAATTAATTAATTAGTTAATTAATTAATTAAGTGGGGAAGATTTTCTTTGAGACACAAATCTCCCACTGATATGCCCTGGGTGGGGGAGGATTGGTGATGCATATTTTGAAAAAATCTCTCAGGTGATTTTGATCCATCCCTTTTCTTCAGGAAATCATCATTTTACAGCAGGGTTTCTCGACCTCACCAATATTGACATTTCAGGCCAGATAATTCTTTGTTGTGGGGGCTATCCTGTGTGTTGTAGGATGTTTAGCAGAATCCCTGGCCTCCACCCACTAGATGCCAATAGCACCAGACCCCCAGTTATGACAATCAAAAATGTGTCCAGACATTGCCAAACCTGGAGATAGGGTTGCCAGAAAAACCAGCATATGTAGGACATGTGCAATATGTGGGACATACTTATACTGAAAAAAATATTCATTGTTTATCTGAAATCCAAATTTAACTGGATATCCTGTATTTTTATTTGCTAGATCTGGCGACCCTACATGGAGGGCAAAACTACTTGGTTGAGAACCACTACGTTAGAACAAGGCTGGAAATGGTTATGAAAGCCACAGAGAAAAAAAACCAAGTACAATTTAACATCACCTCACTAGAGACACATTTTAGACACATGCTTTAAAGAAATACACATTTTCCAAATATAATTTAAAGAAACAAGCAGAGAAAAATTATTTGAATTCTAGGGACTCAGAAATGTAACTAGAGCTCATGAAACAATACCTAGATTCTATGAAGACAGGGATCTTTGTTTTGTTTACTGATAGTATATCCCAGCCGCCTTGAACAGTGCCTGGTGCATAGTAATCAGACGATAAATATTTGTTTAATGAATGAATGAAAGCATTGGTAGTGCTAAATGTGGGATGAAAATGTCCATATGACTGTATACTTCCTTGTTAATAATGGATACTGACATCCTTTCTTCAGGAAGAAGATAATTCTGTCTGTGTCATGTTCAGAATGTTCTAGAAATGAACCAAAAGGACCATAGTGTCTAAGTGAGAGATATGTGGGAAAGGGATGGGGATAAGAATTGTAACTGATCTAATCCTGAAGGCTATCTATCGTCTTTTCCTCTAAAAAAGAAATGGATATCAAAGCAATTTATTTTACTTTGACTTTAAATACAGTAAATTTAACTTTTACTTTGGGACTTTAAAATATTTTCATCAGTAAGGGAACGAACTCAGGCAGATAAATGACAGTTCAACCAACTCTGCCTCATTCCAAGCGCCTTCCTTCCTCCTCCCCTGGAGTCCTTCCCTCAGTGAGTTAGTCCAGGAGCGCTGACAGGATCCTGCCTACATCTGTCTCATTAAACAACTGGGGTTGGTTCCAGGACCTTCTTCAGATTTTGGGATCAACTCTGTTTTAAATAAGAACCTTAAAATGTTCAGGCTCATATGCAGTGACATGAAGTTTTACCAACTTAGGGAAATTCTAAAATGCACTCAAATGGTTTGGATTCATCCAGCACTTGAAGGTTAAGTGACCTCTCACACTGTTCATTCCTATATTATGACCCTGTTGTAGCAAGTACCCCTTTGCAGAAAAAGAATGATGACATTTGAAGATGAGCTCATTATTTTGTAATAGCTTGATTGCATCATTGCAAGCTGGTTAAGTCCATGGACTCTGGAGCCACATACCATACTTATTAGGTATGTGACCTTTGGGCAAGTAATTTAATTTCTCTGTGTCTCCATTTCCTTACCTGTAAAATGCAGATGATAATAACAGTAATACCTTACAGGGTTGTTATGAAGATTAAATAAATTAATATTTGTAAAGGACTTTGAACACTTCCTGGCACACAGTAAGCTCTATATAAATGTTTATTAAATTAAAAAGTTAAAAATTAAAATCACTAAAGTGGATTAAATGAGACATTGTCAAATACCCTTTTGTGAGCATTTTAGAAGCAGGATAGAAAACCTTTATTTCCTTATAATTTAGATGTATGAGATCCTGGAGGAGGGGATTGGTACAGGAAGGTCAGGAGTCAACATACCATCTGTGGAGTTCTGTCACAACCCATGATTCTGTTCCATGACTGTCCTACACTTGTAAAGGCATTTATATCTGAAGAACTCAAAACATTATTTATGTATAACCATTAAGTAGAAGGAGATTGTCAATCTTTTTTAAACTACAATATTTCCAATTACTGACTATGGGCACGTAATTAACATAAAGAAACAATGTGTGCTTCTTCAAGCAATAGAAATGAGGTAAACAAGTATGGACACCGTGTGATATGTGGTTCTCTACTCGTCCAAGGCTCCCCCTTTTCCCAAGGGCTGTGAGGGCCTTGAATGGAGGATACGGAGCAGGTAGAACACGAGAATTCAAGAACGCTGAGAGCCACCAAAAAAGAAAAAGAAAAGGATACTTTTTCAAGAGAGACAGCATAGCATAAAATAGTGGTCATGTCCAAGGTCTCTGGAGTCAGACAACTACTGCCCATCTCAGCTCCCCCACTGCCCAGCTGTCTGATTTGGGCCTGGTGATCTGCTGTGTCTCTGGAGCAAGAAGTGGTAGCCAGCGTGTAATGCGTTACTTCACATTTCCTCCACTTTCCTTCCTTCTCCCCTTGGCTGTTCTGGCTCTCCTTCTCCCAGAGAAAACATGGGCACCTAATTCTTGCCTCTGATTATTTTCTAAGGAGCCTAGGATAAAATAAGTACTAGGGAGAAAAATAAAGCAGGGGTGCAGGGATACCGAGAGCTTGATCTCTCTGTGCTTCAATTTCCTCATCTGTTGTGAGAATTAAATGATATAATAGACATAAACTCTTAGATCAGTGCCTGGCACAGGATAAGAATGGTATGAATTTTTACCGTTACTAAAGATCTGGGAAACTCTTGTTTCCTCCACATATAGAGGAGTTGGCCTCCTTAGGAAGAGAACTCTGCCACCAGTCAGGCTATGCTATGCCTGGGTTTGCCATGAGCAAAGAGTCAACTTTGCTCTAAATGTGTCCATGGGTCTGTCTGAAGGACACAGAGCAGCGAGCATGACTTCATGCAACCCCATACTGGGTGTATTAGTTTCCTATTGCTGCTGAAACAAATTCTGGGGGAGAATCTGTCTTCTGGCCTTTTCCATCTTCTAGAGGCTGCCCATATTCCTTGGCTTGTGTCCCTGTATTATTCCAATCTCTGCTTCCATCATCACATCGCTTACTCTGACTCTCTTGCCTCTCCCTTAAAAGACCTTTGTGACTATTTTGGGCCCATTTGGATAATACAAGATAATCCTCCATTTTCAAGATGCTTAATTTAATCACACCTGCAAAACCTTTTTTACCATGTAAGGTAACATATTCACAGGTTCCAGAGACTATGACGTGGACATCTTTGGGGAGGGAGGCATTGTTTGCCTACTACTCTGAGTTTGTCCCAGTTGCGGTGGACACATTTCTCTGAATCGTACACAGAAATGTATGCCATTTTCTCATTGATACTCTTTCCCCAAAGAATAGCAATGGGCAACCTAAAGTGCATTGCTTTTAAGAGAAAGAGAGAGAAAGGAGTATACTGTCTATCTTTATATGAATGAAGAAGTGGTGATAGGAATGGCCACCTTCTGAGAACATGCAAGGACTGTCTAAAACCCCGCAATGTTAAGGACGTGATGGCACTGAAGTCACAGTGGCAACTCCCAAGACAAGTAGAATTTCAGCAAGCAAGGACCCAGAACCTGGAAGTGGGCTGCATGGCCACTTGATGCTTTTGCATATGCTGCCAGATTGCACATGACAGTGACATGTGACACGTGACACAGGTTCTGGAGTCACACGAGACCAGAATCCTGGCTCTGCTGGCTCTGCCATTTACTGCTACGTGACCTTGGATAACTTGCTTAAATTCTCCAGGCATAAGTTTTCTTATCTGTAAAATGGGGATAATAATAGTTCACGGGTTTGTTATTAGGATTATATGAGATTATGTGTGCAAAGTGCTTAGCAAATGCGTGACACACAGTAATTAGTATTCAGTAAATAACTATTATTATTATGACTGGAATAAATCTGAGGAGAGATGTTAAAGTAGAATCACATGATCCAGCGCACAGCAAAATACTTCACAAATCCCTACAAATCTCTCCCCAAAGTCCCACTCATCCTAGCAGCTTTTCTCTTTAGAAACTCCCACCCTTTCCAGGTCCCTTCCGCTCATCTCCTAAATCACTCCTGTCAGGCATCTCCCATAGGGGTTCTTATTTAGGCTTGTTCTATTCCATTTCTCTATCCATTTAACTGGGGAGTATAACAAAAGCACAATATTGAGCAATAAAAAGACACAGAGGTAAGGGAAACAAGTCTGGGAACACTTACACTGGTCTATTTTTGCCCTGTCACTGTATTTATTATCCTTACACTCTCCCAGCTTGCAACCTTGTTCATAAGGGCTAAATGTGTAGGACCATAGAAATTGAGCTTATTTATGTTCTCTTTAGAATTCTGAGACATTTATTAGCCTCTTTGATCTATGTTGACTAGAGAAAAATGTATCTCTTCAAATAGTGACTGCTCTGGAAAAGTCCTTGGTAGCAACTAGCTACAGGTTTTCTCTATCCGAGGAGGACACCTAGAGGCTACTTGTGATGTGGCAGCCTATCCTGAAACGCTTTCCGAATTGTTTTCTTTGTAGATCCAACCATAAATCATAAATCACAGATCCAGCAAGTCGAACTAGAATATATATTAATGTATAGCTAATCTTTTTTTTGGTGGGGGTGTGAGGAAGACTGGCCCTGATCCAACATCCATTGCCAATCCTCCTCTTTTTGCTTGAGGAAGATTCGCCCTGAGCTAACATCTATGCCAATCTTCCTCTATCTTGTATGTGGGATGACGCCACAGCATGGCTTGATGAGTGGTGTGTATTTCTGTGCCTGGGATTCCAAGCGGCGATCCGAACCCCTGAACCCCAGGGCCGCTGAAGCAGAGCGTGTGAACTTAAGCACTAGGCCACAGGGCCAGCCCCTACATGCAGCTAATCTTTAAGGAGGGAAACAGACCTAAAGAGGTCATATTTATTTTCCAGGCACAGTAGAAGTACATTACAGGGTACAGAGGAACTTTTAAATGTAATAGGTGGGGAGAACAGTTATGAAGGACATTTTTGGGATAGTTGGGGAATTTTGAGTGTTGAGTGAATTTTGCTTGATGTGATTTGAGTTAATGTTGATTTTCTTAGGTCTCGTGCTTGTGCAGAAAAATGTTCCTATTCTTGGGAGATGCAGGCTGCCATATTTAAGGGTAATGTAGGAGGATGTCTGAAATCCATTTTCAGATATTTTGGCAAAAGGGAAGTGTGTGGGGCCGGCGCCGTGGCTTGGCGGTTAAGTGCGCACACTCCACTGCTGGCGGCCTGGGTTCGCATCCCGGGCGCGCACCGACACACCGCTTCTCCGGCCATGCTGGGGCTGCGTCCCACATACAGCAACTAGAAGGATGTGCAACTGTGACATACAACTATCTACTGGGGCTTTGGGGGGAAAAATAAGTAAATAAATAAAATTATAAAAAAGGGAAGTGTGTGTACACATGTGAAAAGAGATGAAGCAGTTTGGTGAATCTAGGTGGGGAGGAATATGGATATTCATCACACTGTTCTTTCAACTTTTCTGCACATTCAAACTTTTTCAAAATAAACCAACTAGAATGTACAAGAATTGGGCTAAGTCACTTAAAATGTTAACTGAATTTGCACCTCCATAGTTGTGATATCTCTCGTGCTGTTTTGTTGCTGTGTTGAAATGTAACTTTTTATCTCTTACATTCCCACCATATTGTAATCACTCATGTAATGATCCACTGCTCTTTGAATCTCTCATAGGACACACAGCAATCACTCACAAATATTTGCTGACGCTAGAAAAACAGTGAGAGAAAACCTCGTAGCTCCTACTTGTGCCATGCTCTGACAGGCCTTACTTAGAGCCTGGAGGATGCTTCCTTCCGCCCTTTCCCCAACCCCCAGCTTCCCCTGGCTGACTCACATGCATCCTCCAGACTCCCATCCTTGTGCTCTTAGGTCATTTCCCCACCATAGCGCTGATCACAAAGTACATTGTAATGTCTGTTATCTCGACTGAGTACCCCATTAGACTGTAGTTTCTTGGGAAGGGAATTTTGTTTGCCTTTTTACAGTTGTAACCTTAGTCCCCGACACAGTATCTGGCATACAGCAAGAACTTAATAAATATTTAGTGAGTGATGGCTAACACTAGGATGACCAACTTTTTAGCGAGCCAAACTGGAATATAGCCATACTAGACTCCCATCCTCCTCAAAATGTGTGGTGTGTGTATATATACATATATATTTTAAGATTCTATACATATGTGTTAGGAATTTGATATAAAATATGAAAAATAGGTGTTTATTTTATATCAAAGAGGTTTTTATTAGAATTATGGTAACACAATTTCTTAGAAAGAAGTTATACATCTTGTAATACTAAGTCTTCTTCCTCAGGAAGACCTCTACTTATTGAGTTAATCTTTATATTCTTTATTATAGTTTTACACTTATTTCCCATTTAACACATTTCTGATCAACTTATTTCACATACATACATATGTATGTGTGTATATATAGATATATATTTACTTATTTACAATTCTATTTCTAACTTGTTATTACTCCTGTAAAGAAAAGCTACTAATTATAAACTAATATGACCTCAATAAAATAATTTTAAAAATAAAGGAAAAAAAGCTACTAAGGGGCTGGCTGGATGGCGTGGTGGTTAAGTTCATGTGCTCCACTTCAGCAGCCCAGGGTTCACGGGTTTGGATCCCAGGCATGTCAAGCCATGCTGTGGCAGTGTCCCACATACAAAATGGAGGAAGATTGGCATGGATGTTAGCTCAGGGACAATCTTGCTCAAGCGGAAAGAGGAAGATTGGGGGGCCAGCCCAGTGGTGTAGCAATTAGGTTCATGCGTTCTGCTTCAGCGGCCGGGGGTTTGCTGGTTTGGATCCTGGGCGTGGACCTACTCACCGCTCATCAAGCCATGCTGAGATGGTGTCCCACATAGAAGAACTAGAATGGCCTATAACTAGGATATACAACTATGTCCTGGGGCTTTGGGGAGAAAAAATAAAAAGAGGAAGATTGGCAACAGATGTTAGTTCAGGGCCAGTCTTCCTCACCAAAAAAAAAAAAAAAACTACTAAGTTTGTGTACCTTTACTTATATCTAGCCATTTTAACTTGCTGCATCAATTTTAAAACTCATTAACTGAGCACCCTAGATTTTCTAAATATACAATCACAGCTACAAATAATCAATTTCCCAATATTTACACCATTCTATTTCCTATTTTATTACATTACCTAGAATAATGGTCTTCAAATTGATGTACACATACCTTTGTGGTACACAAAGACTTTGCCAGTGGTATATGGGCAGGGAAGCTTTATCAGCCTCGAGATCCTCAGCTAATGTGTGTTCTTTTTGTTAAAGCTGGTTATCATGTATTTCCCCTTCTCATACTTGGAAAGGCATTTTTTGGTAATGACACTCAGGATTGTAGTTAAACTTTCCAGTAGTACATACATTCTAGCTATCTAGCCCATCCCTCATTTTACAGTGCAAGAAACTGAGTCCCAGTGAGACTGTCTGACACTTAAAAGGTCAAATAGTTTCACATTACCTTCCTTTTATTTGGTAGAAGAATTTATGCCAATTATGGCATAAATTTTTTTACAGCTTTATTCTGGTATAATTGACAAATAAAAATTGTATATATTTAAGGTGTACCACATGATGTTTTGATATACGTATACATTGTGAAATGATTACCACAATCAGGCTAATTAACATATCAGAAAATTTTTAAATGATTCTAATTTTTAAATATGTAATTATATCAAGAAAATAAAATTAATTATCAGCATTCAGTAGTTCCTTTTGTCTTGCTAACTTCCCTAACTTCTTAGGATTACTTATTTCCTCATCAATTTCTTCATTTCTATCTTACATGTCACTATGAGATTTCTATATATTAACTTAGATTATTATGCTAATTGTATTAATGACCTAAGGAAATAATTGTGAAACTAATGATCACTTTTTCCTTCCTAAGTTTTACAGTTGACTCTTTCTGGTTTTAACATCTTTCAGCTGCATTTCAAGAGCGATCATTCCAGGTGTTGAGGGTAGATGATGCAAGGCATCTTATGGCCTACCTCAGAAATCACACAGAGTCAATCCTACCACATCCATTGGTCAAAGCACAGAACCAGCCCAGATTCAAGGAGAAGGGAAATGGACTATACATTCTGAAGAACATTAAGTGTCATCACAAGTTAAACCTCTCTTTCTTAGAATAAGCGGTTTTAAAGTACAGACGTAATTTGAAGTTGTGAAATCTAAGTTGGATTCCAAATAAGTTACAGTTTCAGTAGTGAAAGTGAGCAAGTCTGGTTTAACTTGGCTCTCCTTTTCTGGTGACTTTTTTGTTGCTGTTCTGAAGCAGTCTTATTTCCAAAAAACGAGTCATTTTTTTCACTGTGTGATTTTTTTGTTGTTGCAACCTACACACAACAGTGAACAACTCAGGGGTACTTTTTCCTTTTTTTTTTTTCAGGCTCTTTATGGCCTTTTTAAAAATCATCAAACAGTTTTGGAGAAACAGCATATAAATTTCTATTGTACTATAATCCTTCTCTCCATTCTCATCCTTAGTCTGTGTATCTGCAAATTAGAGAATGACATTCTTGTTGTCCCACACTTTGAAAATATGATGTTACAGCAGGCCAACATCTTTTTTTTTTTATTTCTTGTCTTTCTCACAGAATTTTTTTTTTCTTTTTTCAATTTGAGATCATAATTGTTTATAACATTGTGTAATTTGGGGTGTACATTATTATTTATCAATTTCTGAACAGATTTCATCGTACTAACCACCAGTAGTCTAATTTTTGTCCACCACTGTATATATGTGCCCCTTTACCCCTTTTGCCCACCCCCACCCTCCTTCCCCTCTGGTAGCCACTAATCTGTTCTCTTTATCCATGTATTTGTTTATATTCCACATATGAGTGAAATCATGCAGTATTTGTCTTTCTCTGTCTGGCTTATTTTGCTTAACATCATACCCTCAAGGACCATCCATGTTGTTGCAAATGGGCCAACATCTTTTCCGTGGCAGGCAACAATGACAGTCATCTTGAAGGCATATGTTTAAAGACAGTATCTCTTTCCATTTCTATAAAGTCAAATATCTCATTAAGTGCTCCTGCATGGTTTGCTTTGTGGGTTTTTTTTTTTTTTTTTTGCCGAGGATGATTCACCCTGAGCTAACATATGCTGCCAGTCTTCCTCTTTTTGTATGTGAGCGGCCACCACAGCATGGCCACTGACAGACGAGTGGTGTAGGTCTGTGCCCGGAAACCAAACCTGGGCCACTGAAGCGGAGTGTGCCAAACTTAACCACTAGGCCACCAGGGCTGGCCTTCTTGCATGTTTTAAGGAAACTGAAAAGTCATCAAACGCTTTTCTTATAAAAGCCTCAATATCACAGGTAAACAAATCACGCCTTTTTTTTTTTTCTTTTTTTCCAGCAGTGCTGTGTACAAGGTATACAAAGAATATTTAGCAGGTAAGATTTTTTTCATTTCAGTTTATAGACTGAATGGAATTTGCTAACATTTACATTTACACTGTCTGCAGAATATGCAGATGGACGACCAAAGATATAAACAATTTTTTATTTTATGTATTCTGTTGCTTCATTAAAATCTTCATTTATTTTGTACTTTATTTACAGAAAGACAATTTGAAACTCCTTTTTTAAAATCAAAATTCCTAAGAGCTAGAGACAACATTTTGTTGTTGTTCCTGTGATTTGAGGCATCATTTGATACACTGTAGAAAGCATGATTGTTGGTAGGACCTGTCAGAATCAGCTCTACACCTTCAGGGGCCAACATATCTGTTACCAAAATTTGCCCTTTTGTTTGCCAACAGGACATTTTAGTTGCAACCTCTGAATTAGGAGATAAAACTATTCAGTTTCATAGAACAATCAAGGAAAAGATACAGTAATGCGTGTTAATCCACGTTAGCTTGTTTGGTATGCCAAAGCTAATTGAGCAGCAACTATTTTAGACTGAGTATTGGTGTCTTCAGAGGAGATGAAAAAACTTTTGATTGATTTAGAAGGACTTGCCTTTCTCACTCTGGATTTATGACGTTCTCCAAGTCAGTGCTTTCATGTCCCCTTCACCAGGTTCAATCGCAAGGTCTTTTCTGCAAATTGTTCAATATGCTCTGTTTTAGTTATTTACCTCCTTAATCCTGTTGAATGGGTCATTCTATCTACCTCTCATTAAAACTAACACAGTTGTTTAGTTTTCTTTTTCAGTGATGTGTAGGTCACGCTGGTTTAGGTATTGTAATTGTTCTTTTTCATTATCTGAATTCTTAGAAAATAGGGTCACAATATTCACAAGATTAAAAATTAAATTAGCACTATCTTGCTACAAAGCACAATATTTATCCACAGGCAAAGCCAAAAATGGATTGTTGTAGGCACTTAATTTGCCCACTTAAATTGCATCACTAGAGGTAAGGCAACAATGATGATCTGTTGCTGTGAACTGCTAATCAAAGTTGCCAACATCAGCCTGCGGGGGCGGGGGAGACAACAACCAGCGACTACAGAAGGCGGATAATTCGTGTTGGAGCCATTTGACACTAAAGATAGTGTTGCTTTTAGCCTCTATTTTTGTTGGCTGCCACATGGCTTTTGTACCTTTCCCCCAACCTACTGCACCCATGTGGAAATTGGGACTTTTCACATCCTGGCGAGGGATTCCCACTACTTGGGATTTTTGGTGCTAAAACTGAGACAGACCCTGCAAACTGGGAAGATTGACCACTCTAGCCTTGGCGGCAATCCCTAAAATATCAGAGAGACATGAGCAAAGAGACTGGCAATACTCAATTTTCAGAAATATGTCCCTTTGAGACTTAATATCAATCCCTAACCAAAAGTTAATTAATAGATAACTTGTCAGCATATATCAAAAAAAGCAGTAACCCCTGAAGACAGCCAGACAATGTTCATTAAAGGCAACTCATTCTAAAGTAACCTTGTTTCTTTTTTTGATAAAGTTATTAGATTAGCTATTAGGAGAATACGATAGATCTATATATGTTGGTTTCTTTCGTAAGGCATTTGAACTATTTGAGAATAAGTTGCCAATGTGATGAGCCATTATTCCTTAGCACATTAGCGTGCATTTCCTATAAACATTTGCCTGTATAATCACAATACAACCATCATACATTGGTACCTTCTTCTTCTTTTTTTTTTTTTTTGGTGAGGAAGACTGTCCCTGAGCTAATATCCATGCCAGTCTGTCTCTAGTTTGTATATGGGACGCCATCACAGCATGGTTTGATGAATGGTGTGTAGGTCCACGCCTGGGATCTGAACCCATGAACCCCGGGCCACTAAAGCACATTTGAACTTAACCACTATGCCACCAGGCTGGCCCCACATTGGTACCTTCTAACCTTCAGACCCCATTCAAGTTTTGCCAAATGTCCGTTAGAATAAACATCTGTCCAGGACCATGCGTGGTCTTTAGATTGTGATGCCTCTTGTTGACCTTAAACAAATAGACAGCCAGTTATTTCTCTGGCAAAAATGGGTTTATTCAGGATCAACAAAGAATTGCAATTTGGGTCTGCAACCATAGCAAGCTACGTGCAAGCCTTCAGCAGTAAGGTGAGGAGAAACCATTTTATAGAGGAGAAGCAGCAGCTGGACAGGCTATTGTCAACAAAGAGTCCACTGGGGGAGACTGGGAGTTTGAAGTGTAGTGGCTTTTTATTGGCTGAGTTGTGATAGTCTCTCATTAACTGAGCTTCTTGCTGGTCAAGAAGAGGAAGTCTTTCTTCTTCCTGTTGGAGTCTGCTATGGATGCAGGACAAGAGAGCTCTGCCTTGTGGCCTACGCACTCCATTTTAATGAGGTTTCTGTTTATTAATTTCCACAGTCTTTAGTCTCTCTCATTCTGAAACATTTCGCCAGTCTTTTCTTGACTTTCTGATACACTTTTGCAGATCAGAGAACAGTTATTTGTAGAATCTCTCTCATTTTGGGTTTCAACGTTTCCTCATGATTAGATTCAGATTACTCAACTTTGGTAGGAACATCCAGGTTATCTCCTATCGGCTAGAGCATGATTTTGATGAGTTCCATGGTGATGTGGTTTATTTATTTGTTTTTGGTGAGGAAGTTTCACCCTGAGCTAACATCTGTTGCCAATCTTCCTCTATTTTGTATGTGTGTTGCCGCTACAACACCGCTGCTGACAAGTGATGTAGGTCCATGCCCAGCAACCAAACCCAGGCTGCCAAAGCAGAGTGCACCAAACTTAACTACTAGGCCATGGGGCCAGCCCTATCATGTTGTTTATTTTGATCACTTGATTAAGATGGTGTGTGTCAGTCTTCTCCATTGTACAGTGTCTCTTTACTAATTAGTACTTATTAAAAAGTATTTTGTGGGGAGGTAATTTGAAACATGTACATAATTCACGACATCAAACTTTCAAATTATTTATATATTAATTTATATCAGTATGGACTCATGGTATCCCATTTTATTCAATAGTTTTCTCCCCTTCCACATCTTTAACATCCTTCTCCAGTAGTGAGAAACCTGGATTCCATTATCCTGAATATATTTACTTTTTTCATAATTATGTATTTTGATGCTCAAATTTCCCAGATTTGGAAATGATAGCCCATTCAAGCTAGCTCCTGTGTTCTTTTGACATGCCCTACCATTCTCTGAGCATTTCCTTGCCTTCTGGCATAGCCCCAGAGTCAGCTATTTTCCTGCCCCAGACCTGTTTCAGACCGTTTCTCCAAGGATCCCTGGTTCCTTTTAGTAGAGAATTGTATGCAGAAGCCAAGATCTGGGCACTACACGTGCTATTGCTATTGGGGTGTTGCTGGTCTCAAATCTTTTCATGGACAGAACTCGGGGATATTATATATTTAAAATGATATATCATATTGTATTTTATAACTAAATACAGATGTATATTTCCATTATATAGATAGAATAACCATGAATACACCTAGGGCTGGCTTCATGGGCAAGAACATGTGCAGTTGCACACGGCCCCACACTTAGAAGGACCCTGTGCTTGGCTTAATGCTCTGCTCTCACCATCTTGAAATTCTTAATTTTGAACAAGGAACCCCACATTTCCATCTGGTGCTGGGCTTTACAAATTACATAGTCAGTTCTGAATACACTAAAACCCTCAATTATAATGCAACATCATAGGGTTCTTTTTAGTTTTTTCTCTTTCTATATCTCTAACTCCTTTCTCTGATAGTGAGAAACCTGGCTGGCATTCTGAATAAATTTACTTATGTGATCATGCCCCTTGTAGGTAACAAATCTCCCATGACTGCTGCTGCTTCCTCCCTTAGGTGGATACTCTCCTCATGACATTTAAGCTCTCATACCCCATGCTGGACCACCCCTCCACATGGTTGCCCTTCTCACACTATTCAGGTTCTGATAGTTTACGCAAGACTGTTGCTCCATGGAGATGCCCTCCTCACCCCACCTGGGCTCTGACACTCCCCCTCCCCACTGGCTGGCTGTCCTCCCAACATGGACTCTCCTTCACCCCGCCTGGGCTCTGACAACACATTCCGAGCAGCCCCTCTGTAGATATAGTGCTTAAACAAACAAACAAATGGATATAGACTAGACTAGACTAAAAAATATAAATATATTACAAGAATAAGTATTGTTTCCTGAAAATTTTTTATTTCAGGCATATATCAATGTGTATGTGTGTGCATGTGTGCATGTATGTGTGTGTATAATCGGGTTGTAATGTAAAACATATTTTTTACTGTGGAGCAGAGTAAAATAAAATTTGAAAACCACTGATATATACAGTATGATCCCAATTTTGCTTTAGAAAAAGTGAACCCTCACACACACACAAAAGTAACTATTTGAGGTAATGGATGTGTTCACTAACCTTATTGTGGTAATTGTTTCACAATATATACATGTATCAAATCATCACATTGTACACCTTACCTTACACAATGTCATAAATCAATTATATCTCAATAAAGCTGGAAAAAAAAGTGAACCACCACGGAACTTGAGGGTATTATGTTAAGTGAAATAAGCCAGAGAAAGACAAACACCCTATGATATCACTCATATGTGGAAGATGAACTAACACATGGACAAAGAGAACAGATTAGGGGTTACCAGAGGGGAAGGGGGTTGGGAAGTGGGCATAAGGGATAAAGAGGCACATATATATGGCGACTAACAAATAATAATGTACAACTGATGTTTCACAATGTTATAAACTATTATGATCTCAAAAAAAAAAAAGTGAACCAGCTTTTAACAATTGGGGAAGAGGGTTAAAGGACAACTTCCACTTTTTAATCTATGTTCTGTATTACTTTAATTCTTAGGAGAGAGTAAATTGTGTATTATTTATTTAAAAAATATTAACAAGCGTATAAATGTGTGTGTATAGATGCACAAACAAAAGAAAAAACTGAAAGGAAAAACACCAAAAATATTTATATCTGAGTAGTGGGATTATAGACAACATCTGCATTCTTTTTTATAATTTTCTCTATAATAAATGAGAATTTATTACTGTTTTCCAATTAAATTTTCAAAAGAAATATATTTGACAAATTATTTGTAGAAAAGATAGAAAATAGAGATTTCTAATGCTCTATATTATTTAATAAATATTTAATGACCACTTTGTGTATACCAGGCACTGTCTTAGTTGCTGGGGATACATGGTGAATGAGACCGACCCTCTCCCTGCCCTCATAGAGCTTAGAATCTAGTGACTAAGACAGATACTAAGCAATACTTACAATAATGTGGAATAAGGGTTGATAGGGGATAGCGTTGCCATGGAAGCACAGAGCAGTATGCAGGTGAGGTAATCTAACCTAGACTAGGGCTTGGGAAGTCCTCCCAGGGGAAGGCTTAGACTAAGAGCTGAGACACAAGTAGGAGTCAGCCAGGCAACTTGAAAGGAGGATTGCATTTTAGGCAGAGGGAACATTGAGAAATAAATTCAGCTTGCCTCTTTTGCAGAAAGTAAAGTCACAAGAGATACAGTTATGAACCTGGAGAAGAAGCAAGGAAGCTGAGGGAGGTCTGCAAGCCCTCTTCAGGAAAACACGCGAAAATGTCTTTGCAGCTTCTTCACCTGCACTTGCCGCTTTTCTAGACAGCTGAATGGAAAATATAGTAGTTCCTGAAGCCACTGAACTAGACACTTATTCACTAAAGGAAGGCACTTATATTCACAATAAAGGACAGCACTCCTCCAGGATTTTCAGCTTTTTTTCTTTAAGTCTTCATTTATTGCTAAAGGTTTCTCTTTAATTGTTAGAAAGTTTATTACTGATCATTTCGAAACATTAACATGCTGGAAAAGGTCTGAATAAAGTAGCACAACTTATCTCCTCTACTGACATCCTTCTCCAATTTACATTAAATAAACACAGTGGCAGCAGAGCATCTGTATTGATTGTATTGGTCGTATTGATGAGGATTATGACAGAAAATCAGCTCAAACTAGCTTAAGCAAAAAGTGGATTATAAATATAAATGCTTGGTTTTCTCCCTACATACCAATTCCCTCTTCTTCTTTACTCCAAATGAGGGGAAACATGGCTGCCAAAATACCCTGCACTTACATCTCACAGGCCAGGCTCTCAAAGAGGGGATGGCCTCTCTCAATTCCAACTCCAAAATTTCCAGGGAAGGACTGTAATTGGCCAAACTTGGGTCAGCTGACCATCCCTAGACTAATCACTTGTGGCTGGAGGTAGGGAGTGAGGCAATTTTGCGCTGTTCTAAGAGCTTCACATATATTAACTCCTCCTCATACACCCCTTGAAGGTAGATGTTATTATTAATCTCATATTATATATAGGGAAACTGACAGAGGAGTGTTCAGAAGGAAGGCACAAACACAGTAGCAAATGCTGAAGTTTGCCCAAACAAGATGGTAGCATGCCTAGTACCTCAACCACCCCTTCTTCTGATAACTGTTCCCCGTTACCTGATCCAGAGAAACTGTCACGTTGTTTTGTGATTTGTTTTTTTTCAATACACTTTGGAGATCTTCCTAAGGCCTTGCATATATACTTATTTCACTCTTTTTTTTTTTTTTAAACCAGTGCTTAGTATTACATTAACTATTCCTATATTGGTGGGCAGTTAGTTTGCTTTCAGTTTTTCACTATTAAAAACAATACTGTGACCATAGTTGAACGTGTACCTTTGTGTAAATGTAAACATAATTTTTAGGAATTTCTAGGTAAAAGAATATATGAATTGATATACTGTGCATACATGCTGGGTATACGTATTGATAGATGCTGCCTAATTGCCCACCAAAGATGTGTTCCAATTTACACACAGGCCAGTTTGTCCTTCTTCACACTAACTTCCATAACTCTAAACAGATAACTTCTAAAGACTGGGGTATTGACAAGGATTAATGCGGGCCCAGAGAAGGACACCTAATCCAGCCTGTCAGTTAATGCTTCTTGGAGGAGGTGACTCCTAAGGTGAGTCTTAAAAAGACAAATAGGAGTTAGGCAGTAAAAGAAGTGTGAAATGGATTAAAATTTTAAAGGATGGAAAATATCTAGTGTCAGTGAGATTTTAGAGCAACCAAAACTCTCCTACAGTACTTGTGGAAGTATAATTGGTAAAACCAGTTTGGAAAACTATTAGATATTATCTACTAAATCCAAATATCACATACCCTATGTTCTTGGTAAATACCTAACAAAATGCATATCTATGGTCACCAGAAGACATGTACTAGGATATTCATAACAGTATTATTTGTAATAGCCCCAAACGAAAACTACTCTAATGTTCATCAGCAGTAGAATGGATAAGTATAATATGTCTTCATACAATGGAATACTATACAGCAGTGAAAAATAAATGATCTACAACTATAAACAAAAATATTAATGAATCTCACACACACAATATTGGGTAAAATAAGTCAGACACAAAAGATCACATACTGTATGGTTCTATTACATAAAGTACAAAAACATGCAAAAAATAATGTATACTATTAAAATCAGGATAGTGGTTACCTTTGGGGATTGGGGAGGAAATATGTAGAGACTGGAAGAGAGCATGGAGAGTGCTTCTGGGGTGCTGGTAACAGTTTGCTTTTGGACCTGGATGCTGATGATACAGTTGTGTTTAGTTTATGAAGTTCATCAAGCAGTGTACACACACACACACACATACGCACACAAACACTTTTCTATATGAACATTATGCTTCAAGAAAAAGATGGAAATAAAGAAGGGGGCTTTCAAGGCAGAGGAACAAGCATAAGCGCAGACACAGAAGTTTGATGAGTTCACCTCAGGACAGCCCATTGAATGGAAAAAGAAGGGGAGTTTGAGATTGGGAAGAGGGCAGAGGAAATTTATTCAGTAGTGGGAATAAGATTGGCCTGGGTCCCTTCTGATTCTAAGAATCTATGCTTTTTATGATTAGCCCAAGGCCATATAGCTAGTTAATTATAAAAAAGGAGAAGATCCTGTGGAAGATTGAAAACATGGCTATAATACTTTGCTGGCCCTCCTATTAAGAGGTGGAGTCTGCTTCTCCATTCTTCAAATCTGGGCTGGCCTTGTGATTTGCTTTAACAGAATGCGGTGGAAGTGATGTTGTGAAAGTCTTGGAGCCCAGGTCTCAAGAGATCTTGCAGCTTCTGTTCTTGCTCTCTTAGCATCCTGAGACCACCATGCTGTGAGGAGGCTTAGTGTTACGGGTTGAATTTGTTACCCCAAATTCATATGTTGAAGTCTTAACTCCCAGTACCTCACATTATGACCTTGTTTGGAAATAGGGTCTTTACAGAGGTAATCAGGTTAAAATCAGGTCATTAGGGTGGGCCTTAACCCAATATGACTGATGTCCTTATAAAAAGGGGAAATTTAGACGCAGACACACACACAGGGAGAATACCATGTGACAATGAAGCAGAGATAGGAGTGACACTTCTACACACAGAGGAACACCAAACATTACTAGCAAACCACCAGAAGCTAGGAGGGAGGCAGAGAACACATTCTTCCTCACAGCCCTCAGAAGGAATCAACCTGGCACCGTGATCTTGGAGGTCTAGCCTCCAGAACTGTGAGGAAATAAATTCCTGTTGTTTAACTCACCCAGTCTGTAGTACTTTGTTTTGGTGGTCCTAGCAAACTAACATGCCTCTGTTTCATTCTCCAATAGTTTAGATTGTTTGTGTCAGTTTGTTAGGGCTGCCATAACAAAGTGCCACAGACCAGCTGAGTTAAACAAGAGAAATTTATTTTTTCAAAGTTCTAGAGGCTGGAAGTCTGAGATCAGGTATCGGCAGGGTTGGTTTCTTCTGAAGCTTCTCTTTGGTTTGTAGATGGCTGTCTTCTCCCCATGTGTTCACATGGTCTTCCCTGTGTGTGTGTGTCTGTGCCCAAATTTCCTCTAAGTACACCATGTATATTGGATTAGGGCTCACCCTAATGACCTCATGTTAACGTAATGACCTTTTTAAAGATCCTATCTTCAAATACAGTCACATTGTGAGGTACTGGGGGTCAGGGCTTTAACATATGAATTTGGGGAGAACACAATTCAGCTTATAACAAGAGGCCATAGGGAGGAGAATCGAGACACTAATTAACAGCAGCACCAACTGCCAGATATGTGAATGAGGACATTGTGAGCCTCCCAGCTCAGCTGACCCTCCAGCTGAATGCTGTTATGCGAGTGAGCCTAGGTGAGATCAGCAGCAGAACTGCCCAGCCAATCTATAGAATTGCAAGAAGTAATAAATCACTGTTGTTTTAAGCCACTAGATTTTAGGATGGTTTGTTATGTAGCAATAGATAAGTGAAACAACCCCGTTTCACATAAATTCTAAACCAGGACCAATTCCACTACACTCTAGTTGGTAATGGATACATGTTAAATGGATTGTTTAATCAGCTATTTCATTATTAAGGCAGAAAAGGAGTGAGTACTAATTTATTAACTTAAAACAAATAGATGTTATTATTGCTACTGGTAACATTTATATAGCACTTTGCCAATTGTTTGAAATAGTCTCTTAATAATTTATAAAGTTTTTTAATCAAAGAAATATTGCATCATAGACCCTTGGGGCTAAAAGGAACAACAAGAGGTCATTTAATCCATCTCCTTATCTTCAAAGAGAGTGGCTTATTCTATCACAGCCAGATAAGAATCATCCTCCTCCTCATGGTCATCCAAAAAATCTTTTAAAGTGTCAATCTGTAAATGGAACTATATTTGGCACTCTATAGGCCTTTAAGGACTTAACACAACAACAATGCGAAGACAAACCACACATAAACAAAATCCAAAGTACTGCATGCACAAACAGCTTAAAAATAATGGATAAGGGGGCCGGCCCCATGGCTTAGCTGTTAAGTGCGCGCGCTCCACTGCTGGCAGCCCAGGTTCGGATCCCGGGTGTGCACCGACGCACCACTTCTCTGGCCATGCTGAGGCCACGTCCCACATGCAGCAACTGGAAGGATGTGCAGCTATGACATACAACTATCTACTGTGGCTTTGGGGGGAAAAAATAAATAAATAAAATCTTAAAAAAAATAATGAATAAGGAAGATGTGAAATATATATATATCTATAATGGAATATTAGTCAGCTATGAGAAGGAAGGAAATCCTGCCATTTGCAACAACATAAATTGACCTTCAAAGTATCATGCTAAGTGAAATAAGTCAGAGAGAGAAGGGCAAATACTGTATGCTATCACTTGTATGTGGAATCGAAAAAAGCCAAACTCATAGAAACAACGAGTAGAGTGGTGGTCAGCAGGGGCTAAGGGTAGGGGAAATGGGCAGATGTTAGTCCAAGAACACACACTTCCAGTTATAAGATGAATAAGTTCGGGGATCTAATGTACAGCATGGTAATTATAGCTAATAGTACTCTATTATATACTTGAAAGTTGCTAAGAGAGTAGATCTTAAATGCTCTCACCCCAAAAAAGAAATGGTAATTATGTGATGTGATGGAGGCGTTAGCTAACCTATGGTGGTAATCATTTTGCAGTCTACAAGTATATCGAATCAACATGTTGTACACCTTAAACTTACATGATGTTATATGTCAATTATATCTCAATAAAGCTGGAAAAAAGAAAAATATTACATATAAAATGACATTTTTTCTTCCAATTTATCTACATAAACATTTTCAGCCCATGTAGATAATAGAGACAGAGATAAACATAACTACACAAGCATATGCACGTATTCAAGTATAAGATTTGGGGAAACATGACAGCTCTCAAATATTTGTAGGGCTGTTGTGTAGAAGAAAGGTTAGATTTGTTCTGTGTAGCTACTGAATAGAACTAGGACCAGGAGTGAAATAGATGGATCTATCAGGAAGGCATATGTCAGTTTATCTTTAGGAAGAACTTTTAACAATTAGAACCCTTCAAAATAAATGGGCCCCTCACTGGAGTTATTGTAGAGGGAATTCCAGGAGATTAGGTTGGATGATCTCTAAGGTTCTTTCCAACCCGTGACACTGAGCCACGTGTCAAAATTAAACACATTTGGGGGATGTAGAGGAAGGTAGTTGAATTTTATAAGCAAAGAATTGTTAACAGCTGTGGTTGTTTTAGGTCTGGACCCAATCGAGTCCAGGGAAACTATCAGGTCTCCATGGATAAGTCTGAGATTCTCTTATGAAGGAGGCAGGACCTGAGTAGAATCCTGAATACTGTAAGAGGAGTCACTTGGGAGCCATATTGGAGAGAATATGATTATTGCAAAAGTCATAGCTAAAGAAGAAAACATCCCAGAAAGAGACTAACTGGATAAAACATACATGCCTGTCATAGGAGGGGTGAGGGTTTGAGAAACAGAACATTAGGCAATTATAATCCAAGGTATCCTGAAAAATAGTCTTGAAACATTAGGTGAAAAATTTAGAATTGATGAAGGGGTGAGGGAACATGGCCAAAGCAATGAGAGGAAGAAATATTTTTGTTTTAGTGTATTGCCTGGTGCTAAAGGTGAGGAACCTAGGAAGAAAAGGCAAGTAGCAGGAGAATCCAACAGAGAGATGCCTGAGTCCAAATGAACAGTGTCCATACAGGTGTAGAAAAAGAAGTATATATGGGAGATAATGTAAGAATGTGGCAATAGGCTGGAAATGCAGACTAGTAAAGACAGGGAAGTGCTACACGCATCATTCTTGCTACTTTTTTTCACTTGGTTTCTTCCCCTGCCTGGAGCTCACAGCTGCCCTTAATTCAGTTTGAGATGGTACTACTTGAGATTGTTTTAAATGTTTAAATGTAGTTCTCGGGTAAGTCACTTTGGTTTGGTATATTGAGATAAATAGTTCCCCACACCTAATTAATTAGGATTTTCTCTACTCTATCACCACCCCCCAATTCTGAAAGTTCCCATTTCACTTTGAAAATGAAAGAATGGAAAATATCCACAAGATAATGCATGTATCCTAAGTCTCCACTTACAGGGCATTTGCTTTAGTCTATACAGGATCTTAAGAATCAATGGTAGAGAAATCTTCATATTCAAAACAAAGGTATTATGAATAGTTCACATGTGCAGGTAGCTGGTGATAACCAGGTAGGAATGACTAATAAAGTGATATATGATTCTACATGTTTTTATTGGTTGGTGTTTTTGTTTTTAGTTAGATGCAAGGTGGCAGGTGGTGGAGGGGGGCTCACCTGAATACTGTAGAATTTGTTCCATGATCTAAGTATATAACACTTGAAGAAATTAGGCTTGGAAAAGTTGATGGACTTGTGAAAACGTCATTTTTTTTTGTACTAATAGTAAGTGCGTGTATGTTACTTACTATATGCCAAATACTGTTTTAAGTGCGTTATATATAGTAACCAATTTAATTCTCACAACAGCCACAAATTGATGTGCAAAACGTTAAGTATTTGCCCAAGAGCAAATAGCTAATCAGTTTCAGAGCCCAGTTTTGAATTCAAGCAGTCTGGCTTCAAAGTCCCTGCCCTTAACCACAGCACTATACTATATTCATCTATTATATACCATGCATGAATCAGCAGAGACTGTTATCCCCAAATTAAAATTCTCTCAGATAATAAAAATCAAACAACAAACCAAATTCTGGCTCTATGATCACCTTTATCCTTTGTGAATGATTTTTTTTCAGTAGTTGCAAACGCTTCGGGAATTAAAAGAAAAAAAAGTATTTTAAGCACAGGAAAACTTTGATCCAAATGGAAAGTTCATATTCTATCCAGTGCTAAAGCACAATGTTTCTGTTCCCATTTTGGGGGCAATTTCAGTTATTTCTGGCCACACCCTGGATGGCAACGGAATAATTTCATAATGCTTTTATAGTAGTGAGTATCGATGTCAGTGGATGGTTCATCTAAAGTCAGCCTGGTTCTATGAAAGACACGCAAAGGAGAACTGTGTCCACCTTTCCCCCCTAAACCTATCCCTGTGGTTGTTTTGCTGCTTCTTGGTAATGGCTCCCATCCTCTCTTCTTTAATTTAAGGCAAATTTTCAGTATGGTACCTCCAATAACTAATACTTTTTATAAAGGAAAGAGGAAAGCCAAAGGAATAGCAGGAGGATAATTATCAAGTTCTTTGAGAATTTAAAAAACTGGATCAGGGCCGGCCCTGTGGCTTGGTGGTTAAGTGCGCTCGCTGCTATGCTGGCGGCCCGGGTTCGGATCCCGGGTGCGCATCGAGGCACCACTTCTCCGTTCATCCTGAGGCCGAGTCCCACATACAGCAACTAGAAGGATGTGCAGCTATGACACACAACTATCCACTGGGGCTTTGGGGGGAAAAAATAAAATAAATAAAATCTTTAAAAAAATAAAAAACTGGATCAATATTAAGATGCAAGAATGTGCAGTGGGGGGATAAGTGGAAATTTATACATATATATGTGTTTGCATGTATAAAAAACATTTCTCTTCTGCTTGAGTCACTCTTTAGACAATATAAGTTAAAGATGAGTAAGTTCTGACTCAGAAACAGGTTCAAAGATTTTTTTTCTCCTTTGACATCAAAAGACCTGACCACGTGCACGGTATATAAAGCCTGCCAGTAGGAAGATTAGCTTTACATACTGTCAAGCATTGTAAGGGTAACAGAAACACACATGTGGTTAGATGCTGTAGAAGTTCAAGAGGAATTCATGGTAATATAATATGAGGAATGGGGCCACAACTGCTTCTCCAATGAGACTGTAGAGTGCAGACAATCAAAGCGAATGCAATTTAACATCATGAAATAATTTCAAAAAATTACAATGAAATAATAATATACCTTTTTACCATCTTCCTGTAAATTCTGTATAATTTTAACTCTAGGCCGCTGACAAGGGTGTTTCACGGGATTCTCCTGGGCATTTTAGGGATCCTCACCTGGATGACAAGCACCAAATGCCTTGTGCTTTTCCGTCCCAACTGTGCCTGCTAATGAGCTGTGCACCTGGGGCGTTCAGGTCGACTGATTGATTTGACAGGTGGAGGTGGGACACAGAAGGCTTTAGACGGACCAACCCCAAAAGGCGGTAGCATGTGGAGCCGAACGTGGGATGGGTCGGCTAAAGCGGATCCAGACTTGGGAGGCCGAGGCGCGGCGAAGACACAGAGGCGCCGAAAGACCTGAAGCAGAGGTAGACGTGCAGATGAGGTGGGCGCTGGCGGACCCACCCTGCGAGGAGGCGGGGCGGCGCGGGCGGGGCGGAGCCGGGGGCGGGGCCGCGGGGCGCCCTCCCCCTGAGCAGCGGAGGTGACTGGTCGGGTGGGGGGCGGGCGGCGCTCTGTCCCACGCTCTCCCAGCGCTCGGTGGTTTAAAGATGGCGGCGGCGGAGGCGGCGGCGGCAGCGGCAGCGGCAGCGTTGGGGGCGCGGAGCCGCGGGAGGGGGAGGCAAGGGGAGAATCTGTGAGTCGCGGAGAGGCGGCGCGGCGGCTGCTGTGAGGAGACCGGGTGCGGAGCCTCCGGCGGCCCGGCCGCTCAGGGCCGGGGCCTGGACTGGGAAGGAGAGGCCGGAGCAGCGCCAAGAGCCGAGGCCGGAGCCGAGGAGGAATGTGACCAGGGGTCGGCGGGGGCGCGGGAGTACGCGAGCGCAGGGATGGGGCAGCAGGTGGGCCGCGTCGGGGAGGCTCCGGGGCTTCAGCAGCCGCAACCCCGCGGGATCCGGGGCAGCAGTGTAGCCAGGCCCTCCGGCCGCAGGCGGGACCTGGCGGGACGCACCACGGAGGCCGGCTTCAATATCTTTACCCAGCATGGTGAGTGTGTCCAGGAGCCGGGGTGAGGACGTGAGGGAGGCCAGGGGTGGGGTCGGGGCGGGGTGGGAAGCAGACAGGCAGCCCTAGGGGGTCGGGGGTGGAGGGGTGCCTGGGAGTGGGGGCGGAATCTGCTGCCATCTGGGCCAGTCACGGGAGACGAGTCACACCCCTCCCCCCTCCCGTCTCCAGCCTGGCTGGCAGCTCCCGGGGGCGGAGGAGGAAAGAGAAGTGGTCTTAGGGACTGTGGGTGGACTGTCCTCTACCCTGGGACGGGACTGTGCGGCTTAGGGATACTGTGGACAGTATCCCCAGAGGAGGGAAGGATGAAGGGAGGTGTGAGCCCAATCCCGGAGGGGTTTGTATAAATCGGTCATTAGCGAAGGAAACATGAGTTGTGCCTTAAGAGACTGGGAAATAGGAACTGAATCTCAGGAGATAGTGGCGTATAAAGTATATGTATAAGGCGATGAGCAGTGCCAGGATAGTGAACAGTGTCCTGAAATAACTTCTATGGGAAAGATAAGGTATCTCAGCACTTTTGATTTTTTTTTTTTTTCCAAACTGGAAATGAAGGACTTTGCCAAACCATCCTCTGTTCTGGTCTTCTGAGTAGGACACAATTCTGAGATGGCTGGCAGAGGGTAGAGGTTGGTGGGCATGGTTAGGACTTTGAGTATGAACTGACGTTTTTCTTTCTACCATATATGTGCATGCATGCATACATACCTAAATACATACATTCTCTATATAGTCTGCAGCCTGTTTGGCCTCATTATCAGGGTATTTTTAGAATGTTTTTCTCCAAACTCATTTGATCATACACTCTTATTGGTAAAAGAACATATACTCCAAGAATTTATGTCTTTATTAATTATCACTCCTACTGTACTAATGTGGTATGTAACTTATAAATGTACACAGAAATAGAATTTAAGAAAGGATGAGATGAAAAAATAAGTATAATAAGAGTTCTAGGGCCGGCCCCGTGGCTTAGCGGTTAAGTGTGTGCACTCTGCTACTGGCCACGCACTGACACACCGCTTCTCCGGCCATGCTGAGGCGGCATCCCACATACAGCAACTAGAATGATGTGCAACTATGACATACAACTATCTACTGGGGCTTTGGGGGAAAAAAAAAGGAGGAGGATTGGCAATAGATGTTAGCTCAGAGCCTGTCTTCCTCAGCAAAAAGAGGAGGATTAGCATGGATGTTAGCTCAGGGCTGATCTTCCTCACAAAAAAAAAAAAAAAAAGAGTTCTAATATATTTTTATTTCCTGCAGCCCAATGGATCCTTTTGCAGTTTCTCTGAGCTGCACCCACACCACTTTTGAGACCACTTTTCTAGAGGAAGGAAGAGTGGAGAAGGGGGAAAAACGAGATTGACCTTCATGGGGTTGAGATGCCCTAAGACCTGAGAGAGGCTGAAAAGATAGATGGGACTTCTGTATAAAGGACTGGATATGAATAGTTGAGGTTGGATGAGAGGTGGCAAACTGGAGTTTCACTGAAGAGGCATATAGAAAATAATAAAGGATAAAAGAGACAGGGTTGTATACTGCACAGTGTAGGGAAGAGGAGTAAGAAAAAGAAGTGTGAACTATTCTTTAGAAATGGAGTTTTAGAGGGAATAATGATAGATGGTAGTGTGCAGAGAAAGAGATGAACCAAGGAACTGTGGCTGCTAGGTGAGTTGTATCAGAAAGTTCTGGGCTTGGACTTTGAATAAGCTGAGTTGTTTCTTAATGAGGAGATATAACTGATTTGGGGCCATTCAAGCGTTGCATGTCTACTATTAAAGATGTGAATGAGCTTCTCTTCCTGGTATATGAACATTTTATGAAGGCGCTATGTGAGTTGATCTTTATTGACATCACTTCCTAAAACACAGGAGGAAAGAATGAGTGAATAGTTTTCAGGGAAGAAATCATCCAAGTAGCTTTGCTTTGTAGGAAGTGTTAGTATGCATTAAACTTGGCCCATTAGGCAACGGTGATCTTTTCCTCTAGCATCTTATTCAGGACATAAGATTTTCAGAGGAGAAAGTCGTGAAGAATGGAATAGGAAGAGATTTTGAAGGATAGATAGGATTTGGATCTGTGGAGCAAGAAAAAGAGGGCAGGCTGGGCAGGAGAAACAACTTGAGCATGAACAGTGGGAATGAACATGATTTGTTGATGGGATAGTGAGGTGACATCTGTTAGGAGTGAAGCAAATCCGCCAGGAGTGAATCCTAGAGCAAAAAAGGCAAGAATCAAGTTCTGGTCCTGGCTCTGCTTGGTTGGGTGATTTAGTCACTTACTATCTTTGGACTATCTTTGGGTTTCTTTATCTTTAAAATGTTGGACTGGATTATCTCTAAGGTACCTTCTGACTCTAAGATTTTATGATTCTAATTGAGAAGCAGTGGGAAGAAAACTTTGAATGCATTGGATGGTTCTGAGTTATGGAAAATGTGGCAGAGGAATTTGTATCAGTTTACCTCATTGGCTAGTTTATAGGATACGTCAACAAACCCCAAGAATGAAATGCTGAAAGACTGGCCTTGAGTGGAGGCAGTGGAAATAGGAGGGGTAAATTCTAGGGATAGTTCATTCATTCAACAAACAAAACTATTTTGAGGGGCTGGCCTGGTGGTGCAGTGGTTAAGTGCTGGCGCTCTGCTTTGGCGGCCCGGGGTTCACCAGTTCGGATCCTGGGCGCACACTGACGCACCACTTGTCAAGCCATGCTGTGGCGGTGTCCCATATAAAGTGGAGGAAGATGAGCACGAATGTTAGCCCAGGGCCAATTTCCTCAGCGAAAAAGAGGAGGATTGGCATCGGATGTTAGCTCAGGGATGATCTTCCTCACGCACACGCACAAAAGTATTTTGAGCACCTGTTAGGTTTTGGGGATCTTGCTGTGAACATGACAAGAGTCCCTGTCCTTGTGGAACTTAAAGGACTTCATGATTCGATATAGAGGATGAAAAAAGATCACTTTGGAATGTTTATTAAAGGCGTAAACTCTGGAGCCATCCTGTCTGGGTTTGAAACCTAGCTTGGCTGCTTGTTATCTGTGTGACCTTGGGCAAGTTATTTACCCTTTTTCTGCCTTGGATTCTCCATTTGTAAAATGGGGATAATAAGAGTACCTAGTAATAATAGTACCTTGATTAAATGAGTTAATATATGCAGGGCACTTAGAATAGTGCCTGGCACATAGAAAGAACTAAATATGTGTTCGCTGCTGCCACTACTACTACTACTACTACTACTATTATTATTATTATTATTAAAAATAAGAATGAGTCAAAGACTGTAAGGTTTCAAAATTGGCTGAGGTGGTGATTATTCTGTTGACAAGTTTGGAAGTTAAACGCTGATGGAAAGGATGGAAATACGGTAAGTTTGTTGCCAAAGACCAGTAAGAAAAGAATGGAATTAGCAAATAATATAGGAAACAAAGATGAAGCGAGTGCTGTTTCTAGACACATGGGTGTTTATAAACTTTTCTAGATCAGAGTTTCTCAACCTTAGCAGTATTGACATTTTGGAGTGGATAATTCTTTATTGTAGGGGCCTGTCCTATGCTTTGTCAGATGTTTAGCAGTATCCCTGGCCTTTATTCACTAGATGCCGGTAGCACCCCTTTCTGGCATCCCTCTCCCCCAGTTGTGACAACCAGAAATGTTTCCAGACGTTACTCAATGTCCGCTAGGGGGCAAAATTGCCCCTAGTTGAGATCTCTGTTTAGAAACATGTAGTCGATTCTGGGCCGGCCCCGTGGCTTAGCGGTTAAGTGCGCGCGCTCCGCTGCTGGCGGCCTGGGTTCAGATCCCGGGCGCGCACCGACGCACTGCTTGTCCGGCCATGCTGAGGCCGCGTCCCACATACAGCAACTAGAAGGATGTGCAGCTATGACATGCAACTATCTACTGGGGCTTTGGGGGAAAAAAAAAAAATAAAAAAAAAAAGAAACGTAGTCGATTCTGAATTGAATGAATAAATGAATTAGATTCAAAAGCTCCTCAGTGGACCTATCATTTGACATTAAAAAAAAATCTGGATCCTAGAACTAGTCTACAAATCGCTGTTTTGAGTTTCAGTGTTGCGATATTAGCACATAATTTCATGTATGAAAGTTAGGTCTGACAGGCTGTTGAGTTCACATGTAGGTTTAAATGTACATCAAATATTGTAAGTAGTTAATCAGTAAAAATGTGCATATGTTATAGAAATGGTTTATCAGAATCCATGAGTTTTCTTCTGTAGAAAGAAGAAATGGTGTTTTCTCATTGAAAATGAGAATGGTATTTTTTTATCGTTAGTATGTGGGTAAATTGTTATAGTAATATGCCTTGCCAAAAGTGATTTTTGTGAATGTAATTTAGAAGGAATAAAAATAAGAGGGCTGTTTTTGGTATGAAAGGGGTGAGTGCTGTGTGACTTGTCTGAACTCTGCTATTGGACCTTTTTGGTGAGCTGATGTTTTGTGACTAGTAGTCTAGGGTTGAATACTTACATGTCTTTTTAATATCTGACATACCTCACAACAGTTGAGTGATTTCAATTTTACTTCCTTCTTTCACTCATTTGCCGAAAATACTATTAAAAATTAACCTTAAATTGTGAAGTTTTGAGTAACAAAAATTTTCCCTTAAACTTATCATTTTAAGTGGTCTAATTTATCTTCTTTTAAAACATGGATCTATAGTTCATGTTTTAATCTTGGCAAAATGAAAGATGTGGGCACCCCAGGTTGAAAATGATACTGTAGAAAAGAACAGGCAGGCTTCTGCAAGGGAATTTTTTTTTCCCCCCCCAAAGCCCCAGTTGTCACAGTTGCACATCCTTCTAGTTTCTGTATGTGGGATGCGGCCTCAGCATGGCCGGAGAAGCGGTGCGTCGGTGTGAGCCCGGGATCCGAACCCGGGCCGCCAGCATCGGAGCGCACGCACTTAACCACTAAGCCACGGGGCCGGCCCCACTGCAAGGGAATTTTAATTATGGTGACCTAGTGTAGTGGTCGCTGATTCTAATGAGAACTAAACTTCTAAAAAGTCAGCTGTTAGATTTTTATTAACCTCCAAATCTGCCTAAGTTACAGATATATAGCTGTGTCTGTATTTTTAGCAAAGTGACAAAATAAGTTGTGGTACAGATTCTGTTATCACAGCCTAATTGACAGTAAGGTCCCAGGTAAATTGTGAAATCTGAAGTGTCTCCTTAAGGATCTTCAGCATGCTTTAAAAAGAAAAAAGCCAAACAAAAGAAAAACCAACATCTTTCCCTCTCCAACCCCCATTCTATGTTGTTTTTTGTATCCGCTCCCTTTCTGTATCAAAATTGGGAATGACTACGATGATAATTTACATTTGTGTAGTCTTTTTAAAGTTTATGAAGACCTTTTATGTCCTTTATGTCATTTGATCTTTACAACTACTCTGAAATAGGTGGAAGCAGGTATTAATCGTCCCATTTTATAGATGAAGAAGAGTTAAGAGAATTAAGTGACTTCCCAAGGTCACATAATTGTTAAATTATGGGACTGAAACTCAAGCCTCTGTTTCCAAATCTTGCCATAGTGTAGAGAGTTAGAGAACATCGGTTTTAGAATTAGATAGAATTGGATTCAAATCCTGCCTTATGTTTGAGATTAGTAAGTGGTTTACAATTCCAACCTCAGCAGATTGTTGAATTAAATAATAAAATTATGTAAGGCTCTTAACAAAGTGCCAGGCACTAAGTACTCAAAAATTAGCAGTTTTGTTCTCATTGTTATTTGCTTCAAGATGGTTGTGAAGATTATATGAGTAGTATGTGAAAATGTTTTGTAAGCTATCTGAAACACTGCTATTGTTATCATGATGTGCTAAAAGTGTAGAATTGTCTTAGCATTTACCTTTTGTCTATTTTCTCTGAGTCTCTGTTTTTCCCTCAAGTGACTCTTGATTATTAAAGGACTTTTAGAAAGCAGCAAACAGGTAGGGAAATTTGGGGGATCTGAAATCATAGGAGAATCTGAAATCACATTAGGCCTACCTTCCTCTGAAGGTAAATGTTAGCCTCTTAGGACAATTTGATTTAGGAACTGGGTGTCAGTCAGAGGACACACAGCCCATGGTTCTATTTCACTCACTCTTTTTGTAAGGATGTTTTTTCTTCCTTTGGAGAAGTTGAACCAGAAACACAGGCCAATGCAAATGTAAAGTTTAGATAGAGACCTCATTCTAGGCTGGCACATTTGTTTGCTGGTTAATATTTAATGACTTTTTATATTATAACCTTCATCCAACATCTTTTAAGACCTTTTTGTGTCTCTGTGTATTATTTTTACCTCTGGTTATAAAGTATCTTGTTAAAAGCATGTTTTAGTAGGACTTTTATATTCTTGATTTTTGTGATCAAATTGGGCTTTTTCTCATATACTTCACACATGAGATTTCAGAATACTTAGGAATGTTAACCTCAGGCCGGCCCCGTGGCTTAGCGGTTAAGTGCGTGTGCTCTGCTACTGGCGGCCCGGGTTAGGATCCCAGGTGCGCACCGACGCACTGCTTCTCCGGCCATGCTCAGGCCGCGTCCCACATACAGCAACTAGAAGAATGTGCAACTATGACATACAACTATCTACTGGGGCTTTGGGGGAAAAAAGGAGGATGATTGGCAATAGATGTTAGCTCAGAGCCGGTCTTCCTCAGCAAAAAGAGGAGGATTAGCACGGATGTTAGCTCAGGGCTGATCTTCCTCACAAAAAAACAAAAAAGAAGAATGTTAACCTCATCAGTCTTAACAGATTTCTTCTGGAATAGGTGAATTTGGAGTTTCACTGTAGATACTTCACTAAAACATATAGAACAGTTGTTCTCAAACTTTAGTGTGGAGAGCTGGTTAAAATACAAATTGCTGGGTCCCAACTCCCAAGTTTCTGATTCAGGTCTGAGATGGGATTCGAGAATTTGCATTTCTGACAAATTTCCAGGTGTTGCTGGTGCTGCTGGTTGGGGCCCATACTTGGAGAACCATTGGTAATGTGAGATTAAGAAGAGTAATGGATTAAAGGTGATTCAAACATTGTCAGTTGTGTCAGAAAACATAATGTATTGACTCGGTTCTTAAAACTGGTTCAAAACTCCATTTATTCCAAGTCTAGTGTCCACATGAAAGTGTCCCCTGTCTTTTACCATCTTTTGGTGGCAGGAAGAGATGATGTCTTTTTGCTTTGGCCTCATCTCTTTCTCTCTCTTTTTTTTTATGAGGAAGATCAGCCCTGAGCTAGCATCTGTTGCCAATCCTCCTCCTTTTTTTTCCCTTTTTTCTCCCCAAAGTATTAATATGTACCTCATATATATGTAAATACATAGAAAGTTTTGGGAAAATATATAAACGATAAACAGTAGTTTCCTCTAATAAAGGAATATGGATCGTGGGTAGGAATATCAAAGGGGACTTTCATGTCTAGTCTATATGCTTCTGTACTGATTTTTTACGTTGAAATACATCTTCATATTTTTTACGAAAGTAAATGGCATTATATGAATTTTTTTCTTTTAAATTTTTTTGGCTTAATATCTTAAAATTTTTTTTCTGTGCCAGTATATGTAGATTTCTCCTTTTCAACAGCTTTATAGTGTTCCATGCTCTAGATCTGTATTTTAGCCATTTTGTTTAGATACTAACCATTTTCTTATTGATGAATATTTGTTTACAAGATTATTAAAAAAGATGTCCTGTTTTTTTCTTTTGGTATTTTTTTCACTTATATTACCAACTTGAACCTATCTAAAATTTATATATATATGTATTTATTTGAGGTTGGAAATAATGTTTTTCTATTGTACTAATACTAATTAGTGAATAGTTCATCAATTCCCACTGTTTTGAAGAGTCATATTTCTCATATATTAAATTCTCAGATGTACACAGATCTTTTTAAAACTCTCTCCATGGGTCTGTTGATCTTTCTCTTCCTGCACGTTAACATATTATTTTAATTATAGTTTAATTATAAGCCTTAAGTGTATATGTTTTTCTGGGTAGCTCCCCATTATTGTCTTCTTTTTCAAAATTTATTTGGATGTTATTGCATATTATATCTTCCAAAGATCAGATTTAGAAATCTTGATGAGATTTGATAGTGATTATGTTAAATTATAGGTTAATTTGGAGGTGAATTGACACTGTTGCATTATTGTGTCCTTACATCTAAGAACATGGTATCCCTTTGCCAGTCTAGGTCATCTTTTATGTCCTTAAGTAAAAGATTTTTCATTTTCTTCATGTTGTTTTTGGACATTTCTTATTAGGCTTATTCATGGACATTTTATAATTTTTGTTGTAATTGTAGTCTTTCTGCATTATATTTCCTAATTGCTTATTGCTACTATGTAGGAAGACTAGTGATTTTTTTTTTCTGGGAGGAAGATCAGCCCTGAGCTAATCCTCCTCTTTTTTGTTGAGGAAGAATGGCCCTGGGCTAACATCCATGCCCATCTTCCTCTACTTTATATGGGACACGGCCACAGCATGGCTTGACAAGCGGTGCATCAGTGCACGCCCGCCCAGGATCTGAACCGGCAAACCTTGGGTTGCTGAAATGGCGAGCGCGCACTTAACCACTGTGCCACCAGAAGGCTAGTGATTGTGTCTGTTAGTCTTGGGTCTGGTTGCCTTACTATAGTCGTATTGCATCTAATAATTTTTCCTTTAATTCTCTTTTTAGGTAGGCAGTCATGTTTTCTGTAGTAGTGATTTTCTACCAACATTTTTATCTTCTTAAAATTGATATTCTAAGAGAGCTTTTTTTAATAAGGATTGTTCTGAAGGAGTGTTTAAGCTGTTACTGCTATCCACCCTGATCACAGTACTGTGATACATAATATACTATAAGGCATTTGGTTGGAGGAGGCGTGGTAGAGGTAGAGGTCGGTTGCAGGGGGTGAGTTCATCTATCCTTATTTATTAATTAATTCTGGCTGTTATTAGTAGTAGTAACAACACCTGTTTTGTCCATTTGATTTCTATAAAATATCAAAAGTCTAAATAGTACATATATCTGAAGTGTATGTATATAACAGAAATGTATATACATGTATATTTTATATATTAGAAATGTATCTTCAGAGAAATTTGCTGGTATATTGTATTTTAATAGGGCAACTAGTGAAATTGTTATTTCTCCACATTTTGCGTAAAGAAATGTCATTATTGGTGGTTAGCATCTAGAATAGTACAATTACTGATTAATTTATGTTTTTGCACTGAGGGGAATGTTAAGTTTGGTAAATACTTTCCTAATGTTGACTTCATAATCACGATGCTACATCAGTAGTTGAGACCTCTGAGCATAGATTTTGGTAAATGTAAACCTTTTAGCTTTGAGAAAAGACATATTCTGTGGACACTGTAGAGGAGTTCCAGATTCTCTGCAGATGGCATCTGGACTTGTGTTTAGCTTTTGAATCAATATATTTGTATAACTCTGCTGATAACCCATCAACTAACTCTATGACCAGATTCAGTGTGGCGTGATTAATTCAGTGAAACTGATATTTAACTTTAAGGAGGTCTCAAGAAAGAATATTTTCTTTTATAAAAATGTTCATTCATCAGAAGTTAAGTTTCTGATAGCAATAAACTCTAAAGTCTATTCTTAGTATGTGAAGAAAGCATATTTTTAAAAGGAAATATTTCCAACGTACAGAAAAGTACAGCAAATAACATAAAAGCACATCTAAATACTCACCAGATTTAACAAATGTTAATATTTTGTCACATTTTTAAAAAAAGAAAGAAAACATTATAGAGACAGTTGAATACCCTTTGCAGACCTTCTCAAGCCCATTCTTCTCTCTTCCTCCCCTGAGGTTAATACTACCCTGATGGTGTTTATCCTTCCCCTCCCAGTAAGTTGCATTTTATTCCGCTTATAATTATCAGTAGTGTGTGTGTATGTCACAGTTGGTAGCTTTGTATGTTTGAAAGAGTTACGTAAATTCTATACCAAATGTATCATCTTGCAACTTTCTTTTTTTCTATATTGTATGTTTTTGAGATATATCCATGTTGAAATAATATAGTTCAGTATTCCATTGTATAATTATACCGCAGTTTATTCAGAATTTTTCATGTTGATAATAGGTTGTTTCTAGTTTTGCATAAAATAGATGCTTGCAGTTGCTATTTGCTCTGACCATAAAACTCTCTTTGGTTATTTTTATCAGAGAAATACATGCAGACAGTTAAACAGTCAAAGAATATGACAAGATTTGAAATGAAAGAAATTAGTAGCCCCTGTCTATCTCCCTTCCTTGGTTGGCACTGTCCAGTGTGGCAGCTACTACCCACATGTGGCTAATGAGTAAATGTCCTTTGTCCTAATATAGAAGAGCTGTGTTAAAATACACATTGTATTTCAAAACGTAGTATGAAAAAATGAAGGTAAAATATCGCCTTAATATTTTTATATTGATTACATGTTGACATGATAATGTTTTAGACATATCAGATTAAATAAAATAGATTAAAATTAATTTTAGAAATTTAAAAAAAAATTTTTTTTTTTTGTGAGGAAGATCAGCCCTGAGCTAACATCCACGCTAAAGCCCTTTTTGCTGAGGAAGACTGGCTCTGAGCTAACATCTATTGGCAATCCTCCTTTTTTCCCCCTAAAGCCCCAGTAGATAATTGTATGTCATAGTTGCACATCCTTCTAGTTGCTGTATGTGGCACGAGGCCTCGGCATGGCCGGAGAAGGAGTGCGTGGGTGCGTGCCTGGGATCCAAACCCGGGCTGCCAGTAGCAGAGCGCATGCACTCAACCGCTAAGCCACGGGGCCGGCCCAGGACAGTGCTGCTTTAAATGGTAAGCTCTATGAGAGCAGGAACTTGATCTTGTTCACCACTAAGATTCTTGTACCTTTAACAGTGACAAGCACAAAGCTGAACCCAGTAAATATTTAAATGAGTTGATACATTTAGTAAGTAGGGAGAAAGTAGTTTCTTCATTGTTCACGTAGGGATATTATACCTGGCATGTTACAATGCAGAGGTTAGTCTATAAAGGTGCTTTGAACTAACCTGAGTTTTCTTTGCAGTTACTGATTGGTAAAAAGTTACTTTAAATTTTGCTTCGTTATCCGGGGTATGTTTTTCCTTTTATAGCTCTATTTTTAGCTCAATTGCACTTTTAAATCTTAGAATGAAAACCTTTTGAAAGCTTATGTCACTATATGTTTCATTCTCTCTTTTCTTTTGTTCTGTCATTAACCCTGCTGTTTGGAAAAGTTCTAATGTGTTTGTAAGCTCTTTGATCTAATTATTTCAAGTTTTCTATTTCTTGTATTAACTGTCTTCAAAGCAAAAAGTCATCTTGGCCATGGGCTGTGTCAAGATGGCGTCAGCTCTGTGCAGATTTTCTACCAAGCTGTTTCTTAAGTCTGAGGTCGTGCATGTCCTTTTATATTTATATATTTATTTCTTCTTTCTTCTTGGCAGCGTATAAAATCTTTTTCTTTTTATACTCTAAAATTCTGCCTCTCAGGCAGCCTGGTGGGGCAGCAGTTGAGTTCCCTCTCTCCGCTTCGGTGGCCCGGGGTTTGCAGGTTCTGATCCTGGGCGCGGATTGACGCACCACTTGCCAAACCATGCTGTGGCGGCGTCCCATATAAAGTCGAGGAAGATGGGCACAGATGTTAGCCCAGGGCCAGTCTTCCTCAGCAAAAAGAGGATTGGCAACGGATGTTAGCTCAGGGCTAGTCCTCCTCGCACACGCAAAAAATTCTTCCTCTCTTCTCCAGCTTTATTGAGATACAATTGACATATAACATTGTGTAAGTTTAAGATGTACAACTGTTGATTTGATACATTTGTATATTGTAACGTGATTACCATCATAGCATTAGCTAACACCTCCATCAGGTCACATAATTACCATTTCTTTTTTTGTGGTGAGAACATTTAAGATCTACTCTTTTTTTTTTTTTTTTTTTTTTTTTTTTTTATTTTTTGTTTATTGCAGTAACATTGGTTTATAACATTGTAAAAATTTCAGGTGTACATCATTGTACTTCTATTTCTGCATAGATTACATCATGTTCACCACCAAAATACCAATTACAACCCATCACCACACACATGTACCCAATTATCCCCTTCACCCTCCTCCCTCCCCCCTTCCCCTCTGGTAACCACCAATCCAATAAGATCTACTCTTGTAGCAACTTTCAAGTATATAGTATTATTAGTTATAATCACCATGCTGTACATTGGAACCCCCAAACCTGTTAATCTTATAACTGGAAGTTTGGACCCTTTGAACAATATCTCCCCATTTCCCCCACTCCCTAGCCCTTGTTAACCACCACTCTACTCTCTTGTTTCTCTGAGTTCAGCTTTTTTAGATTCCACATATAAGTGATATTGTTATAGTATTTGTCTTTCTCTCTCTGACTTATTTCACTTAACATAATGCCCTCAGTGTTCATCCAAGTTGTCTCAAAGGGCAAGATTTCCTTCTTCCTCATGGCTGAATAATACTCCATTGTATATATATACTACATCTTCTTTATCCATTTATCTGTTGATGGACACTTAGGTTGTGTCCATATCTTGGCTATTGTGAATAATGCTAGTGAACATGGGAGTGCAGATATCTCTTTGGGATCCTGTTTTCGTTTCCTTTGGATATAAACCCGGAAGTGGGATTGCTGGATCATATGATAGTTCTATATTTAATTTTTTGATGAACCTCCATACTGTTTTCCGTAGTGGCTGTACCAATTTACATTCCCACCAACAGCGCAGAAGGGTTGTCTTTTCTCCACATCCTAGCCAACAGTTATCTCTTGTCTTCTTGATGGTAGCCATTCTAACAGGTGTGAAGTGATATCTCATTGTGGTTTTGATTTTCATTTCCCTGATGATTAGTGATATTGAGTGCCTTTTCATGTACTTGTTGCCATTTGTATGTCTTCTTTGGAATAATGTCTACATTATTCCAAAGGAATAATGGTCAGTTCCTCTGTCCATTTTGTAATTGATTTGTTTTTGTGCTATTGAGTTGTATAAAATTCTTCCTCTTAAAGCTTAAGAGCTTGATAGGGAAATGTTTGAGAAGTCTGTCTTAAAGGATTATTTCTGAGTCTTTACGTAATTTATCACCTATATCTTTGGATTTTGATTGTCCTTCTATTTAGGAAATTTTGACTATTGCCCTGGTTTCCACATTATTTGCCTTTTCTATTTCCTCTGATGTCCTTATTTTTAAGATTAGTTCTTATTGATCTTTTTTCTATGCCTCACCTTTGGTTTTTCATTATTGTAGAATTGCACCAAATTTATTTCAGATTTGCTTGTGTTGAACTATTATGTACTCTGCTGTAGATGATTCTTCTACCTTAGCAGTTTTCTGTGGGTAATATGTGTGAGTAGGACTCTTGGTTACAAGTAATAGAGACCAACTCTAGATTATGTAATACACAGAAAATTTATCTGGAGGTAGTGGAGGCTCAAGGACAGGAATGCAGTTAGGCCGGCCTAGAAACAGGAAGTGGAAGGCTGCTAGAAACTCAGGCAATATTTATTTTATGTCTCGTTTTGGCTTCTGTTTGCTTACTTTATTCTTCGCTCTTAGATGTTCAATTTGTATCGCACTTCCCATTTTCTTTTTAAAATCTCTGCTCTGATCAAGAGGACAGTCTATATTGAACTTTAATTTCTTAGTCTCAGTTCCATTTCCCAGGAGAGTCACTGTGATTGGTGGTCAGATCACCTATAAAAGGGTTTGTCAACCTCTGTAATACTGACATTTTAGGCTGAATGATTCTTTGTTGTGGGACTGTCCTGTGCATGGTAGGATGTTTAGCAGCAACTCTGGCCCCTACCAACTAAATGCCAATAGCACTCACCTTCTAATCTCACTCACTGGTGACAATCAAAAAATATCTGTAGGTATTGCCAAAATCCCCTTGGGGATAAAATCACCCCTGGTTGGGAACCACTGACCTAGGATGTATTTGGCTCCTGTGAGCCTACCACTATGTGTGAAGGACGTTTAGGGAGAGCCATTGTGAGCTAGGCAGGTACTCAAAACGCCTGATAAGTGTTTCAGTTTTTTGTAGCAACTATAAATTTAACGCTATTTTTCATTATTGTTTGGTGTCCCTTTTTAAAATAATTTTTTTCTCATTTAAAGTATTTGGTATTAACATGTTTCTTATAAAATCTTCAACTGAAGTTGTAGAGCATGCTGTTTTTGGCCATTTCTCTGAATTTCTAAATTTCTGTCTCCTACTGGTTTGTGTTTCTTTTTCCTGAGGGTCAGTGTGTGTATATGTGTGAGAGTGTTGGTTGTTTTAAGGTAAAATTTATGATTTTGGTAGCCAGACAGACATAGGCATAAAAATTTAGAACTGGAAGAAACCTTAGAAATCATGTATTCTGTTACAGATGGGTAAGCTAATGCCTAGAGAGATGAAACAAGTCGATCATGGACATGTAGCTTAGTAGTAGAGCACAGAAGGATTAGAGTCTAACTTATTATTTTTCTAGGTTTAGTTTCTAGTTGTCTTTTGTTGGCACCTATTTTTTGCTTTTGGCAGTATTAGTTATATAATTATTCAGCATTTATGTACCAAATTCTGTGCTGTGTTATCTCATTTACTCCTTGGCCAGTAAATGATGAAAGTAGGTCTCAAAATAAGGCATGTCTAACTCTAAAAGTTAAGCTCCTAACCATTATGCTTTAATATTAGCATAGTAGCATTGGGAAAAGGTTGGGTGCTTATGTGCCAGACACTTTATTTTGTTCTCTCAGTTAATCCTCAAAAAAACCCTGGGAACTATACATATTTCCTGGTTTTACAGATGAAGGCATTTAGCTGAGAGAGATTAAGTCTCCTGCCTTAAGGCCACATAGCTAGTAGGAAGCAGAATTTGGCTTAAGTTTTGTGATTTTCCCAATTCTGTGCTGCACCTAGAGGGAAGAGATATCCTGCCCTAATGCTCCACCATCTTCCCAAAGCCTTCGTGGTAATATAATAAAAGGAAAAACAAAATATAACAAATATAATTCATTTTATTAAGGATTAATAAATATTAGTTTTGTTCATTTAGAGACTAGCTTTCATGTACTATTTTTGTACCTTTCTCAGATATTTTTTAGAATTGAATTTAAAAGAAATATTAATAAAAGAAAGTTAGATAATTACTATTGCCAGGAAAATATTTCTTTAAAAAACTATATTTAAGCTATTACTGAACTATCAGGAATGACTTTGTGTTTGCTCCCTGATCTTTTCTTTTTTTTTTTTTTAAAGATTTTATTTATTTTTTCCCCCCAAAGCCCCAGTAGATAGTTGTATGTCATAGCTGCACATTCTTCTAGTTGCTGTATGTGGGACGCGGCCTCAGCGTGGCCGGAGAAGCGGTGTGTCGGTGCGCGCCCGGGATCCGAACCCGGGCCGCCAGCAGCAGAGCGCACGCACTTAACCACTAAGCCACGGGGCCGGCCCAGCTCCCTGATCTTGATGTAAACAAATTTTTTTTGTGTGTGTGAGGAAGATCAGCCCTCAGCTAACATCCATGCTAATCCTCCTCTTTTTGCTGAGGAAGACCAGCTCTGAGCTAACATCTATTGCCAATCCTCCTCCTTTTTTTCCCCCAAAACCCCAGTAGATAGTTGTATGTCATAGTTGCACATCCTTCTAGTTGTTGTATGTGGGACACGGCCTCAGCATGGCCAGAGAAGTGGTGCGTTGATGTGCGCCCGGGATCCGAACCTGGGCCGCCAGTAGCAGAGCGCACGCAGTTAACTGCTAAGCCACGGGGCCGGCCCAAAAAACAAATTTTTTACACTTGCAGTTCTTAAAGCATTTGGGTTTTCTAAGTTGAGCGCTTTCACTTATAACATCAGTCAGAGCTGTAAACGTTTATAAGCATGCTGTTAATAGCAGGGACTCTGTTGTTAGACTATGTGGGTTTAGATCCTGGATTAAATTTATGATTTTGGTATCTCGACATAGGTGTAAAAAAATTTAGAATCCTAAGAGACCTTAGAAATTGTATATTCCTGGGCAAGTTATTTATTTTCTGTGTGTCTATTTCCTCATTTGTAAAATAGTCATGCTAATAATACCTACCTTATAGACTTGTCGTGAGAATTAAATAATTATATGTAAAATTCCCAGAGAGTGCATGGTGAATGGTAGGTACTCAAAAAATGATAGCTATTATTATTTTCTAAAGTTGCTTTTCTAACATTTTATTGGTTAATATACTTAAGTTTCAAAAGTTCTAAATATGTTTTAAAAACACTTATGTTAAGGCTGAGGTAATTTTGAGACTTTAATACAAGGTAGTATATTGTATTTAGGCTTATTCTGTGCCTGGGTTTAATTACCAGATTTCAGTGCTTCTGGATATATGGGTAAGTATAAGTGTAGTTTTATTTTGTTTTGGTACAAGTGTCAGCATTCTCATTGAATATTTCCATCACATCACTTAGGTAGATCATAATCTTTCTTTCCTCTCACAAAGAGCACTTGGATTTAATTTTTTTTTTTCTTTTTGTGAGGAAGATCAGCCCTGAGCTAACATCCAATGCCAATCCTCCTCTTTTTTGCTGAGGAAGACTGGCCCTGGGCTAACATCCGTGCCCATCTTTCTCCACTTTACATGGGAGGCCGCCACAGCATGGCTTGACAAGCAGTGCGTCGGTGTGTGCCCGGGATCTGAACCTGCGAACCCTGGGCTGCCGAAGCAGAGCGTGCGCTCTTAACTGCTTGCACCACCGGGCCGGCCCCACAAAGAGCACTTTGAAATAATCCTAAAATATCTTCTTATTTATGTAGATAGAAAAGCTAGTTGTAGAGGCCTTAAGAAAAAAAAAAAAGGAGTAGTGAACTGGAGCTAACTCCAGAAGGTGGTGGAAGGGAGGGTTGTATGTGGATACACTGGGGGTCATGACACTCCATGGATGAGAATCATTGTACAGCTGGCCTCGTGGAAGCTGGAACTGGTAAGCCATTAGAAATTAAGACTGCAGACTCCATCTTTCTCTTTCAGGGGCTGCAAGGTTTTGGCATCTTTTTTGCTTTGTACATCTGTTCAATTTTCCTTTCTTCCAGCTGGCTTTCTTGGTTTCAGCTTGTATATGGAGTATAATGGCTGCTCAGCTTCTCTTTATCATGACAACTCAGTATATTCCTTTGGCATTTATCCCTGCTGCTAAATGGCTCAGTCTTTTTCTCTTAAAATTTAAATCACTTGTTTATTTATTGAATGGACAGTACCTTTATATGGTTCAAAATTCAAATGGTATGGATGTGTTTCTACCACCCTCTTTTCTCCTGGCCACTCTGATTTTGGCAGTCCAAATCACCAGTTTCTTCTGTATACTTCCAGAGATATATTATGTATATATACACGTGTGTATGCATGTATATCCCCCAGTCTTTTTTTTTTTTGTTTAAGACCAGTGGAAGCATATTATATAATGGAAGCATGTGTATACTTTTTTGCACCTTACTTTTTTCACTTAATTTATCTTGGAGATTTTCTCATGTTAGTAAATAAAGAACTTGCTTTAAAAGAAAGAAAGAAAAAAAAAGAATGTGTAGCATTTCACTGTATGGATGAATTATATAATTAGGTTGTTTTCAAACAGTGCTGCAGTGAAAAACCTTAATATAGATTTCCCCCACTATCTGAAAGTAGAGCGTTCCTATGAAACCTTTCATAAGCTGAAATAGTATAAGGTGAAGAAGCAATTACCATTAATTTATATAGGAAAAAATTTTGAGTATTTTCAAACCCAAAAAATAACCTACCAAATCATACCAAATAACACATAAAACCTAAACTAACACTAACATGTAGTAAAAGCAGGAATGATATGATAAATACACAGCCTATAGAAAGTGGAAATAATATATGTACAGTGTAGTTGCACTCAGAGAGTTGGGAAGACAGCAAGCACACTAGAAGGCTGAGAGGTGGTGGTGGTGGTGATGGTGTGTTAGGCTGTTGTTGGAGGCTGGGGTGGTGGGAGGTATAGGAGACTGGGGTGTAGGAGAGAGAAGAAGAGGATCATCTGTTAACATCTCATCATCATCTGAATCCATCAGGGCAGGCAGGTCACTAATGTCTACTCCTTCTATGTTTGCCTGCCTTGATTTTGAAGCGTGAGGCTGGTCAGCTGATGTGGAAGCCTTGAAATACAATATGCTTGACTGCTTAGCCTTTATAACAGCTCGCTGCAAAACAAATACTGAACACTATTTTTGCTTTTTTCTTAAAAGCAAAAATCTTCGGATTTCTTGTGGTTAGTGAAAACAGGTACTGATATAGGGCTTCGTAAAAGTGAAGTGGCGTAAAGCAAACTTTCGGATATTGAGGGAAACCTGTATGTATCATTTTAAACGTGCTAGTTGGCTATAGAATAAATACCTTGAATTGGAATTGCTCACAGAAAGGATATGGGGATTTCAAAATAACCATTTATTGAATAGACTATCTTTTATCTACCTTTATATACTAAAATCCTGTGTGCATCTGATTCTATTTCTGGATTTTCTGTTCTGTTGATTTGCCTGTCTAATTATGTGCCAGTATCACACTGTTTTAATTATAGTACTTTTAGAATGTGCAGTATAGCGTGGTGGTTAAGAATATAGACCTTTGGGCTAAACTGCCTTGCTTTGAATCTTATCTTCACCACTTCCTTAGCTGTTTGACTTGGGGCAAATTACTTAACATCCCTGTAATTCAGTGTCCTTATTTGTAAAATGGAGACGATGATAATACCTATCTAGTAGGGTTGTTATGAGGATTAAATGAGTTAATACATATAAAATGCTTAGAGCAGAGTTTGGCATGTAGTTAGTGCTATATAAGTATTAGCTCTTGGGCCGGCTCCGTGGCTTGGCGGTTAAGTGCGCGCGCTCTGGTGCTGGCGGCCCGGGTTCGGATCCCGGGCGCGCCCCGAGGCACCACTTCTCCGTCCAACGCGAGGCCGAGTCCCACGTACAGCAACTAGAAGGATGTGAACCTATGACATACAACTGTCTACTGGGGCTTTGGGGGGAAAAAAAATGAATAAATAAAATCTTTAAAAAAAAAAAAAAAAAAAAAGTATTAGCTCTTTATTGTTGCTGCTATCTGGTAGGGCTAGTTCTTCAATGCTATTCATTTTCAGAATATTCCTGGCTATTCTTACTTGCTTTTTTTTAATATTAACTTTAAAATCAGTTGGTTTGTCTGGTTAGGATAGACTAATGGGTTGATAACAACAGCTCCCCCTCACCCCAATCTTAGTGGATTAACACATCAAAAGTTTGTCACTCATACTACCTGGTCAGTGTGGATCAGTATGTGTGTGGTGGGGGCGCTTGGCAGGAGGTGGGAGAGGGGCTTTGCCCATCTTTTGTCACCCAGAGACCCAGGCTGATGGTTTTCCACCATCATTCTAGAATGCTAGCAGTTGGTATTGCAGAGGGAGAGAATGGTGAATCAAGTCCTAGTGGAAACTTTAAAAGCTGGAAAAGACATACATCACTTATGCTTATATTTCATTGGTCAAAGCAAGTTCTATGGCCTCACATCATGTCAGAGGGATGGGGAAGGTGCACTTGTGCTATGTGCCTGGAGGGTAGCTAGAAATATTTGATGGAAAGCAGTAATGACTACCATGGTTTGCTCTGCTGGTTGCTAAATATTGGGTCACTCTTTGTGATATGTGCAACACATTAGCTCCCTCTCTTACAGAGAAAACCCAAATTTCTATCTAGTAACGTTGTTGAGCTCAAACTCGAGAATCTCTGAGTGATGTTCAGAGTCTGTTAGTCCGTTTCAGAGGAGGTTCCTTTTGTCCAGACAGCTGTGAATGAAACAGATAAGTTATCAGCTGGCCTATTAAAAAAGCATCCTAATTAGTATTTTCTTAGGCTCTTTGGTGGGTGGTGGGAGTGGAGATGCTTGGGAACTTCCACTTTTAACTCTACATACATCTATATTATTTGATTGTTTTTTATTTTACAGTGAGCAGGTATTGTGTAAAGAGAAATATCTTAAGACAACCTAGCACAAAAGAATTCTCTTATCTCTTATTTATACTAAATTAAATAATGTATAATAAGTGGCACAGCCAGAGCTGGAATGTAGTGTAAGACTTACTCTTAACCCACTGTGCTTTCCAGTATACAAAGATGCCTCTCTTAATGCATGGTCTTCTGTGTATATCTTTCTAGCAATAATATAAATGTAGATTTTTTTATTTGCAGTGAACAAAGAAAGAAAAAAAGCTGTTTACTTTGAGGAGGAGGATCTTTGGGAAAATAACAGAAGTGAAGAATGATCTAAGGAAGTTACCTTGAGAGGAGGACCTCAGTGAAAGGACACTTAGTACTAATATGATGGACTAATATGATGGTACATATTAACTGGTTTCTAACTGAAGATCTTCCCTGGAGTGTTTAGTTTTATTTTATTTATTTTTGATCACTAAGTTTTAAGGGGACAGGTTACAAAGCCAACAGAAGAATGGCCAAGTGTAAAATGTTTGTATTTTATATTATTGTTTGTCCAAGTATAAAATGATCTTGGTCAGTGCAAGATCTTGTTCAGTTCAGGTCTTGTTCTCAAAATACAAAGATCTTGCTTCATCTTTAAACCAGAAAAAAGAAAAACAAAAGCCATTTATTTATCATTCTTTTCCTTCATTTCTTTAAAGAGAAAGGAAAAAAATTAATTTTTCCTTATTACAAGAGCAGTATATTTCTTTACAGGGGAAAAAAGAACATAAGCAAAAGTAAAACAAACCCCAAACCTGCCTTCCTATTTGGAGACAACTGTCATTAAAGTTCTGGTGTGTATCCTTTTAAACCTTCTTTCATGCATATAATTTGTATTGTTAACCAAAATGTATACAAAGCATACGTGCAATTTTTTGTTAATTATCTTTTTTCACTTTATATATTTTGAGTCTTGTAAATCTTAAAGGAGAAAGGGTTTTTTGGCCCTCTTTTTAGAACTTTTGCATTTACTCCTCACACTATTTAACATCCATACTTTCATCTTACAGTTTTTATTGTTATTCCTGTTTCCTCAGTTAGATTAAATTCCTTGAAGGCTTCTGTAGTCTTCATTCTGCTGAGCTCATATTAACTTTATTTAAGGACAGGACTTACATTAATGGAAGAGATTGTAGGGAAAAAGCAGAAGACATTTCAGCAATTATTTCAGGGTGCAGATCAATCACTAATTCACTTATAGTCCAGCATTGTTTAATTTGATATAACCAAAAATTAAGAAAGTACAAATTTGTATACATATATTTAAAATCCTTTCCTTTTTTTTAAGCTGAAGTTAAATATTTCCTGTGATGTTAATTTTTTATATGACCCTTTGAATAGAACATACTTAGTCTGAAGCGTTAACTCTTTTGAAAATAAAAATGTGGAGGAGGACAGCAAGGTTATATTCTATTCCTTTTAAAATGTCATGAGTTGAACTTCTTTCAAGAAGAAGGAAGCGTGGGTTTACTGTCTAGTTTTTAGTGGGTGATTTATAAAAGAATAGCACTCCCACAATGTTAACAGCTAATTTGTAGATGTACGTACTAACCGGTAATATGTAGAAATCTAGTGGAACTGAGGCCAACTTTTTTTCTTTTCGTTCTTTTTTTTTTTTTTTGCGAGGAAGATCAGCCCTGAGCTAACATTCATACTAATCCTCCTCTTTTTTTTTTTTTTTGCTGAGGAAGACTGGCTCTGAGCTAACATCTATTGCCAATCCTCCTCCTTTTTTCTCCCCAAAGCCCCAGTAGATAGTTGTATGTCATAGTTGCACATCCTTCTAGTTGCTGTATGTGGGACGCGGCCTCAGCGTGGCCGGAGAAGCGGTGCGTCAGTGCGTGCCCGGGATCTGAACTTGGGCTCCCAGTGGTGGAGAGTGGGCGCTTAACTGCTAAGCCATGGGCCTGGCCCTCTTTTCCTTCTTAAAAAAGTATTAAGTTATTGATTCTGTTTCAGTGTTATTGCATCAAATGATGTTTGTTCCAGTGTGCTAAGATTAGTTTTTTTACTGTCTTTAAATCTTAAAAGGATTTTTTCTTCCAGGTATTCTACTTATGAATAGATACAGAATTTAATCATACCATAGTGTATCTAGTGTATTTGTACCTTGGAAAGGAGTTTTAAAAGTTAGGCATAAGTAGCTGATAAGTTACAAAACTCATATAAACCTCAGGAAAGGAAATTTTAGTTAACATAGTAGGAAATGGGGACACATTTTGGATAGAAAACAAAGATTGCCAAAAACAAAACAAAACAAAAATATGTTATTTCCAAAGGGAACATCTCAATTGTGCAGAAAAACATTAACATGGCAGGCTGGAGACTGATACCCTTAGAACGGCCTGCTTACAAGTTTGGCCCTAGGCTGGCGTCTGGGAGCTTAGGTTTTAAGAGGGTTCCTACCATTTGCAGAACTGAGAAGAGTGGCTCACTGTGCCTAAACTGTTTGTATAAACAGTGTGGTTTATGCTGAACACCTGCTTTCCCTCTGGGAGTCTGGAATTTTGGTACGTGGTAGGCAGAGCGTACCTATGTGACCAGCCTCCAAGAAAAACCTTGGGTACTGAATCTCTAATGACCTGACCCTATACACAACATTTTACACGTGTTGTTATAACTCATTGCTGGAGGAGTAATTCAGCAGTGGACTGCCCTGGGAGAAGATTCTTAGAAGCTTGTGTCTGGTTTCCTCTGGACTTTGCCCCATCTGCCTTTTCCCTTTGCTGATTTTGCTTTGTATCCTTTTGCTTTAATAAATCATTACTATGAGTACGACTGTGTGCTGAGTCCCCTGAGTCTTCCTAGTGAATCATTGAACCTGGAGGTGGTTTTGGGGGCCGCCTGACACAACAGTGGATCAGATAAATTTATAACTAGAATCCACCATGCTCATATAAAGCCTCTACATGGAAGCATTCAGTAGGTCATTTTTCGGTTTAAGTTGTGTCTAAATAGGGATAAGTAGATAGAATAAGTGAAACTAAAAGTAAGTTTGGGGTCTGTGAGGGAGGAAAAAGGCTCTTAATTTGTGACTGAGAAACTTCTGTCCAAGGTTCTATTTTTGTGAAACTGGATCTTGGTGTCAGACTATCTGCTCAAGTTCTGTACTTTATGGAAATTCATTATTCTGAAAGGAGAACTGAGAGTAAGACAACAAATGTGAATCAAGAAAGCACTGTAGTGTATACAGTACAGGGGTTTTGTAGCTAGGCAAGTTTGGGTTAGAATTCTGGTTTATTAACTGTGTGATTGTTTGAACTTATCTCCTCATAAAATGAGGATGATAATATCTGCTGTATAAGGTGATTTGAGAATTAAATAAGGTAATGTATATAAAGCTTCTATCACTATGTCTTGTGCATAATGACTCCCAAATTGTTAGTTTAAGGGGGGAAAAAAGAGAGAAGGTGAAGTTTGTGTTTCTCTTCTCATTATTGATTTGATGTGAAGTTGTGTAGGAAGGTTAGTGAGGAGGGAAGAAACATTAAGTTTTAGAAACTTGAATTTTAAATTTATCTCCAAAATCACCCAGTGGAACTTCTCATAGTTTATTTTAAGAACTAAGAATATCATAAGTACAAAATCAAGAAGGGGAGAGGGGAGGCATAGAAACTTTATGAATGTTTTCTATACCTTTATGGTGAGGTTGTCATGAGTTAGTTGACACCTGAGTGTTAGTAAATTTCAGTAACTGATTAAACACATCCAGAGTCTGTTCTCTCATCAAGAATACTTCCAGGTAATGATGGGACAATTTGGACTAATTTATAGGCATAATATCCTATTTAGAATTTTTAGAGTCAGTGTTTAGAAAGATAGTGGCATCTTAAAACAGAATTGTATAATTCAGGTATATGTGTTTTTGTTTTTTAATAACTTTTATTTTGAAGGTTTCAAGATTATAGAAGAGTTGCAAAAAAAAAAACATTAAGAACTCTCATTTAGTTTTGCCCAGATTCCCCAACTGTTAATATTTTGTCTCATTTGTTTTATCATATTCCCTCACTCCCATCAAATTTCCTCCTTCTCCTCTCCTTAACCAGGAGGGTGTATCAAAATCACATGTAGAACGTTAAAAACATAACAAAACAAAAAACCTGTGTGTTCCTACTGAACCAAGCAGGTGTGTGCTGGAGAAAAAACAAACACCTGACTTGGATATGCACATCAAGTTAGAATTAGTTCACTATAATATGATGATGAGAGTTTATTTTCTTTTGGCGGGGGCAGGAGGGCACTCAAAATCGTAGTATGCTAAGTTGCACAGCCTTGAAGGATATCTGATTTAGTGTTCAGCCTTTTCAGTATATTATTTTGTTATCCCCTGGGTTCCGTTATTGCTGTTGAGAAGTTACCTGTCTGTGTAATTGTTCTTCCTGGAGACAATCTGTCATTTCCGGTGGTTTTATAAATCTTTTTGTCTTGAGTATTCTGCATTTTCACTACAAAGTAACTAGGTATAGATTTGTTATTCTTTATCCTGCCAGTGATTCTTTGTGTTTTTTGAAACTTCAGCAGTTCTGGAAAAGTCTCAGCAATTATATCTTCAAATATTGCCTCTTTCTCATTTTCTTTACTCTTTTCTTCTTGAACGTTGTTTAGATATGTGTTGCACCTTTCGTTCTGTCCTCATGTTGCTTCACAACTCTGTTCCATATTTTCCAGTTGTATCACTGTGCTACATTTTGTGTATTTCTTCAGAGTGCTCTTTACCTGGTCTAATCTGCTATTTATCCATCCAATGAACTTCTGATTTCAATTATTATATTTTTTGTTTCTGCAAGTTTTATTTGATTCTCTTTAAAATGTCTGGTCTTTTTTTTTAACTGTGGTAAAATACACATAATATAAAATTTACCATTTTAACCATTTTAAAATGTACAGTTCAGCGGCATTAAGTACATTCACATTGTGTAATCATCACTACCATCCATCTCCAGAACTCTTTTCATCTTGGAAAACTGCAACTCTGTACGTATTAAACAATAGCTCCCCATTTCCGCTTCCCCTAGCCCCTGATGACCACCATTCTACTTTCTGTCACTGTGAATTTGACTACTCTAAGTACCTCATATAAGTGGAATCACACAGTATTTGTCCTTTTGTGATTGGCTTATTTTTCAACATAACGTCCTCATCCGTGTTGTACCATGTGTCGGAGTTTCTTCCTTTTTAAGGCTGAATGATTTTCATTGTATTCACGTACCACATTTTGTTTATCATCTGTTGTTGGATCACTTGGGTTGCTTCCACTTTTTGACTATTGTGAATAATGCTGCTGTGAACATAGGTGTACAAATATTTCTTTGAGACCCTGCTTTAATTTCTTTGGGGTATATATTCAGAAGTAGAATTGTTGGATCATATGATAATTCTATTTTTAATTTTTTGAGGAACTGCCATACTGTTTTGCACAGTGGCTGTACTATTTTACATTCCCACCAATAGTGCATAAGGGTTCCAATTTCACCACATCCTCATTTAACACTTATTTTCTATTTTTTTGATAGTAGCCATCCTAATGGGTGTGAGGTGGTATCTCAGTGTGGTTTCAATTTGCATTTCCCTAATGATTAGTGATGTTAAGCATCTTTGCATGTGCTTGTTGGCCATTTGTATATCTTCTTTGGAGAAATGTCTATTCGAGCCCTTTGTCCATTTTTAATCAGGCTTATTTTGTTGTTATTGAGTTGTCGGTCTTTTTTGATAATGTCTTTTTGTTTCTTCATTTACGATCATTATCCTCTTTTTTCTTTTTTTTTTTTTTTGTGAGGAGGACTAGCCTTGAGCTAGCATCCGATGCCAATCCGCCCATTTTTTCTTGAGGAAGATTGGCCCTGGGCTAACATCCGTGCCCATCCTCCTCTACTTTATATGGGATGCCGCCACAGCATGGCTTAGCAAGTGGTGCGTCGGTGGGTGCCAGGATCCGAACCTGCGAACCCCAGGCCGCTGCAGTGGGGCGCTCGCACTTAACTGCTGTGCCACTGGGCTGGCCCCTATCTTCTTTTTTCTTTAAACATATTAAACACAGTACATTAGTTATATTTGTTGCTGAGTAACCAATCACGCCAAAGTTCAGCAGCTTGAGACAACCAATATTTACGATCCCACATAATTTCTCAGTGTCAGAAATCTGAAAGTTTCTTAGCTTGGTGGTTCTGGCTCAGAGTTTCTCGTGAGGTTCCAGTCAAGCTGCCAGCTGGAGCTGCAGTCACCTGGAGGCTTGTCTGGAGAATCTGTTTTCCAAGATGGCTCACTCACATACCTGCCAGTGGGAGGCCTCAGTTTCTTGCCACATGGGCCCCTCTGTAGGGCTGTCGGAGAGTCCTCACAATATGGCAGTGGGTTTCCCCCAGAGCAAGTAATCCTAGAGAGAGTGAACAGAATGCCACAGTACCTTTTATGACCTAGTCCTCGAGTCACACAACTTTATTTCCATCTTATTCTGTTTGTTAGAAGCAAGTCCTTAATTCTACTCAAAGGTAGGGAATAAGCTCTATCTCTTGAAGGGAGGAGTATCAAAAGAATTTGACAAGGAATGGATTAGAACAACACTACTTCTTTGTTAATACTGGTAATAAAGTGGTTTTTAACAACAAAATAAGACTCTGAGGAATAATCTTAGATTACAAACACATTTTATCTCTGACAGGTTTAATGGGGCCAGTACTAATAGTATTTTACATGGTGGCTGGCATTGTTCTAGGTGGTTTACACGTGTATCACTTCATCTTCACAATACCCCTGTAAAATAATAGAACTCTGTAAATAACCCTCTCATGAGCAGCTGTAACTTAAATAAATCAATAAAAGATAAGATACCTAGTGCTATGAGACGCAATAACAGTGGAATTTTACCTAGTCAGAGAAGTTAATGTTGATTTAGTTGAGATTTGAAAAATGGGTGAGAATTAAATAGGTCAGTGGATAGGAGTAGGGAAGAGTGTTGCAGATAGAGGGAACAGAATTTGTAAAGACCAGGTGGATGGAGGAAGCATGTAGCGTTATTTTCAGTGTGTTCAAGTAGATTGAGAAGGCTTTGTATACTTTGTATTCTTCAGTAGATTTTGCTTGATTACTTGCAAAAATGTGAAATAGTCCTTGTCTAGTTTTTATTTGTGTATAGGGTGTGTTGATGCCTTTAAAAATTGTTTTTTAGTTATTATTATTCCACATGTTATCAAAAATTATATGGTATGTAAAAAATAATTTCTAAGCCCCTATCAGTAATTTCTCAAATTCATTTTTGGTAACCACTGACTCTTTAGAAGCATTCTGTGTGATATTCATAATTTGATTGTTCGCATTTAGGTAAGTCAAATAGTTTGAATAATTTCCGTAATAACTTCCTTTGCTTTAAATTATACTATTAGGAAACTGTTAAAGAAGATTGATTTTAAATTTCAAAATTCATGCTCATCTTGGGCCGGCTCCGTGGCTTAGCGGTTAAGTGCGCGCGCTCTGATGCTGGCGGCCCGGGTTCGGATCCCGGGAGCGCCCTGAGGCACCACTTCTCCGTCCAACGTGAGGCCGAGTCCCACGTACAGCAACTAGAAGGATGTGAACCTATGACATACAACTATCTACTGGGGCTTTGGGGGGAAAAAACTGAATAAATAAAATCTTTAAAAAAAAAAAAAAATTCATGCTCATCTTATATAACAAAATTCTTGGAAGAGCTTATATTTGAAATATTGAAAACAATGTTTTTGAACAATCAAGAAACAGATTTGTTTCTGTCTTGTAGGGCCCCCATTGGAATTCAAAATTATGAAATTTACAAAAACTAGTGTTAACTTTGCTTTGACTGTGCAAAAAAAGGTACTTTTCAGATAGGATTGTTAGTGAATTTGTTATGATCAAAGATTTACAAAGTTCAATTTAGTAAGCAAAAAATTGTTCCTCACCAGTCCACTAGGGGATACTCTAGCACTTAGAAAGAGAATTCAGTTACCACTATAGTTTAAAAATTATTTCCCACTTCATTAAATTATTAGTTTCCTGTTTGCTTGCATGAAGAAAAAAGTAGACTTTTAGGGCTGGTTTGGGCTATTAATTTGACAATAATATTCACTTGTGGAAGAATTTGCAGCATTTTTTCAGCTTTATTAAGGTATAATTGACAAATAGGAATTGTATATATTTAATTAAAACGTCAAGTTGTATGTTTGATATGTTTTGATGTATGTTGATGATACAACATATATGATGTTTTTATATATGTATACATTGTGAAATGAACACCACTGTCAAGCTAATGAACATATCCATCACCTCACATAGTTCTTTCCTTCTCTCCCTCCCCTCCCTCCCCTCCCACCCCTCCCACCTTTCCTTCCTACCTTCCTTGCTTCCTTCCACGGTGAGAACACTTAAGATCTCTCTTAGCAAATTTCAAGTATACAATACAGTATTATTAAGTATAGTCACCATGCTGTACATTATTAGATCTCCAGGATTTATTCATCTTGCATAACTGAAACTTTGTACCCCTTGACCAACAACTCCCCATTCCCCCCTCTCCCCAGTACAACTACCATTCTACTCTCTGCTTCTGGATTTGACTATTTTAGACTCCACATATAAGTGAGATCATGGAATTTGACGCATTTTTAAAGTGATTTGTTGGCCATTTTTTCTAGTGGTGTTCCCTGAAACTTATTTCTTTGAGCACTTTAGAAAAACTGGTTATTTTTTTCTTCCTTAGTACAGGAAAGTAATGGTTCTCATTTATTTTGTAAGTTATACTCTTCCTTGGAAGGTCAAAAAAGCTGATATTTGGTTTGAGTTTGTTATAAGTTTCTCCATTATATCATGTATGTTATTTTAAACATTTTCTTAGAAAGTATGAAATATGACCTTAGATACACATAACACAGGATAATTCATGCTGCTGTTAAAGGTATTCAGCAGAGTTTAATATTATCTTGATTTCTTTCTAGAAACTTAAGTAGACACGATACAATTACTTAATGCTCTAAAGAAAAGTTGTAAAAAGTTGAGTTCCATTTTTAAAATAGCAAAGTTTCAAGAAAAGAACTTAGGCTCTTGTATTTATTAGGAGAAAGTTATCAGACTTAATGTTTCAGAAAATACTTCAGTTAACCAAAAATTTATTCTTTATTTTTCCTAATCCATTTTTTGATTTCGTCAATGATATGATTGTATGAGTTTCTGCGTAGCATGTATTTCTTCTTCTGTTCTTGGCACATAGATACTTAAAGATTAAGTAACTCGTCAGATTTAACTCATCAGTTCACCTGATTTCTGCTGTTTATAAGTACAACAAATGGGTGAAATCGTGTGCCGTCATGACTGTGTGATTTGGAAAATGGAAAGTCAGGCTGTCTGTGCTAAGAACAGGTATATATATTTGTCTGTTGAAAATAAAAGTGGTAGGAATTACTGAGAATTTGTTTTAATTACAGTTTGGGTGATAATTTTATAGGATATCATAGAGATAACAGTGTTGGGTGGAAGGATTGCATTTGACATTCTGATACTGTATTTTTTGTTTATCTTGCTAGCAAAATGAGGAAAGAGCTAGAAAGTGTTGGGAGAATTAGGCCTTTTAGTTGTGCATCTGGATAGGTTGACTAGCATGACCAAGATGCCAGATATATGTACCTGTGGTAGAGTGAGAGCCAGAATATTCCTGTGGACCCTTTGTCATAACTAGACTGCTCAGTATGGTTAAGTTCCCTGCTGTATACAATGACTAATCAATACGTAAAATATGACTGGTTCATGTTTTGCTATGTTTTGACTACAGAGGAAAGGCAAAATATTAGAGTGTCGTCGCAGTTACTCTTTTGCTTTTTTTTTTTTAAATAATTTTATTTATTTATTTTTCCCCCAAAGCCCCAGTAGGTAGTTGTATGTCATAGTTGCACATCCTTCTAGTTGCTGTATGTGGGACACGGCCTCAGCATGGCCAGAGAAGCGGTGCGTCGGTGCGTGCCCGGGATCCGAACCCGGGCCGCCAGCATCGGAGTGCGCGCACTTAACCGCTAAGCCACGGGCCTGGCCCTCTTTTGCTTTAATACTTTTTTGTTTGCAATAAAATTTTTCTTTAAAGAAAGGAAACATAAAAAGAGAAGAAAGACCATTTATAGTGCTTTTGCTTATGTCCAAACTTAATTTTTATATGACAGGGTCCAACTGATTGTCAAATTTTTTCTTTGATTTCAATTGAGGAAGTAGTTAATGAATTGTTCCCTCCTTCATATAACATGACATATAGACTGTTTCTTAGTAGTTCTGGGGGAGAACTCTTTTGTGATTTTTTTTTATCTTAAGAAGAGTAGAAATTATTTAAATGATGGGGGAAGATGTGTGTATAGTTAAAGTGCGTTCCTATAGAAAGATTGTTTGTCATACTATCATATAACACCTAATATTTTAACATGCAAGAGTTGGAAAAGTATACAGCATTATCTGAATTTGAAAATTAAAAAGTGCGGTAGTCTATTACCTTATATCTGGCAGAAATCAGTGCTTATTCTTTCAAATTATGGTTTTATAATTCTCATCCTTTGTGATAGAATAGAAGTGTAGGGCCGGCCCCGTGGCTTGGCGGTTAAGTGCGCGCGCTCCGGTACTGGCGGGCCCGGGTTCGGATCCCGAGCGCGCACCAACACACCGCTTCTCCGGCCATGCTGAGGCCGCGTCCCACATACAGTAACTAGAAGGATGTGCAGCTATGACATACAACTATCTACTGGGGCTTTGGGGGAAAAAAAAAGGAGGAGGATTGGCAATGGATGTTAGCTCAGAGCTGGTCTTCCTCAGCAAAAAGAGGAGGATTAGCACGGATGTTAGCTCAGGGCTGATCTTCCTCACAAAAAAAAAAAAAAAGCGTAAGGTCCTGGGAAGGCTCTTAGGTCTAGTATTGGTCCATGAGGGATTTCATTACTATCATCCTGTTGGGTCTCCTCTTCGGAAAGTGACCTTCTTTGTGTGACCTTCATGTCAGTTGAGACCAGTACTGTTTTCATGAGCACTGGGAGCAACTTCCTGTCTAAATAGGGGATTAGCTGTGATCAGAAAGGATAATAAGAAGTGACTGAATAGCTGCTGCTTCTTTTCCCTTCCCAACCCCATTCCCACCCAACCCTATTATGAGGTTTAGGACTTTAAGTTCTGGATATACTGGAGCATATCCTGAAATATTCTTTGTTATTTTTGTCTTTGGTGACAAAGTTGCTGGTAACAATGTCCTTGGCACACGACCCTATAATTAGTTAGTAAAGGCATTATCATCCTTGCTGTTTGATGTCTGTTTTACCCTATGTGAATGAACTGTTGAATGTAGCTAACAGCCTCCTAGTGACAAGGTGATTCCTAGTTAATATGATACAAGAGTAAGGAAACATTTAAGAAGGGAACATATAACTTCTTGTGCTCTGAGAAATTCCCGAAGGATCTTATTAAAACATCCCAGAACAACACGAAGAATGTCATATTTTTGCCATTAGTGTTCCACATCTTGAAAATGCAAAATTGAACTGGAAAGTTGATATCCTTCAAGCATAAATATTACTATTAAAGTAAATTTTAGAATTTTATTAAAATTAATACAAATTTAGCACAGTAATATAGTTCAGGATTTAAGTTATCACATTGATATAGTTAATGAAAATTAACACATTAATACAACATTCACATATTAACATAGTTTAAGATTTACAAGGTGTACATTTAATCACTCTATATCTCTCTCCCTTCAGCAACCCAGTTCTCTTCCCTAGAGGCAATCAATATTCCCAGTTTAAATACACTTTTAACATTTATTATTTAAAGGATTTCTTTGGTGTACATGAATAAAGTTGACAACATGGGTTCTAGAGTCATACATTTTAAATTTTCACTTATTTAACAGTTATTGAGAACCTACCAGGCATTTCTGGGCACTGGAAATACAGCTGTGAACAAGTGAAACTCCCTGCCTTCATGGAGATTACAGTGTAGTGGGTGGAGACAGGCTCTCAGTATTTACTTACTTACTATGTCATGTGGTGATGAGTTCTAGGAGGAAAATAAAGCTGGGTGAAAGGACAGAGCCATAGGGGAGGTGCTGTTTTGGATAGATGGTCAGAGAAAGCCTCTGGTAGGGTGACATTTCAGCAGAGAATTGAATGATCTGAAGGAGTGAGACTTATGCCTTTCAGGAGAAAAGCATTCCGGCGAAAGGACCATCAAGGGAAAAATTCCAGAGAATATTTTTAAAGCAGAGGTATTTATCCTTCCAGAATGGCAGAGGAGGCTAGACTGGCTAGAGAGGACTGACGCAGGGGGGAAACGCTAGCAGATAAAATATAGAAGGAGAAAGAAGGTGAAGTTGTGTGTGGGTTGAAGGGGATTGCTGAGCACCAGTTCATAGAAAGCTTGTATACCATCATCAAGAATTAGAATTTTATTCTGAGTAGGATGGGAGTCTATGGAGGTGGGGGTAGATTTAAAAGTTCTGTCTGACTGCTTTGTGGGGAATAAACTCTTGGGGGCAAGGGGGAAAGCAGAGAGGCTAGTTGGGAGTCTAAAATAGCCATAGACTATGCAGCACTGTACTAGATATAGTGAGCTTTATCAAAGTTAGTTAGGTACCATTTCTCTCTGAGTTTTGACTTCTATTGTTGAAGAAGAGGGTAAGAAATAAAAGTGAATTTGTAATGCATATTTATATTTTTAAATGGTGACTTTAGGGATTATAGTTCAACTCTGTAATGATTTAAATTTGTTTGTATAGATCCCCCAAGTATCACTTGCGTCTTGAAGAAATATGGTAAGATTCCCAAAAAAACTGCAATAGCTTTTATATTATAGCATGCAACAAATTTTTTTCTTAGGCCTTCCAAAAAAGTCTGTGTTGCGGAGTTTTGACAAATTAAATATTGGGTACTATTTTTTTCCTCTTCAGTTTGACTAGGTGTCATTTCGAATTTGAAACTGCTTTGGTTTCTCCAGCCTGTATCAATATGCTAAAAAAAGTATTTAAAAGTCAAAATTCATAGAGAGACTTTAAGCAAACAGGGTGCTCGTAATGAAAATAAATGGAATATAAAAATGTCAACATGTAAAATTTAAGCTTTTGAGTGACTGAATAATATGTCTGAATTTGCTAGCACACCTGCTATGTCTGACACTGTGGAAAAGAGCTGCATCATAGGAAATCTGAAATTTGAGGATCTCAGAACTCTTAATATCTAACTGGGTTATTAGAGGCCCTTTGAATCAAACATGAAATCATGGATAAGGGAGACATAAAGACGAGACATCATAAAGATGTAGGAAATAGAAAAGCAAATGAACCCTGTGAAGCATTCTAAAATAAAATTGTGTTGGAAGGAGAAGAGGAATAGAAAAATGAAAGTTAAAGAGAAAGCCTAGCCTATTGAGAGTTTAAGAAAACTTTTAAATAAGAAATTGCTGGGTCCAGTCAAATTTAGGGAGTGCCTTGAAATCATAACATAGTCATACACACACACTCAAAAAGAACTCTGGAAGTGAATTCCAAAACTATTATATTACATGTTATGTAGTTATAACCAGAAGGGCATTAGTAATTTTCTCTACTCTTAATTTCTATTAATTTGATTTGCTTGTCTAGGGTTCCTAAAATATGACTTACAAAGTAGCTATTAAGAGTTTCAAGTTGATGGTTTAGAAGATAATTTTTCCAAAAAAATTTTTTTTAAGTATTTACAGAAGGAACTTTATCCAAGGAATGTATTATATGTTTTTATTAATAAATTCTCATTATACCTTTTCATGGGTTTTTATTCTTGCCATAGTCTTTATCTACAACTGCTATCTTTTAGTCAGAGATAGTATAATGTTACCTTTAACTCCAATTTATGTAATATATTTTTATTTCTATTTAAGATAAGAAAACAAAATATGAGGTACCTCAGTTTGGTTCATGGAATCATAAGATTTTTGAGCTGAAAATAACCTTAGAGTGATCTCTTCTCCTGCCCCTTAATTTTACGGATGGGGAAGTGGAAACATAACTCATATCTAGTTATGATGGAGAAAAGATTAGAACTTAGGTCTTCTGACTTCTTGTTCAGTGCTCTTCTACAATATTTTGCCTTGTTTGTTTTGTGTTATAATTTTTAATTATTTCAATTGTACATTAACAAAGACAGGAGTTATCTTTTTTTTAAATTGCTGCTTTGTGATTAATCAGCTTGAGTGCTTTATGCATACATGTAAAGATGCTCTCTTTATTTTTATTTATTTATTTAGTTAGTTAGTTAGTTAGGGTTTTTTTTTGCTGAGAAAGATTTGCCCTGAGCTAACATCCGTGCCATTCTTCCTCTGTGTGGGCTGCCAGCACAGCATGGCCACTAACAGAGCAGTGTAGGTCCAGGCTTGGGAACCAAACCCCGGGCTGCTAAAGTGGAGCACACTGACCGTAACCACTAGGCCACTGGGGCTGGCTCTAAAGATGCTCTCTTTATACTGAGAAGGTAACAGCCTTGTGATTATCTTCCTCCAAGTGGAAGTCAACCTGTAATTTCTAGGAATACATTATCTAAACCTTTTAATCTCAATTGCAAGCTTTATGGTTCTGTTTATGGCTTTCTTATTTATTTTGATTTGAATTAACATTTTGCATAGTTAAATTTATTTAGAGTTAAGTATGCAAAGTGTAAGTGGAAATTTTTCTGTTAAAAGCTTATAGAGCCTTATTCATTTTAATAAGAAGGAGCAGTTTGGCTTAATAGGATATCTGATTTTTGGAATATTTTAGGACATTTGTCACTTTTTTTGAGGTACAAATAACTGAAAATAGATTGTCATGGTTTTGCTGGTAAGAATTGTTGGGACACCTGATTTAACAAATAGCTAAGGATGTTTTTAGTAGCATTTTAATTTGCTTAATAGTTTAAATAAATTAAATGGAGAAAGTATCTTTACAACTAACTTTTAAATTTTAAATAACTTTATCTCAAAATCTTGTTGACATTATTTAACAAGCCAAATTTTTACAGATTTGCAGAAACAAACTTTATTAATTCCTAACAAAATATTTACAGTTTCCAAAATTTTGAGGTAATGAGGCTGTTAAAATACCAATAAATGTTGAACCCTAAAGCAGCCTTTTGGTGCATAAGTTGGTGTATATAATAATTCCAGCTGAAGTGGAGGAAAAAGTGAAAGCTGCTTATGACCGAAGTGTGCTCTTTGTGGAAGAGTTGTGAAAGAAATTGCTTTCTTGAGCAGTATTTGATACTAATCACAGGCAAACATAGCCAGCTATACTGACAGTTGGTTATAAAATAAATACTTGGCTGGAAAGTCACAGCTCTCAATGGCAAAGGAAAGAACACCTCACTCCTTAAGCAACCAGCATCTGAGTCTTTAAAGTGATGCACACATAGTGTTCTCCTTGATCATGAATTTTAACCAGTAGCATTCTATGTAATATAAATTGTGTTTCTTGACTAGTCATATCCAATTCAAGTTTTAAAAACTTATTGTAGAGGCCAGCCCCGTGGCTTAGTGGTTAAGTGCGCCTGCTCCGCTACTGGCAGCCCAGGTTTGGATGCCCAGCACACACTGATGCACCGCTTGTTGGGCCATGTTGAGGTGGCATCCCACATACAGCAACTAGCAGGATGTGCAACTATGACATACAACTATCTACTGGGGCTTTGGGGAAAAAAAGGGAAATAAAAGGAGGAGGATTGGCAATAGATGTTAGCTCGGGGCTGGTCTTCCTCAGCAAAAAAAAAAAAAAAAAAAAAGGATTGGCATGGATGTTAGCTCAGGGCTGATCTTCCTTACAAAAAAAAAAAACAAGAAAAAAAAAAAACTTATTGTAGGAGAAACACCTGTGCCTGCCTAATTTATTGAAAGAGAGGTTTTAAATGGCAAGCACACTACAAAAATAAGTTGCAATTATTAATAGATACAGTAAAATATTACCCTATAGTTTCCAGTAAAAAAAACACAGCAAATAAGCAATCAAAAAAAGTCCTGAAACTGAAAGAGGATTGTTTTGTTAATTGTATGGTAAATAAATTTAATGAAAGAGTAGTCATATTTAGCATCAGTACATATTATTAGACTCAGGCTGGTAATTTTAATGGTTTAAGAATTTAAACATTCTGTTATTTTCTTATTTTTGAGACATCTTTCCTATCTCTTAAAAATTTTGTGCAGTAATTTTCTTATAATAGCATACTTAAGAAAATAACTGTTAAATGTAATATATATCCTGTTTATCTTTTTGGTTTTTTAAGTTTTATCTCCCCAATTTTGAATATAATGTAGATGTTTAAAAAAATATAATTTCTTTGTAGATGTGTTTTAAGTCACTGAATCTAGCTAAGCTTCAGTTTCCTTATTTGTAAAATGGGGATAATACTAGCGCTTAACTCTCCAGATTATAAAGACTTAATGAGGTAATATGTCTAAAGTGCTTGGCCCATAATAGGTACTGGTTAAGAATATAGATTTTCTGAGTTCAAATCCCCGTCCTGCTACTTACTTAGTTGTAAAAGTTATGTAACCCTTCTTAACCTCTTTGTTCAGTCCTCTTGAGTCTTCCTTTTCCATAAAATGTAGCCTGTGTTTGCAGCTGAGTCATTTTTTCAGCCTGTTTCCTGCTCATAGGACTGTGGGGATCCAAAGGCCTATTTTCATTTTGTATTGTCTCTGTTCTTTTTAGTTCGACCTGCTAATGTTTCTGTTAGTATAGTTTTTGTTATAGAAGTTATAACCATTTCACATATATTTCGTATACTCATGGAAGTGATCTAGTAGAGAGAGAAATTGATGATAAAGAAGAGAGGTGGAGAATTGCTGGAGCTGATATCATTGAATTGGTAGTAGGGATTGGAGCTAGTGCACAAAAGAAGGGATTGGCTAGAGAAGAGAGAACAGATAGTTGTTTATTATAGCAAGAAGGAAGGCACAGCATGTAGGTGCAGATAGATGCTGATACTGTAGGTGGATGTGGTGGTAATTCCTGGAAATTCTTTTCTGTTTGCTTTAATTTTCTAAGCAAAGTCATCAGCTGAGGATGAGAAAGAGTATGAAAGAAGGTATTAAAAGTTTGATAAGAGAGGAGAGAGCATGTAATTGTCATTTTGAGAAGTGGGAGAGTGAATGGACTGGGGAAATATAGTATGATTACCAGGCAGAATTAAGGGCTTATTGGAGGTTAAAGGTCATGAGTTAAAAGTGAGGCCAGTTGGCTTGATTGTGTGCTTTTTTACCTCCAGCTATATTGATTTTAGGAGTAGGAAGATAGACAGAGAGTTGAATTTAATCAGGCTTGTGGTTTTGCAAAGTGAGTATGTCCAAGTGAAAGAGGAGCAAGTGATAATAATGATGGATCCTGGAACTTAAAGTGGGTAAGGAGAGAGAACTTCAAGGGATGAGGAACAGTGAAAATATAGTTGGGTCAGTAGATTTGAGGTCCTGGTGGGATCTAATGGTGGTAGTTCATGTGCTGGAAGGAATGAGCTAATAAAATAGAAGATGTATTCAAAAGGGGTTGCATGAAATTGAGATTATTGAGAAGGGTGCATTGCCGTTTGTGGCTAAGGTAGTTAGTTAATTTAGTTCTTTGATCTTCATGACATAGATAGTGTAAGCAGCATTAGTCATGTTTTATAGATAAAAAAAACCTGAAGCTCAGAGAGGATGGACGATTTATTTACCCAAGGTCACAAAGCTGGTAAGTTGACTAACTAGGACTCAGACCCCTATTACTCCAATTCTTAGTACTCACTCTTCTACCATACTTTATCAAATTTCTGAAAGTTAGTGACTTGTTATCCTCTCCTTGAACCTAAATGGCAATCTCAAGTCAAGACTTTTGAGAAATATACATTAACAAAATTATTTTCCTCTTCAGGAATCTTCAGAGACTAACTTGGAGCTAATGGAGATGTTAGAAGAGTTCGTTGCTACTATTATTACCTAACACATCTTACTGAAAACACACACATATTAGAGGCTTAAATATGACAATTTTGTTTAAACTCCCTTTTGTAAGGGGGCTTAAGGTGGGTGGAGGACAGGACAAGTGGGAATGTACTATTCTTTCAGCAGCATGCCTGGACAGACAGCTGTGCTGTTAGAATGTGTCTGCCCAAATCCATGTGCATTCTTTATGGTGGCAGTCTGTACCACTGCAAGTCGGTAGGAAAGGATAGTTGGCTATTGGGTGATGTCTGTTTGGGATATGATTCTCCTCTTTCCCCCAATAAGATAGTAATTACCATGCTTTTTCTTTGTGTTCTTATACATTTAGCTTTGGGATGGGGAGTAGACTTTGAAGAGTTTTTTAAATATGAAGGAAGAATGAGAGAATTATAATATGAACTAATATTTACCATTTTTAATGTTTGTCAGAGTGGAAAAATGGTATGCCTAAATTTCAGATATTTTTTCTTTCCTTTTTTTTTTTCTTTTGTGAGGAAGATGAGCCCTGAGCTAACCTCTACCAATCCTCCTCTTTTTGCCAGGGAAGACTGGCCCCGGGCTAACATCCATGCCCATGTTCCTCCACTTTATATGGGATGCCGCCACAGCATGGGCTGACAAGCGGTGCGTTGGTGCACGCCCGGGATCCGAACTGGCGAACCCCGGGCCGCCTCAGCGGAGCGCGCGCACTTAACTATTTGCACCGCTGGGCTGGCCCCTTCTTTTTCTTTTTTTAAAAATTGTTTTTAATTGTGAAATACACACAACATAAAATTTATCATCAGATAATGTTTTAATATACTCTTGTTTTATTTTGTTCATATAATATTCTGTTTAAAATATGACTGGTTCCCTGCAGATGACCCTTATACACTTTAGCCAGAGGAACTCCCATTTCTGCTCTGTTACCACCCTCTATCTCCTACCTGCTACTGCTAATGATACCCCGTTAGAGTGGAGTCTGATGATAGAACAAGAGGGTAGAGAAGTAGTTGACCTTAGCAGATGATGTTCCCTCATATAATAGCTGTGAAACATGGGTCATATCAGCTCCTTTCTTCTTTTCCCTCTGGAGCCTTTATGCCAACTCCTCAGAGAGAATGTATAGGGAAGCCTGAGTCAGAGAGTGTACAACTCTGATCTTGTTACTTCCTTAACAGCTTTCATTGATTTCTTACCATCTTCAGGTTGAGGTCTAAACTCCTTAGCAGAGCATCCAAGGCTTTCATATTCTGGTGCCTGCTTAGTCTCATACGTGCTCTCTAGGCTTCAGCCATACTAAAATACATGTAGTTCTCTAAACATGGTCTGTGTCTGGTACGTAGTAGGTGGTCCAGAAGTATTTCTTGAAAGAATGACTATATATATATATTCAGTGATCTCGCTTTCTCTCTCGCAGTTGTGCTTTTTTCCATACTAACATGCTAACTTTTATTCCATGGCTAACTCCTGACTTTCCTTTAAGACTCAGGCCAAGAATCCTCTTTCAAGAGGCCTTCTCTGGTTTTGTCTATATTAGTAGGCACTCTTGCTCTATGATACCAAAACATTCAGGCAGCATCTCTGTATATAATAGCTGGTTTACTTTTTTGTTTCTCCATTAGTGTGTGAGGTTCTTGAGGGCCAGGGACCATGTCTTATTTACCTGAGTACCCCCTAGCTCTTGGCCTGTTCTTCATAGGCACTTTCTGTTACAAAAAGCCGTTAAAGTAGCTGTTGCTCTTGTTTTCTAATGTTTACATAATGTAATGTTATATATTGAATATTCCTGGCTTTTTAATTTCATTTCTTTGCCTTCCCAAGGTAAAAATTAGACACTTGACTTGTGAAATAATCAGTATTCCAATGAGTATATATCATAAGTCATAATTAGTAAGACGTGATCGCTTATTATGGGATTGGGATGTTGGGTAGGAAGATTAGAATTGCAGACTTCATCTTCATGTGGAGGAATTATCTGAGCACTTTAAACAGTTGGACAAGATTATATAAGCCTTACCCTTCTAGATCAGTACATCTGAGTTTGCATGTTTTAAATTGGTGACTCATTAAATTGTTCCTACTTAAAGTGTAACTATTGTTAATGCATTGTGTTTCCTAATTTCCACTCTCTTTTATCAATGTTGCTTTTCTTTTGTACTCTTGACGTCAAAAATTGTGTCATCTGGGTATTCCTTGGAATTAAGGACTTAGTCAGTGGGTGATAACATTATTTGTTCCTACGAGAAGGTTTATTTTAGATCTTCTTCCTCTCTAGAGTCCAGAATCTTAATCATTTTACCGAAAGTTTTGACTTTCTGTTCCTAATTTTAGTTGTGAAATCATTTAGGTGAAACAATGGTCAGGGAAACTATACGTTTACTAAAAGTGTCTCGGATTTTTTTGGCATGAATCTAAGTACCATAAAGATTTATTGTATAAAGAGCAATTGTGTGAAAACCCAAATTTATTTAGATTTATTCAAATAATTTTTTAAAATTAGAATTAGGTTGTGGGATTGAAGACATCTCTGATTACATGCTTTTTTTCATAGTGAGGCCAGCTCTTCCAGCCAGAACTGCCTGCGTTCAGCAGATCAGCTTTTATGGGATTTACTCTTTTAAAAAAATTTTTGTATTGTTATAAAATATATATAACATAAAATTTGCCATTTTAATCATTTTTAAGTGTAAAATTCAGTGGCGTTAATTACATTCACAATGTAACGCAACCATCACCGCTATCTATTTCCACATCTTTTCTAACACCCCAAACAGAAAATATTACCGGTAAGCGATAACTTCCCATTCCTCCCTCCTCACAATCCCTGGTAACCTCTAATCTACTTTCTGTCTCCATGAACTTGCCTATTCTAGATATTTCATATAAGTGGAACCACACAATATTTGTCTTTTTGTATTTAGTTTATTTCACTTAGCATAATGTTTTCAGAGTTCACCATGTTGTAGCATGTTTCAGACTTCATTCCTTTTTATGGCTGAATAATATTCTATTGTACGTATATAACATGTTTTGTTTATCTGCTCATTTCTTGATGGATGCTTGGATTGTTTCCACTGTTTGGCTATTGGGAATAATGCTGCAGTGAACATTGGCATATAAGTATCTGTTTGCATCCCTGTTTTCAGTTCTTTTGAGTATATCTCTGGCAGTGGAATTCCTGGATCATATGGTAATTCTATGTTTAGCTTTTTGAGAAACCACCAAACTGTTTTCCACAGGGGCTGCACCATTTTACATCCCCATCCGCAATGTACTGGGATTCATTCTTAGGAGATGATTCTACCTACAAAATCTTTAACTACAGCATGCGTTGCTTAATAGACAGGGACATGTTCTGAGAAATGTGTCATTAGGCGATTTCATTGTCGTGCATACATCATAGAGTATACTTACATAAACCAGGTATAGCCTACTTACACACCTAATCTTATGGTACCACTGTCATACATGTGGTCCACCATTGACTGAAACATTGTTATGCATGGCATGGCTGTAGTTATATATTGTCTTGGACGAGTCTCTTAACCTCTCTTTGTATTTCAGCTACATCATCCTTAAAAATGGAGCTTGAATTAGATAATCTATAAAGTTTCTCTTATCTCTAAAATTCTGTGACTGACATTACAGTGAATTGCTGTGAGGTTCACATTTGCAGTTCTTTTGTCCTCTCCTCTCTTTTTAAAGAGTAAGTTGACTATACAGTGTGAGGCAGAACCTCTATATGTCTGGTGATACAAGTGTGTTCAAGTCTCCAAATGCTTTCTAATTCTTATTTGTTAGATATAAACCACTTTAGAAAAATTAGTTTATTGAAGATTTTTTCAGATGCATCTACATTGAAATACAAACTTATTAATTTGTACTCTATGGCTATAAAAATCATAACTTGGGCAGAAATTTTTTGCATAATTTATGTCAAAAAAGGTTTTGCTACATACTCTTCTACATTAGTGATGTATATAAAATATGTATTGTATTTATATATAATTATATAAAATATTTTATAAATATATATTATATGCTATATAATATATATTATGTATAGCATAGCATAATAAAATACTTAACACTTTGAAAAAGCAGGTTATTTTTAAGAGTATAGCACCATTTACATAAAAATAATTATCTCTAGGTGCTTAATGAAAGCTTGAAGTAAAGGGGAGAAAGGAATCAAGGATAACTGCAAATTTAAAAGCTGAAAGTTGGGCCGGCCCCATGGCTTAGTGGTTAAGTGTTTGCGCTCCGATGCTGGCGGCCCGGGGTTCAGATCCTGGGCACGCACCGACACACCGCTTGTCCGGCCATGCCACATAGAGCAACTAGAAGGATGTGCAACTATGACATACAACTATCTACTGGGGCTTTGGGGGAAAAAGGAGGAGAATTGGCAATAGATGTTAGCTCAGGGCCGGTCTTCCTCAGCAAAAAGAGGAGGATTAGCATGGATGTTAGCTCAGGGCTGATCTTCCTCACAAAAAAATAAATAAATAAAATAAAACCTGAAAGTAGTTCTCATAACAAAAAATTGAAGTTTTGAAATAGAAATATGTTTAGTTGACATATGAGCAAGAACTTAAGTCAGTACAAGCTTTAATACAGTTGTTACTTTCAGTAGAATTTTAATATGTTGGTACTTGAACCTTTTATTGCCAAAATTTGTTTATTCCATTCTATATAATTATATCTCTGATGATACATATGTGTGTGTGTGTGTGTATATATATATATATATATATACACACACTGATTATACTGATTATATATATATATACACACACACACACAAGTATATTTGCAAGGCACCTCAATTATATACCAGAATGTATTACACATACAGTAAGTAGGGAGGCCAGAAATCTTCGATCTGTTTTATGGGCGTTGTATTAGAAGGCCATGACACCTCAGAAGGCCATAATGGGTTAAGGAAAAGAAGTTGTAGTAGGAATTTTTCCTTTGGCTATTGATGACTAATAGGGAGAACACTATGAGTCATCCTTATTCCCTGACCAAAAAGCCACTTTTAAACTGGTTATGTAACCTGTTAATATGCAGTCTACCCCAACTTTGAGGAAAAGGGCCACCTTTTATGCTTAAGTATTTTAAAAGTTGATTTTAGGGGCTGGCCTGGTGGCGCAAGCGGTTGGGTGCGCACGCTCTGCTGCAGTAGCTCGGGGTTCGCCGGTTCAGATCCAGGGTGCACCGACACACCGCTTGTTAGGCCATGCTGTGGCGGAGTCCCATATAAAGTGGAGGAAGATGGGCACGGATGTTAGCCCAGGGCCAATCTTCCTCAGCAAAAAAGAGGAGGATTGGCATTGGATGTTAGCTCAGGGCTGGTCCTCCTCACAAAAAAAAAAAAAAAAAAAAATGTTGATTTTAGCACCTGCTGTTTTCCAGATAGGCTCTGAAAATAAGATTTGTGAAAGAGGTAACAGTTTTAGCCTATTTTCATTGCCCCCAATGAATTACATGAAGTAATTGCTAGTAAATAAATGAATTAATTGCTATTAAATTCAAGGTTCCTTATTCTGCTGTTTATCTGGGTTTCAGTGGATAAGGAAGGAAACAGTGGTAACAACTGGTTGCCCTTCTGAATTGTACCTTCAGTCTCAGGGCAAGATACTCCCCAAGACTGACAGTCTCCCGAGGATGACTATAGTTGGGATGGTATGTCATGACTATTCTTGGAACTTGACTTGGCTGTTGCTTTGCTTCTTTGGCAGAAGCTAGAAGGGTTGGGTTGGATCTCAGGGCATCTTTGGAATAATCAAGATGCTTAGTCTAGCAGCCCAGCTTGCAACCAGGGCTCAGTCCTCTTACAGTGTTTGTTTTAGTCTCTTACAGTGTTTTTAATCCTTGTTCTTGTCTGTAACTGAAATCTGCTCCTCACTAGTCCATCTCTTCCCGTAGGCTAGGGTAAAGCTTATTGTTTCCTTTTGGTTTACTCACTCCTAAATTTGGTTCATCAAAATCAGAGTTTTACTTCTAAAAATTGCTCAACTGCCTATATTTTTCTTAGGATAGGAAAATGGAGCAATGCTAAAAACTAAAACTAGCTGCTATTAATAACAGCCTTATTACTTTTTTTGGCGGGGGGCGGGGGGAGATCAGCCCTGAGCTAACATCCATGCTAATCCTCCTCTTTTTGCTGAGGAAGACCGGCTCTGAGCTAACATCTATTGCCAATCCTCCTCCTTTTTTTTTTCCCCAAAGCCCCAATAGATAGTTGTATGTCGTAGTTGCACATCCTGCTAGTTGCTGTATGTGGGACGTGGCCTCAGCATGGCCGGAGAAGCGGTGCATTTGTGCGTGCCCGGGGTCCGAACCCAGGCCGCCAGTAGCGGAGTGTGCGCACTTAACTGCTAAGCCACGGGGCCGGCCCAGCCTTATTACTTTTATTTTCTTGCCTAGCGCTTGACTATCCCAGATATTTGCCTTCATATCCCAAAGTGAGATACTCTTAGAACTTTAAGAACTTTTATACATATAGTTAAAAAGGAATGATAATTGATTTTGATCAATTTCTTATAACCTCTTTTGATTGTAGAGACTGTGGTAAGAATTTGTCTAGCCTGTAATCTCCTTTATTAATTTGCTTCATCATTCTCTTTCATCAGCCTTTATGTCTTACTGCTTAGGGCATGAGCTCACATTCCCATTTATTAGAATTACAAGATAGTGACATGCCAGACAGTAAACTTCCTAGCATATCTGTCTGCTAGGAGACTAAAATTAAGAGCTAGATGTTTATTTCTTAAGGACATCCATTTAAGGAGATTAGTTCCCCCCTCCCATCCCACTCCTCAAATAGCTAGTTTATTTCCTTTAGGTAGCTTGTCTGTTCTAATATTCTGAATAAGCCACCAAATATTTACTAAGCTTTTACTGTTGTGAAACGTTCTTGGCAATGGAAGCCTGGTCTCTACCAGCTCCAAGTTGACTGGTGGTGGCTTTTGTTTTCTGAGGCTGAACAGGGAACAGAAAAGGGGTCCAGGGAATAGAGGAAAGGAGCTAGATGGATATCTGTCAGCCTGGTCTAACATCCTGCCCCTCTTTATTTTCTCTCTTTGTCTGGCTTGGGCATCCCTAACTTCCTATTGCTGCTGTGGCCATGTATGTTTTCTAACTTGCCTATCTGTGCCAAAAACCAAAAAAAAAAAGAAAAAAAAACCCAAAAAACTCTCTCTCATCTTTTCTCCTGTTCTTGAAATAAAAAGTGCTCTAAGCAATTTCATAGAGAGTAACAAAAGGTAAAGGCACTGAGAGAGGTCAGGGGATGATCTCCCTGTTATATATCTCCACCTTCTCCTTCTTGCTTAGAACTAACAGAAAAGTTGAAGGGAATAAAAAAGTTGTAGAAAGTTTTAAGACTACACTGTGGAGTGAGTGAAGTAATATTCATATATTTATTTCAAAGTAATATTCATATATTTATTTCAAAGTATTTCAAACTGATTCTCAGGTGTACATATAGGTGCATGGGATTTCAGCGAGGAGTATCAAAGAGGAATTATAGTACTGGAAAGGCTTTGGATTCATCATGCATTTGCAAGTATAGGAGTGGGGTAAGCTTCTTATTCCTTGATCCAAGGTGAGGAGGTAGGAGTAGGGGGAATAATATGTTCCCAGGGCATGTAGGGGAGGGGAGAGAAAGTCAGAAGGACACAAAGGAAGAGAACTTGTTAGGAGTGAAGGGAGGCTCTGCAGCTGCTTTTAAGGCATAGTCACAAGTCAGTATATAAAAAAATGGGATTTTCTTTCTTCTTTACATAAAATTTGATATGAACACACACACGCACACACACACACAGTTAATAAGGGGAAACTGTAATAAAAATGCTGGTTTACCAGTATGTTTGAAACTATTTTTATGGCAAGTAATAATATCATGCCATGGGTTTTTTTAAGAGAATAAGTGTCATTGTAATTGATTCTTTTTAAAAACATTTGTTTTGCTTTTATATAGTCATATTCAGTTAGTGTTCAAATGTCATTCTTTTTCAGTTTGTTTGAATTAGTGTCCAGATAAGACCTGTTTATCACAATGATATATTTAATAATCAATATAATAATAATAAGAATCTAATGGAATTGATATGTATCTTAAATCTCTCTTGATCTGTAGGTTCTCTCCCTTTGCTCTTGATATTGTTTTGCACAAAGGAAAGGGTTATTATATTAAAGGCCTTTGTAGCTTTAAAATTTGTTGCTGTGTTACTCTAATTATAGCAGCTATTTCCTAGAACACGCTTTCAGAATATTTCTTGGTGGTTTTGGAAGAATGCATATGGAAGCTTTTTTTTTTTTTTTTTAACTAAAACTTTTCTTTATAACTTACAATTTTTAATAGTTTCTAAATGTCCAGATGGGGCTTGTTATATCCATATTTTACAATGCAAAGTTCCCCATAAAATTCTGGGTGGACGTTTGACCTTGTTAATTTAGTATCTTCAGAAGAGATTTGCTTACTTTTTGGCCAGAGTTACAACAGAGCTAGCCCATATGTATTTCTAATAGGGATAGAATAGGCTTTATAGCAAGATTTGAGGAACACTAGCAGTGTCTCTCTGCCTGCTTGTTAATGCCTAAAATTCTTTCTTTGGGGGGATTTCTTTTATTTTTAACTGTGCAACCTATTAAAATGTAAATATTACTAAAGTTGGGGGGGTGGGATTCAGTGCCATTATTTGTACATTAACATCTTTGTAGAAGTTATCAGATTATCTTTAAATTCTATAGATGATCTTTAAATTCTAAGGCTCTGGAGCACAATTGTTCTAGAGACCTTACCTGGAAGAGCAAACATCCTTAGCTCCTGTGTAGTTAAATGCAATCCCATCCTCCAATCAAAGATAAAAGCACTTCAGCCCTTTAGATAGAAAAAAACTGACTTGGGACAATCTGTATATGCATTCATGTATGTGTGCATACAGAGAGTAGTAGGAGTATCATGAGAGGTTCAAGTCCTTGGGAAGTGAGGGGAGAAATTCACAAGAGAGGTCAGGAAAGGAGGATACCTGCCCATCAAGGCCTACTTGACGATCTTCCCTAGGACAAGACCTGATTAAGGAGTTACCTTTTCTTAAGTATAGCATATGCCAACTTTTAATTCTAGTCTTCGCTGTTTGAAGATGCTAGTAACCTATTATTTATTATTATTATTTTTGCTGAGGAAGATTCGCCCTGAGCTAACATCCGTGCCAGTCTTTCTCTATTTTGTATATCGGTCACCGCCACAGCATGGCCGCTGACGAGTGGTGTAGGTCCATGCCTGGGAACCAAACCTGGGTCACCGAAGCAGAGTGCACTGAACTTAACCACTAGGCCATGGGGGTGGCCCTTATTTATTATTTTTAAGATGAATTAATTTGCGTTTTACTTTGTCATGAATTATTTTGAGCTCCATCTCTATGACTAGTTCTAGTGAGGAGAAAGGTATTTATTTGTGATCTCCATTGGGATTTTTTCTTTTTCTTGGGGAAATATCATAGCAATCAAGAAGGATCATCTGTGACCAGTGGTAGTTAGTTTTGATAATTTTATTGTTCTTTTTCAGAAATTAAAAAAAAAATTATGCAAGACTTTTCTGGGTACGTGAAAACATGAACATGAAAACTTAATTCTTTGAAGTTCCACAGAGTTCCTTCCAGAATTTTATTTTTTTTATTATTATTATTTTTTTTGTGAGGAAGATCAGCCCTGAGCTAACATCTGATGTCAATCCTCCTCTTTTTTCTGAGGAAGACTGGCCCTGAGCTAACATTCGTGCCCATCTTCCTCTGCTTTATATGGGACTCTGCCACAGCATGGCTCAACAAGCAGTGCATTGGTGCGCGCCCGGGATCCAAACCAGTGAACCCCGGGCTGCCGCAGTGGAGTGCGCGCACTTAACCACTTGCACCACTCGGCTGGCCCCTCCTTCCAGAATTTTATTTTTATTTCTTTGTACTTTGGTGTAGCATAATTAAGTATATATTGTACTTTACTTCATAACAGTGTAAAATGAACTTATTCTAAGCAAATCTCTAACTTAGAAATTAAGCTCCTTGAGAGCAGTCTCTAGATCTTTTAGCTTTGTATCTCCCATAGTATCTAGCTAACAGTAAAACCCTTCTGTAAGTGGGGTCCAAAATGGGGGGTGTTAAGAGGTTAGTAAAATTATGAATGTGATTCTGCACAGATGCTCAGTAGTTATAGAGCTAATTGCCGATCATATTATATCAGCACTATAGTCCCTTGAACAGAGTAGTTGTTCAAAATTTTTGGAGTGAATGAGGATTTCTGTTTTTAATAATTAATGCTAATACAGATTATTTAAGTTCCCACTTTCCATTTAATTCTTTGTTATTCTCTCAAATACAGCTATGTTGGAGATTTGTATTGTGTATTTTTTTAGAGAAAGGTATTATTTAATGTTTGGTCTTCATGACTAAAATAATCCATCTTTGTTACCATGTTTTCCTATAGAGTTGGATAGTGTTAAAACAATGTTCTTAAATAATTCAACAAGAACTACTTTTGGTTATTTCCTGTATTTGACTTTCTCTGCTTATATTTTTCATAACTGTTTAAAGTCCCTTGGTTTTGACTTTCAGTGCCTCTCCTAGTGGATGTATGCTTGTTTTGAGAAAGACTGGTTAAAACTCGTATGTGTACAAAAGTATTTATTCTTGTTTGTATTGTAGTTTTATGATTTTCATTTGGAATTGCTCTTTAGAACTGATATTTGTCTAAGTCTCAACTTTCTGAAAAATTAAGGCATGGAGAAAATGGGAGAAATTTGTAAGTCGGAGGTCGTTTAATACTATTCAGTATAACCAAGGAAATCTATTTAAAAAAATAAGACTAGTTTCCAGATGGAATTGGTCTATATCATCCTCTGAGTGTTGTGGAAAAACTTAAGTCTTGACTGCAATGGACTGTGAGTCAATAAATATATTAACTAACTCAATGTTGATTGACTTGAATATATTTGTCCCACATAGTAGATTTTACCATTGCTTATTGGATATTTTTGCCATTATTAATATTACTAAATATTATACAAACAGGTGCTGATTACATGAATCTATACATGTATTAAAATTAATGGAACTGAACAGCAAAAGAAAGAAAATAACTGTCTACTCTCTTGCACATGTTTTGGGTGACATCTAAAACTTTTTTATCACAAGTTTAATTGCAAATTATATAATTTTCAGTGTGTTATAAATAATGACGTTTTAAAATAAAACTGGTACATCATTTTAAAGAAGTATTCAGGACTCTAAATACCACAGTGATTTATCGCTTAACCATTATCTATTTTAAAAAGTACATGAACAGCTGAAAGTTGTAAATTATTCCTGTTTTTCTTTGGATTTGTATTTCTATTGCACTTGCCTCATAGAATTTTATCCTAATGTTGTATTTTTGTGTGTGTGTGTGTGTGTGTGTGTGTGAGAGAAGATCAGCCCTGTGCTAACATCTGCCAATCCTCCTTTTTTTTTTTTTTTTTTTTTTTGCTGAGGAAGACTGGCCCTGGGCTAACATCCATGCCCATCTTCCTCCACTTTATATGGGACGCCGCCACAGCGTGGCTTGCCAAGCAGTGCACTGGTGCGCACCCGAGATCCGAACCAGTGAACCCCGGGCTGCTGCAGCGGAGCGCGGGCACTTAACCGCTTGCGCCACCAGGCCGGCCCCTAATGTTGTATGTTATTGACTACCCAAATACCATATCATAATTCTTTGCACGTAAGATAGCATATAAATTGAAATTGGATTTTTTTTTTTAGTTTCTGTGTTTAAATATTTTTATGATTGATTTAGGATTTTAACCTATTAGTACATAATCAAAACAATATAAATATATTTTTTGATAGTCAAAAGTAAAATTTTATTGGAAATGCTTTTTTATATCTACTATTGATGCAAAAATGCTATGTAATAAATAATCTGAAACTCTCAGTAGCTTAAAACAACATTTTTTTCCTCATGAGTCTCTGGCTCAGCTGGGATTTGGTTGATCTCAAGCTGAGCTTGAGTGGATTCAGCTGGATTTGGCTCCAAGCTCCCAGGTCTGCTCTGCATGTCTCATGATCTTCTCATGGAGGTGGTGGAAGCACAAGAGGGATGAGAAACACACACGTGCAGCCTGTTAAGGCCCCAGTTCAAAATTGGCATCCTGCCCACATTTTTGGGCAGAGAGTCACGTGACCAAGCCCAACATCGATGGGGTAGGGAAATATACCTTGCCCCTTCTAGTGGTAGGTAACTGGAGTCTTTTGGCCAAGAATATAGATGTATAATTCTATAACAAGGAAGAACTGAAAAATTGGGAATAATAATTCAACCTATCCTGTGTATCTTTTAGTGAGATGTTTTTTTCTTGTGTCTGTGGATATTATTTACTGGAGTGAAGCACCTAAATTGAGGTCTGAAGCAGTAAGAGTTAGCCAGGCAAAGCAGGGGTGGGAAAAATGGGCAGAAAATATTTGGGGCTGAGGAAACAATATTTGCTAAAATAAAAGAGGGTTTAGGGAACTACAGAGTTGAGTATGTCCAAAGCATAGGGTGAGAGGGGTCAGGTGTTTACCAAAAAGAGAATGGGCAGGAGAGTGAGGCTGAGGTCATTGCAGAAGAACCTTTTATGCCATATGAGGGAGATTAGGCTTTACCTTGAATGCAATGGGGAAATCATTGGAATGTTTTAAATAGAGTAGTGATATGATTAGATTTTCTCATGCTCTAGGGAAAAAAATCGTCTTTGGCTGTTTATGCATATTAGATTGATGTTAGATGAGACCAGAGGCAAGGAGATCATTACAAAAACCCAGGTGAAGCATGAAGGTGGCCTAAACTGAGGTAGTGGAATTAGGCTTGGAAAGAGATGTTGAACTAATTTGAACTATTTGAACTATTTTCAGCCAGTGAGTACATTGGTCACATTCTCTCATTTATATTGAATTTGAATGTTAGAACAAGGGCAGTTTTTCAATTTATATATGTCCTCCATCTTTAATTTTATGAAACAATGTGAATGTTAGCAGTGTATATAAAAAATGATTTGTAAATAGTCAAGTTTAATACAAATGCCATTTAATATTATGCAGGATGTTCTTTGTTTGAATTCCTTTGTAAAAGAGTTAATAAGTGAATATGTTGTTTTTTTGAGGCTAGAGAAACACAATTTAGCTATTATCTCAGTTACCTAGCGTGTATTGTATTTTCTGTTTCCTTGGTTTAACTATTTGATCCCTACCCCCAAATCCAGAAAATTCAAAATACATATTTTTCTGAAAGAAAAACTCTTGTAATTGTTACTGCTCTTTAATGACTTCTAATTGCCAGCAAGGTAAATCTGAACTTCTTGGTGTGGCATTCAAGGTTCTCTAAGTCTGGTCCTTTCTTACCTCTCTTACTGTAATTTTTTAGCACTTAATTTCATGCACACACCCCTCTGCACAAAAAACAAACAGAAACCCTAGGGCCATACTAATTTTTTTTTCAGTTTCCAGAATGTACTATGCAGTTTGCTTTCATTAATCACCCATTATTTGGAATGCCTTCATCCCCATTCACTTTAGTACCTCGGATGGTTGATATAAAAATGACTTGTGTGTCTTTAAACTGGAGGTGATACATGAGGGCCATATTTCATCTTTCTGATTTACTGATGTATCCCTGGTGCTTGTTACAGTGCTTGGCACAAAGTGGATGTTAAATAAATATTTGGATAATTAATATATTGATGAATTATTATTGAGAGTTAGGCATGTTAGAATTTCCTGTGGATTGACTTTCTTTCTTCGTGTGCACAGACACATTCATATACATTCCATGCACAGAAACGTGGTGTGTGTGTGTGTGTGTGTGTATGTATGTAAGCAGTTGTTGCATGCTTCCATAGCCTCAGTGAAACAGCTGACTGCTTGGATTACAGAGGACTGTATTGCAGATCTTTAGGAATGATCTAGGTTTATTAGTGAGTTCCACCCTAGGAATGTCAGCTCTGAGCTTGCACTGAAGTCATTTTACCAGGTGCTAGCTACATTGACTTTGGGAATTCCATGAGAAAAAGAGGATTGGCACATTCCTTTCGTCCCTGAGATATTTTGTTATCTTTTGCCCAAACAACATAGGCAGTGATGTATTTCTGCTAAGATGGAAAAGATCTTGGAATGTTGAATTCCACAAATTTTATACATTTAGGAAGGATGTTACTTTCTTTTAAATTTCTGTCATAATTCTAAACAGAAGGGTAATTAATTATATCTAAAATAATATGGAAATTTTAGATTTTTCATCTGTAGGTATTGTTAAAATTTAGTGTTCTGTAATGTGATATTTATGGCATGACATTTTGTTATATTCACTTAACTGTGTGAAATGTGCTTCAAACCATTTTCTGCCTTTTTTCTCTTTATATTTTAAATTATCATACAGTAAAATTGACTTTATTTGTTGTACAGTTCTATGAATTTTAACTTCTGTAGATTCGTGTAACCTCACAATCAGCAAAAGTTACATCATCCTACAAAACTTTCTTGTGCAGTTCCTTTGTAGTTACATCTTCCTCCTACCCCTAACTCCTGCAACCACTGATCTGTTCTCTATCACTATAGTTTTGTCTTTTTTCAAGAGTGTCGTATAAATAGAGCCATACAGTATGTCATCTTTTGAGACTGGCTTCTATCGGAAACTCAGCACAATGCGTTTGAGATTCATCCAAGTTGTTTTGTATATCAACATTTCATTCCTTTTTTATTGTTGAATAGTATTCCATGTCTGGATGTACCACAGTTTGTTTATCCCTTCATCTGTTGAAGGACATTTAGGTTTCCAGTTTGAGGCAATTATGAATAGAGCTGCCATAAATATTTCTGTACAGGTTTTTGTGAATATAAGTTTTGATTTCTCCAGGATAAATACCCATAAGTAGGATTGTTGGGTCATATGGTAAGTGTATGTTTTACTTTATAATAAACTGCCAAACTGTTTTCCAGAATGGTTGTATCATTTTGCATTCTCCCTAGCAGTGTATGTGAGTTCTAATTGATCTGCATCCTTGTCAGCACTTGGTATAGTCAGTGTTTTTTATATTAGCTATTCTAAGAGGTGTGTAGTGGTATCTCATTGTGGTTTTAATTTGCATTTCCTTAATGGCTGCTGACGTTCAACATTTTTTCATGTGTGTATTTTCCATTCGTATAACCTCTTTGGTGAAGTGTCTGTTCAAGTCCTTGCCCGGTTTTTTACTAGGTTGTTGTTTTCTTACTGTCTCAACCCATTTTTGTTTGGCCTTTGTATGTCCTCAGTAAGTAATATTTCTTGTTCTTATCACTTTTCTTATTTTCTTAATAAAAGATGGTGTCACAGGGCTTTAGAGACTGATCAGCAGCCGGGTTTTAAATATGGGTTACTCTGTAAGTCACCTTTGATCTTGGACAAATTATTTACCTGACAGGATTATTATGAAAATTAGATAACTTTAATTGACATATATGAAGTGCTTGACACATAGCTTTATCTAAACCTTTCTCCTCCTCAATTCATGTCTCAGTGTACTTCCTGGAATACTAACTAGTCTTTGAGATGCTCAGTGAAAAGAGACTCTGAGAAAAGAAACCTGAGATATGTACAATATGTACAATCTACATATTGTAGCTGCCTTTTGCAGGGCTACTATGAACATGATGTTTCTTTGTCATAGGACTTGTTTTATTTAGCATTTTTCAGTCTTATTTAGCTGTGGAATACTTGGCCTGTGACATCTACTGAACCTACTTTTATGAAACACACTTTGGGAAATATGTTATCCCCAAATAGTGTGGCAGGTGATAAATACTCATTATTTATCAATATATAGATGCATTATTTCATTTAGGTTTTTTTTTTTTTTTTTGGTGAGGAAGATTAGCTCTGAGCTAACATCTGTTGGTAGCTAATCTTCCTTTTGCTGAGGAAGATCGGCCCTGGGGTAACATCCGTGCCCATCTTCCTCTCCTTTGTATGCAGGACGCCTGCCATAGCATGGCTTGATAAGCCATGCATAGGTCCGTGCCTGGGATCCAAACCCCTGAACCCTGGGCCGCTGAAGTGGAGCGCGCAAACTTAACCACTACACCACTGGGCCAGCCCCCATTTAGTTTTTAATTCTTGAAATAAGCATTTAAAAAATATCTTAACTCTTATCTTGAGACGGGTTATGTAGCTTATCATATGCTTCTCTTTTTTTAAATTTTCTTTTTTTATGACTCTTCTTTATTCCCATTTCTAAGGAAGTTCTAGGCAGTGGTTTGAAAGTTTGATTCCTAGACCAGTAGCATCAATATCACCTCTGGGTGATATTAGAAATTCGAATTCTCAGGTCCCACCCTAGGCCAGCTGAATCAGAAACTCAGAGTAAGGCCCTCTAATCTTTGTTTTCCAACATGTCCTTCAGGTGATTCTTGTGTGTGCTAAAGTTGGAGAGCCCATTTTAGTGAAGCATTCAATTTGGGGTTTTGTTAGCAGAGCAACAAAATCTGAGAAAAGAAGGTTCACATCATCCAGGTCTGACTAGGATTAACCAGAAGAACTCTTTATACTATCTATTGATGTTAAAAAAAACTTTATAAAACACTAATACAACAGATTGGCTCATTTTATTGCATTGTCAGTAGTTTTCCAATTTCAGGTTGTGAAATCAATTCAGTGGCAAGCCACCAGTAGTTGAGAGGGTAGAGAAGGAAAGGAAAGGGAACATAAGAATGTATCACATGTAGTAAAAATATGTTTTATGGGGCCAGCCTGGAGGTGTAGTGGTGAAGTTCGCACTCTCCCCTTCAGCGGCCCGGAGTTCACACGTTTGGATCCTGGGCACGGACCTACGCACTGCTTATCAAGCCATGCTTTGGCAGGCATCCCACATATAAAGTAGAGGAAGATGGGCATGGATGTTAGCCCAGGGCCGATCTTCCTCAGCAAAAAGAGGTGGATTGGCAACAGATGTTAGCTCAGGGCTAATCTTCCTCACCAAAAGAAAAAATATATATATATGTTTTATGACTCTGTTTCATTTGTACGTGTTTGTATGCAGAGTCACACTATCACATATTTTTCTTATTGTGGATTATGGGTTGAGGGCATTTAGGGTGAAGCAGATCTGTTTTGGAGGAAGGAACACTGGATTCAAAGTCTGAAAACTTGGGTTTGAGTACTACTCAGTTATGACTTTTGTCAAAGCCCTATTTATCATAGGATTGTTGTAAAGATTAAATCAGTGGTTCTCAGCTGGAGGTGATTTGCCCTCGAGGGGACATTTGACAACCTTTTGAGACATTTTCGGTTATCACAACTGGAGATGGAGTACTACTGGCACGTAGTGGGTAGAGGCTAGGGGTTCTGCTAAACATCCTACAATACATAGGACAGCTCCCCAAAACAAAGAATTATCCGGCCCAAATGTCAGTAGTATCACAGTTGAGAAATTGTGGATTAAATGATTACATTTAAAAAATTGTAAATTGGCATATAAGGTACATAATATTTGTTTTATTGTTAAGAATATAAAAAAAGATATGTCTCATTATCTTTAAAAGATGAGTGTTTATCATAAAATATAGCATATAGGAAAGATGAAGGAAATTGGAGCAAATCTGATCTTGGATAAGTTGTTTACCTTATTATTAAGGTATTATGAGATTATTATTATGAGATAGGATTATTATGAGAATTAGATAATTAAAATAATTAGATATACTAATATGATAATTAGATGTATACTGATACGTGTTCCAAGAGCCTGGCATTCGATTTAAGTAGTGTTTTGGTATATAGGAATGGTGCGGAAGATAGAATATTTATATAAGAAATGATTTTGTATCAATACAAGCAGCTTCAGAGAAGCTTATATTTAAACACATTACATCAATTCAATATAGGTTATTTGAGAGATGAATATAATTCTGTGTTAGTCTATTTTAGCCAAGTATAAAAAAGTATAGCTACCCATGGCTTTTAATCAGAATTCTAGGAATACTGCAAGGTAATGGTACTCAGCTACAAAAACTACCAGAAATGGCAAATTTTGAAGAGATAACACAGTTCCCACCATATTTTCTAGGTCTCTCTTAAACAGATTAATCTGTTAAATTCATGGTTAGAAAATCAAGAAATCATCAGAACCAGAAATCCCATCTGGTTAAACAGCTGTTGCTGATAATTTATGAAACAATCTCTCAGTGCATTTGAGCCAGTATCTTGTCTAGGACTACTTACCACTCCTTCACCAGCAAGGCGTGATAATCTTTGTGTGCTCTATGACTATTTTACCGTGCATTACCTTTCTTGTGAAGGAAGGGGTTAGCATAGACCCTCTCTATGAAGTGGAAAATTAATTGATCTTGGACATCAGGTTCTAGGGATTCCAGATTAAAGAGATTATCTGTACTTAGAGTATGCATTTCACCCGCATTAAATTGAAACCAGCTTTCATCCAAGCATCCAGTGTAGTCTGATAGTTAGAAAAGGCAGGCGCTGGCCGGGTGGTGCAGCGGTTAAGTATGCGTGCTCCACTTTGGCGGCCTGGGCTTCGCAGGTTCGGATCCCGGGCACACACCAATGCACTGCTTGTCAAGCCATGCTGAGATGGCATCCCATATAAAGTAAAGGAAGATGGGCACGGATGTTAGCCCAGGGCTAATCTTCCTCAGCAAAAAGAGGAGGATTGGCATCGCATTTTGGCTCAGGGCTGGTGTTCCTCACACACACACACACACACACACACACACACAAAAGGCAGAAACTTCATAGTTAAGGTCTGAAGATAGGGCCTGGTGTACCTTTCTTCTCTTCGGCCTTGTCATCTTCATCAACCAAATGACCAACATTTTATACAGCCCTTATTTCATATTGGACGCTGTTTTAAGATCTTTATATACAATAACATTTAATTCTTATGCCACTTCTATAAGAATAGGTACTGTTGTCCATTTTTGGAGGAGGAAACTGAGACACAGAAATGTTAAGTTAACTTGATGAAAGTCACCAAGTTAGTAAGTGGCAGAACTAGGATTCAAACCCAGGGAATTTGGCTCCAGAGTCTGTTCTTAACTACCATGCTCTACTGCCTATTTATATTCATGTACAGCTGCCTTGCCAGGGTGGTTATAGTTAAATCGAATTTTATATGCCTAGCACTTCACATGTGTTAGGTACTCAATAAATGAGAGAGCTTATTTTCATACATTCTTTTTGTTTGTTTGTTTAATCTATTTATTAGTGGAATTCAAAGAAAATCATTATGATTAGACAATTACTTCTTACACATTCCTGCCAAACTTATGTCTCCCAATTTGCAGCCTGTTCTCTTTGGTTAGTGATTCCAAATCCACTTTCCAAAACAACAACCAGTAGTCAGGGAGTTTTTGATGGCTTGCTCTGGAAACAGAGCAAATCAGAAGCAGAGGCAGTTTCACCTAGCTGATAGAGTATGGAGCATGCTCAGCAATAGAAATACGTCAAATTCCTTATATATATATATTTTTTTTAATTTTTTGTTTATTGCAGTAACATTGGTTTATAACATTGTAAAAGTTTCAGGTGTACATCATTGTACTTCTATTTCTGCATAGATTACATCATGTTCACCACCAAAATACTAATTACAACCCATCACCACACACATGTCATACATTCTTGTTAAACACAACTAGAAAGAGTTCTGCAAAGCGTGACTTTTAAACATCTCTTAGGAAACTAGAAATTACATGTCTAAATCAGGAATGAATGGTTTAACATTTTTTCCCACATAATAAGAATAGGAGTTATACTGAGATGATCATGTGTTTTTTTCCCTTTTTCTATTAACTTCATATATTACATTGATTGATTTTCGTGTGTTGAACCAACCTTGCATTCCTGGGATAAATCCCACTTGGTATAGTGTCTAGTCCTTTTAATATGCTACTGGATTTGGTTTGCTAGTAATTTATTGAGGATTTTTGCATCTATATTTATAAGGGATATTGGTCTGTAGTTTTCTTGTCATATCTTTGTCTGGCTTTATCTTTTTTTTAAAGTCATTCTCTACTCACTATGCCCTCATCATGGAAGAGGCCTCATTTTACTCACCCATTTCTAGCCTTGGGTCAGAGGTCAGTTCCACTACATAAGTGCAGAAAGCCAAACAATCAGGTGATTGTGGGGGCCCTTAAAACGTTCTAGTTTTGGCAGTCCAGGGCAAATGATTCCTGGCATAGGAGGATGTTTAATAAGGCATGTATACTTTTACAATTCTCTTATGGTTCTGTCATGCCCTGCTGTTAGTAGGGTGGATTTAGTTGTTTTCCGAGTTATCAATTAATTGCCCATGATTTCAAGGCTCATGAGTGTCAGAAGCAGAATTTCAAATCTTACTCCAAAATTGTCTCTCTGTATTATAGCACATGATCTGTTCATCTGAGAAATGGGGTAATAGTGTCTTTCTATCAGTGTTAAGATAAGAATCAGTGATAATATATATAAAGTGCCTGACTTATATAAGCAAGTACTCAACAACTGTTAGATGTTAATTTTTTCCCATTTTCTATCCTCTAAACTGCTCCTAAATGGTGTGGTGCTCATTTTGCTCCTGTGGGGTTAGTACACCATTGCTTTTTTCTACCTCTTACTTATTCTTCTCTGTCCCTTCTTCCTTTTCCTCGCAGTCTGGCTCAGTATTCAGAAAGAGTTTTGATGTCTGATTTACATTCTTTCTTAGTCTGTCCTATGAATATTGTTAGTGAGCACAATATTCTGCCCTTCTGCCATCAAGATAGAATCAGTGGAAATCTAGCAAAACTGAAAAGGAAAATTGAAATTAGTCATACTTTTGGGATAGTTTAAATACACAAAGCCACTGCTTTCTTGACCTGGGCCCGGCTATCCTGGTGAAGAAACTCTGCTAGTTCCTACTCTTAATGATTCTGTATTTTTATCTTTTTGGATACCTCTATTGCTTTCTCTCTCTTCCTCTCTCCCTCCCTTCCTCTCTTTCTTTCCTCTCTTTCTTTCTTTTTTTAATCCCCTATAGCTCTCAACTGATATTTGGACTAGTGGCCTGGAAACACGTTACTGGTAGTAGTGGTAGTGTTAAAGCAGAGTTGCTGCCATATGATTTTTACCCCATGTCATAAATTAAGCCAGTGATAATAGTGAACTTTTCTGTGAGTCATAGTACAGGTAGTCATGTGAGTATACAGTATTCACGTAGTACTTATAGTACTATGTATTCACAGTTTGATCCTGACAGATCTGGTAAAAGTAACTTTAATAGAGAGCTTTATTAACTAAGATATGTCGTTAAAATTTTTCAGTAATTTCAGTGGCAGATTTGTTTTAAGCTGGAGAGAAATATAGAGTTCAGTGAAATCACAGAAACTGAATCCTGAGTATGTTTTTATAGATTACTTGAACAAAATAGATGTGTATATATATATATTAATATGAGCTGTAAACCAAAAGAATTTTGTAATTTGAAGTATGTTTTTTTCTTCTTACCTCTAACATGCATGCTGTGCAGAGGATTCTGTTGCTTTGGACAGCCAGTAGCTGCTGAAATAAGGGTAATGAATGAGGTCTTTGTTTTTCTTAGTTAAGGCAATTGGAAATATCTGAGTTCAGCCAGCAGAAACTAGCTTGCAGCCAGGACCCAAGTATAGGGAGTGTAGTATATGCACATAGACATGCCTCCTCATAGATACTGGAAAACTAGCTCCACAGGTCTGAAACAGGAAAAACCAGCGTTTTTGATTTTTAGCATCACTTGAAAAGATTCTGTTACTAAGTTATCTGCAGGGCAGTGACAGGTGTCCTAAAGGGTAAGATCAGAGAACATTTAGACCTATAAGAAGTTTTCCTAATGAATACCCACATATACATTACTTTTTTGTGTGAGATGTTTGTGAGATGAGTCATAGATTAAGGGAAGACTTTTGTTCAGCTCATCCCCTCTTTGAGGACAAATTAAAAGTAAAGACACAGTCTATTCCGTTTTGGTCTAAGTAAGATTGTTCAAAGAAGAGATGAAAGTTGTCCAGTTAATTAGAGAAAAGCTTATATTTTTGGACGAATTCTAAGTTCTGGCATGACCTCTACAAATTTTTAAAACTCGTCTCTGAGTCATTGTGCATTAACTCTGGAAAAATTTGCCATTACTCTGCTGCTGAGAGTAAATGGTAGAAATTTCCAGTTTCCTTTGATGGAATGGACTGGTTGGTAAGCACACATATATCATTCTAATTAGACTCTTTAGTGTCATCCTATGTATGGACAGATGAATCAAGGTCATTCTACCTGGGGAGTCTGGCTGTCGTCAAATTCTTCTCCAGAAGGTAAGAAAAGGACTTTTTCCAGTTGTTTTTGTCCTACTCTCTATTGAAAGAGAGAGGCAGCCTGGAATAGTGAAAGGAGCGTGGACTTTGAAGTTAGACAAGACCTAGAGTTTTGAATACTGGCTTCACCAACTAGCTCTGGAACTTGAATAAGTTATTTAACATTTCTAAGCATTTGTACATTGGTGATAATAATGCCTGTCATTCAGGGCTGTAGGTAATGATATTATAAATTATAACATATCAATGAAAGTGGTAAAGTGCCTGGTACATAATATGTGCTCCATAAATGGTAGCTATTATTGTAATCATACTGTAGAGAGAGCTAGAATTGCTTTGAGTAATTTTGAGTTTGCATGGAAACCTCATGCTGGTGGAGTTTTGTGAATATTAATTTAAAAATACTTAATTGCCTACTATGTGCAGGTACGGTGATTAATACAGAGGAAAATTAGTGATCATCTTGTCCAATGCAAACAGCTATCTGTTTAAAAGAGTCTTATCTGCAAATGGTTAGATGACTGTTTCCCACCTGCAAATATCTTAATATTATCTCAGAACTACTACTATACCTTCAAAAAGAGGGCAAATGATTATGTAAGAAGTAATGAGAAGGGGGCTCTATTAGGGAGATGATATTAAAGAGATTCTTTTAGATACAAGAATTCCTAAGTCTCACCCTGTATCAGTCCTTTATACAAAATCCTCTTTCAAGAATGACATCTGCATGTGGAACTAAGCAAGGCAGGGTAACACTGCCTATCATCAGCAGGAGTTTTGGCCTCAGCCTCCATTGAAGAAATTTAGTTGGCTAGCAAGGAATTATAGATCTTACCTCTCTAGTTGCACAAAAAGACCATACCTTCTAACTTTGTGAGGAGAATGAAGATCTGGGAAGGAGAGAGTAGACTTCAACTTCTCTTTCATAGAGACCAATACATAATTAAGCATGACATTTAAAGATAAAATTATAAGTGCATTAGAACAAATTTCTGAAATATTCAGACTGAAAACTTTGCTATTTGATTTTGGGAACATGTGAGGACTATTTATAGTTTTGGGCAGTTGGTATTTTGGCCAGAAAAATGGGTAAAATATTTTATGAATGGATCACAACATATATTTTATTTTAAATTTTGTTCATCCTTGAAAATTAAAATTGTTTAGGCTTCATAAATATATAAAAACTATTTACCTACTGATAAAGTTTGCTTTGAATTTCTTTCTTAAAACCATGTCACTTTTATATATCTTGGATCTTAGGAATCTGAATATCTAGAACAAAAATCTGAATAAAATAAATCAAATTTGTACCTGTCCCAAACAGGTCTATGGACTAAATTTCTTCTCTTGCCAAGTTCCAAATCTTAAGTTATAGGAATTGATAGGTTATATTCTAATTTTAGCCTTAAGGCTAAAAACTGCTGTAAGAATGTGTATTAGAGAACTTCTTTAAGAACAAGATAAGGAGAAGACTAGATAAAAATGGATGAAAAATATTATCAGTAATTTCTGGGTGATAGGATCATGACTGCTTTTAATTATCTTTATTACTGTGTTTTAGAGTCTAGAAAATGGGCAATTATTGCTTCTATAATTAAATGATTTGTCAACAAATGTTTATTAAATACATATTTTACAAAAATGGATGTGAATAAGACATAGAACCTGTGTCCTTAAGTGGGATGGGACTGGAGTTAGACATATAAATAATAGTACTTTGTATTTTTCTGTATTGTGCAATATTTCTTTTCCCCAGTAATAAAAATCCATGTGATTGTAGTGCAGTGTAGGGTTATAAGTTTTGTTTTAGCTGAGGGAGAAAATACTTCTGAGAACACTGAACAGCAGAGATGAAATATGAATTGTGTTAAATGATGAGTTCACTAGGTAACTGGAAGGGAAGAGGATTTTAGAAAGAGAATTCACATGTACAAAGATTGAACAAATTGACATGTTCAGAGAACTGCTGGTAGAGCTGTACATGGGCAAAGCATAAGCTATAAGTAAGAAAGGGGAGAGATGAAGCTGGAGAGGTAAGCAAGTGCCAGATCACGGCGGATCTTTCTTATATCATGCTACGGAATTTCGAATTTAACTGTGCAGTAGAGAGCTCATCAAAGGGTTTAAGTAGGAACATAACTTGGGATTTGCCCTTTCAAAATATAAAGTCAGACGCTTTGTGGATATTAGATTGGAGCAGAGTGAGACTGAAGTCAGGAAGATCAGGTAGATGAATGTTGTAGCGGCTCAGGCAGGAAATAAAGAGGGCATGAATTAGGACAGTGGTAATGGATGGAGAGGAATAGATGGATTTGAGAGAGATTTAAGAGCTCGAGTCTGTAGGATATAGTGATAGAGGGAACTAGGGAAGAAAGAGGAGTTTAGAATGATGATGAGGTTTCTGGGTTGGATGCCAGGATGAACGGGTATGCCATTAACAGCAATAAAACACACACACACCTCAAACCAAAAAAGGAATCAGAAGTAGGGAAAAAATGGGTTTTGGGCTCATTTAGGATATCTCAGTGTACTTATCCATAGACTTAGAGGAGTCAACTGATCTGTTGCTCAGGAGAGTGATCTAGGTTGGTGGGATTTTGGAGCTGTGGTAGGCTGAAAAGTGCCCCCTCAGAAGATATTCATGACCTAATCCCTGGGACCTGTGAATGTTACTTCATATGGCAAAAAAAGGGGGAGAGTGTCTTTATAGATGTGGTGGGGAGATTATCCTGGGTTATCCAAGTGAGCCCTAAATGCAATCACATGTATCCTTATAAGAAGGAGAGTTCATAACCACAGAGGAGAAGATGACGTGGAGATGGAGCAGAGAGAGATGTGAAGATGCTGGCCTTGAAGATTGAAGTAATGTGGCCACAAACCAAAGAATGCTGGTAGCCACCACAGACTGGAAGAGGCAAGGAATGGATTCTCTCCTGGAGCCTCTGAAGGGAGCCGAGGCCTTGCTGACACCTTGATTTTGTCCCAATGATACTGACTTCAGACTTCTGGCCTCCAGAACTATGAGAGAATGTATTTCTGTTGTTTTAAGCCATCCAATTTGTGGTAATTGGTTACAGCAACCACAGGAAACTACTAATACAGGAGCCAATAGCCTGGAGTTTATAATTAAAAGTAATGGATGTGAATGACTTCTCCTAGGGAGGATGCATGGAATGAAAAGAAAAGAAAAATGAGGATAGAAGTTTCTGTTATCTGGCACCATCCAGCAATATATTATTTTGGATTAGAGAATATTTCAGAAACTGAATACAAAACCATATAATTACTGCCACTTTTTTAATTGATAAAAACTTTTTGATGGAATACTATAGTTTTCTTTGTCTTTTGTATAAAATGTTGAGCCATGTTAATGACTCCTAAATATATGTGCTTAGTGGATATACCTCACTTAGATATTCTAGTCTTGTAACTCTGTCTTTGATGTCTGAATGTTACTTTATATTCATTTTGCTCCAAACCAGAGATTTAATATTAGTTTCCTTTCATGTATCCTCTATTAACAGATAATTATCAAATCCCTTCTTCAAAAGACTTCTTGAATCTGTCTCTTCTCCATTCCATGGCCAGACCCTTATCATCTCAGCTTAGTTTTCTGCAGCAGACTTTTAGTTATCCTCTTTAACTGCAGTTGGTCCATTAGGAGTTTTACAGACCAGTCTTCTTAATAGCACAATTGATATGTTACTACCTCTCACAAAACTAGCATGATTCCCTGTTGTATCCCAATACAGTCTGAATTCTTTTGTCTGGATGTCAAGGATGTCTGTCATTTGGCCCACAAATATCTCACATTATTTTATTAACTAATATGTACATACATTTCCAGGCTTCTCTTGTCTTCTCATCAGGCCAAGTTCTTCATGCAACGAACTCACTGAGCTTGATTAAGGAATGGGCCAGCTGGGCCCCTCTCCAGAGTGTTGATTTCTAAAGGTTCACTGGACATGTACAAGGTGGAGAAAATCCTCTCAGAGAGAGTATTATATGTGGCTTTGGGAGGTATTTTCCTAAGCTGTTTGGGCTAGAGCTTGAGACCACCAAGGGGCTTGTGAAACTCCCTGCTGAGATGGGTAGTTCTGGTTGACTGCAGGGCCTTTTGCTGAGTCAGGACTCCCAAGTTTAGGGCCAGAGATGAATTGTTAAGGATCACAGAAGAGGCGCTAAGCACGAGCAGTCTTCCTTCTCCTTTCTGCTTTCCCTCCCTCTTCAGTGCAGCCCTCATGTTTCTGAGTAAATGTTGAACACACATTTAAAGAGTATTGTTTTGAAGATGTATTAATTATTAGCCTATCCAGGTTCCCACTTGTCTTGGTCTGGCCTTGAACTTAAAATACTCAATACTTTTTCTTTCTATGTCTTTGTTTATATGTTGGGTTTGTTTTTTTTTTTTTTTCTTGCTTAGAAAAATGTGATCTTCCTTTCTCTGTAATAGAAGACTTTGAGTCCAAAGTATGTTGAGATCTGTGGTTTGGTAATTAGAGAAAGCTCCTCTTCTAACAGGAGCAAATGAGTCCTGTTTGAACCTTCAAGTGTTTGGAGGATTTGGATAGGTATAGAGCATGCATTCTCAACAGGAGTGATAATAAGTTAGATATTTACAATGGTTTATGACCCTCCAAAGCTCAATGCTATACAATAAAAATCATCCTTTTAGTTTTTAATTTCTCTTGTTAGGGAGAAATTGAATTAAATTAAAATTAATCAAATTTATTTGGATTAAAGTTAAATTTAATTTTAATTCTTAGAGTAGTGATAATGAAAAAAAAACTTGAGAAACACTGGTGTAGAGAAAGGAAAAAAATCCTGTTAATAGCTTTTACTTTTTATGACAGGAAGGCTCACACTTACTGAATTTTTAAAATGAGTTAATTCTTTTTATCAATCATTACTTATTAGCCTGCACTTTGCTGTGTTTTATTGGACAGAGAAGCATAACGGTTTCTGTAGAAATTTAATCTTACTGGAGGAAAAAAGACGTAAAAAAAGGAAGTTATAAATTACAATAAATACACTATAGGAGATGTCCCAATTTAGCATAACAGTTGCTCTTTTAGGCAAAGAAAGAGATTTACTTAATCAGAAATGGTCAGAGAGGACAGGTTCAAGAAGCATCTAGGAAATTGAACTAGAATTTGAAAGATAATACAGGGTTTGCATAGACAGAGGGAGAAAGTAAGTGTAGTCCCAATTAAAATGCCATTTTGATTTGTTTGAATTTTTGTGATACACTCAAATGTGAGAGTGTGTGAGCACTAGGGAGATAATCTTTAACTGCTATTACTCATTGACCTAAAGAGAGTTAATCTTGCACAAGTTTAGAGGCTCTTCAGTTGCTTATTTTTTATTTCTGTACCTTTGACTTCTTGTTAGCCATACAAATCTTCCAACTTGAGCCTAACAAATTTATCTTTACCTTTTAATGGATTTATTTTCAAGGTCGGAAGTCACCCCTTTTAGACCACAGAAAGATCTGAAGTTTTAAGTTATGGTGTCAAGTTCTCCGCTAAGCACTTTACATGCATTTAATCTCATTTAAGGACTCCAGAAAGTATTTACCATTTTTTGTTTGTTTTACAAATGAAAATTGTACACTTAGGTATTTAAATAGCTTAACCAAGGACACCTCACTTTTTGAATGACAGAGCCCACGCCTCCTTAATACAGAACCTTGGATTAAAAAAAAAAAACAAGCTTTTTAACATTAGGGATTATAGTGTTTTTGTAATTCGAGGCCAGTTTTTGTTGCTGAAGCGTTGAGTTCACAAAAGGAAAGGTAAAGAGGCAAATGCTGAGAGTGAAGTAGCATAATGTGGAATCCGTGCTCTCCTTTTTTCTTAGAATTGTAGTCAGCTGCTGTGGCTGACTGTGCTGTTGTCGGGGTGAAGGGCGTGGGTTAAGAACAGGCAGGGCTGTGGCAGCTGCCACCTTGGATCGTCTGGTTCTGACGCCAGCTTTGTTTCTTCATCTCAATAATAACGGAGTTGAACATAATTTAAAGTCTACCATTAAATCCTGAAATATTAAAGGACCCTTGTCTTAGAAGTACCTGTCTGTGCCTAGGTCTTTGTAATGCTTTCTGTTTAATGCTGATACGAAAAAGGGATAGGTGGTCTATTGTGGGATAGTTCATCTGGGGTGGTTGTTTACTCCAAGAGATGCGTGCTGTTATAAAAGCGATAGATCCATTTGTGAGGTGTTTGAAGTTGAGGGCCTACATAGGGAAGAATCAGACTTTTCTTTGTCATATCTAGTGCCATTAGAAGTTGTATTTTGTTTATTTTCCATTTGTTGATCTCGATTTATTGCCTGTGCCTCTAACAGCTTGCAGAACAGGAAATATAAACAGCAAAAGAAAGAGGAAAGTGTTTACCTGACTAGGAATACATTGAAATATTGTTGGCAAAAGAAATGGGAAACATTCTACCTTACTAGCAGTGAATTGTGAATTTAAACAACTTATGGTTGTTTGCCTTTAAAGTTAAAAAAATATATATAAACACCTTGTGAAGTGAGCGTTCATACATAGTTGATGAGTAATAAAGATGTAAAATTTTTTGGAAAGTGGTTTGGAAATATGTATTGTGAGTCTTAAAAATGTCCTTTGACCTGAAAATTTGTCTTAATGAGCTGATGTTAAATAGAGAAAAATTTGGGGGTACAAAGTACATATAAGTGTTATTTGGTAATAGGCCCAAATTGGAAATGATGGTAACTCTGCAAGATGGAAAATATAGAACCGTTAAAAAGAAAGCTTTTGAAGAATTGTAAGAATCTGGGGAAATTTTTACTATATAGTTTATAAAAGCAATGAATACTTTTTTGTACTCATTTATTAACATCTCTACAGTATTGATTCTGTTGATTCCTTTCTTCTTCAGTCACCCTTCTCAGCCTGGGTAGTTTTCTGTTCCTTCCTTGCCAACTGTTCTTAATCTCTTTTGCTGCTTCCTTTTCTTTCTGTTCGCTTTCTAAATGGGAGTTCTTCAGGGCCTAGTCCAAAAATTCCCTTGTGCTCACTTTGTAGTCATACCTTCCCCACCCCTAACACCTGGCAACCACAAGGGTTTTTGTCTCTTGGAGAATGTAGACTTCTGATACTGGCTTCTTTGGGAAACTTGGCATAATGCCTTTGAGATCCATCCAAGTTGTTGTGTGTGTATCAGTAGTTCATTCCTTTTATATCGCTGAGTAGTATTCCACTGTATGGATGTACCACAGTGTATCCATTCATCTGTTGAAGGACGTTTAGGTTGTTTCCAGTTTGGTACAGTTATGAATAGAGCTGCCATAAACATTTGTATACAGGTTTTTGTAGGAATCTAAGTTTTCATTTCTCCAGGGTAAATACTTTGACGTGGGATTGCTGGGTCATATGGTAAGTGTATGTTTTACTTTACAAGAAATTGCCAAATTGCTTTCTGGAGTGGCTGTACCATTTTGCATTCCATCCAGCAACATATGAGTTCCAGTTGGTTTGCATCCTAGTTAGCACTTGGTCTTGTTAGTATTTTTTATGTTAGTTACTCTAATAGACGTATAGTGGTATCTCATTGTGGTTTTAATTTGCATTTCTTTAACGGCTGCTGATGTTGAACATCTTATTTGTCATTCCTATATCCTCTTTGATGAAGAGAATTTTTATCCATTTTTTAATTGGGTAGTTTTCATACTGTTGAGTTTGAGAGTTCTTTATATCTTCTGGATGCATATCCTTTGTCAGATATATAATTTGCAAATACTGTCTGTCGTCTGTAGCTTATCTTTTAATTCTCCTAACAGTATCTTTCAGAGAACACAAGTCTAGTTTTACTTTTTGTTTTTTACTTTCTATGCTTTGTTAAAAACAGCTTCATTGAGTTATGATTTATATTCCATGAAACTTGTTTTAAAAGATGTACAATTCAATGATTTTTCTTAAATGTACATGATTGTGCAACCCTCACCAGATTTACAGTTTTAGAACATTTCCATCACCCAAAAGATCCTTTGTACTAGTTTGTAGGTGGTCACATTCCTACAACAGTCCCAGGTAACCACTAATCTACTTTCTGTCTCTATGTGCTCATTTTGGACACTTCAAGTGAATGGAATCCTGCGATATGTAGACTTTTAAATGGCTTCTTTCACATAGCATGATGTTTTTAATGCTTTATGGAGATGTAAATCCACATATCATAAAATTCACTGATTTAAAGTGTATAATTCAGTGGTTTTAGCATATTCACAGAGTTCTTCAACCATCAGCACGATTTAATCTTAGAACATTTTCATCACCCCAGAAAGAAACTCCATGGCCATTAGCAGTCGTTCCCTATTCCTGCCCACATCGCAGCCCTAGGCTACCAGTAATCTACTTTTTGTCTCTTTGGATTTACCAATTCTAGACGTTTCATCTAAATGGAATCACACAAAATGTGTTCATTTTGACTGGCTTTTTCACTTGGCATAATGTTTTCAAGGTTCACCTATGTTATAGCATATATTAGTACTTCATTCCTTTTTATTGCTGAATAATTTTATTTATTCATTTATTAATTGATAGACATTTCACTTCTTCCACTTTTGGCTGTTATGAATAATGCTGTGAATGTTCATGTACAAGTTTTTGTGTGGACATATGTTTTCATCCTTTTATTTTTAACATACTTATATGATTATATTTGAAGTGAGTTTCCTTTAGATAGCCCATGGTTAGATCATATTATATATCTGTTCTGACAATCTGCCTTATAATTGTGTTTAGACCATTTTCATTTAATGTAATTATTGCTGTGTTTGGATTTAGGTCTATCTTATTTTTTTCTGTTTGTTTCTCTGTCTTTCTGTTTGTTCCACTTTCCTGCCTTCTTCTGGTTTTTTTTTTTTTTACTATTCCATTTTAATTTTTCTCTTGTGCTTTGGGCTATATCTCTTTGCATAGGTTTTCTAGTGGTTGCTCTAGGGATTTCAGTATACATATTGAACTTGTCATACTCTACTTAGATTCAGTATTTTACTACCTCAGGTGAGATACGGAAACCTTACCATCATATAGTTTTCTTTTCTTTTCCCTCTTTAGGTCATAGTTGTTATGTGTTATATCTACATGCATTGAAGAGTCCCCTACAGATGGTGTTACACTTTCATCAAACATATTTTAAAGAACTCAGGAGAAGAATAGTCTAGTCTATTTGCCATTTTTGTTTCTCTTTCTTTATTCCTCATGTTCCAAAGTTTCCTCTGGTATTGTTTCCATTCTGTCTGAAGAATTTGTTTTAACAATTCTTTTAGAGCAGGTCCACTGACAACGAGTTCTTCCCTTCAACTGAGAATGTTTTCATTTCACCTTCATTTCTTTTTCTTTCTTTTTTTTAAATAATTTCATTTATTTATTTTTTCCCCCAAAGCCCCAGTAGATAGTTGTATGTCATAGCTGCACATCCTTCTAGTTGCTGTATGTGGGACGCCACCTCAGCATGGCCGGAGAAGCGATGCGTCGGTGCACGCCTGGGATCTGAACCCGGGCCTCCAGCAGCGGAGCACGCGCACTTAACCGCTAAGCCACGGGGCCGGCCCTCACCTTCATTTCTGAAGGACATTTTCTGTGGATATAGAATTTTAGGTTGACAGTTTTTTCTCTCAGCACTTAAGATAATGTTTTTTCACTTCTTTCTAGCCTCCATGGTTTCAAATGAGAAATCTGTAGTATTTGAATCATTGTTCCCCTATAAGTATGATCCTGGACTTTTGTCCGACTCTTCTCTCCCTAAGTGATCTCATCCAGATCCATGGTTTTAAATACAATCTGTGTGTTCATGTCTGCAGTCCAGGATATTCTCTGAGCTCCAGATTTATATATCAAAGTGTTTAATTATATTCCTCAAATTTAGTTGTCTCTGTTGGAACTTTTGATTTATACTACTTTTGCTTTTGAGTGAATCACGTGGCCATCTACCCACTTACTCAAGCCTGCAACCTGGCAGCTATTGTTTATTTTCTCCCTCCTGCTTCTTATCTTATATCCAGGTAATCTGCAGGCCCTAGCAAGTCCATCTCCAAAGTGGATTTTAAGTTCTCCCTCTTTTCTTTGTCTTCGCTGACACCAAATTCTATTCCAAGCCAACATGATCCCATTCCTGAACTGCTGCATATTTTCCTGTTTCTAATTTTGTTCCCCGTTTAATCTGTTTTTTTCACTCACTAGCCAGAATGGTCTTTTTACAAAATGGAAGTCAGAACATATGACCTTCCTGCTTCAGACTGTTCAGTGGATTTCCATTGTACTTGGAATAGAATTGTAAAACCTTAAGTGCTTGGTCTGGCCAGCCCGTCGACCTTACTAACTTCTTTTCATGCTCCTCTTCTTACTTCCTTAATGATAGCCACACTTTTCATTTCCTCTCCCTACCAGGTTCTTTCCTACCTCATAGTTGTTACACTTGCTGTATTCTCTCTGCTTAGGTCCTTCTTTTGCTTCTGTCTTCAGCTTGAGTGTCACCTTCTTTAAAGTATAGTCGTGTGTCGCTTAATGACAGGGATATGTTCTGAGAGATGTGTCGTTAGGTGATTTCGTCCTTGTGTCAACATCATAGAGTGTATTTACACAAACCTAGATGGTATAGCCTACTACACACCTAGGCTGTAAGGTACTAATCTCATGGGACCACTGTCCTATATGGAGTCCATCATTGACTGAAACGTAATTATCCGGTGCATGACTGTTGTGAAATTCCCACTCATGCGAACCTGTTATCTTTATCTCTTGTGGACCTTGTTTATTTCTTGCTTAACACCTGATATATCCTGCCCAGCAAAGTGCTTTGCATATAGTAGTCACTCAGTAAATATTGACTGAACGAATGAAACATTATGCAGACTTAAAGGACCAAATGCAAAAGTATCAATAGTATTTTAATAATTTAATAAATGGGGATGTAGAAGTGGGTGACGTGTTGTTATTGTCTTTCTATTTAAATATAGTCCCCAGGGATTGGCCCTGTGGCATAGCGGTTAAGTGCGTGTGCGCCCCTGCTGGCAGCCCGGGTTCGGGTCACGGGCGCGCACCGAGGCACCACTTGTCAGGTCATGCTGTGGCGGCATCCCCTATGAAGTGGAGGAAGATGGGCACAGATGTTAGCTCAGGGCCAGTCTTCCTCAGCAAAAAAAGGAGGACTGGCATGGATGTTAGCTCAGGGCTGATCTTCCTCACAAAAAAATAAACAGGTAAATAAATATAGTCCCCAAATTTTGTATAATGAGCATATATCACTTTTATAAACTGAAAACAAACAATTTTAAAAATGAAAAATTATCTTAGTAATAGTTTTGTTGAATTTAATGTTAATCTTCTTAGGCTCTCATTTATCTTTTTTTTTTTTTTTTTTTGTGAGAAGGATCAGCCCTGAGCTAACATCTGTGCCAATCCTCCTCTTTTTGCTGAGGAGGACTGGCCCTGGGCTAACATCTGTGCCCATCTTCCTCCACCTTATATGGAATGCCGCCACAGCATGGCCTGACAACTGGTGCATCGGGGTGCACCCGGATCCGAACTTGGGTGGCCAGTAAGGGAGCACCCGCACTTAACTGCTATGCCACGTGGCCGGCCCCTCATTTATCATTCTTTGGTGATTAGTTTTCCATGCATACTTTTTCATTTTATTCAGTCTTTAAAATGTTTAAAAGGTATTAGGGGCCTGGCCCCGTGGCTTAGCAGTTAAGTGCGCGTGCTCCGCTACTGGTGGCCCGGGTTCGGATCCCAGGCGCCCACCCACACACCGCTTCTCTGGCCATGCTGAGGCCGTGTCCCACATGCAGCAACTAGAAGGATGTGCGACTGTGACATACAACTATCTACTGGGGCTTTGGGGAATAAAAAAGGAGGAGGATTGGCAATAGATGTTAGCTCAGAGCCCCTCTCCCTCAGCAAAAAGAGGAGGATTAGCATGGATGTTAGCTCAGGGCTGATCCTCCTTGCTAAAAAAAATAAATAAATAAAACTTAAAAATAAACAAATAAATAAATAAAAGGTATTAGGTAGTTTAGATAGTTAAAAGCAGTGAAGAATCAAAAGAATATTCATATTTTCTTTATATTATGCTTTTGTAGTGTCTTTTTAAAATTTATCTAGGTTTCTAACTTAGATACTGTAATCTTTTAAATTTCATTTCCCACAGAGCTGTTTCGTACCTCCTTTTTATGCCCTTTAATGACTTTGCCTTTTTCTGAACCTTGCCTAACTAATATCTACTGTGGGAGTTGTGTGGGGTTTTTTCTTTTACTTTTTCCTTTGAGCTGTTTGAGTACAGCCAAGCAGCATTTAATATAAGGGTGCTCCTGAATGTCCTATCATTATTGTAACTATTTCTTCTCTTGCTCACGAATTATAAATAGAAATGTAGTTATTGTCTGAACTAGGCTTTGTAGAGAAGTGTTCAAGTATTGAGGATCTTTTTTTTTAGAGGAGCCTTATTTAGTTCTGTGCAGTGCAATTCAGAGGGAGGTCAGCATGCTTTAACAAAAAGTATATGTTGATTTGTGTTGTGTGTGTAAGTTGATAGCATAAATAGAGATATCTGGTTGCCTGAATAGGAGTTGAACACAGAAACAGTACTGATTAGTTGTTCTCCCAATTCATGAATGAACTATTTAAATTTACATTGGTATTTTTTCACATTCATAATCCAGAATAAAACATCCTACTATTTATTCTAAACTGTCCTCATTTAAGAGTATGGTGATTGACATGAAATATTATGCAGCTGAACATAGGAAGAGAACTATTTCTATATACTACTGTGGAGTGATCTTATAGGTATATGTTAAATGAGAATAGCAAAGTGGATAGAGTGTGAAATATCCTACTGTTTAAGAAAAAGAGAGGGGATGTGAATGTGTCATTGCATTTGTCACTGTAACTTTCTTGCAGTTAAGAAAAAACATCAGTTTTACTTAAGAATTTCCTTGATGAAGCAGTAAAAATGGTTAATTTTATAAAATCTTGATTCTTTGATACATGTCTTTTTAATATTCCATGTGACAAAATGGGAAGTATGCATGGAGCACTGCTGCTGCTTACCAATGTCATGGTTGTTTTTAGAGAGAGCCGTGTGCAGTTTTTGTAAGTTGCCAGGTGAACTGGCTGCTTTTTTTGTGGAACACTATTTTTACCTAAAAGACTGAGTGACAGACAAACTATTCATAATTGGGATTTGGCAGACATTTTCTTGAAAATGAATGAAGTGAGTTTGCTACATCAAGGAAAACAGATAGTATTTGTTGGGAATGGTGGAATTTGAACTTTTAAGCAAAAATCAAAAATTAGAATTTAATAAAATTAGTAACCACCATTGTGACCATGACAACTTCCCAGTACTTAAAACTTTTCTAGTAAGATTGATGGTGATGGTAACGAATATGATGTATCAATACTGTGTAGTGAAATATATCAACATTTAGTGAACCAATATTTCCAGATGATCAATGCTTGATGTTAAAAAATTCAAAGTACAAGATAGACCCATTCCAAGTACAAGATAGAGCAACGAATTTTAATTTGACAGAGTATGAAAGTTTTATTTATGTGGTTTCAGATTCCACATTAAAAGTAACCTTTAAAAAACTACCGCTTGTCTGGGCTGGCCCCGAGGTATAGCAGTTAAGTGGGCGCATTCCATTTTGGCAGCCTGGGGTTTGAAGGTTCGGATCCCAGGTGCGGATCCCAGGCACGCACCGCTGCACCGCTTGTTAAGCCATGCTGTGGCGGCGTCCCATATAAAATAGAGGAAGATGGGCACAGATGTTAGCCCAGGGCCAATCATCCTCAGCAAAAAGAGGAGGATTGGCATCGGATGTTAGCTTGGGGCTAATCTTCCTCAAAAAAAACAACTACCACTTGTCGAATTTTGGTATAGTATCAAAGAATATCCATAATAATCTGATATCCCTTCCTTTTATACCCACATATCTGTGTGCAATAAGATTTTCATATACTTCAACAAAAATAACATCACCACAGATCAAATGCAGAATGAGGATTCAGCTGTCTTGTTTTAAGCCAGATATTAAAGAGATTTGCAAGAAATGACATTACTCTTACCTCTTAATTCTCTTTTGAAGAGTAGTTTTCAATAAAATATGTTAACATAGTGGGTTTATTGTTATTTTAAAATTAATAAATACTTTTAAAATTTCTCAGTTTTAATTTCAAATATGATAAATATAACCCACAAACAGAGGTCTTTGATAGAGACCTCAATCCTTTTTATTTCATTTTTTTGCTGAGGAAGATTTGCCCTGAGCTAACATCTGTGCCAGTCTTCCTCTATTTTGTATGTGGGTGGCTGCCACAGCGTGGCCGCTGACAAGCAGTATAAGTCTGAGCCTGGGAACCAAACCCTGGCCGCCAAAGCAGAGCGCGCAGAACTTAACCACTAGGCCACAGGGCCGGCCCAACACTTTTTATTTTTAATTTTTAAATTTTTTATTTTTGTAAAATATACATAACATAAAATTTACCTTTTAAACTATTTTTAGGTGTACAGTTTAGTAGCTTTAAGTACATTCACACTATTGTGTAACCATCCATTTGCAGAACTAGATTTCCAAAACTAGAACAAATTCTAGTTATTTCTTATAAGTGAAATCATACAATATTTGTCTTTCTGTGTCTGGCTTATTTCACTTAGCATAATGTTTTCAAGGCCCATCTATGTTGCAGCATATATCAAAATTTCACTGCTTTTTATGGTTGAATAATATTCTGTTGTATGTATGTACCACATTTTGTTTATCTATTCTTCCCCTCTTTACTCCTGGTTATAGTTTATAGGAGCACTTGAAAATGTAACTATTAATTATTGGTACTTTAAATAGCAGATTTACTGGTTAAATAGTAAATCATATGGTATAGAAAATAGATATGTATGGAACATGGATTATGGAGCTTCTTTCCTTTATATTTTTTATAATCTAGGGAAGGAGAAATTCAAACTGGTATTTGAACTTCTGAGTCATTAATTGAGGTAACCATTAGTCATTTAACACTTACTTTCTCCATGACGTTAAGAGTACTGGCTTTAATAAAGTTACTGTCACTGAAAGTGGAAGCTTTGTTTTTTTTAAACTATTGATAATTACCTACATCAAAGTCATTCTTTCTGTAAGGTTACATTATAATTTTGTTTCAACTTTATTGAAGGCTATTTCAGTCCTGCTATCCTATAACTTGACCTGTTACCTTTGTTGACCTGGAACCTAGCACAGTGGCTGGACATAGTAGGTGCTTAATAAATATTTATTGAATAATCAATGAGAGTTCTTAGCTGTACAGTTATAAACATTCTTATATTATTTTTGTAGGTTATATAAAGTCATCCACTATTTGTAGATTTTATTAGTTTAATTCTTATAAAGTAGTCCCATTTTCAGGTTCTTAACTTTTATTTAATTTTGTTTCTATATATTAACAAAGATTAGGCTTTTGCTTTTAAAAGTTTTAACACTCAAAAGTTTTCAACACTTTGTGCCATGTTTTTAACTTTTATGAAGCTATAGAGCCAAAATGTTAGTGAAGGGAATCATTTCCTGGCTTCTGTGCTTATGAATCAGATTGTAACTATTTCTTTGACTTTGGATGTGTGGTTTCTTGAAGTAATTTAAGTGATGCAAAAGATGAGTCTTATTAGGCGTTTCCTCTCTTTTAAAAGCGTATTTGATGTTTTATGTAAACAGGTTTTCTCCAAGGAAACTTTTCTCTACAGTGTCACTTCATCATCCACTTAGGAATGAAATCGCATCAATATGTACCGATCTCTACATATTTTATTATTTGTTACCCATATGTGTGTTGGTTTTTACTTTACTTATTTATTTTTTCAAAACATTCCCAGAGGTTTTGAGGTAACCTCATTCTGACTCAATCTTTTGCTAATTACTAGACATTTTCCTTTAGGTTACTCTCCACCCACTTTGGGACTTGTAAATGCTAACCCTTCTATTGGTTCCCTCTGGCCACTGAGTACATGAGTCATGTCACATGCATGTGGTATTGCTTGTCAGCAAGTGGAATTCTAAGACTTCCTCTTTACATAGAACAGTTTAACTTTTGTGCTTCTGGGCAGAGGAATGGTCCTTGGGACAGTTCTCCTTCCACCTAATAGTTATGGCAGAGATCAGGACACGTCGCTTTGCTGCCTGTGTAGTGAGGCCTCAGAAACTGCTGTACCCAACTTGACAGGTATGGTTCAGAGGTGATAGTTTAGGGGAGGGTAGAATCACAGTGATCAAGCGTGAATGTAGATTTCAAAAAATTAATCTTATGTACTGCTGTTATTGTCTTCATTGTTGGCCAGTGAAGTTTCATGTGCTTTTTTCTGGTATTTCATAGTAGGACCTCAATAAGTACTGATTTGAAAGAAAGAATAAATTAAGAATATGTAATGTTTTGTGGTATTAAGATACATATGGCTTGATATGAAGAACTTAAGCTATATTGAGAACTATTGCATGATTTATCCTTACGTAGTTTTTAAAAGAGATATTAAAAATTATTTGCTTCTTAGAGAATATGCAATCAGATAAAGTAGCATTCTGGCAAGATAACTGTAAAATACTTGGAAATGCCTAAACTGAAAATTTTGTACATTAATTTCTCCAATTACTCCCTGACAAATTTCTAATTAAAATGATAAAAGTTATTGAATGACTAACTGGTGAAAAGTGTTTTTAATAAAATTAAACATTAAATTTAGGAATTATCTCTGAATTTGACTTTGAGTTTTATTCTGGATTTTAACTTGTTTAATCCTGATAATTTACTTTGTACAAGCTGCTATTTCTATGTTTTGCCTTACTTTTATTGTACCCTGCAAGTGTATCAATAGAAAAAGGTAAGAAAATTACCTTTTCTTAATAGTCATAATGTATTTCTGCTGCTTGAGTCCTGTATTCCATAAGTGAAAATCAGTCCTCTATCATCTCGTCTTAAGGCCATGATCTAACTCTATAACAGTGGTTAATGAAAGATTAACTCACTAAGGTACCTAACATATAACACGTTAGGTACTAGATATATGAAGTGACACTGTGGGTCACTTCACATTGTTCAAAAATAAGACATTCCCAGCCTACACACTTGGATTTGGGCGGGCGCAGTACATCTGAATCATCCAGATTTGGCTGTCAAGCTGATGAGGGGATTGGCCTAGACTAGACCCGCTGGATAAGCACTGTGACGTTTAGTTGCTCTTCCTGTAGGCTTTTTTTTTTTTCTTCTTCCTTTTTTGCCTTCATTCCTTACCTGGTTCTCTCCCATTTAGTTCTTTAACCCTGTATGATTTAATATATGTTTATTCTTGGCCTGAGGAAAATGTTAGGATGTTTTTTTGTCTTTGAAAAATGTTCCCTTTTGTTTGGTGCTAGTGAGTAGGATGGTGTTTAAGTAGATATCCTGTGCAGACGGATTGTACAGGAAATTGACCCTTAGTTCTAGGAGAACAAAAGAGTAAGTGGGAAGCAGGAAGAAAGGAAGGAAATAGATCTTTTGGCTTGACCAAAAAAACCGTAAAACCAGAGATGGGAAGAAAGGGAGTGGGGAATAAAAAGTATTGTTTTCCAAGTTGTGGTTTTTTTAGTACTTTGGCCTCAAAAACAACTTTTGTCCTGTATTTACTATTTTGTATATTTGAGAAATGTACAGTATTATTTGGCCTGTATATCTTTTAAGTTTACATAAAATTGTGCCGTAGCTCTCATTCTTTTGTCTCCTTTTGTCACATAGCATGGTTTTTAAGAAGCAGCAGCTTGCTTGCCTTTAACAATCCTCCTTTGAGCTTGAGTTCCTGTCCAGTACAGATGAACCACGTGTCATAGACATGTCCTTGCACATTAACAGTCTGTCATACTACTGTCATCAGTGCAGAATGCCTGCTCATCCAATTTAAATGCTTTCTCTCCTCTGAAACCTTTTCTGATTCCAGAGTTTTGTTTTCTCTTCTGTTGTCTTGTAGTATCTGCTGTGAGTATAGCAGTACACGTGGTTCATTTATTCAACAAGTCTTTTTTGAGAGCCTCTTACATACATGCACTGTTGGGTGCTTGGAATTTATCAGTGAACAAAGCAGATAAAAATCCCTGTCCTCATGAAACTGATTTTCTAGTGGGAGGAGTTATTCATGATTCCTTCATGAATGATTCCAAGGTTTTTTGCTCCCCCCATCTTTATTTTTATAATTGACATATAGCATTGTGTAAGTTTAAGGTGTACTGTGTGTTGATTTGATACACTTGTGTATTGCAAAATGATCACTACCGTAGAGTTAGGTAATACCTGCTTCATGTCACATAATTACCATTTCTTTTTTGTGGTAAGAACATTTAAGATCTACTCTCTTAGCAACTTTCAAGTATATAATACAGTATTATTACCTGTAATCACTGTGCTATACATTAGATCCATAGAACTCCTTCATCTTATAGCTGGAACTTTCTACTCAAACTGCCAAGGTTTTTGGCCTGAGCAACTGAAAAAATGGAATTGCCATTAACTGAGATGAGGAATTCTGTGAGAGAAGCAGATTTGGGGGGAAGAATGGAGAGTGGTTTTTTATAGTAAGTCCAAATTGTGTTATTGGTGATTTATAATCTTTTCCTCTTATAATTTCAGAAAAGGGGGACTTGCTTCTATTTAAAAAGAAGGAAATGTACTTGAACTGTTTGATGATAATCACTAAACAGTAATAATCACAAAACATTGTAATATGTTACTACCGTCACTAGCAAGAAACATTTATCAGTGTGGATCATGTGATATTCAGTATGGAACCTAATAAATATTATGAATATTCTTTGTACTTCTTTTTGACAATTCTTTTCATTGTAATAAAGGGTTGGTATTTTGTAGCCCAATGGAAATTCTGCTAGAGTAGAAAATTTTTCGTTAGAATAAAGAGAAACAGTACATGTGACCAGTTTGAAGGATGTTTCATATAATATGGTGTTTTGTTTGTTTGGTAATCCTAATTGGTTATCTTGGTATATGATAGAGCTATTCCTGTTCACTATAACTCTGCATTTAAACAAGGAGCGACACATCTGTTTCAGATTAACTCTTCAGAACATCAAACATATCTTCAGGTTTGTCATAATATTCTTAATGTAAAACAAAAATTAATTAGCTGTGAAATTTTAAAGATGTATTCCTTTTAAGAGGAGGAGAGAATGTGATGTAGGGAAATAAACTCTAAAACTATTAGGAGAATTAGATCCAACCTACAAGAATTTCTCTCTATATCATGTAGACAGTTGTGGAGCCATTTTTAAAACATTGGTTAGTGCTATTTTAAGATTAAAATAAATCTCATTGTTTCCAGTCACTTATATTTTTGTGTAATTTGGTCCTTCATTCAATCAACAGTTATTGAACACACATTTTGTGACTCTTGCTAGAAAAAAGATACAATTCTTATGCCAAGAAGCATGTTGTGATGTTTGGGAAACAAACATAAATTGAAGATGTTATAAATATAAAGATATATTATATGAGGATATATTGTATGAGGATTATTATATGAGGATTATATGAATAGAGGATTATATTACATTATATGATGATATTATAAAGATAAAGATAGAGGGTATTAATGCAGCAAGTGTAATGCTTTTGAGAGCACAGGGAGGAGGAACATGTGAAGCTTCCTTGGGGAGGTTATGTTGGAGCTAAGTGTTATAAAATGAATAGAAGTCAACCAGTCAAAAAAGGGTGGGATGAGATCACATTCCAGATAAACAGGACTGTGTAAACAAAGGCAAAAAGGTAGGAAGCGTCATGGTGTGTGTTAAACTTTAAAATTTGGAGTGTGTTGGGGCCGGCCCAGTGGCGCAAGCGGTTGAGTGCGCGCGCTCCGCTGCCATGGCTTGGGGTTCCCTAGTTCGGATCCCGGATGCACACCGACACGCCGCGTGGCAAGCCATGCTGTGGCGGCGTGCCATATAAAGTGGAGGAAGATGGGCACGGATGTTAGCCCAGGGCCAGTCTTCCTCAGCAAAAAAGAGGAGGATTGGCAGATGTTAGCACAGGGCTGATCTTCCTCACACACACACAAAAAAGAAAAATTTGAAGTGTGGAGTGGGGAGAGGTGAAGCTGGAGAAGTAGGTGGAGACCTGATGGTAAAAAGACCTTGAAGGCCATGATAAAGAGATTTTATTTTAGCTTGATGGTGAACTATTGAAAAATCTTAAGAAGAGTGACATGGTCAAATTTTTGTTTTAAATAGATCACTTTGCCAGCTGTGTGGAGGATGGATTTGAGGGAGACAAGACTGGAGGCAATAGTCCAGGTGAGAGATGCTGGGGATCTGAACTAAGGCATTGGCAGTAGAGATGGAGAGGAGGGAATGAATTTGAAAAGAAAGAATACCACAGATTCAAGGGTTTTTCTCCTTCAAATACGATAAAACCAATTTTAAATTAAAAATGAGTGGAGGGAGGGGGCATAATAAAAACGTGTTGTTATATGACATAAGCAGTTGGATAGTGGCAGATAGCCACTAAAAACAGTCCCAATGATCCAGAAAATCGCTACTGGAAGAACAGTGTATTTTTTGTGTGATCGACCTGGGCTCTGAAAAGCAGGTGATCTTTAACTAAGATGGGACAGGGCTCACCTGTTTGTGTAGTGTGACTAAATTTAGGAACCATAAAGCCTTGAGGAAGAAACCAGGTCTTTTTCAACCATTACACTTGGTAGAAACTCAATAAATGTCTGTTGTTGGTGATATATTCTGGAGCCTTCAATTAAGTTATTTTAAAATGTACCACCTAGGAAAAGAAAATAGGGTAAAACATTTTTTTCATTAAAAACGATTCACAATTGCATTATAGACAGTGCATGGTAACACAAAGGTAATTTAGAATGCCAAGAATATTTTGCATTAAACCATTTTGTCTTAAACCAATTTTGTGTTAAAACATTTTTCTGTTAACAGACAATTTTAGGATTTTCTAGAGCACTAGTTCAATGCTTTTTCTGTGTGTAAATGGAGGATTTGAATTTATACAATATGTACATATTTCTTAAAATCTCTGTTATCTTTTCCACAGTTTGTTTAATATGGAGAGAGTAAGGGAAGAAGGGTAGTTTGGGAGGACTTATAATACATAGCTGTTGCTTCTTAAAACCACCACCATCACCACAACAAAATATCCTGTATGTTTTATAAAATGAATTGCCATTTCTTGAGATTTTTTTTTCCATTTTGAGAAAACTGTGCTTTTCCTATTCATTTATTTCTGATTTTTGGTGAGTGCGTAGAAATCATAGCTAAATGCTCATTTTGTGTTCTGTTCTCTGACTATCCTGCTATATTTTCAACAAGGAGACTTCTCTCCTGCTTAGGAGACGGTGCCATGTGCTCATCCTTCATGACTCCACGGCTGTACAGCTTTGATCCACCCTGGAGCCGTCAGTATATGTCAGCAGCTGAAATACTATGGGTGTACTGAATTCAAATGAATTTCCAACTGTTAAACTTACTGTGAATTCCTTTCTCTTTTTCTGTCTTTCAGAAGCCTTGCACCGCCCCTATGGATGTGATGTTGAACCCCAGGCACTGAATGAAGCCATCAGGTGGAGCTCCAAGGAGAACTTGCTCGGAGCCACTGAGAGTGACCCTAATCTCTTTGTTGCACTTTATGATTTTGTAGCAAGTGGTGATAACACACTTAGCATCACTAAAGGTGAGCTTCTGTGTAACATCTCACTTTTCAGTTTTCATTAGTGGTTGAGAAATAAAGGGGTCTGTTCTAGCTTCTGCCTGTGACTAAAATTAGCTAGCTGATTTGAGCCCAGTTACTTTTGGTTCATTGTCCTTTTTTTTTTTTTTAACTTGTGTATAGGGTAATGCTATTGTGTCTACTTTATAGGGTTTATTAAGGATAAAATGAGATAAAGGACTTTAGGACAAACACCGCACAATATATACATAAACTTTCCTCATTCTCAGAGTTCTATTCTGTATGTAATATGTCAGCATTCATCTCCCGTGAAGGTAAGGTTTACCATACATCTCTGCTCATTGAACTGTGGTTAACTAAAATGAGTCATGTTGCCAGACCCCAGAACTACTCAAAGTGTTGTCTGTGGACTGACTGTCGGAGAACTGTTTGTTACCAGTCCACAATGAGATTAAGAATTTGCACCCAAAATGTAAACCAACTGCATCACTAAGTACACTATTTATTACTTAATTCAGCTGACATTTTCTTTTTTTGGACCAAGACTTTCAGCATGAAGAAGATAGTCCAGTGATTCACATTCTGGCATGAGCATCTTATCTTGTTGTGGACCCGCTTTCAGTGGCACTGGCCTAGACAACTTATCTTTCATTTGTGTTTATAAGAGTTAGTGAAAGGAATAGGAGTAGGAAGGATTTCTTTGTAGTAATACTCTCAAGAGAGTAGTAGTTTACTTCAGCAGTAAATTCTTAAAAAGGGAACACTAAGAATGTGACCAAGTAAAAGCATCCATTATTGGTTTTTTGAACAGAAAATGTGGAACTTTTATGAGAAAGAAGTAGGAGTGTGGGACATTCTCATTGTGAACGTGAATTGGATTGCTAATCTGCCTAAGCTTGTTCTTATCTTTTTGTGTGTGTGTGTGTGAGGAAGATTGGCCCTGAGTTAATATCTGCCAATCCTCCTCTTTTTTTTTGCTGAGGAAGACTGGCCCTGGGCTAACATCCATGCCCATCTTCCTCCACTTTATATGGGACGCCGCCACAGCATGGCTTGACAAGCGGTGTGTCGGTGTGCGCCCGGGATCCGAACCGGCGAACTCTGGGCCGCCACAGCGGAGCATGTGCACTTAACCGCTTGCGCCACAAGGCCGGCCCCTGTTCTTATCTTTTGAACCTATGAAAACCTCCTATGGGAAAAAATATATTTCAGGATAATTTTTAACTAAGTGAAATTGTAACTTAAATGATTATTTGTCAAACATGCCTTTTATTTGTAAAGTTCAGAATGAGGTATTAAATAGGAGTGGATATACCAAATTAAGAAGACAGGCCTCCACTCAAGGAATGTTACCCTTAAATAAAATTTTTATGAACATTGATTTTTAAAATCCAGCCAGATTCATCAAAAGGAGAAATCCTTAAAACCTAGTTTCTGAAACTGTGGTTTAGATTTGTTCCAGAGTGGATGTGATGGCATGTATGCAGGTGCCAGGAGGTTTCAAAGGCACAGGAAAAGTAAAGTGTGTTATCTCTTAGTGTCAATTTACTTAAAAATTTGGGGTAGTTTTGGGGGCAGGAGATGGTGATGGTATTTGTATGTGTGTGGAGGTGTCTGTTTATGCATTGAGAGGAAAATTTTACACAAAGTTTTAAGATAAAACAAAGGACTTCAAAGAAATTTTATACTGTGCCATTGTCTCTTTGAGGTGCAACACACTCTTTTACCTTTACTGATACTTGAGGGGAGAAGTTTGTGAAGCGATGACTTAGAACATTCTTTCCTAGATATAATTTTCATGTCAGTATTTTCCAAGATAGCTCAGTCACCAAGGCAACATTGATAGAAAAAGTCTGTTGATCCCTCAGTTACCAGTTACGGCAACCACTAGTGTGCAGCTCAAGGGGATTCCCTTTATTTTATGGCCAACAGTGATTTCTCTTAAAACCCATGAAATGCTAGATTTTTATATCATGTTCTTATTAATATAAAATGATGTCATGCTAAAGCTGTTTTATTATTTTAAAAAACAATATATATATATATATATATATTTTTTTTTGTGAGGAAGATCAGCCCTGAGCTAACATCTGTGCTAATCCTCCTCTTTTTGCTGAGGAAGACCGGCTCTGAGCTAACATCTATTGCCAATCCTCCTCCTTTTTTTTTTTTCCCCCCCAAAGCCCCCCAGTAGATAGTTGTACGTCATAGTTGCACACCCTTCTAGTCGCTGTATGTGGGACGCGGCCTCAGCATGGCCGGAGAAGCGGTGCGTCGGTGTGCGCCCGGGATCCGAACCCGGGCCGCCAGTAGCGGAGCGTGCGCCCTTAACCGCTAAGCCACGGGGCCGGCCCCCAAAATATATTTTAAAAATAATACTTATTTAGTTCGTTCCTCTTTGAAGATGATAGTTTGCTTGAATTAAAAAACAAAGTTCCCCCAGGATTCCTCTGTCAATAGGGCCACTGTTTATATCCCTACTAGTCATACCCCTGTCAGTTTCCATGGTACTCAAAACTTCCAAAGTAGAAAATCTCCTCCTAACTGCCAAAAAGAGAGGAAAACAAACAAACAAAAACCTAGGGTGTTTGTATCCCAATTATGATGACCTGCCATTACCAGTTCTTTGTAAGGAAGCAACAATAATATACTTAGTAAAGTACTCGTCTTTACTACTTCTGGTTCTCATGGAATAGTAGAGAAAAGCTACAGAGCAACAAGTTTATTTAGTTTTTCTAGCAGCACTAAGATTTTTTTCCTTGCAAATATGGTTGGGGAGTATTTATCTGTGCACTTGTGCATTTCCACCAGCATACCACACACTCCTATCTATCTACCTGTACATGTGTATATTTTATATACGTGTCTGTGTGTGTGAGTACATACTCTTGTTTTTTCTCATTGAATGTCTCACCTCCAGGTGTCTCAGGTGAGATAGTAGGGGCTAATAGAAAGTTATCCTATGGTAAACCTTTCTGTTAGCCACTGAAAAAAGTTAGGTGGCTGTCAGAATAATGATTTTGAGTGTTTTCCTCAATAGCCTTAGCCTGATAACTGCTGGGCCGTGTGCTTTTAGTTGTTTTGGCTTTCTTCTGCTTTCTGACAGTGAGAAGTAGGTGTGAACTCTATAGGAAGGCTTGCATCTCTCACAGATAGGGGCCTAAGGCCTTATAAGGATTTTTTAGATTATCAGTTATTACGAATAATATCCCTTTCGCCTTCCCTGTTTTGTCTGTGCTGCAAGTGTAGGGGCAAGATGTATGTTGAGGGAGTCTGGAGTTGATGTTTACAACTTGAATAGAGAAATCAAGGACATTGAAGTTGATAGCAAAGATACTCTGAGAAACTTGAGTCTTGGGTTCCATCTTCAGATTCAGCTTCCCTTCCCACACACTAATTTTAGAGGAATAGATAGAAGTGGTTCATTCTTCATGGGGAATGGGAGGGAAATGGGAAACTATAATTATTTTAAAACTTGAGTCCTAGAAAAGATTGTGCTTTGGGAGCCCTCACTGTACGGCTCCCACCCCCTAAACAATTTTCTTTCTGAAAACATTGCTGAAAGCTCTGTGGTCTGTTCTTTTGTTTTGATTTTTTTACATTGATGGTTTTGTTGCCTTGGTGCCAACTGAAATTTAGAAGTAAATTTGTGTTTCATCTGTCTTATCCCTAGTCCTTGATTGTTTGTTAACACTGAACCATATATAAGATACATTCCTTGACAAACTCTTTTGAGGAAAACATGAATTTTATTTATTTTTTGAAGGGTGAGACCATGTCATTTTCCAGCCATTTGAGTAATCGTTCTATCTTTGTATGCCATACACATAGTTACTACCATACGTGGAGTTTCCTCAAGACATTTTTTAGTTGGTATAAAAACCTTTAAGAACCTGTAGTAAATGCCAGAAAGCCATTTCTAACTATGCTTCTTTTGTTTAAGCTACAAGCTAAACAGATCAATCAGGATATGATGAGCAGCCAAGTTTGTTTTCATTATTTTAAAAAATTTTGTTGGCATAAAAGTTCCTGATTCATTTTTCAGTGAGTTTAAAAGTTTGACAGTAGACTGCTTCTGTTTGACATAAAGTCTTACCGTCTTTTCTTTCATTCTCTGGTGCCCTCATGGCTAGGTGAAAAGCTACGAGTCCTTGGTTACAACCAGAATGGTGAGTGGAGTGAAGTTCGCTCTAAGAATGGCCAAGGTTGGGTGCCAAGCAACTACATCACCCCGGTGAACAGCCTGGAAAAACATTCCTGGTACCATGGACCTGTGTCACGCAGTGCAGCAGAGTATCTACTCAGCAGTCTAATCAATGGCAGTTTCCTGGTGCGAGAAAGTGAGAGCAGCCCCGGGCAGCTGTCAATCTCGCTCAGGTATGAGGGGCGTGTCTATCACTACAGGATCAATACCACCACAGATGGCAAGGTAAGACTGGCCAGCAGCCACCTGTAGGTGTGGGCTGGCTGCTCGTTAGACCCAATACTCAGAATGACTGAAAAATATAGTTTTTATGTCTAACATGAAATCAAATAATCACTGATGTGAGTTTGGGCTATTTGGAAGGTTAGAGCTTGCTCTTTTCAAAAGAATATGGTAATGGAAATTAAAAACAGTATTATATTAATAGTTTAATGATGAGGTAGATTTGAAGGTGAAGAATGAAGGAACTGCTGTATATGTTAGCTGTTCTAATCATCATCAGTATACAAATATACACATATACATGCAATATGTTGTATGGAATTTATAAATTAAACCTTGTATCTTTGAAAATTATAATTATCTCTACCAGAAAGTTCATAGGGTAAGAATTTAGGCTTCTGAGACTGGTGTTGATCTTTAATGTATATTAATATAAATAGATCAACAGTCATTTAGCAATTTACATGTTAGACCAACTATTTTAGAATGGTTGTGTTAGAATGGAACTGTTTTACTTTATAAACTGTAAAGCATAGGCGTCTGTCAGTTATTCTGTTGAACAGTAAGTTTAGATTGAATCATTTTTCCATTCTCTCTCTATGTGGTATGCATAGTAGGGGAAAGCACAGGCTTTGGAGCAAGCAGACCTGGTTTCCTGTGTAACTCCACCATTTATTTATTAACTTTGTGACCTTACATAAGCCTCAGTTTCCCATCCCATTTTATTGGATTGTTGTGAGGATTAAATGAAATAATTTCTGTAAAATGTAATGGCTGGTACAAAGTAGGAAATAAGTAAATTATTAATTCTTTCTCTCTTGCACCACCTTATAGACATATTGTCTCTTGATGAAACCAAATAGAATCAGATAAGTGATAATGTAAGAGAGACCCAGCAGCTCTACTTCTGGTTATATACCCAACAAAGATGAGTGCATATCTGTACAGAAGACATGTACAAGAATGTTCATAGCAGCACTATTTGTTTTTTTTGTTTTATTTTCTGTGAGATCAGCCCTGAGCTAACATCCATGCCAATCCTCCTCTTTTTGCTGAGGAAGACTGGCCCTGGGCTAACATCCGTGCCCATCTTCCTCTACTTTATATGGGACACCACCACAGCATGGCCTGACAAGCAGTGCATCAGTTCGCGCCCAGATCCGAACCCGGGCCACCAGCAGTGGAGCGCGTGCACTTAACCGCTGTGCCACGGGGCTGGCCCCGCAGCACTATTTGTAATAGCCCCAAACTAGAAACACCCAACTGTCTAACAATAGTAGAATGAATTAGTAAATTGTGGTATACTCATAAGGTGGAATCTCATACAACGACAAAAATGAACATAGTACTGCCACACACACTAGCAGGAAAAACTGGCCTGCCAGCCACCTGCTTTTGTAAATAAAATTTTATTGGAATACAGTCATACCCATTTTTTTACACTTTGTCCATGGCTCTTTCTCATTATTATGGCAGATTTGAGTAGTTGAGACAGAGACGCTATGGCCACAAGCCTAAAATACTTGCTGTCTGGCCCTGTACAGAGAAGTTTGCTGATCCCTGTTGTAGGTGAATCTCACACACATAAAGCTAAGGGAAATAGAATGAATAGTGATTGCCAGAAGACGGAGATGAGGGGAGTGGAAATGACTGCTAATGGATATGGAGTTTCTTTGTGGGATGATGAAAATGTTCTGGAGTAGATAGTGGTGATGATTGGACAACCTTGTGAATATACTAAAACCACGGAATTGTACACTTGAAAATAGTGAGTTTTATGGTATGTGAATTATACCACAATAAAAATAGTTGAGTGAAAGAAAGCAGACACAAAACAATACAAATTGTATGATTCCATTTGTATATAGTTCAGAAGCAGGCAGAGCTAATCTAAGGTGTTAGGAGTCAGCAGAGTAGTTACCTTTTCAGGGGTAAAAAGTGGGGAGGGCACGAGGGAGGCGTCTGGGGTGCTGGTAATGTTATAATTCTTGGTGTGGGAGATGTTTACATGGGTGAGTTCACTTTGTAAAAATCATCAATTCTCCATTTATTAATTGTATACTTTTTTGTATACAATAAAAGTTTCTTTTTAAAAAAATAAAACAAGCTCCCTTGGGAGATAAAGCCTGAAGACTGCTATCTTACTTTACGCTTCTTATTGCTTGTCACAAATTAACTATTATTTTGTTAACAACTCTGTGAAATAAAATTGTGGCTTTTTTTAAATGGCCTAGACACTCAAAAGCACAATTAAATAAAAATTATAAGATACTTGAATACTGTCTCTCTACCAAAAAATTGAAATCAGTGGTTTTCAGATTATGTCTGTGCAAGATTCAGAGGTGGTATTTCATAAACTTTCACAGGAGGCCAAGTCCCCTCTTACCTACTTTAATCAGAGCATCTCTTCCTGTATCTGTCTTATATCTTTGGGTTCCACAGTCTTGCTGCTTAAAAGTATTTGAAGACCAATGATCTCGATGACCCAGAGAGAGATCTTGGAAGCTTTTTTCCCAAGACTACAGCTAGTTTAGGACGCATAGGAAGAATGGTTTAAATGAGATTAAACTGAAGTTCTGTTTCCTTTGCCATCATCATTTCATTCTTTCACTTACCGCAATAAGATAACCTCCTATCTTCATATCTTCAGACCAGTGAAATAACGGGCTTTTAAAAAAAATTTCTGACCTCTTTTCCAGTTGGTTTACTTTCTCTCCTGCTTTTCTTACCAGGTCTATGTAACTGCTGAGAGCCGCTTTAGCACCTTGGCGGAGCTTGTTCACCATCACTCCACAGTGGCTGATGGGCTGGTGACCACATTGCACTACCCAGCACCCAAGTGTAATAAGCCTACAGTCTACGGTGTGTCCCCCATCCATGACAAATGGGAAATGGAACGAACAGATATTACCATGAAGCACAAACTTGGGGGTGGTCAGTATGGAGAGGTTTACGTTGGCGTCTGGAAGAAATATAGCCTCACGGTTGCTGTGAAAACATTGAAGGTGGGTTGCTGAGAATTACAGTTTTCAGGCATCTTTTTCATTTGTGCTGAATCACTTGGAAATATCAGTGTGCCCTTCTTTAACTTTGGAACACTTTCCACCCACTGGTGCCGAGCACATCAGCAAATTGTGATGATTAACCCTGTGCCATTGCTGACAGTGCAGGGGCAGATGATTCACTGCAATGCAGTGAAACCCACGTGTGAGGAGGGTTTGTCTCTGGAGCCTGTTGATGTAGATCTTAGTGGGAGGTTAGAAGTAAGTTATAAGTTATAAAAGCAAAACAAGCTATTTTGCTTCCTCAGAACGACCCCTGCTGGACAGAATTCTTCATGCATTGTTCAAGAATCATGGGCTCTCTCTTGTCCTGTCCTTTATCTCCCTGCCTCTTGCTCTCCTCACCTCCATGAGATTAGATCAGTTCTTCTGTTCTTAATATTCACAGAAATCTTGTTCTTGATGCCACTCTCTCTCTTCTTTAAGCATCCTGGTATCAGATCACAGGGTTGTCACTCATTCCATTCTCTGAAGATTCTCCCTTATGCCTCAGTAGCTCTGGCTACTCTTCAGCTATGAGTAGTAGTCAGATCTTTTTAGCAAGCATTTGTTAAGCATATTCTGAGTCAGAAACACTATGCAAGACCTTGCAAGCATGCATGCTCCTTAAGGAATTTGTTAGGAAGACAAACATGTAAACAGCTAACTGTTCTGTTTCCTCTTTCAAAGGCTGAGAAATTTAGGGAAGTAAACTATCAGAGAACTGAGTTATCCATCCAAGTTCTCCCGTTTCAATCGTGATAGGACATGATTGCTGAATTTTGCACACCCTCCTAATTTTTCACTCCAGTTTCAAATATTGGATAAATTCAAGGACGTTTTTCTTTCTTAATCGGACTTCTGCAGAGCCTATTAGGTTCTGATAAAATTTCTTGAAGTAATATGCTAAAATATTCAAAAGATACCCCCTTTTAAAGTTGAAGTTTTAGGATTGTGAGTTGACCCCCTCTCCTCTTTTGCTTTCTTATCTTTCCCCATTTCCAGGAAGATACCATGGAGGTGGAGGAGTTCCTGAAAGAAGCTGCAGTGATGAAGGAAATCAAGCATCCTAATCTGGTGCAACTGTTAGGTGAGGAGGCTTGCCTGAAACGCAGGTTTCCTCAGAGATGCTTGTCCCTCAGCCCCCTGTTACCTCCACATCCTCCTTTTGAATCACCACGGTGGAAGCTCCAAGTGTGAATCTACTCCAATAAATGGTTGTCATTTTAATCAGCAGGCTCTGTGTTTAAAAATTGCCCAAGGGGCTGGCCCCGTGGCTTGGTGGTTAAGTGCGCGCACTCTGCTGCTGGCAGCCCGGGTTCGGATCCCAGGCGCGCACCGATGTACCGCTTCTCCGGCCATGCTGAGGCCGCGTCCCACATACAGCAACTAGAAGGATGTGCAGCTGTGACATACAACTATCTGCTGGGGCTTTGGGGGGGGGGGGGGGAAATTGCCCAAGGATCAGTGGCCTGGATTGATTACAATGTATAAAACTGCCCAGCTTGTAGTAATTGCTTCAGATTCAAAGTTCAGAATCATTCAAAATGATACCAGACCAAAAACTGTCACCAAGTATTTTTACAAAATAAAGAGACATTAAACAAAGGACTATTAAAAAGAAGCAGATTAAAAATTGTGACCACACTCATCAGTTTACCTTTACAACACAGTGCTGTGCTGTGATAGATTGGCTTCTCACCTGTTCAGGTCACAAAGAAACCTTTGACTGAACCCTTTGCCCTTTTTAAAATAGGGCTAGTTTCTTTAGGTTTTCAAATTGAACTAAACTATCCCAAAGGAAATAATTTCTTGTTGGTTCTTTAGGAGGAAGCTGCCATGTGTTAGTGAAATCCTTGACTATGGAAACAATTATAATCTTTTTACAAAGCATTATTACAGGCTGGGCTGACATAGTCTTCAGCATATGCACAATTGCTGTTACTGTTCCATAAGCATTGTTAGCATGAAGTTGAGGATGGGAGTCATGGGCATATACAGAATTCTAGAAATTTTGGTCTTCCTGACCCTTTATGGAATTAAGACAAGTAACTCTGCTTTAGCCCAAACAGGCAAATACTCAAATGCATATGAATTTCCAGAGAATGATATAATGGAAGCAGAGACTCCCTTATCAACCAGCTTCTTAACTTTGCTGTGTTATTTTCAGAGAATATGATGTTAAGAAGGGAAAAGATTACTGCTGAACTAGACTTTAAAAATTGTCAGTTATTCTTGCCAGAGTGGTTTGGAGTGTTTGAATATATACTAGTAAAATAAGCTCTATTCTTGAACTATTAGGTGTGTGTACTTTGGAGCCACCATTTTACATTGTGACTGAATACATGCCATATGGAAACTTGCTTGATTATCTCCGAGAATGCAACCGAGAAGAGGTGACTGCAGTTGTACTGCTTTACATGGCCACTCAGATCTCTTCTGCCATGGAGTATTTAGAGAAGAAGAATTTCATCCATAGGTATGTAAAACCTGATTATTGCCTATGATTTACCATGAAGGTACCTTGCTTGACATGTGAATAAAGAGAAGAATGTGACAACCTTCCCAGGAATTTTCAGATGATTCAGGAAAGTAATTTTCTCCTTCGCAGGGCCCATTATAATGTCATTTCCACCTTATAAGCCTGTTGTACTCTGATTAAAGTATTAATGAAGAGCCGTTGCTATTCTCAAAACAGAAAGCTCTTTATTTTGCCCAGAACTATATCCAAGATCCTTTTGCTCCATCTAGTGGCTTAATTTTAAAAATAGCTTTCTATGTTAGCAAAGAACTTAAAGCCTTGTAGAAAAGTGTCTGTTGCTCACCTCTGAAACCTATCCCAATGTACTTATAAATAGGAACCCATGTTCTGAAGCCTGCTTTATTCTGGCATCACATAACTGCCTTGTGGTGAGCATCCTACAAATAATATATACTAGTGGCTTTCTACCATGTTAGTGATTATCATAAAATACTACTATATCTGTCAGCACTTACTTATCAACTCTGCTTGTACCACAAAGAACCGAGAATAGAGCGTTCATGACCATTTTCTTCAGCATCTGAGTGGAATCACATTAGAGTTCTCTTTTCCACAGAGATCTTGCAGCTCGTAACTGCCTGGTGGGAGAAAACCATGTGGTGAAAGTGGCTGACTTTGGCTTAAGTAGATTGATGACTGGGGACACCTATACTGCTCATGCTGGAGCCAAATTTCCTATTAAGTGGACAGCACCAGAGAGTCTTGCCTATAATACCTTCTCAATTAAATCTGATGTCTGGGGTAAGGTTGGAAGGGACTTTTTTCTGTGTGTATCATTTTAATTTCTTTATAAATGCTCTTAATTCTTTCAAGCTTCTCTTTTATATGATCAGCATCCTCTGCTTTTACCCCCATCCTTCTTCAATCATTCAGCAAGCATATTTAAAATACCTACTATCTGCCAACCATTGTGTTCAACACTTAACATAGAAAGAAGTGTAAAGAGGAAAGTAAAAAAAAGAAAGTCAGTGCCTTCAAAGAGCTCACAGTCTAGATCTCATATTGCATTGGAGTTCTAATGATCCTTTCTCTGTAAAGCTTGCTGTTTTCCACAGTAGGTTGTTTTGCTCGTTTCCAGAGCACTGTGACAGAGTAGCATCCTCTTCAAGGAAGGCATGATGAAGTTTCATCTAGAATTTGTCCTTGTAACTGATCTTGTTTCTACTGCCCTGAAAAGCAATGTGATTTAATGGAGGGTTGAACAAGTCTGGAAATTTGGATTGTGGGCCAACAGAAATAGTTGTAGGATTTAAGTCACTTTTTACTGGAAATCTCGACTCAGAAATAACCTGTGACAAAATCAAGAAAATTCTTTTTTCTAGTATGACTTTCATCTGGTTTTAAATGAGCCCATTTTTATATTACTCCTCTAATATTAGCTGACTTAAAAAATGTGAAACTCATTAAATAGGCCATAGATTGTTTTAAGAATAGTTTGATTATGCTCCAGACTTCTTATATGGTCATAGTTTATTCTCCCTCATTGTAGCAAAGGAAATATAAATAAAAATTGGGAAATTTAAAGAAAATCATGTTGAGGTTATACCTGAAGTGTTCCTGTGGCCAATATCTTAGAAGGATAAGTCATGCTGTAAAAATTAGAATAATATACTAATGTTGTTGTAACAGTGTGAATGTTACCCAAAATTTGAAAGAGAAGCTACCTAATAGTATACGGTAAATCAGAGAAGAAACATTAAGCTCTTTTTTTATCCCCTACGCAGCTTTTGGGGTACTGTTGTGGGAAATTGCTACATATGGAATGTCACCGTATCCAGGTATTGACCTATCTCAGGTCTATGATCTGTTGGAAAAAGGATATCGAATGGAACAGCCTGAAGGATGCCCCCCTAAGGTTTATGAACTCATGAGAGCATGTGAGTATTTTTGCTTATTTTAATTTTGAAGGTTTGTCATCAATTCAGGATGATTAACAAAATTGGAAACATTTTGTTTGATGTTGTGCTGTTAGATTGAATCCAACTTGATGACATATTAAGAGTTGGTTATTGGGCCGGCCCCGTGGCTTAGCGGTTAAGTGTGCGCGCTCCGCTACTGGCAGCCCGGGTTCGGACCCCGGGTGCGCACCGACGCACCGCTTCTCCGGCCATGCTGAGGCCGCGTCCCCCATACAGCAACTAGAAGGATGTGCAACTGTGACATACAACTATCTACTGGGGCTTTGGGGAAAAAAAGAAGAAAAAGGAGGAGGATTGGCAATAGATGTTAGCTCAGAGCTGGTCGTCCTCAGCAAAAAGAGGAGGATTAGCATGGATCTTAGCTCAGGGCTGATCTTCCTCACAAAAAAAAAAAAAAGAGTTGGTCATTGATCAGCCAGTTGGTATATCATATTCTATACCATTGAGTCTTACTGGAATCCTAAGAATAGTTATCCATGGCCCAAGTAGTGACTCAGTTTCTCAAAAATATTTGCATATTTAATGGGATAAGAAATTGGGTTTATTGATATGAATTATTAATAAGAATTGTTAATAACTATTAATGAGAATGATTAAGAAGAAAATGGGATAATAAGAGATTAGGTAGGGGAGGGCTGCTTTCAACTGGATAAAAATGATTGCTAAAGACTATGAAGAAATCCATGAAAGTAACCTGTGATGAATAAACAAAAGCATCTGACTTCTTGAAGATAAGAAAGTAGGAAAGTGAGTAGTGAATTAAATTGCAATTGTGTTTGAGCATAAATCTTGTTATTTTCTCATTGAGCATTGGCATTGCCTACTGCCCTATCTTTGTCAAAGGTAAACTCTAAGCTCCTTCTTTCTGATATCCTGTTATATTTCTGAACATGTACAGCTGATTATTTATAAGTTTAGAGTGAGTTTGAAGACAGATTTTACTTCTTTCATTTATCCAGTGGAAGAAAACTTGCCATTTTCTAAACCATCTCCCCACACCCCCTCATTCCTGTAGTAGAAGGAATGGGAGCTGAGGCTACATAGAAGGACCAGCCCCAGGAAGTGGGTTTATTACACCTCTGAGTCTGGAACTGAGAAGCAGCTGCCTCACTGTCATTGTGAACATGCTGTAACTGCTTTAATAAGCACACGTCATGTGCCACTGGATATTTAATTCCTGCAAGGAGCTTTTAATATTTCCTTCTTTTGTTACATAGGCTGGAAATGGAGCCCTGCTGACAGGCCCTCTTTTGCTGAAACACATCAAGCTTTTGAAACCATGTTCCATGACTCCAGCATTTCTGAAGGTGAAAATCTGGTGATTTACTGTTGGTGGCTAGTTCTGAGTGGTGGTGTTGGTAATAACATTTCAAAAATGATAGACTCTTTTATTTGGGACTCCATTTCAGGATATTGAATTAATTCTTGGCCTTTATTATTCTTGTTTTGCTTTTTTTGCTATTTTTAATGTGTCTTTATGTCTCTTTCATATTTTTAATGTTGAAATTATATTTTAAGTAGAAATTAATCCAATCTCTTCATAAAGAGAATAAGTTAAATAGTTCTTTAAGCATCAACACTTGTGATGTAGGGAAGAGAAGAGGAAAAATGAGCATGAAAAATTTTCCAACTCTAAACCACACCTACAAAGGCAGAACCAAGTAATAAAAGCAATATTCAGAAATTCCATTTCTGGAAATAGATCTTAAAGAAATAATTGAGTATGAACAAAGATTTAGCTACAAGGATGTTGCATCAGAGTGTAGTTTATAATATTGAAAAATTAAGAACAATTTAAATATCTAGTGGGCTTTAATTATTATATCCATATAATTGAATATTTAAAATTATATTCTTAAATATATTGACGTGGAAAGGGGTTTAGAATGAGCATGTTAAATTAAGCTATGAGCATTGAGAACCCTTATCTAAAAAACAAGTATGTGGGGCCAGCACAGTGGGACAAGCGGTTAAGTGTGCGCGCTCTGCTGCAGTGGCCCGGGGTTCACCGGTTCGCATCCCAGGTGTGCACCGACGCACTGCTTGCCAAGCCATGCTGTGGCGGCGTCCCATATAAAGTAGAGGAAGATGGGTATGGATGTTAGCCCAGGGCCAGTCTTCCTCAGCAAAAAGAGGAGAATTGGCAGATGTTAGCTCAGGGTCGGTCTTCCTCACACACACACAAAAAAATAATAAAAAAATAAAAAACAAGTATGTGGACATATACAGGCAGTTTCCTACTTTTGTATATAGTGCCTCTAAAATTACCTGCAAAAGTCAAACAATAAACTTATGTGTTATAAAGAGAGAGACTATTCCTAGAGAGCTAAAAACACCGAATTCTTAGTAATACTTGCCTGTTAGACACTTTTGATATAGTTCCAGAATTTTATACATATTTTTCAAATCTTTCCTTTCCTTCGTGATTGAACACACAGCTTACTACTTAAGTTCAAGTTTAAGAATATTAGAAGAGGAAATCAGGCAAGTTGATTTTTCTCTGCTTCCCTTAGTGATTTATCAAGTCTAGGTAAGAAGAAAGAGAAAAGTACAACACTCAAGTTTAATGAGAAGTGTTTCCTTCCTAGTCCTTTGACGTGTGGAACCTCTGCAGGTAGGGGAGGGCATGACTGGCCCTTTGGGCCAGGTGGAGCAGCTGCGTGTCACGGTGTGCTTCTTTCCTCTGTGTGCTTTATTCCCTACGGCATCAGAGTAGGAGAAGCCATAGGCTCCATTTCTTTGGTACTTTTGTGTCAACTTGAACTTCTGTTGAATCCTTAGTTAAATATTTTTGCTTCTCTTGAAAATGTTATATCCTTTTAGAATAGCAACGCTTATCAATTTTCAAAGCTAATTTCAATTCCGAATTGCTAAACAAGAAACTTAACATTATTCAACCCACATTTTATTAAGCATTTGATCTGTTGCAAGCTCTGTACTAGGTCTGAGGACACAGAGGTAAGACACAGTTCCTACTTTAAAAGGATGTATTTTTTTAGTCAGTTATAAGTGAAAGACACCTAACCCAAATTCTTAGGCAATAAGAGGAGGATTTATTGGCTCATAACCAAACCATGGAAAAGCAGGGATGGTGCTAACCTCAGGGTCAGTTGAAGACACAGACTCAAGTAGGTCAGGTCTTCCTCCTTCCCCTTTCCCTCTCCCTCCCTCCCACGCCCACTCCCACCCACTTTCTCTTTACTTTTGCTTCTACATTGATCTCATCTTCAGGATCCTCCAAGCGGCATGGGACATAGTTGCCAGCATCCTTGAGGTCATATCTTTATAGCTCGTGTCTGTCTCTCAGTTGCTGTGTATAGCAGCATAAGAAAGGAATCTCACTGGTGTGACTTGGGTTATGTGTCATGTACCCACTCTTGTGGGGAGTTAATTTCTTTAAATAATTACCAAAAATTATACAATAATTGCAAATTTCACAATTGATCACACTTGCTTCATTTTTGTTCAGGAATGAATAGCAAAGTATATCCTTGCCTCAGTAAAAGCCACAAAAGCCATGGCTAAATTTAGTCAGCCAAGGCTTTCTAATGGTGTGAATACTTTTTCAGGAGCCTCATTTGCTTTATCTGCGTGAAATGGAATGGATTGTATCTACCCTCCTTTTCAGTCCAAGTGCAACCTAAAAATAAAAATATCTGCAGGCATCTGTCTGCTTTGTTCAACCTCTGAACAAGCACTTTGTAGATGAGGCTATCCAAATGACCAATAAGCACATGAAACCATGCTCAACATCACTCATCATCAGAGAAGTACAAAATAAAACAATGAGATCCCTCTACACCTACCCCAGAATGGCTAAAATTAAAATCAAACGAAAAAACCTGATAACATCAAACTTGGGCAAGCATGCAGAGTAACCAGAACTTTTATACAATGCTAGTGGGAGTGTGGATTGGTACAGCCATTTTGGGAGACAGGTAGGACCCAAGAAAGCTGAATTTATGTGTACCCTGTGACCCACCAGTCCTGCTCCTAGGAATATGCTCAGCAGATGTGCATGCAATTGTGAATCAAAAGACATATAGCAGGATGTTCCAACAACATATTCATAATAGCCCAAAACTGGAAACAAGTTAAATATCCATGAAGAGGAGAATGGATGAATTTTGGTATATTCACACATTTGAACAATACATAGCAAGGAGGAAAAACCCCTGCCACATGCAACAACATGGCTGAATCTACTGACATAATGCTGAGCAAAAGAAGCCAGACATAAAAGAGTACGCACTCTGTGATTCCATTTATATATTTTAGTACTCTCTTCTCCAGCTTTTTCTCAGCTGTGTGCCTTTTCTGAAAGGAAAAACTCCTTTTCTCTGTCATGAAACTGTTGTTTTTATCAGTTCCCTTGTCTTCCTCACAGAGGTAGCTGAGGAACTTGGGAGAGCCGCCTCCTCCTCATCTGTTGTTCCATACCTGCCCCGATTACCTATACTTCCTTCTAAGACCCGGACGCTGAAGAAACAGGTGGAGAACAAGGAGAATATCGAAGGGGCACAAGATGCCACTGAAAATTCTGCTTCCAGTTCAGCACCAGGTGGGTCTCGAGCCAGGTGGAATCAGACTGCTGTGTTTAAAGAACTGGGGGGTGTGATGCTTTTATTTCCACTTCCTGCCCGTCATCCCTGAGGAAAGTATGGCTGGGATCTATTTTACCTACTGCTCTAATCCTCGCTCTGCATTGCCAGTGTTAGTAGTCTTGATCTGTCTGTCCAGCATACAACCCTGCCTCCCACTCCATTTCCTCAACTCCTGATTCCCAGACAGTTACCGTCTTCACAGTTCTGGCAAAAACTTCTTCATTGAGCCTCATAGATAAGGCCAAGTTGTACTGCAGTTTTTAGAGAAAAGATGAATGCCGAGGTAAAAACCCGCAGGTTATTTCTTACCATTTATATTCTACATTGCATTTGGAAAACTAATGAGCGTGAAAAGATAATGTATTGATTAGTTTCCTCTGAGTCCTGCTAACACCTGACATTTAAAAGAAGCTGACAGAGCTCTTCCAGTTCAGCCTTAGTAACTCAGTGTAATGGAGTCACTTCTTATCTTTCACATTACTGATTGGCCCTTTCTCATCAGGGTTCATTAGAAGTGCACAGGCCCCCAGTGGGTCCCCAGCACTGCCTCGAAAGCAGAGAGACAAATCACCCAGCAGCCTCTTGGAAGACGCCAAAGAGACATGCTTCACCAGGGATAGGAAGGGAGGCTTCTTCAGCTCCTTCATGAAAAAGAGAAATGCTCCCACACCCCCCAAACGCAGCAGCTCCTTCCGAGAAATGGAGAATCAGCCCCACAAGAAATATGAACTCACGGGTAACTTCTCATCTGTTGCTTCTCTGCAGCATGCTGATGGGTTCTCTTTCACTCCTGCCCAGCAAGAGGCGAATCTGGTGCCACCCAAGTGCTATGGGGGGAGCTTTGCACAGAGGAATCTCTGTAATGACGACGGTGGTGGGGGTGGGGTCAGTGGCACTGCTGGGGGTGGGTGGTCTGGCATCACAGGCTTCTTTACGCCACGCTTAATCAAAAAGACACTGGGCTTACGAGCGGGTAAACCCACAGCCAGTGATGACACTTCCAAGCCTTTTCCAAGGTCAAACTCTACATCTTCCATGTCCTCAGGGCTTCCAGAGCAGGATAGGATGGCAATGACCCTTCCCAGGAACTGCCAGAGGTCCAAACTCCAGCTGGAAAGGACAGTGTCCACCTCTTCTCAGCCAGAAGAGAATGTGGACAGGGCCAATGACATGCTTCCAAAAAAATCAGAGGAAGGTGCTCCAACCAGGGAGAGACCAAAAGCCAAACTTTTGCCCAGAGGAGCCACAGCTCTTCCTCTCAGAACCCCCTCTGGGGATCCAGCCATTACAGAGAAGGACTCTCCAGGGGTGGGGGTGGCTGGAGTGGCAGCTGCTCCAAAGAACAAGGAGAGGAATGGTGGGGCACGACTTGGCATGGCTGGAGTCCCAGAGGATGGCGAGCAGACAGGCTGGTCTTCTCCAGCCAAGGCTGCGGCAGTCCTCCCAACCACTCACAACCACAAAGTGCCAGTCCTTATCTCACCCACTCTGAAGCACACTCCAGCTGATGTGCAGCTCATTGGCACAGACTCTCAGGGGAATAAATTCAAGCTCTTATCTGAGCATCAGGTAACATCCTCTGGAGACAAGGACCGACCCCGACGGGTAAAACCAAAGTGTGCCCCACCCCCACCACCAGTGATGAGACTACTGCAGCATCCGTCCATATGCTCAGACCCCACGGAAGAGCCGACTGCCCCAGCTGCAGGACAGCCCACGTCAGAAACGCAGGAAGGAGGGAAAAAGGCAGCTCCAGGGGCAGTGCCCACCAGTGGCAAAGCTGGGAGGCCTGCGATGCCTCCACCTCAAGTGCCTCAGCCCACATCTTCCATCTCGCCAGCCAAAATGGCCAATGGCACAGCAGGTACTAAAGTGGCTCTGAGAAAAACCAAACAGGCAGCTGAGAAAATCTCAGCAGACAAAATCAGCAAAGAAGCCCTACTAGAATGTGCTGACCTACTGTCCAGTGCAATCACGGAACCTGTGCCCAACAGCCAGCTGGTGGACACTGGACACCAGCTGCTCGACTACTGCTCAGGCTATGTGGACTGCATCCCTCAGACTCGCAACAAATTTGCCTTCCGAGAGGCTGTGAGCAAACTGGAACTCAGCCTGCAGGAGCTGCAGGTGTCTTCAGCAGCTGCCGGTGTGCCCGGGGCAAACCCTGTCCTTAATAACTTATTGTTGTGTGTACAGGAGATCAGTGATGTGGTGCAGAGGTAGCCACTGTTAGCCTAGTGGGAAGATGCACACATTTCTGAGGGGAGGCAGAAAGGGACTTGTTTTCCTGTGTTCTTGTTTTCAAAAAATGAAAGACTGATACTTGAGTGTGTTTATGTGAAGTACCTCAGATCTCTGAGTTCTCACGTTTACAGGTTCATCTCAGAAATAACAAAAAGCAAAATGCATAGGAGAAGGAAATTAGATGGGGGCAGGGCAGTCGTGGACAGGATTAGAAGCTGCACTGGAACATCAGGGAACATGCGTATGTCATGCCGTGAAGAACCCAGTCCAGTCCGTTCTTACCTGGAATGATGTGAGGTGGTGAGGGCTGCTCTCAGCAGGGCTGCAGGGACCGTGCCCGGAGGCTGGAGTGGCTGCGGCACTCATGCTGCACCACAGGAAGGAAGTGACTTGGGCTCCAGTAGGTACTAATGGTGATTATGCTCCAACTCACCTAATGAACGTGGTGGGACAGAAGAAAGGAAAGCTGGGAATGTACCAAGAGAAGTTTTGTTTACGGCTTTGGGAAGCAGCTGTCAGCCTTGCTTCCACAATGTCGCTGCTGCAGTAAGAACTGAGAATCGATTTGCTAGAAAACAAAACTGGGAAACGTGGCCCCATCTGTATGTTCCTGTCCTGTTTTCCATTGGTGCAGGAAGTAAAGAAGGCAAGGAATAACAGTCAGGGAGATGGAAACCTCCTCCTAAAATCTTACATTGGTTGGCAGAAGTCAGTTCTCCTAGTCTAGTATATTATTTCCTGGTGGACCAGGATCAGCCTTCTGCTTGTTGGTCCCTATCTGTAGACCACAGGCATAGGAGTCTCCTTAGTGGTTCTTCTCTGCCCCTTGCTGGGCAGGCTGTCTTCTCTTATTACTGGCAGCATTCAGGGCATTAACCAACATCGATTTTGAAAATAGTGGTCATGTACAGGTTCTCACAGGGGAATCCTTTTCTGATACAGTGCCGCTGCACACTGACATACTGGCCAAGAACTTGAGCAGCTGTCTATTTCTTTATCAACTAAAACACCAGGGAAAGGGTCTCTTCTTGAAACCCAACGGCCAGGCCCAGAGGCTTGTGATTGAGAGAAGCTGACTTGGTCCTGATGGCTGTTTCTCTGTACCTTCCCCCTCCCTCATCACCTTAGACCCAGTATAGGTAGAGAGCAGTGAGAAGCTGTCTCTCACTCGATGGATTTCAAATGAATTACCCTGAATTATTCTCACATGCTTGTCTCCTCTCACTTATCTTCCCCGCATTGTTGTGCTTGTTGGTAAAGATCATATTGGGAATAACCTTTGATATTTATTTTGTCATTTCACCTCTATTTTAAGAATGCATAATTGAAGAAGCAGGTCATTTCCAGAGAACACCAATTAGACCCTGGAAACCTAATGACTTAACCCCCAAATATGTTTTGCCCTTGAAAAAAAGGCCCTTTCCGTCCCTATTCAGTTATAATTATGGAAACTAATTAGGATTGCATGAAACGAATCTGTTTAGATATTATTAATATTCTTGATATCACGTCTAATTCCAATTACCACTTTATTCTCTTTTTAAAGATTTATGACCTGCCCCCCCCAAGAAGAACCCAATTCATAAAAATAAATCCATTATTTTTTCCTCCCAAAGGAATATTAACTTAGGAAGATAGAAATTCAACATTGACGAACAGTGAGTTTTCTTCCTGGCTCTGTCATCGATCCACTGTCAAGCCACAGCCCCATCTCTTAATCTAATAAATGAAGGTAATGATACATTTCTCAAGGGTGTTTTGCAAATAAGTGTATAGCTGTCCCTTTGAGAGCCTCTTTAGAAAGCTCTTTAGTGCAGTGTTGTTATGTTGAATGGTTTTTCATTCTCTTCGCTGCTCAGTAGCAGATAATGAAATTTAGAACTGCTGAGATTACATTAACTGGGCTAGAGTACTAAGCGGGGAAAACTAGGTTTTGGACAGAGTTTGGCATCTTTGACCAAGGAGGAAATTGAGTTTTCGTTGGAAAGAAAGGAAACCTCGATTCTTATCATAGCTGCTCCAGAGGAGGCCCATGCCAAGAGAAGGATACGGAGGGAAGAGACAGTACTGGGCATGCCATTTGGGGGTTGAGTGATCCCTGTCTGTACATTACCTACAGACGCAGCACAGGCAACTAGTGATCTGGTTAACCTCCTTGTGGTGGTTGAAAGAGAAGACAGAGTTCCTTTAACTTGGATTTAAAGACGAACCGTCCTCCTTCCACTTTCTTCTGTGCCACTCCGCTTCATCATACACTTCCATAAACTTGAAATCGTTTTAGCAATTAACCTTTTAAGGGTGGGACAGGGAAAGCTAAAACTTTAGAATATTATTATGCTGCTTTTTAAGTTTATCCCTGTCATTGTGGGATGTAAGTTGAGGGATTATAATTGTCTTTCAGGGGATTTTTTTTTTCCTTATAAAGCAAGGGATCTTTCCTTGAGAGCTCTGAAAATAAGCCTTGGAGGAACACTACTGAGTGTATCTAAGCTCCCTGGTCTTCTCACTGAAGAACAGTCTTGAGGGTGGGGGCTGTGTCTTACTCAGGGGCAGCACCTGGCTCTGTCTTGCCTGCATGAGGTGCTCAGTAAGTTCATGAATTGAATCGATTTTTCTCAACACTGTCGAGAGTAGCATTGACTATTATGGCACACTCCATGATGCTTGAACTGTGTAACTTCTGGAGTTGAGGGCTCACAGTTCAGGTTAAAGAGGCACTGTCAACGTATTATAAAAGTATAATTTAGGTTTTTCCTTTTTCTACTTGAAAAGGACCAGATTTTAAAAATAACTTTATGTAAATTTAAAAGTTTGAATTTAAAGCAGAGAAAACTGCTTCAAGAAACTAAAAATGTAGTCTAATTCAATCTAGTTTAAAAACAAAGCAGAGAGAGCAGGAGCAAAAGCGCTTCTACAAGGCGTTGAAAACTTTCTCAAGTGGTTATATATATGCATACCTTTGGGCTGCCACAGCTTGAATCCTTTCATGTACAGATAATATGATTTCAGTTTAGATTTCCTACCTTAAAATGCAGTGTTTTGTGTAGAATACATCTTGATTGTGCTTTACATGAAGTATTTTCTTAAAAAGCTTTATGTAAAATTAAAATATGTATATTTTCCTACAGACTTCCATTGTGATTTTCAGAAATACAGCCTTAAAAAAAATTGGCCCTAAGAAATTCATTCAGTGTTTTTCAAGATGACCTCTATACATTGAGGTCATTAGTGGAGACCCTTTCCCAGCTGCATTTTGGGGTTTAAATTAGAATTTCCTTAAAATTCAGTTGAAAGTTGGCTAGTAAAATAGTGCCCAGTTAATAAAACATGCTGACTTTGCTAAGGCACAGGCCATATTTATTGAACTAAAGTCACGGAGCTTTTGAGTTTAAAGGATACAGTATAGGTATTGATTTAGAGTTCAGTCTCTAAAGCCAGTCTAGAAGGCAAGTTATTTAACCTTCCTGAGCCTTAGTTTCTTCACTGGAAAACAGGGATAATAGTAGTAACTAACTCAGGGTTGTCGTAAGGATTAAATGAGATAATGTATGTAAGATACTTAGCTTGAGTGCCTGGCACATAATGAGCACTCTGTAAATGTTAACTACTACTATTATTATTAAACTTAGTCCAGTGAGTCTTAGCCAAGGATGTGCAACAAAATCCCTTGGAATTTAAAACAAAACAAAACCATATGCATTGGCCTCACCCCAGCTCAGAATTCTCAATCCCAAGAATCCCTCCAGGTGTTTCAAACACCCAGCACTGTCTGAATACTATCGATACCCCAGCCCTTTTCTTTACAGCTTAAGAAATTGGAAGAGAGGATGGTTAAGTCACTTGCCCATCAGAGCAGTTCATTAGTGGTAGAGCCAAGGCTAGAGTTCGCGTCTCTTGACTTTCCGGTTGTGGAGTCTTTCCACCATTCCTGCTACCTTGTGAGACACTGCAGAAGAAGTGGCTCAGATGGACAATCAGTCTGCACGGTGCTGCACACTTTCTAAAGCACACGTTCCTGGCACGCTCTGACCTTAAGTAAGGGGCTTGAATGTCGAGTAACAGCAACACTAGCAAAATAGGCATTCAATAGAACTCAGTAATTTAAAAAATTATATGGGGTCATTCTTTTGGACAGACCTCAGCAACACGGCAGTCTGCACTTTGTAATAAAGAAATACCAACTTAAGTTTTAAAAAAAACCTAGTCCGACATTCCTTTTTCTTAAAAAAAAAAAAAACTATTCCATATCATTTTAATGACTATGAAATAATGTATATATGAAAGCACTTTGAGAAAAGTATCAAATGTAATATAACTATAAAGTTGTGTCATTAATATCTATTTAGAAGATAAAACAGTTGATTAGATGCTGATTGACTTACAGGTTTTTACCTGTGGGGGACCTAAAAATGCAGATATATAAACAATCACCTCTGTAATTTATCACATTTATAAATACGAAACTGCTAAATGAATATGTGCAGGTATAGTAAACGTTTTTGCTAAAATTGTAGCTCAATGCTGAATAACTTCAGAAAACTAGGGACCAACTTCTGGTTTAATTATAATCTTTAAAAAGTACGAATGTTACTCCAGAACAAAGAAGCTCTTCCAGGGACCTTGACTCAAGAAGAATGATGCCCTCATACCTTGAACTTGTCTGCTACATGTTCAGCCATTTAGTATCCTAAATATGGTGGGAGCAGACTCGTTGCCTGTTGATGTTGACAGTGTCTTTTTAAACCTATGTCCTGCGTGGTTTTGTTGTTTTTTGGGGAGTGGAGGGATAGATTGGATGGCCATAGAACCAGTGCACTTTGGGAATTACTTTTCTAGGATTTCCTACCAGTTATAAATGAGCTTGACATTCATCGTCCATGCTTATTTTTTCCTAAGAGTAGTAGCTGAAGGTAACTCACCTATTAGAGTATAAAACACCAAGAGTAAATTGCCTTGGTGGCCACGTTTGAGTTATAGCTGCACTGCCTTCTGACCTCTTGCACTTCCTTCCCTTTTTGCTACTGATGTCACCATTACTATCAGGCTCTGCCCCCCAGGAGTTCACGTGGGCTGACAGGGTTGTCTCTGTTTTTGTTCTTGATGATTTTGGGGTTTCATCATCTTGCTTACATTAACTTGTTCTACCTGGATTTGGGATCCATCTCTGTGCCCTGAGCATCTATGACCAGTCTTCTTTATGTAGGTGGGTCTCGGCACGTAAGTTTCTTCTTATGTATTAATAGACTCCAGCTGTCTGTATCTCTGTCTTAGCTTCTGTCAAGCCAGTAGCTCAGTTCTTTTGTGAATGCCTGCTTCGGTTTGGGATATGTGGGAGCAGGAGAGAAATAGAAGAAGGCAGCTCCAGGGGAGCCTATACCTTTATGACAAAGGCAGGCAAAGGCACCTGTACCTTCTATGTGACAACCCAGGGAAATTGCTGCTAGCCATAGCCTCACAGTCAGAGAAGAGAGGCCTTGGGCTGGTTCTAAAAGTTGTCCCGCTCTTAACAGTCAGGATATTTATATCCTTTGGATAGAGTTCCAGTTTTCCAACTACCTGACTTTAAAAAATCTAATGCAAGGCTTGCTTTTGTTGGCAAGCCAGTAGTGCCTGGAGTAACAATTACTGTTACCTGCTCTGTTACAGCCGGAGCCTCACTGCCGTTCCCTGCCCTCCTGTGTTACTGGGGAAGCGTGGGTGGATTTTAGGCCTGTGGAGTGGGCTGCACCCTGCTCCAGAGCATCTACCTGGTGACTGTCTTAGCTCCAGCCTGTCTTTTGTGAAGTGTACTGCAGTGTCCAGAAAGATGAGTTTCTGCTCTGGGGCTGCTGCATGACAGGGTGTATGTTCTATCTTGAGATAACATGTGAGCAAGATGATATTTCCTTCATTTCTGACTCAGTATCCCAGATCCAAAGGATAGGAAATTAGGGAAAGCTTCACTCTGTGATATCACGGGGAGAAGATCCCACACTTCTCCCCAGGTGAAGAGGCCCTGGCAGGTCATCCTGATTCTAGGCTGACTTGGAGTGGTCGAGATCACTCCTAGAGGGCTGTACCTTCACAGGTGGGTTCATGCATTTTGCAGGGGAAAAGACCTGTCAGCTGGGTTGATGTTGCACAACTTTTGAGCTAGAACTGGTAGAAATGAGCTTTTTGGGTGGCAAACAAAGGCTCACAGCTCTGGTCAGTGAGGGTTCTGTCCGTGAGATGTTCTCCCCACATGGGGCGCTGATTTGGCAGACTGCTGCACTGTTCTCCCTCTCGCTTGGTGAGCTGGGGGAAGGACACTCTAACTGGACTCTTCCCTCCCTCCAGGACACTTACTTCTTTGCTCCTATGTACGATTATAAATTTGAAATTGTTTCTCTCTCCTAGAAAAATTAGATCCTTTCACCTCACCATTGCTGAGCAACCTGAACACAGTAGCAAGGCCCTGTTAACTGAGCCTGAAGTCACAGGTGGTGTGTGAGCAGGTCTTTAAACCTGCAGATCATCTAAGGGAAGGGATGTCTCCTTTAAGTTGAAAGGCTAGGCCCAACCTTGTCCTCAGACTGCACCCTGTACACGCCCTGTGTCTGTTCTGTGAGATTCTTTGTTCATCACGGTACTCAAAGCAGCAAGTTTCCAGGCCTACATGTCACTCCATCCTACTGAGCTGTACACACAGCTTGAGGTCTCGGAGCACTGTAGTTAATTCTTCAGGACACGGTGGAGGCAAACTGTCAACTGCTAACATGCTTTAAGAAAGGAAATACAGAGTTTGTATGGTTGGGCTTACTTAGGTTTGCTTCTGAGCATCAGGATAGGAGTTTTAAATCATGTAATTAAGCACCATAAACTTTAGTTGGTGAAATTTAATAAAATTTTCACATATAAGGATACTTAATTTTCAGCAGTTATAACACAATAACAACACGGGTATGCTAAATAAACTTATTCTTGATTCAAAGATATTGCAGGATCCTGTGATGATTTAGGGTCATCAGTAGTGAGTCCCAAATACTGTTGTGTGCAGTTCAGAAGTACCATACCATGTGTTGTGAGTGGCAAGAATGCCAGGAGACAGAGATGTTGCTGGTAGGTGAGGGCCAGATAAACCAGCCTTTCCCCATTTTGACAAGCCATTTTCACTGTGGCCACTGTTCTTTGGACTCTATTATGAGAGAAATTTTCTGAGATCTTGAGAAATCACCTTGATTAGGCTGATTGTTCTTCAGAGAAATTAGTATTCACAAACTAGAAAAGACAGTGAGGTACTCACCTTACACTTCTTGAGGGCATACGTTTGAAAACCCTCATATCTGTATAGAGGGTACACGTCATGTCCACATGATGTACATACACTGTTGTTGTGCTAAGAAAGGAGGAGAGTGAGTGAAGGAGGAGTTCATCACATCTTTCCCTGTGGTGAATGAAACTGCCTCGGTTGGTGTGTTTGCCATGAACAGGCTGGCTGAGCTGTTAATGCATGCTCAGAACTCCATCTCCTGGGTAGACCCCGCACTTTTCCTTCTTTGCAATCTGATTCTGTAATGACTATCAGTAGAGAAACCCCAGTTTTATGCTCGCTTGGCAAAAATAAGTCTGAACATTTCATGGTGGTCGACAGAACTTTGTCCTAAAACATATGATTCGGATTCCTTAAAACTTGTTTAACGTTTATACCAAAGGTCATGCTCTGCAGGTGTATGTGTGGTGGGTGCACAGAGGGTGAGGTCTGGAGGGCCCGGGCACTGTGTGCGTTGCTAAGAGACAGTGAGACAATATGGGATTTAATTGAAAACACGTCAATCATGGGTCACACTACCAGTGTTGTCAGGTGTTTGTTCTTAATTGTTATTGTAATATATTTTCGGGTGTTTTGTTTTTCTAATTTAATTCTCTCACCCTGTTGTCTGACTGTGAACTGCTAACAGTGTTAAACTTGATGTAAATAAATGAGGCCCTGAAAGGGGAATGCTGTCTGCCTGTTGTCTCACAAAGCTTGCCAATTTGTGTTTTATTTTAAATAAAGGTTGCAATATTTTATTGGCAAAGTAGGCTTGTGATTGGAGTGTTTCTCCCATAATTTAACTGACAGGGAATCTAAGCAGAATTTCTCTCTCTCTACATAAAATAGATGTCTATAGGGTAAAGAAGCTGATTTTAGCAAGCATTCCTCTGGCACATTCCTTAGAATGTCCTCTATGAGGGTGAATACTCATCCACTGATGGATTACATTTTGGAAACGGCCAAAGGCATCATCTGGAGCCCAGCTGGTCCATCAGGTGGGTAGCGTGTGTGTGTGTGCACACAAGTGTGTGCACGCGCATGTGTCTGTCCTTCCATCTGTCCAACGTGAGGTGACTGTAAAATGAGACCAATTCTCTCCAAGTCCATTCTGAGGACAACTCCAAATAAGTTCTAAAAATGTTTTGAGCCAAAGCGTTAGTAAAGTGTAGAACCTCACAGGGAACATTGTATTCTTGTTTGACTTGGTCTTGAATTTTTTACAAAAAAGATTCATTGCTTTTAGAAGTAATGTTTTAATTAGCAATCAGTAGGATATATGCAGGTGGTGCCCACATGAGGTCCAATTAGAATGGCTATTAAACCTCAGCTTGTCCACCTCCTCACACTGCACTGTCAGTCCTTTGCTCCTGCCCATTTTTTGTTTAGTTTAGGAAGTCTTGTTTTAGAGTCTTCCAACCAGAACCTCCCATTGTTATCTTCTCCCTCTTTGTATTACTTGTAACATTTTGTAACATTTTCCACACCTGAGGCTATGGCATTTGCTGAGGAAGTCCATTTTAGAAACAAGTTATTAAAGCATAGGACCGAGTGGGATGGCCTGAGTTGAACCCCTCCTCCTCCTCCACTGACTAGCTTTGTGACTTTGCACAAGATATTTAACCTCTCAGAGCCTCAGTTTTCTCATTAAATGGTGATGAAATTGGTAGCTGTGTCACAGTATTCAAGATTACAGGAGATAATGGCTATAAAGTGCTTAGCACAGGGCCCAGCACATAGTAAGTTCCCAAATGTTACCTAAAACAAACCACAGCCAACATGGATTCCAAGAGCTAGAAGGAAGGAAAGGCCCAGCCTTGGCTTTGAGTATGGTGCCAAAACTGACAGCAGTTTTTCTAGGTTATTATTATTAAACACCTGAAGCTGTGTGTTCTGAGCACTTTATAAAGATGAACTCATTTAATCTTCACAACCACTCTGTGAGGTAAGTACAGTTAGGCTCACTTTCACAAAAGTGGAAACCAAGGTTCACCTGAGGTTGATAGCTTCCCGTGGTCTCAGTGGTGAGTAGCTCAGCCGTGGCACCCCAGCCGGGAGTCTGGCTCCAGAGAAGTGTTCGAAACCACTGCATTCTGCTGCTCATCTTGGTTCCCAAGGTGTACCAGGTTCAGACCCTTCATTTATGACATCAGACATGCTGGCCAGGCCAGAAGGATGTCAGCTGTTCTGTGGCTCTGAGATCCAAAGCTATAGAATGTACCTCGTAAGAGTGTCTTTAGATTGTAGAGCTAGGTATGTAATAGGACTGGGTGGCCTACGTGTTCTTCCCGAGAGGCTCTAGACCGAAACAGTGAGCCAGCAGCTAAAACTGGCCCCATTTTATTGTGCAGTTGGACCAAGCTTACTTTTGACCCATGAGTGGTGCGAAGCTAAGTTCCCTTAATTCATTTGAGTATTTATTGGGTATCTAATGCAGCTTGGGCTAGTTACTCTCTAACCTTGAGGCAGTTATTTCTGTAAATGAGTGCAAGCAAGTGTTACATGGAGGGGAGGTGGATGTGTCTGTTTCACCACGGCTAACAGTGAGAGGGCTGGGGAGGGCTTTAAATAAGGGGACACTTGAGGTGACGACAGGTATAAGAGAAAAAAACCTGTAATTCCAGAAGTGTGGTAAAAGGGAAGAACCCAGAAAAGGGAAAAAAACATTCTGCACACTTCCTCTTGAGGTGACGACAGGTATAAGAGAAAAGACCTGTGTGTAATTCCAGAAGTGTGGTAGAAGGGAAGAACCCAGAAAAGGGGAACACATTCTGCACACTTCCTCTGTGTCTAGAGGCACAGTGTACACGTAGCCATTCAATCCTCAAAAACAAACGTTTTTCTTTTTAAAGCTGGAAGTGCGGGAGTGACGGTTCCATATACAGGAGCAATATGCTGTGGAAGCTCTTCAGTGAGAGGTTGAAATAACCCAGCTCAGCTGATGTGAGCCCAAAGCAAAATGAAGCAAATTGGCAGGCCGGGCAGTCACCCTGTCAGCTCTGAGTGCCAGCGTCTGCCCCAGTCTCCACCGATCCCCATCAATATTACCTGACATCTGGAATTTTGCTGCGTGAGCACGATTACTAGCTCTCAGTAAGAAAGTAGGCTGCGAGTTTTAGAAAAATACAGATTTTAATCTTTACATATGACACAGTCATGTCAAGGCTCCTAACTTAAAATTTTTTTTTAATCTGCAGAGTAGATTTAAATCATGTCTTAGCCTACCCTGACATGATTTTTTTTTTTTGAAAAATTCTTCCTTTGTGTACTTTTTCCTTCAGCCTGAGGCTCTTGGCCGATCTGCTCACAGAAGCTGCTCAGCTTCCCTCCGGGAATAACAACTTGAAAGCTCACCCGCCCCCGCTTCAAACCCGAGGTGTACCCCCTGCCACTGGTAAACAGAACTTCATTTTTCCCTTCCTTGTCACTGAGGATCCTGCAACTTCAGGCCTAACACCCAAGTCCAGGCATCTGCAGGCAAGAGCTGAGACGCTAATAAGCCCTTGGGATTTGTTTATCGCCCATGTGGCTTTCTCCAACCACCTAGCCCACATTTTGGAATGTGGCTCTTTAAGGCACCAAGTGATTTTAAGAATTGGCTCTGCTGCTGATTTAAGGCCTTCCTTTCACACACCACTTGTGTGTTAGTGACTGCTGGATGCCAGCCTGCCCCTCCCACCCTTACAGTCCCGGACAGTGTGCTGACAGGCCCCAGGGTCCTGTTAGTGGAAGGAAGGCAGCCTCCAGAAGTTTTCTTCAAGCTCTCAAGGCAGGAAATAATTAATTCTCTGGGAAATAGATTTGCATCCCTGAGAAGAGAAGAGCTGTTCCTCCTTAGGGACATACACCATCATCTTGGCAATTTCATCCAGTGCCTCTTCTGTATATAGGAGCTCCTGGCTCAGGAAGGCATCACGTGCACACAGCCTCACATGACGGTACTCCAGTGGCAGGAAGGGGACGAAGAAGTCAATCAGGTTTTCCTTCACAAGACAGCTGTGGCCAAAGGCACTGTCTGAAATCAGGACCAAAGTTACATGGAGTCTGACCTGGGGCTGAACCCAAATGGAGTTTGAAGATGTCCCCTACCCTATCACCTGGCTAGGGTTTGATCTCATACGCCAACTCCAGGAGGGCTGTCTGAAGTTTGTGTCAAGAACTGTGCAGCTGTCTCTCCTTTTAGGGAAAGAGCCCTGCTTAACTATGGACGTGTGCAGCAGGTGAGGTGGGAGAAAGGGGGCTCTGACTGCCAGGTTTACGGTCTTGTCTGAAGGCAGAAAGCAGAAGGGGGAGCAACCCCACCTATGACTGGAGCCTGAACCTCTGAGGTTCTCGCAAGGAGACTCTTCCTCAGGCTCTGCGGGCTTCACAAACCGCAGCCTGTACTTCCAGGACAGGGGCAAACTACTCTCCTCCAAAGCATTTTCAGAATTCAGCTTTCTTGGCACTTGTCTTGTGTCTACATGAAGTTGACAATGAGATGATTATATGGTGTGTCCTCTGTGGTCGTGAATACCCTGTCCACCTCAGAAGCACACCTTCCAACACAGACACATTACCCCCAACTGCGGCTCTCACCAGAGGCCTATCTTCTGCGCGGCTGGGAGTCAGTTACCTGTGGACTTGACAATCTGGGCCTGGAGGCGGGGCTCCAAGTGTTCCAGCGTAATTTCTTCTCTCAACCATCCAGCTTTAAGCAGATTCAGGACCTCCTCATTGATGATATTGCTCCCAAGGTTACTGAAAGAGACAAGAGCTTGTTAACAGATGGTTATTTTTATATTTAGCTTCCAAGTGGATAACTTGACCCCTAAAGCCAGTGCACTGGTGATGGGAAGAACTGAGGCCCAGGGAGAAGACTTCAGAGGGAGGACGAGGCTTCTGAGCAAATGCAGACTGAGTAGTGATGGTCAGACGTGAGGCAGGGAAGGGCATGTGTCCAGGGATGATCAGAGGGCCTGTGGGGTTCAGGGGCTGCAAGTTCCCTGGAGGAGCAGAGGCATGAAAGGTAGGCTGAGGCTAGCTGAGGCCTTAGTCTGCCACGCACGTGGGTTTTAGCTTCTGGGCCATGGAAAACTGTTGAAGTGTTTTGAACTTGGGAGTGTAGGGTGGTTGGTAGGGTGTTCTGGTCAGCTTTACTTCCTAAGAAGATCATTGTAGGGCCAGAGAGGTTGGATTGAAGAGGCAGGGGATGGTTGCAGAAAGCTCATCAGGGAGCTTTTTGCAACAGTCCATGTTTAGAGGTGATGATGGCGATGGAGAGGAGAAAGATTTAACTATTAGTTTAGAGGGCTGGTCCCGTGGTTTAGCAGTTAAGTGCGCATGCTCTGCTGCTGGTGGCCCGTGTTCGGATCCCAGGCGCCACCAACGCACTGCTTCTCCAGCCATGCTGAGGCCGCGTCCCACATACAGCAACTAGAAGGATGTGCAACTATGACATACAACTATCTACTGGGGCTTTGGGGAGAAAAAGGGAAAAAAAATGGAGAAGGATTGGCAATAGATGTTAGCTCAGAGCCAGTATTCCTCAGCAAAAAGAGGAGGATTAGCATGGATGTTAGCTCAGGGCTGATCTTCCTCACAAAAAAAAAAAAAAATTAGGAGGCACAACTGACCAGACCGTGTAACTGAAGAATGTGAGAAGAGAGAAAGGAGGTCATCAAAGAAAACGAGTGTTTACCTTGAGCTGCCTGCCGCCCCCCCGCCTCACAGAAGTGGAATTTAGGAGACGGGTAGAGATGGAAGCTTGGATGTACACACGTTTGAGTGTTTTGCACTTGCCTGTGCTCTCTCTAGGGGTTGTGATATCATTAAGCAACTGGAATTATGGGTCTGAAGCACAGGAAAGAGGACTGGGTTAGAGATGAGGGAGAAAAGGGTAACAAGAGAGGAAATCTGAGAGTCACCCAGAGGGCAGCTGGGAAGGAGGAAGTGGAGACCTGGAGGGCGGCACTTCCTCCTTGCCCCTCCCGCCCCGCCCGCCCGGGGCGTCTCCCACCTCATGCACTTATCTCCCCTTGCTGGGCTGCAGCCAGCTCCTGAAACAAACCAGGCTCTGCCCCTGCTTCTTCCTCAGGCCCAGCAGAGGGAGGGGGGATAGGAAGTGAAGGAAGGGGAGAGGCAGGCAGCAAGTGAAGGAGTGGGGATTCATTCATCCCTTCAACCCTCCTTTCTCTCCTCAAGAAGCCCTGACTCGCTGGCTCTCTGACTCTCAAGTACACTAACTCATTGGTCTGCTCATTTCACATCTGAGCGCATCCTGTGTGCCAGGCTCCACGCGAGGCTCTGGGACACAGGGAGGAGCTGAGTGTGGTTCTTGCCATGCCTGCCTAAGGAGAGGCTGGGGTGGCGTCCTTCCCTGCCCAGCAGGTAAGCTGGGGCTGCCACCTGAGCTAATGCTTCCTCTCTGTAGGGGCCAGTGTGCCCATCACAGCCAGAACTTACGAGGGGCCATGAGCCCCCAGCTGGGGAGCCTGACAGGGACAAGGGTAGCCCCCACCCCTCACTCACGTTCACTGGCTCTGCTAGATGTCCCCTGACACCTGCATGTAGGGAAGCCGCTGCCCCCTGCTGCAGGAACACCCACCAGGCAGGTCATCTGGGCACAGCTGCATCAGCTGCAGCAAGACCTGCCCACTGCCAGGGCCTGCCCCATCCTGCATCCCTGCTGGAGGCAGAGGCTGGTTTTCCATGTGCTTGGGCTGGAGGGCAGGCATCCAGGCGACGGGTGACAAGAGGGATTCACGCACCTAGCCCTAGGAGCGTGGACTCCACTGCCTTCCCCATTTCTACCTGGAAGCCACTGTGCACTAATGTCTTGAGAGCAGAGCTTAGCCCATTTGTGTATGTAACCCCAGTGCCTAGTGCACATCAGGTGCTCAATGTTTATTAACTAAATGGACATTTCTGCACGTTTGTCTATACTATCTCCCCCTCCCTTCTGAATTTCTCCTCTTGTTTTGTTCCACAGCCAATGTCTGTCTTCTTCCTCCATGTTACGGGCTTTATCTCACCCACTAAGACATAACCTGGGCCCCTTCTCTATTCACTACCCTCACCTAGTCCTCAGTTCCTCAAGGACTGCCCTTCTGGCCCCAACATCACACCTCTGGACAGATGTTGCCTTCCTGGAGCACTTCAGTTCTCTTCTACGTTCTCCCAGGTCACCTGCTGACTGGGAGGTCTGAAGGGACCAAGGGACAAAAGGCACCTCTAGAGACTAGTCCTTTCCCCTGGCTCTGGGGCAGGACAATGTAATCCCACTGGCCCTTAGTCCCCAGAAGAAGGGGACTGAAAGGCCTCTCCAGAACTCCAAAAACAAAGCCCACCCCTAATTGCCAAGTCCTTCTAAAGAAGATATAAACTTGACCCAATCATTAATCTCCCTGAGCTTTACTTTCCTCATTTGTAAAATGAGAGAATTGGAGCAGACAACTTAAGATGCCCTCCTTAGGTCACCTTAGATCCAAGGGTCAGTTAACACTTATACATTTCTACAAGCATTGTCTATGCCCTGGGGTACAAGGCCTTTGATTTCTTGAACAATTTACATTTGTAAGGTTCTTTTAATTTTTCCAAGTCCTTTTTCTGTTCTTTTCCTGACAACAGCCGAAAGAGAACAGGCATTAATCATTACCCTCTTCACTTGACAGCTTCAATGAGAAGAGGACACATCTCTGATCTGCAGAGTTCCATGTTCCTGTCCTGCCCTGTGACCTCATTCCTGGAGCCTTCTACACTTAGTAGAAATGGGCGACAGTAGTCAATGTTAGTTTTCTGGTACCCGGAGAGTGGGCCCCGAATTCCTCCAGCCCAGATGAAGCATCGGCTCTGATGCTGGGGTGCTCCGGCCCCCACACACTACACTCCCTGCTTCAGCTGTGCCCTCCTCTCTTCTGCCATCAGATGCCACCACAGGGCAGGCCAGTAAAGCCACTAGCACCTTACTTCACACAGCAGGTTTAGGATTTTTTTCAGCATTAAGCTGCTGGCCTTACACTAGAGTGACTTGCTCACACCAGCGGTTTGACTCAGCTGTGCTTTTCTCTCAAACACGAGAGTCCTCACCACACACGGGAGGTCATTGTAGAAATCAAGTCCAGAGACTCAAATACAGTCTCCCCTCCATCACTAGAATACCTCGTTTAAAAAAATAAAAGGCCCAAAAATGGCCCCTGTGACAGCAAATTTATAGACTTTATAATTTAAAGACTTGAAAATTTAAAGACTTTATAATTAACAGTTCCAGCCCCTCACAGGAATGTGACCTTTCAACAGTCACTCTGACATCTCCTGGGTTGCTCTAGTGAGGTCGTCTGCAGGATAAAACCCCTGCCCTTTCCTTCCCCCAAAATAAGATGACTGGGCCTGAAGCAATTCTTTTTCTTTGCTAATAGCTCCCTTGCCCCGCCCTCCTTCCTAAAAAACCTTCCATTTTGTACAACCGCTCAAATGCCCTTCTAGTTCCTAGATGGGATCTTGCCTGATGCATGAATCGCTTAATAAAGCCAGTTAGATCTTCAAATTTACTTGGCTGAATTTTGGTTTTTAACCTGAAAACCTCTGGGGTTGAGGTGCTGTTTCTGGATGCCCTGGCTGGCCTGCAGGCTCATGGCACCCAGGCCTGGTGGGGACCACTGGCCCTCCCAGGCTGTACCCACACCAGAGCCACTGGAACCAGAGGCCACATCCTCCTGTCCCTGTCCTGAGTGTGCGTCCTCTCTGGAGGGTCAAAGCCTCCTTGAACCCACACAGCCTCTACATTTGCCAGCTAGCGTAGGCCCACAGGGTAGCTTCTCCCCTGGTGGCTCTCTCCCCAGGACCTGCCTCCACCCCAGCTGTCTATCCATCTGTCCATTCACCAGTGACCACGTGGCCCTAGACAGTGCACAAAGGCCAGGTCACTGGGGGAAAGGGCACGGCTGGAGGGAACAAGGCACTGCTGCAGGTCAATGACCAAAATACTGTCAAGGCAAACGTTTGCCTGGAGACAGTGGGGTCACCTGGGTCGCATTAGGAAATCCTGGCAGCGGCAAGGGTGAGGGCTTTCCAAGCTGAGAACCAGGTGGGAAAGTCAGCGCCTCGGAGGCCGCTGATCCAAGTCAGGGAAAGGTCGGCTGCAACTGTGCGAGTGAGACAGAAGCAGGCATGGGCCTGGCCAGAGTGTGTGGAAGAAACCGGGCAGAGAGAGGGGAAAAAGCTATGCACCAAGTCAAAGGATTCCTGCGAGAGCAAAAGGGAGTCCTGAGTTCGCTTCCTTCCACTTGGTGGGAAGGACTCGTGCCCACAGGAGTGGTTCAGGGGGTCCTCTGGACTCCACCCCTGCCCACACCCGGCAGGGCTTAGGTGGAGAAGCCTTACTGAAACAAGGTGATTCCTTATTCGGCCTCCTCTGCATTTTGGAGCCTCCACCTGATTCACTGCAACAAGGAGAGAGCTGCACCTCTGGGCTGCCTCAGGAGGTGGTAATAATATAGAGCCTGCGGGGGAGAGTTAATCTGAAGAATTTACCATCCTCGCCTCCTCATTCGCATCACTCAAATCATATCAGAAACTCTTTGCTTTTCTCTTAAAATCACCTTGGGATGGCCCCCTGCCCTCCTTCACAATGCACTGTAGTGTCCCATAAGCTTTACTTATAGACCAAGAACGACTTGCCATCAACGCACCAAAATCGCAACCCGGCAACAGTTTAAACTGGTTCCATCTTGTCTGTGGGTCCTTCTCACTCTCCAAGCCTGGATGAAAAACCAGACACGCCATTTCTGCACCGTCACAGGGTGCAGCCTAAAGCTGGGGAAAATCTCCCAGCAAGCATGGACCGGCCTGTGACGGGGAGGGGAGAAGGAGGGTTGGGGAAGCAGCAGCTGGTTCGGCTTCCACTCTAAGTGCAAGAAGCTGCTTGTGAAGCATTCAAGTTGGGCCAACAGGGACCCAAACTTGACTTTTTTTTTTTTTTTTTTGGCTGAGGAAGATTTGCCCTGAGCTAACATTTGTGCCAATCTTTCTCTATCGTGTATGTGGGTTGCCGCCACAGCATGGCTGACTAGTGGTATAGGTCTGCACCCGGGATCCAAACCCGTGAACCCAGGCCACCAAAGCAGAGCATGCTGAACTTAACCACTACACCACGGGGCCAGCCCCCTAAACTTGACTTTTAAACAGACCTTGGCACGACATTCCCAGTTGGGGCCTCCATAAAAAAACAGGGTTGAACAAGTTGATTTCTAAGTTCGCTTTTTGCAAATCCATTTCCAGAGTTTGGGGCACACAGTAGATCAAAACAGGAAGTGTAGTGCAGTGGTTAGTGAGTCCTGCATGGGGGGGTTGCAAGTCTTGTGGTGGGAGCCAGTGGGAACTTTTCATTCAACACATTATATCCTGAATTTCAAGCCAGTGACTTGCTCTATGATCAGAGAAGAAACAGACCGATACCGGCTCAATACAGGGTTGACATAAGGGAAGCCATATTGTAGAGGGGAAACCATGTTGTGACTTGGAATGACCTCTGACTAACTCTGGACTTTGTGGCCTCTCCTGGCTGCTATAAGTTGATAACTTTGTTCTTTTGAGTTCCTTAGGAATGTGATGACCCCTAGGCAGAGAGTCTATGCTGATAGCTATAGCCATCATCAATGACAACTGAAAGATCAGGGTATAGGGCATTGCTCCAGTCTCTGATGCAGATCAAGTAAAAGACTGCCAGGAACTAAGACCAGATGGATGCCCCAACCTTGGGACCAGATGCCTCCCCAACCCGGAGACCAGCCCTCTATATAACTGGCCTGTAGTCTTTGTTGTGTAAGATGGTTCTTTGAGACATTAGTCGGCCATCTTCCCCCTTGCTAGCAAGCTGTAATAAATTGCCCTTTCTTTTCCACCATCTTGCCTCTTGACAATTGGCTTTTGTCTTGCAGTGAGCAGATCGTGCCCTTTGTGTGGTAACAAGACCTTCCAGGGCTGGAGAAAGAACTGGCCATTTGGACTTAGTGGGAAACTATCCTCCACCTGGGTCTACTTTAGGAATTTTCAAGGGTAGTTTGTACTTGATTTTTAATTAACTTGCTGACTTGAAAACTTAATGCCTGTCTAAGAGGGGACTCCTAGTATGTGTTACATTTTAAACTATATTACAAAGCATAGTAATCAAAACAGTATGATATTGTCATAAAAACAGACATACAGATCAATGGAACAGAATAAACCCAAGCATATATGGACAATTAATTTACAACAAAGGAGCTAAGAATATACAATAGGGAAAGGACAGTCTCTTCGATAAATGGTGCTGGGAAAACTGGACCACCACATGCAAAAGAATGAAACCGGACCACTATCTTACACAATACACAAAATTTAACTCAAAATGGATTAAAGACTTAAACAAATGACCTGAAACCATAAAACTCCTAGAAGAAAACATAGGCAGGTATACTCCTTGACATCACTCTTGGTAATGATTTTTTTGGATTTGACACCAAAAGCAAAGGCAACAAAGCAAAAATAAACAAGTGGGACTACATCAAGCTAAAAAGCTTCTGCACAGCAAAGGAAACCATCAACAAAATGAAAAGGCAACCTACTAAATGGGAGAAAATATTTGCAAATCATATTACCTGAAAAGGGGTTAATATCCAAAATATATAAAGAACTCATACAACTCAATGGCAAAAAAACAATCCAATTACAAAATGGGCAGAGGATCTGAATGAACATTTTTCCAAAGAAGACACACAGATGGCCAACAGACACATGAAAAGATGCTCAACGTCACTAATCATCAGGGAGATGCAATCAAAACCTCAATGAGCTATCACCTCACACCTGTTAGAATGGCAATTATCAAAAAGACAAGAAATAACAACTTGGCAAGGATGTGGAGAAAGGGGAACCCTGGTGCACTGGGTGGGAATGTAAACTGGTGCAGCCACTATGCAAAACAGTATGGAGATTCCTCAAAAAATTAAAAATAGAAATACCATATGATCCAGCAATTCCATTTGTGGATATGTATCCAAAGGAAACGAAAACACTAATCCAAAAGGATATCTGTACCCCCAGGTTCACTGCAGCATTATTTACAATAGCCGAGACATGGAAACAGCCTAAGTGTCTGTCAATATATAAATGGATAAAAAAAATGTGGTGTGTGTATCTATATCTATATATATAGATACACACACACACACACACAAGAATATTATTCAGCCATAAAAAAGAAAGCAATCTTGCTATTTGCAACAACACAGATGGACCTTGAGGGCATTATGCTAAGTGAAATAAATCAGACAGAGAAAGACAAAATACCACATGATCTCACTTATATGTGGAATCTAAAAACAAAAAAATAAACCAAGCTCATAGATACGGACAACACATTGGTGGTTGCCAGAGGCGAGGGGCAGGGAGGGGGTGGGTGAAATGGGTCAAGGGGGTCAAAAGGTACAAACTTCCAGTTATTTATAAAATAAATAAATCCTGGGGATGGAATGTACAGCATGGTGACTATAGTTATAATACTGTATTGCACATTTGAAAGTTGCTAAGAGAGTAAGTAGATCTTAAAAGTTATCACACACAAAAAAATTCTATAACTATGTATAGTGATGGCTGTTAATTAGACTTGTGATCATTTCGCAAAATATACAAACATCGAATCATGTACACCTGAAACTAATCTAATGTTATACGTCAATAGTTCTTCAATACAAACAGAAAACTTAATGCCCTTCTAAGGGGACTCCCAGTGTGTGAGTGGTCCCTCCCTGAGGAGGCTACATGCTAACTGGGGAGTCTGAGGGGAGCCTCGCCATCCAGAGAGAACTGTGGGGGAGGCTGGATGAGGGACAGCTGCTCTTCTCCGGGCTGGTCTTGGGAGTTCATTAGCCGGCCTGTGCTGAGGGGGGATCAGAGTTCTTCAGAAGTGCCTTGGAGGTAGAATTGGGGCAGGAGGAGGAAGACCTAAGGCTCCCCACCCCTGCCACCACCCAAGCAGCGAGACTTCTGTTTTCTCTACCGGAGTTTGTGTTGGTTGCCCTGCGGAAACGGGTCTGCAGCCCAGAGTGTGGAAGCCCTCACGGCCAGCTCACTGCCAGGTTACAGCTCCCGAATCTGGCACGTGCGGCACCTGTACAGAGGGCTCTTCCTCCCTCACCTAGCCCTCTGGACTTGTTCCTCAGACCTCACCTGAGAAAAAGAAAGATGGTTCTCAGGGACTGGGCCTTGTAGTTTTCGGGGGCCTGGCGTCCCAGGTGTGGCCCGAGGGCCTCTAGCAGTTCTGGGTGCAGCTTCTCGGCCTCATCGAAAATGAACAGCGTCTGGCGGCAGCGCTCCTGCGTCTCCCTGATCTGGCCTGTCAGCCGCTCCTGCAGGGTACAGGGAGCTGCTGGGGGTGTTGGGAGGCCCATTTCCCACCCTCTAGCCAGGAGGGCCTGGGGAGACCTGGTTTCCCCAGGGCATCTGCAATGGATCACCTGTGGCTGAGTTCCACCCTAGAACTACCGAATCCAAACCTCTGGGGGTGGGACTAGTGGGGCATGCGCCCTAGGAGCTTCCCAGGTGATTTTCCTGCACCCTGAGGTTTGAAAGCCAACTAGGTGGAGCCAGCCTGGGGAGAGGGAGAGGGCCGGCCGGCCTGCCTGCCTGCCTGCCCGCCCGCCCTTGGGAACAGGCCCCAGCCCCAGCCCTGCTCCCTTCCCTCCAGGATGAAATCCCATCCCAGAAGTAACAGCCAACTCACCCTCCCCAGAGGGCAGGAGTCAGGTTCTAATACAGGGTGATAGGCAGAGACAAGCTCAAGTGCCCAGAGGCAGCCACAGTCCCATCTTGAACTCCAAGAGCACAGTGCCCACTGGCACCCAGGCTGGGCTGAGATCTCAGGGAAGAAGCCTGGAGGGGGACCTGTCTGTGACCCAGACAACTCACAACTGAGGTTCCCCGACCCAGGCACGATAGTAGGCCCTCAACTGAAAAGATGCTGCTTTGCAGGGTTCCCCAGGAGAACAGGGCCAACTCCTGCCCCAGGGTGGGGTGTTTTAGCAGAGCCCCCTCTCACTGTCTACCTCTAGCCTCCCTGGATTCCGACTTCAGCCCTGTCACCCACGTGTGTGTGTGTGACAGGATGTGCGGGTGTGAGAGTGTGTGTACATGTCCGTTTTCACAGTGGGGAAGCTGAGATCCACAGCAGTTCTGCCAGTCAAAGCCAGCTAGTTCTCTCTGGGAAGGCCTGGCTGACCAGCACCTGCCCTTAGGACAGCCCGCACCGCCCCCCCCGCCCCAGCCAAGGCTGCACTGAAACTGCCAGATGACTCGGGCAGTCTGAGCATTACATAATCCTCCCTCAGAGGCTTACACAATCTTCCCAGGTTAACACACCAAATATTGGACCTGAAAGCCAAAGACAGACGCAGTCATTTCTGTCATGCTGCAGTGGGGTTTTGGTCATCGTCTGGCTTTTTTTAAATACTACATGTCTGAATGGAAGAAACCCAAAATAGCAAAGCAGCAAAGACAATTTTTGTCCATCCACTTGTTGGCATATAATGAGTGGTTGCCGGAAGACATGGAAAATCACTTATGATATGATGTGCCTCTTTAAAAAAAATAGCAGGATATACAACTTTCTGTCCAATATAGTTACAGTGACACAAACAGTCTAGGGGAAAGGCTTGAAGGAAGTACACCAAAATACTAGCTGTGGTTGAGTCCATGGGGGAGATTATGATAAAGTTTTTGCTTTTCTCTGTTCCGCATTTCCTGTGACATTTCCACTACTTCTCTAACAGGAAAACTAACACATGGGTTCCCTGTTTAAGCTTGGTGTCCGGCCTCTCATGTATGTAAGGAGACAGCTCTGGACAAGTGGCGTTTGGAACGAGTCTTCCCTCCACATGTGCAGGGCCTCGTGTGTGGAGTGGATGTCTCTGTGGATGACAGGCTGTGTCTCAATGGCTGCCTGTCCCCCAGGCCCACACGCAGGCCTCTCCAGGGCCCACCTCCTTGCAAGGAAAGGCTGGTTTCAGGGCCTCCTTCCCGGCACAGAGGCCTGCTCCTTGGGCTGTTGAAGCCTCATTCCAGCCCCGCTGGCAGAGCTCCCCAGCACTGCCTGGCCTCACCTTGTACAGGTCCACAAACTTGGGGTGAGGAAAGTGGAACGTGGCGATGAACACCTTCACACAGTCGCTCCTCAGTCCATCCCGGTACAGGTTCTCCGCCAGCATCCGCGCCACGAAGTTCTTGCCTGTGCCAGACCAGCCGTGGAACGACAGAACCAGGGCCTTGTCTGGCCGGGGCAGCTCTAAGTAGCCCCTCACTGTTCTCAGGATCAGCTCCCCGGCCAGATGCTGGCCGTGCAGTCGCACACTCAGGTCCGATTTTAAGCCTAGGGCCAGGAAAGAGGAGGCTCCAGTGAGATGCACACACAGTCCCCACCAGGCTCAGCAATGTCGGGAGACTGGGCACCTCTGAACATCTCTGAGGTGAGATCACTTACCCATCCTGTTTGACCTCAGAACAAGAAGCCACTGGGCAGACCTTGCAGCAGAAGGGATTCAAGGCTATTTTCTGAAGAGTTTGAGAAATCAAGATTGAACTTAGGGAGAGAATGGAATCGCCCTTTCTGAAGTTCCTGAAGACACCTCAGAATGTTTGGCAGAGTCCTGTCTGGAGGAGGCACCTCACACCCCACACCTGTGAGGTTGCTCCCGCCTGGAAATTTCAGGATTCCCTAAATATTTTATGGAAACACCCTCATTTTATTCATTTTAATTCAATTCAGCCAACACCTGTTGAGAGCAGCTATTGAGTACAGAGTCCTCTGTTAGGCCTTACTTCCTCTCACCCATGAGGTTGCAGGGTTTGGAGACAGGGGCTCCTGGGAGCCATGCTGGAGACAGGGAGGGTGTGCTGCCAGCTGTGGGCAGGATGATGAAAGATCCCTTGCACCCTAGCCATCTCCCCTGAATTGCCTCCCTCCCCACAGATCCCTAGCCTCTTAGGGCCATACAAAGTCCAACCTGTGAAGTTGTTGGAGATCCTGCAGTCCCCACTGTCACAGCAGTCCTGGAAACTGCAGTACCACGTGGTCAGGATATCCAGGTATTGCTGGCCCAACAGGGGAAGGCCCCAGCCTGGAAAAGGAGGAGCTGTGAGACAGGGACAGAGCCGAGGGCTGAAGGGGAGCTGGGCACTGCCTCCCTGTGCAACTTGTGTTGCCCACTCCACACGACCTATTGGTCAGAGCAGTTCTTCTCTTCCTTTGCCTTCTCTCAAAGCCACTCCTCACTGCTCTCCCCTGGGCCTTCCTTGAGACTTGCTAGGGAATGGCCAGGACTGGGCACTTCCAGCTTTGAGGAAGTAGATGGCCTTGCTACAGATCCAACTCCAGCAAAGGCTCAATTTACTCAACAAATATGCCTTATGACTGTGTGCCAGAAGCATCAAGAAACCCAGACCCTGCCTGCAAGGAGTTTGCAGTCTAGCAGGGAGACAATCAGAGGCTGGTGATTATCAGCAGCTTCCTGCTTGCTCTGGATTCCAGAATCATCTGATCACAGCCAAGTCCAAGGGCCTCTAAATTCTTTTGTCAAATGTCAATTTGAATATACCCAGCATTAGCAAAAACAAAACAAAAATCATTCACTGGGATTTAGAAATCTTTGATTTAAATGAAAGATGTTTATAGCACCATTACAGGATCACCATTGCAGTACTATTACAGGACCTAGAATAATCGGTCTGGGACCCCCAGCTCAGGCTCGGCCTCCGTAAGCAGCTGAGGAGGAGATACTTAGGGGGTGTCCAACCAGGGATTTTCCTTAAAGCCATCAAGAAGGTGAGAAAGAGCAGCTCCTTGGAATAATGCCAGGGTGGACTGGGAGACAGCAAGAAGTGTGAAGCGTCTGGGGGAGTGACGAACGGGCGGGCGACGTGGGGGAGGGCAGCCAGGCAAGTTCGAATGCATAAGGGGGCTGCGCCAGGGATGGGTGCGGCGGCGCAGTGATGGGGCTTCCTGGTCCCCCGGAGTCTGCCCCTGCCCACAGCCTGAGCCAGAGGCTGGGAACAGTAAAGCTGGCTGCTAAGGCGCCTGCCCTGTGACCCTGATTACAGTGGCCCGGGGCAGGCGCGAGACTTCGACAGTGGCGCCCAGTTCCACGGTGCCGGCGCGTCGCGTCCGCGGGCCCGCCTCCGGAGCTGGGTCTTACCCAAGGTCCCCGCGAGCGCCTCCTCGTCCTCCTCACAGTTCTCGGGCCACACGCGGCAGCTGAAGAGCGCCCAGTACCGTCTGGAGAGGGCGCCGGCCGCCCTCAGCCGCTCTTGCAGGCCCTGGAAGGCCGGCCAGGGCCGTCCGGAGCCTGCCTTCTTGTTCCTCGGCCCCGCGTCGCCGCGGTGTCCCGGCGCGCCCGGCAGGAGCAGCAGCAGCAGGAGGCAGAGGCAGAGCCAGAGCGGGCGCCGAGGGCCGCGAAGCATGGCCGGGCCGGCCCGCTACCTCCCGCCGCCCCGCCTTGCCCTGCTCCTTCAAGCCCGGGGCGAGCGAGTGCCGGCACTTGCGAGGCCCGGAGTGGCCGGGGATTGGCGTTGCCACGGGAACCGCAGGCGGGCCGCCTCACGTGACCCAGCGCGAGCCCAGCGCTCGCAGGGAACCGAAACCCAGGCTGGTGCCGTGGAGAGCATCCCGAGGCCCGTCGCAGGCGCCGCCCACCCCACCAGGGCTCGCTTCCTGGCAGCAGGCTATTCTGGGGTGATTGTGGTTGAAAGAAGGTTTAGTCAGGCTATGAAACAGCCACTATCAATCACCCTGCTAGTACTTTCGGGTAGCTCTGGTGGCCCGAGGCCTACCAAATAAAGGCACTCATTTCTGCCCTGCCCTGTGTCTGCAGATCAACTTCCTACCAGCCTGGTAGAGGAAACCAGGCAACCATCTCACCCAGGAGCTGGAGTTGACCAGAGGAGTCAGCCGAGTGCAGAAGTCAGCTGAGCCCAGACTTGGCCCTGAGGAGAATGGACCTGCCTCCTCTACAGAGGGAAGTGAAACAGCAGCAAATAACCAGCAGGTTTCCACAGCTGGGAGTCCACCAAAAGCAAGAGGAAGTTGGTGGGCTCGTCTGGAGATATTTGGGTTTTGAAAACTGCAAGTCATGGGAAAATCATAAGGTCTCATGTTAATGTAATCATATCTCACTAAAAAGAAGTTAGGGTAAGTACTGTGTGCACTTTCTTGGCTATATTTCAACTTTCAAGTGCTTGTGACTATGAGCAGCTTCTCAGACACCACTGGCAAAAGCCTTGAGGGCCTCTTTCCTCAGGGCTCCCTTGTCTATAACATGAGTTTGCAACAAGGTTGTTAGATTTCAGAAGAGCTTAATGCATTTTTCAAAATCACCTGAGTTACTGAAGCCGCGAGCCTAAGAGCCACCTTGTCCTAGGAACAAACTGGTGTGTAGAGATCTTGACTAATGTCAGAGGCTTGGTGGCTTTGAGGATGGGCTCTGCAGATAGTAAGGTAAATCCTAGCACCATGTCTCACAAATGTCACAGGCACACTGATTCATCATCTGCCAGGTCTAATCCTTCCTCAACAGCTCACCAAATTTGCTCCTGCCTTTCAAACAGCTACAGAAATCAGATAAGCACCTTTGTTAGGATACTACAAGAGTTAAATTGAAAAGTAATGTTATATATGTATATTGTATGCCTTTGCCGCTGAGTGATGTCAAAATTGAACCCGGAACCTTCCATAGAGTAGTGGCCAGTACACTTGTACAGCATTATGTGCAATCAAGCTCATGAAACCCTTCAGAGGACAGTTAAGGAACATACCATTATGCTTATTTGGAAATTGAAAACATTCATTCAGTAAATGTTGTTTGAGCATGAATGGTAATCAGTATAGTGATTAATTGAATGGTCCCTACTATTTTCTATGTGTGACTTTGGGTGTTACTTAACTGCCCTAGGCCTCAGTTTCCCCACCTATATTATGGGGATAATAAAATAGTCACGTCATAGGGATGCTGTGAGGGTTAATGAGCTAATTCAGTTACACGTTAACTTTTATTATTGTGTATGCCCTGCCCTGGAGGAGGCTCTGGATGGTCTACACAGGAGGCTTGGATGGTTTTACTTATACTACTGAAGTTTATAGGTGAATTTATGGTGATAAAATTATTAGTTTAACACTAGTTTCTTGGACCGGCCCCGTGGCATAGCGGTTAAGTGCGTGCGCTGTGCTGCTAGCGGCCCGGGTTCGGATCCCGGGCACGCACTGATGCACCGCTTGTCAGGCCATGCTGTGGCGGCGTCCCACATAAAGTGGGGGAAGATGGGCATGGATGTTAGCTCAGGGCCAGTCTTCCTCAGCAAAAAAAAAAGAGGAGGATTGGCAATGGATGTTAGCTCAGGGCTGATCTTCCTCACAAAGAACAAAACAAACAAAAAACACTAGTTTCTTTTAAAAATCCAAGTTTTAAGACTGTGGAAATAATCCTCTCACTACTTATAACTTCCATGTAGGGAATCCATTGATATGGATTTAGCATTTCATGGTAAATCAAGTAGGTAGCTGGGAAGTTCTTGAACAAACAACTTAATTTCAAGAAGACTTTTTTCCCCTCAAAGATTAGAGGTAAACATTTTTTGTCACCAGAGTCAGTCCCACATAGAAACAATGAATCCAGACACCGGTTTTTAGACAAACCTCTCATTTCACTAAGTTGCTAACGTTGCATTCTCAGGGCTCAGAGGCTGATGCTGTAACTCGAAGAGCAAGATCTCATGGACGATGGGGACATCTAGAGGCTGTTGTGAAAACTACAGGCAGCTATGATTCCTTAGCAAGCAAACTCCTATCAGTGCTCCTCACGTGTGGTCCAAGGACCAGGGGCCTTGGCATCACCCAGGAGCTCGTCAGAAATACAGAATCTCGGGCCCCAAACCTACTCAATCTAAATCTGCATTTTAACAAAGTCTTTCTAAGAGAAAACAGGCACACCACACCTTTACTGGGGTCATCTGAATGGGACCTAGCTTTGCAGTAGACATCTTCTCCACCCTGCTGACAGCACTCAGAGCCCCACCTGCCTTGAAAACAATCTTTGGGTAAAAATGCAGTCTTTATCTCCAAATAAACTTGGCATGCAAAAAGCAAGCTCTGAAAACATAAAATGAATGTTTCATCTATATGCCAGTGGCTCCTTTGTTTAAAATCTGCGCCACAGAACAACAGACGCGTCACAGTGGACTGAGACCGTCCTCTCGAGAGGGGGCACACCTGATGAAAACCACGGGAAACCCCTGAAGCGATATTTCTGGTGACCCACGTACTGAAAACAGAGTACAGGCCCAGGAGGCTGTGCACTGTCTAAACCTACAGCTCTGCATTTCTGGAGTCAGGGGTTCCACACAGGTCAAGCCTGGATCACCCTCCCCTTCTTCACTCTAGGCCCTGCCTACCTCTCTCCCCCAATCCCCCCGAGTCTTCCCTGCTCCTTATTTCCACTGTAAGTAATCTGCATCACTCCTGAGGCACTGGTCCTTCACAAGCCATTCTCTCCTGCTAGGACTATAGGCTCTTTGAGGGAAGGGACAGTCATCATCTTGATGGCATCCACAACTCGCAGCACAATGCCCAAATGTCTATTGAAAAAAGACCAAATACTTTACAAACTGTGACTTAATACTGTTATTTCCTGGGATTTATATAGCAACTTACCTTACAAAACCCACCATGTTAACCCAGTGGTTATGACCATTCTTGTCTCTATTTTACAAAATGAGGGCTGCTAAAAATCAGTTTTTATAGGTCAATATGCTGGGTAAAATTAGCCCATAACAGAACCATGCCCTCCCTATTCCAAGCTGCCTTTTTCAAGCTTTAATACCAGTCTTTCTGATAGGCTTGAGAAGCAAAGCAAGCCTGAAATCTCACCTGGAAAGGACTGGATGTGGAGAGTCAGCGAGGAACATGTACTAGCTTCAGCCTCCCACTGGTATTCAAGTACAAATGACAAAAACTGGACAAAAATGCTGCAAATCAAGTAAAAAATCTTAAGAACTCTGCTCAGTTGTCTGGTTGAGGTTTATGATGCTGGATTTCCATTTCAAAAATTAAAAATCTGGTGTCCTAAGAATTATAATCAGGGCAACTGCTCTTCTCTTCCATGCCTCTATGGTACTGCGCTGACAACAAATTCTTTGGGATTCATAATTCTTTACCTCTAAAGAAGCTACAAGAATGGAGTTAGCTGTTACTAAACATACAAAAAGCACCTAAAATTATCCTACAGAAATTCTGGTACAGTCACAACCTAGTATATGCCTTCTGAAGACTAGTGAGGAAATGTGAAGTCTTATCTGTTAGACACTGTGAAACAATCTCCGTGGAAGGTTAAGTGGGTGCAGAAGACAGATGTAATCATCTCTGTCCCCTAACAAAACAGATAGGAAATTGGAATAGAAAACAATGGAAATATCCTGAAACAGGGGGAAAAAAGAGTAAGAGGAAAAGGTAAATACATCAATACTTATTAAAATCTTTATTCATTTTCTTTTTTTTTTCAGAATTGAAACCCATAGAACACATTAGAAATTTAGGTGCGTATCTTGTCTTGTTTGGTTTTACCAAGCACAACCTCTATTTGTGCAACAGCTCTGAGAGGAAATCCTTGGCAGATCAAAACAGAGGATAGTGGTTCCTACACTTCCCTTTTAAGCAAATAAATTAGCTTCCCAGTAAGTTATTCCCAGCTCCCCCCCAACATTTGTATTTGTGAGTAACACCTTAGTTCCTTAAAAATCTGTGGCAGTACAGTACCCAGCCCCTACCCTTTCAACCTATACTTGAAGAATCTAAGGGAGAGAATCGGGCCTTCCCCTGTACAATAGGTCTCACCAAGTCAGGCCCACCTGGCTCCCTTGTGTGTCCAGCCAGGGCGGGCACACCAGAGCTGCTCAGCAGGTGTCTGCTGAATGCATGGTCTTATGTCACTGAGGGTCCACTCTCAGACACTGAGAAGGGAACCTTTTACTAGCTTCAAGTTCTTCAGCAACATAAATCAGTGTTTCCCTGTGTCAAAATAAATACTTTTTTTTCTTGTCAGAATACATATATGACTATATACATACATATACCTTTACTCATGCTTCCTGAAGCTCAAGCTCACAAGATGACTCATACAAGACAGCTCACTGACAGATGCTGTTTTACCATCATTGAGGTGTGGTCATTCACTGGTCAAACAAAAATACAGGGACCATCGAGAAGGGAGGTTGAAGGAATATGACAGATGGAAAGGGAAGGCCAAAAGCCTTTTTTTTTTTCTCTTTTTACAGAAAAGAAAAGATGGATCTCTTTGGAAGAACATGTTGCCTTCAGGTGACATTGAAAAACTGCCACGTATAGGATTCATCTTTCCCAAAACAATATGCAATGGATGTACCTGAATTCTTCCATTTCCTTCTTAAATTTAATTTGACGTATTAATCCTGAGTGCAAACAGGGATAAATGCCTTATTAATAAATTACTGAACAATACTCTGAGCAAATCAGATCCTATTAATTTGTTCTGCATAAAAAATTATTTATGCCCAAACCCACAATATAGCCTCATATTAAATTAATGAACAATTTTAGAATGAAACCTCTATACCCATATTTCCCCACTCGAACTCTGCAATGAACAAATATAAGAAGTGGAAGAAGGCGGGCAGGAAACGGCAGTCAGCTCTGAGTTTCTTGGTTTCATAATATTAAAATGTATCCACATCTACCTATACGTTAGCTAGGCGCACCCAACTTACGGCTCACCAAAAACCCTTCCAATGACTTGTTTGATTATAATAGTGCTAGATTCTTTTTTTTTTTTTTTTTGGTGAGGAAGACCAGCCCTGAGCTAACGTCTGATGCCAATCCTCCTCTTATTTGCTGAGGAAGATTGGCCCTGGGCTAACATCCGTGCCCATCTTCCTCTACTTTATGGGACACCGCCACAACATGACCTGACAAGCGGTGCATCTATGTGCGCCCGGGATCCAAACCTGTGAACCCCAGGCCGTCGAAGCAGAGCACACGCACTTAACCGCTGTGCCACCTGGCCGGCCCCCTAGATTCTAATAAATAAATCACAAAGAGGACATTGTTACAAAACTTTTAAAAAAGATATCTACCTCTTTCTTCAAACAGAATTTAGTGTTTGTGAATTTTAGGGCTATAAGCTTATGTTTGGTTTTCTCCTGGATTCTCCTAAACATACTTTTCCAGCTTAACTGACTCCTGACTTAGAACATGAATTTATATTTTAAGTATCATGTCACACTACTCTGTTAACATAATTCTAACTTTAACCACTACAGATCTGAACACGTTTTAAAAAAGATCATAAATTTTAAAATAGTAGGGAAAGAGAATGAAATTATTTTCTGCAATTTTTGAAAAAAGGATGACAGATTTTCAAAGCTTTCTCTCCTGCTGTTTTCCTTAGCAGAATCTTCTGCCTTCAACAACATGAGGAATAAAGTTCCCAGTTTGAGAACAGTTTTTATTCATTTCACTGTGGCATACTAAAAGTATCACGTGTTTGAAAGAACACTAATCCATAACTCAGTTCAACTAACATTTACCAAAGAGAGCAGCGCTGACATCCTTCCCACTATCTCCCTCCAGCTGGCCCTCTGACGCTTTGGGGTAAAGTACTATCCAAGATATTCTGAAGCTCAACTGTGAATTTCCCTGGATGCACATAGTAAATGGCCTTAAAACGGGAATCAATGCCTCCTTCTGTTAACACTATTTTAAGCTTTTGTGCTAATACCTGTCTTCTTAAATTCAACACCTTTTTTTATAACTCAGACCACTCTTGTGTGCATCTCAAAATGTATTTACAAAGTACAAAAGTATCCTAATTTTATGCTATTTTAAAGTAGTTACAGGTTACTCAGTTATCTTTCAATGTGAGAAAATTGGGGCATAAAATCTAAACTGCTTTTGAAAAAGAGGTTGCCTAAAACTGGTCTCCAATGTCTGGCATTAAATTTGTTCAACCACACTGTTTAAATATTAGTCTCTGCTTGACATAAGTACAAAACCAGAATGGCACCCAGACAAGATGCACGAGAGGACACAGCTCTGAGTACACAGGGAGTGAGCACACCAGGCTGTCCTCTGGCCCTATGTTTTACTGCAACAGCTTACATGTCAAAATTGCCTTGCCAGAACACAGAACTAAGCCTGTGTTTTAGCAACCTGAAATTTGAGAGTGCTAATAGGAGACGAAGAACAATACTATGTCATGGGTTCAGAACTCCAAACAAGATTATATGATGAAATTAGGGTTTGACATAAATCAAAATTTTAAGGCTCTTCCTGGTAACCTCCTTAATTTTAAGGCTCAGAAAGCTTAACATCTTTGCTTCCAGTCATCCGCATGGCCCAAATCACAAGAGAGGTCCAGGGGCCGGCCCCGTGGCTTAGCGGTTAAGTGCGCGTGCTCTGCTACTGGTGGCCCGGGTTCAGATCCTGGGCGCGCACCGACGCACCACTTGTCTGGCCATGCTGAGGCAGCGTCCCACATACAGCAACTAGAAGGATGTGCAACTATGACATACAACTATCTACTGGGGCTTTGGGGAAAAAAAGGAGGAGGACTGGCAATAGATGTTAGCTCAGGGCTGGTCTTCCTCAGCAAAAAGAGGAGGACTGGCATCGATGTTAGCTCAGGACTGATCTTCCTCACAAGAAAAAAAAGAGAGAGAGAGAGGTCCAGCCATCAGCAGGATGTGCACCATCATCTGCAGGAGCGAGCTGGCTTTTCTCACAAGAAAGGCACAAACACGATTGCCAATCTCTTGGGAACAGCAGCTTCAGTGACCAAATGCCTTAAAGGCAGAGGTGGAAATTCATTTCAGAAGAGAAATCAGGATGGCAGTGATCACAGGCAACCTGACTCTTATTCAAGGTATTATTTCAGTTTGCTTTGTTAATTTGGAAAGGATTTGCCTACTTTGGGCAAAAGAAAAAAAAGTCTCCATAAGAGAATTGGGTCATAACAATATGTTCTCTAGAGATACTTTTTTAGTTAATTTGGACACAACTGTGAGAAAGAAGATTTTACTTAGGTAAAAGTCATATTTGCTTTTACACATCTTAAGAACTTAAATACAGGGGAACCTGTTTTTCACTAATTCAATCATTTCCCTGATTCCAGTTCTATGCAGTGGGTCTCTCTCTCTTCTTCTCTCCTCTAAGAATCATCAAAAGCATTACCACCTAACTGCTTAAAAGCCCAAACATCTTTCCTGCTTTTGTCCTTCTTTCCAGTTCTATCTTAAAAACAAAACCCCACCAACAGAGCATGCTATTTTGGCTCAAAAGAATGCCAGGTTTTACTTGCTGCCACTCCTCGGGAGGCAGTACAATTCCCAATTTGACTAGTCCTGGTAAAAAAGGACTCAAGAGATTGCAAAGTGTTTTCAGAAAATCCACTGGTGTAGAGAAAGGACTATAAGGATAAACTCAAAATACACACTCCAGAACCAATCCCAGCATTAACCTATCCAAATGTCACACCTCTATTTGTCCTTTGGCATGAGAATTAAGTCTGACCAACTACGACACCCACTGCTAGAATGGGTGAATGCCGAGGAAGTCAGAGGGTGATTCAGCAGGAACATTCCCGTGGTCTGAAACTTGTAGTCTTTGCTTTAGTTTCTACTACAGAAAACACCAAAGAAATCCAATGCCACTCTGTCCCCTATCACCAGAACTTGCTGCCGGCCATTTCCAATCCATCTCATACTATTTGGAGTTGATTGTGCTGTTTCTCTATCTTTGTAAAAAGAAGTTTCAATTATTTTGTGTTGAGAATTACAAGTGGGAGAGAGGCATCCTGTCTTCCACCAGCACAGTGTCCATCCCAAACTGGTCAGTGCACTGCTTCACGGTGGCTAGGACACTCAGGAGCCGCTGGTCCACAGCGTCCAAGTGAGGATCGGAGAGCACTGGGGAGATGGGGTCATGGGCCATGGCAGATTTTAAGGCAGACTTCAGCACACCATTCTTTAGGTAGTTCAGTCTGTTCCAAGTAGAAACTCGAATGCTAGAAGAAAGTTTTAGGACAGGTTACATAAAACCTCTCATCATCAAATGGGAGTTTAAAGCCCACCTGGCAGATAAAAGTAAAGAAATAATCCCGTAAACTATCTCAACTAAAAAATCATTTCTGTTTTAGAAGTACCTCTACATTATGAGTTATAAGTCACATTACCACATTTTTATATATTTTGGGGGGTAATTAATCAGAGATATGTACAAAGATTTACACATGTTCGTTACAGTGCTATTTACAGCAGGAAAAGTGTGAAATAAGCTGAATGTCCAACAATTGGGAAATAGTTAAATTATACCTTATCCCTTCAAGGAAATACCACGCAACCATTAAAAACAGTTATGAAAATATAGTTATATGGGAAAATGCCCATGTTATAATGTTGGGGGGGGGAGTTGGAGGAAAAAAAATGTGTGGAGAAAGAAAATGTGTGTGTATGCACACACACACGATTAGAATGAAGTCACTACAGTGTCAATGGGAGTTATCTTTACATCTTAATGGGTAATTTTAATTTCCTTCTTTTTAAGTTTCTGAATTAAAAAAAATTCTATTATTGATATTATAAATTGGAAAAATTTATTTAAGGACTTCTATTTTCCTTAATTATTTCACCAACTAAAGAAGATATTTTGTTTATCTCAGAAGAAAAGGACTTACCTCCCTGTGAGTAATGTGGGAATTACTAAGTATGCAGAAAAGTCTGACTCTGCAAGAGGCAGCCTGTTCTGCAACTATTTAAAAAGTAAGGAAGATCAATCTTTGGATAAAATCATGGAAAGGACAAAGAAGCACAGAGGCAGTGTGGTTCTGCCATTCTAAAATATACTACAAATGCCCAGAGTATCAGAGCCTCCCCTGTGTGACTAAGGTATCACTTGACTGCCTCTCAGCTCCAGATTCACTCTTCATGTATGCCCTGCTATAATGGACAGAATTCCTTTAAGCATTCTTAAAGGGAGAGGTCATCAAATGGAGCTCTGCCCCAGCCACATTCCCAGAAGGGCAGGCCCTCAGTGATCCTGCAGCCTCAGCCTGGCTGGCTGATAACCTTCCTAAGGGCCTCCTAACATGGAAACCAGTGCGCCAAAGCCACCTGCTGATGCTGGCACCCTGATTCCCTCTGTAGGCCCACAAATGTGCCTTGCCTGCAGCCCAGGGGTTTCTACTGAGGCATCCCTCCCTCTGGATGCCATGACACCAGTTGCTGATTGCCTGTACCCCTCTTGCACTCTGGAGAGCTGCTTCCTGCTGACCCAGTACCTGCAAACTAGTGAATGTCTCTATCCAGTGGGCTGAACTACACCTTCTTCTCCAATGATGTCCAAACCCCAGCCTTGGGGAAGGGGTTCCCTTCCAAGTTTGTCTTTCCTTGGGGACTCTCCTTCAGCCCTAGCTTTCTTTTATAGTCATTCTTGTATCAGAGTTTAACAATTCTTTATACTAAACTTTCCTGTTTAACCCACTATGTCTTTCTATTTCCTGAAAGGACCAGACTGATAACACTGACTATTAATACAAAAACATCTTCCTTTAAAGATACAGTTTTTAATGGGATGTATCATTGCTTCCCAATATTAATGAAGACAATTAAGGGCTGCCTGGGTAAACTGCAGAGAAAAAAGAAAAGAAAAATAGTTGTGCTCCTGCACTTGCATTTCTGTGTAGCCAAGCAAGGTGGATCCCAGCTCATTCTTACTGCTCACGCTTTAAAATTATACCAGCAGGCCGGCCCCGTGGCTTAGTGGTTAAGTGCGTGCACTCCGCTGCTGGCGGCCCGGGTTCGGATCCCGGGCGCGCACCGACGCACGGTTTCTCCGGCCATGCTGAGGCCGCGTCCCACATACAGCAACTAGAAGGATGTGCAGCTATGACATACAACTATCTACTGGGGCTTGGGGGGGGGGGGGGAGAAAAATTTAAAATTATACCAGCAATGATGACCTGAAAAGGAGTTCCTTAGAGCTCAGTCTTTATCTCATTTTCTTGATTTACTTTTTAATTTCTTTGTTCTCTAATATAGACTTTAAAAATAAATAAATTACTAAATACCTATGGAAAAAGTTACTTTTGGTTTACACAATTTCAAACTGAGATGCAAACCACAAGTGGTCTGTGGTGGTGAGTGAGAGGACTTGAAAACACAAGGTAAACAGAGTACAGCAACCAGGGACACAGATTGTACTAGATTTTGGGGGAGGAAAAGCCTATATTCTGACACTAAAACAAACATGGATGTACATTATTGAATAGACTGAAAATTTCTATTCATACAAAACTCAAAATGAATTCTGAGCTTTAGGTTACCTGCTTCTACCTTTCCCTGATCCCCCATTTCAGGATCTCCAGGGATTCTGGGTTGGAAAAGCATGAAAGGCTCTGCTCAGGTATTAATAAGCATTAAGGCCAAGAAAACTGACATACTGCTACCTGAGCTGGAAAGGAAGGCAATGCAGGCACATGTATTTGATGTGTGTAACTTACATGCAACACTGATAGAGAGGGGCAAGAATGCTTCTCTCATCCAGCGAGGGGTTCCCAAAGCTGAAAATTAAATTAAAACTTAATGAATTAGGTGGAAGCACCAGTTCCCCTCTTAGCATCAAAGCAAGAGTAAATTCTATAAGAAACCCAAATGTGATCCTAGAAAATTTCATGTTCCCACAGCTCAAATCACTTAAATTAAAAATAAACAGGGCATGACCAGTTAGACACAGGATTCCTAACAGCCCATACTGCAGTATCAAACAACAAATATGCTCATTTATAAGGAGGCTTTCTCCTGCCAAGATGTTGCAAGGTGCTGAAGCATAACCATGGTAACACAGTGTGGAGTCCACAGACCAAACGGAGACCCTGAAGACCCCTAAACTTGGAAAGATTTTAAGGGTAGGTAGAGAAATAAAGGCTATTCATATTAGGTTCTTGTGAACAAGCAGATGGTCATTACTTATAAAGAGAAGTTACACTTGTTCTACTCCAAAATCACCAATCAGAAAAGATTTGGATTATTCTCTTCCCTACAAGTAAGTATATGGACAGATTCAAACTGGAAAATCTGCTCACAGAGGCTGAGAAAACAGTGATTTAAAGCAGATGTAAAAATGATCTTAGCAGTAATTCAGAGTGAGAAAGGGAGACCTAATTCTGGAAAAACTGTCAACCTTCCACTTTTTTCCTGGAAGCTCATCTTAACAGCTGGAGGGTCTGGTAGCCCTTAGCACAGTGTGGGCCCTCAAATAATAAGTGGCAAAGGCAACTATTTTAATGTGTATTTCCACAGTACACATGATCTTTAAGAAAAAAAAATTAGTTTTACAAGTAAGGATAAAGATTTTCCAGAATGTACACAGCACTGGCCGCTACCAGCTTTGCTGTAGGAGGGGGAGAGGGAGAGGCAGTGTCTACTGGCCTCTCACTTTCTGTAGCTGATGTCACCTTTCATGGAGCATGAGGCACCTGGTGATCAGTATAAGATGGTGGCATCATTAGCAAATGCTGCCCAAGCATATTTTGCCAAGGATCCACGTCTCAGCTTATCCTTAGCAACCAACGTTAACAGTAGTGACTGACAGCCTGGACAATTCTGGGCTCCAACGAAGTATTCTATTTAGTAAACACTTAGTAAGTATAACTAAAAGCGTGGTACTGAACTGGGCACCATGGAGAATACAGAGTGCAACTAGAAATACAATGTGCTCTTCAAATAGCTCAGACCTAAAAAATAAGGATATTCTGCTTTTTCAAAATTAATAAAATTGTCTTATTCAAGATAAAAGTAACTTGTCTTTATACATAATCACCAAGCAACTGCTCTTCTCATAGCAAAAAGTCTGGGTCTAGACCGCCATAAAAATAGCAAAACATCCTATACATAAATTACATTTTTTATTTATTTTTTTTGCGAGGAAGATTGGCCCTCAGCTAACATCTGCCAATCCTCCTCTTTTTGCTGAGGAAGACTGGCCCTGAGCTAACATCCGTGCCCATCTTCCTCCACTTTATATGGGACGCCGCCACAGCATGGCCCGACAAGCAGTGCATCGGTGCGCACCCGGGATCCGAACCATGAACCCCGGACCGCCGCAGTGGAGCACACACACTTAACCGCTTGCGCCACTGGGCCTGCCCCCTCAAATAAATTAATTTTTTAAATTGCATGAACCTTTGGATAGAATAAATTTAACAGTAATTAAATTTCATGTTCTATTAAATATGTATTTCTCAAGATTCTAAACATCATAGTCAAGAAAGAATGATGTAAGCAGTGATAAATCAAAGACCTTGGTTTCCAGTTGTCTGTGAAGAAAATCATAGAGTCTTTGACTCCTTGGAAAAAACCACTTTTCCAGTTTTTTAAAGTCCTCAGATCCCTGAGGGTGGAGGGAGTAAAACCCTGAACAAGATGGAAAGATGGGTGCCAACAATGAAGACCCCGAGAAGAAACAGGAAGGACGCCTCTTGTCAATTGTGTTCTGAATGTTTTCCAGGATACCCTAGAAGAGTCTTTCTTGTATACACAGAAACCCCTAACTGACAAGGACAGTCCTGCTGGTCCTACCTTTTGGCATTATCAAGAAGGATGAGCATACTAGCGCCTTCATCGTCTTGGAAACTTTCATAGTGATGGCGGTCAGCATTGCCAATCAGGTAATCAAAGACAGCTGTGTCAATGATATCCAAGAGGCGCGGGCCGGAGTCATAAGGGGACGTTTTCTTCACAGCATCACAGTAGCTCTCATCATACTCCCACCTAGAGGCAAGCAGCATCACCAGGGTTATTTATTTATTGAATTATTTATCAGCCCTGTACCTGGCATTGTGTAAAACACAGAGAAGAGAGAGTCCCTGCCCCAAGCAGGTTTGCCCCTGCCCCTCCAGTCCTTTTTAGTCTAAGACAAAACCCATGGCTTCTATACAGGGTTGGCACCTAGCCAGGCATAGGAGAGAATTAAGTAGTGGCTCACAGCAGCATTTACCTGGCCAATTTGCCCTCTCGGTAAGTCCTGCCCCATGGGTGTCGATGTTTCTGCAGAGGCCACACATCTGGAAGCCAAAGAGTGACAGATCCTTCCATTGTGTCTCCATCAGCACAAGCTGGCTCTGTTTCTCGGCAGTAATAACACTTCCCATAGAAACAAGTATTATTTCCTAAAAGAGAGAAAGGAGCCAAATACACTTAAAAAAGAAAAGGAAGATTCCAAATTCTCCCCAAACAATGTAGACGAGAGCAGCTAATAAAAAGATACTGTGAAAACAAAGATCCTTAACTTACAGTTAAAACATGTAATAAAAGCACATGGTATAAAAAAATTTCAAAAGGTACAAAAGGATACATATGAAAAAGTAAGTCTCCCTTTCCCTGTGTCCCTTCTACCCAATCTCTCTCCCAGGTGTCAACTACTGTCATAAGTATCTTTCTGAACTCACTTGAAGTAAAGGAAGGCAATGTTCTCTTCTTTGTCAGGACTGAGATTTTGGCCACAGTGCCCAGAGGAGGGAGAGGGCATGTACAGGGCCAAGCTTCGGGCCAGGAGTTTGGTTACACACGGGGGTGGGGGGTGGTGTTGAGCAAATAAATCAACAGACTGAGGATAATGGGAACCAGGTTTCTCACAGATGGAGCAGGGAGATTAACATATAGAAAGGGAAAAGGCCAGAATAAATCCTGTGGTGTTGAATTAGAATTGCAGCTATTTGTTTGAAATGATGGTTTTAACATACCCACAGATATAGAAAAAGACACAGATGTTTGTGTATGTGTGCATATATAAATGTCTATGAATATATACATACATTTCCTACCTCTGTCCCTCAAGAGAACCTGGAAACAATGACAACCAGGTAGTAATGAGCACACCTAGCACTCACATAGTAGTTTCTAAATATCATTTTAATACTCCATTAAAAGGAACCAAGGCTCCTTGGAGAAACAGCTGACCCTGGGGCTGGGACAGGGAAAGTACAAGATGAGCCTGGGTCATATTGCCACGTCAGCTGTAAAGAAGAAGAAAGACAATGATGGGGACATTCCAAATGACACCAGAGACAATTTGTAGGGGTTTCCCTGGCCAAATCTGGGACAGTTTAAGCATCAAAATAAATAACAGTAACAAATTGTAACTGAGGAAATTACGAGTCTGAGAGTTCATAGTGATATAAATAAATAAATAAATGTAGGGCTGGGGTGGGGGAAGTTCTACCCTTTAAAAGAATGGCAACTAGTAACTCTAGAAAGAATGACAGAATTAGCAAGTAATGATTTGGCAACTATCATGGTAATAACTGATTCAGGCAAGAATTATCAATGAACGCTAAAACTGGTGGGCAAAAGTCTGATGAGGACAGAATATTTACATAGTTCTACAGCATCTCCCTACAAAGTACTCAGTAATTACTTATTAATAAACATAAAATAGTTATTAACTTTACACTGGAGAAACCTTGCAGATACCTATCATCTTAATCAAGTGGTAAAAGTTAACATCACCAGTAATGGGTCATAGCAACAAATCTACATCACATGCCTCCTGATATGATGTACTGAGGAGAGCACAATAGCACTTCTCTGGTATTCCTGCCAAAATTTTTAAATAATGAGGAAACATTACACAAACCCAAATTAAGAGATATTCTATGAAGTAACTGGCCTGGACTCTTACAAAATGTCAATGTCATGAAAAACAAGGAGAGTGAGGAATTGTTCCAGATTAATGAAGGCTAAAAACACATGACAACTGAATGTAACATATGATTTTAGATCGAATCTTCGATTTGTACAGGACATTACAGGGAGAAGTGGCAAAATCTGAATAGGGTCTATAGATTAGATGGTGATATTGGATCAGTGTTAATCTCTTGATTATGATGGTTGAACGTGGTTGTGTAGGAGAGTGTCCTGGTAGTTGGGAAATACTGAAGTCTTAAGGGAGCATTAAATGATGTAATGGGTATTCATATCTGCAACCTATTCTCAAATGGTTCAGAAGTGTTAACAACTGAGGAATCTGGGGACTCTGTGGACTATTGCTGCAAATTTAATGTAAATCTAAAATTATTTCAAAATAAAAACTTTAAAAAATAACCTAAAAAGTAATGTTTCCTTTGCTCTGCACCTCTATGAAATATAATCATCAAATGAGCTAATTTCCTACACCTAAAAAACCTCACATACTCTTCTAATGACTGTTTATGTTCTTATGCACATGTGTCCTTGAAGAGACAAACAGCACTCAAACTTTTTAGTATTTCCAATCTCTGGCACAGTACAAACTAACTGAAAACTAATCCACTACACACCCACGCACAAAGGTGATTATATCACTCTCCTTTACCTTAAAAACTTTTCTCCTTTTCCTTAAAAAGATTTGAATTGAAAGATATACCACATTTATAACGCTAATAATTATAAAAATATAAACTACTAAATTTAACTTGATCCCATCAGAAATACCAACAGATCTTCAGATCTTTTAAAGGGTAACTAGATACAACTTTAAAAGTCATAAGGAGGGGCCAGCCCGGTGGCACAAGCAGTTAAGTGCATGGGCTCCGCTGCGGCAGCCCGGGGTTCGCCGGTTCGAATCCCGGGTGCGCACTGATGCACTGCTTGGCAAGCCATGCTGTGGCGGCGTCCCACATAAAGTGGAGGAAGGTGGGCATGGAGGTTAGCCTAGGGCCAGTCTTCCTCAGCAAAAAAAAAGAGGAGGATTGGCCGATGTTAGCACAGGGCTGATCGCCTCACCAAAAAAAAAAAAAAAAAAAAAAAAAAAGTCATGAGGAAAAATAAATAACAACTGCTAGAAAACTAGAGCAAAGAGAGGGAACTAGTCTTACCAGATATCAAAATATATTATCATGCCTCAATAATTAAAACATTATATACCAGCTCATGAACAGACATAATGTCCAATGGAGCAGAACAGAAAGTCTAGAAACTGAAGCACACACAAATGAAAATTTATTACAATGGAAAAAAGATAGGCCCCGTGGCTTAGCGGTTAAGTGCGTGTGCTCCGATGCTGGCGGCCTGGGTTCGGATCCCGGGCGTGCACCGACACACCGCTTCTCTGGCCATGCTGAGGCTGCGTCCCACATACAGCAACTAGAAGGATGTGCAACTATGACATACAACTATCTACTGGGGCTTTGGGGGAAAAATAAATAAATAAAAATTAAAAAAAAAAAAAAAATGTCATAAAAGAAAAAAGATAAACTCTTTACTAAACGCACTTGGGACAACTGATAGCCACCTGGAAAAAAAACAGTTGTAGCCATACTTCATTCCACATACCAGGATAAATTCCAACCATATCAAAAACTTAAATGTGAAAAAATAAAACTATAAAAGTACTAAGAAAAAATAAGGCAGAATTCTCTCATAACTTTGGAGTGAGCAAGGCTAACTATGATTCAAAATCACAACATCTGGGGCTGGCCCCGTGGCCTAGTGCTTAAGTTTGGCACGCTCTGCTTTGGCAGCCCGGGTTCATGGGTTCAGATCCCGGGCATGGACCTATACCACTCGCCAGCCATGCTGTGGCCGCAACCCACATATAAAATAGAGGAAAACTGGCACAGATGTTAGCTCAGGGCTAATTTTCCTCAGCAAAAAAAAAAAAAAAAGAAAAAATCAGAAAATCTATCAGAAAGGACAGATTGATTACATTAAAGTCAAACAAAAATTTCTATAAGGCAAAAAAATACCATAAGTGAAACCAAAAGAAATTAAAGATTTGGGAAAAAATATGTACGTCTCATATCACAAAGGGTTATCCTCCCTATGTATGAGCTCCTGTTAATTGGTAAGACCAATGACATAGCTGAAAATGAGCAAAGGATATGCAAAGACAGATAAAAGAAAATATGAATGGTTCTTTAACAAAGAAAAAGATGCTACATTATTCACTATAGCCAAGACATGGAATAACCCAAGCGTCCATCAACTGATGAATAGATAAAGATGTGGTATATATATACAATGGAATACTACTCAGCCATAAAAAGGATAAAATTGTCCCAATTGCAATGACATGGATGGACCTGGAGGGTATTATGTTAAGTGAAATAAGCCAGAAAGAGAAAGGCAAACACCACATGATTTCACTCATAAGTGCAAGGTAAACCAACACGGACAGAGAGAACTGTTTGGTGGTTACCAGAGGCAAGGGGGGTAGGGGTGGGCACAAGGGGTGAAGGGATGCATTTTTATGGTGACTGACAAACAATAATGTACAACAAATATTTCACAATAAAGAAAAAAAAGAAAAAGATGCTACATGTGAAATAGACAAAAAACAAAGTTCGATAACACATTGTGAGTCTAGGGGAAAGAGGTATTCTCATACATCACTACTGGGAATGTAAACTGGTTAAACATCCATGCAAAAATGCACATGCCCTTTGACTCAGCACTTCCACTTTGGAGATATCTGCTCATGTGTGAAGTAACATATGTACACGGTAATTCTGGGCAACACCGGTTGTAAAAAACAAAACATCAGAACTTACATGTCCAGTAAAGGACTGGTTAAATGAATTATAGTAGATCCATACAATGGAACACTTTTGCAGCAACAAAAGAATTAAGAAGCTCTTTATATGAGATAATAAAAAGAATTCCAAGGTAAAGTAAAAAGAATAAGACGCAGAAGTATGTACAATGTTACCTATGTTGTATAAAATGGTAGAGTTAAATAAAATATATAGTCATATTGCATACAAAAAGGACATAAAGAAATTACTAATAGAGATTACCACTGGGAGGAAGGAGAAGGAACGGATTGGTGGGAGGCAAACTTTTCACTGTAGCCCTTTTAATTTTTTTTTTTTTAATTTTGAGTTGTGTGAATGTATTACTGATTCAAAAAATTAAAAAACAAAACAACACTGCTTGGTGTAGGAAATCTGTTGCCTGCATGACAAAATCCAAACTCCTGACTTTGGTAAATAAGACCCTTCATAACTGAATGGAGTATGGTGTATTGGCTAAGAGTGGGATCTAGGGTCAGGTTTCTGGGGATAAAATACGGACGACAAATACTCATTAGACTGCAAGACTTTGGGCATATAATTTCACCTCTCAAAGCTTCCTCTGTAAAAGGGATATAATAGTTCCTCCATCATTCGGCTGTGAAGAGTAAATGAGATAATCCACAGTAATGCTCAGCACAGTGCCTGAAACATTATCAGAGATCAATCAATGCCAGCTATTATTAATAATCTGATTCCAATCTACTTTTCCAGACTTCAATATCCTCGTTTTATTGCCATAATCCTGAAGCTTTGAATCTTTTACTATTTCCTGGATGCACCAAACTTTTAAAACTGGTTTTCTGATTACCTCAGTCCCTATTGTTTCTGCGGATGAACTACCACCTGTGATAATAAAATCTATACCTCCAGCCTACACTTCTGTCCTAGGCTGTAGACTTCAGCTCCTAAATGACTAGACAACATTTACTCCTGGATGTTCCTGTCAAGGTAAGATTCTGCACCCAATTCCACCGTGTGAGAGTTTTCCCCCACCACCAAGCAATTCTCGGGGTATCCTACAATTCAGTTCAATTCTGACACTATCTATTTAGAGATAGCATCGGACTCCACAAGTTAAGGGCTCAGTCCAACAAGACTATCCTCCACTTCAGATGCCAATCACAAGTCCAGGATGTCATCTGTGCTTCTGCCTAACTGGCTATAAATCAGAGGTTCCCCCAAGCTCCCCCTTGGGTTCAATTAATTTGCTAGGGCGGAAGAAAATACAATGGGGAAAAGACAGTCTCTTCAATAAATGGTGTTGGGAAAACTGGACAGCTACATGCAAAGGAATGAAACTGGACCACTATCTTACACCATACACAAAATTTAACTCAAAATGGATTAGAGACTTGAAACCACAAAACTCCTAGAAGAAAACATAAGCATTATGCTCCATGACACCAGTCTTAGTGATGGTTTTTTGGATTTGACACCAAAATCAAAGGCAACAAAAGCAAAAATAAACAAGTGGGACTACATCAAACTAAAAAGCTCCGCACAGCAAAGGAAACCATCAACCAAATGAAAAGGCAACCTACTGAATGGGAGAAAATATTTGCAGATCATATATCTGATAAAGGGTCAATATCCAAAATACATAAACAACTCATACAACTCAATAGCAAAAAAGCAAACAATCCAATTAAAAAATCGGAGGATCTGAATAGACATTTTTCGAAAAAAGACATACAGATGGACAACAGACACCTGAAAAGAGGCTCAACATCACTAATCATCAGAGAAATGCAAATCAAAACCACAATGAAATATCACCTCACACCTGTTAGAATGGTTATTATCAAAAAGACAAGAAATAACAAGTGTTGGTGAGGATGTGAAGAAAAGGGAACCTTGGTGCACTATTGGTGGGAATATAAATTGATGCAGCCACTATGGGAAAAAGTATTGAGGGTCCTCAAAAAATTAAATCTAGAGCTACCATATGACCCAGCAATTCCACTTGTGGATATTTATCCAAAGGAAATGAAAACACTAACTCAAAAAGGTATCTGCTTATTGCAGCATTATTTACAATAGCCAAGATAAAGAAACAACCTAAGTGTCCATCAACAAATGAATGGATAAAGAAAATGTGGTATGTGTGTATGTATGTATATATGTATGTATATGTGTTATACATACATATATACACAATGGAATGTTATTCAGCCACAAAAAAGAATGAAATCTCGCTATTTGCCATAACATGGAGGGACCTTGAGGACATCATGCTAAGTGAAATAAGTCAGACAGGAAAGACAAATACCAGATGAAGACAAATACCGGACGATCTCACTTATATGTAGAACCTAAAAAAAAAAAAAGAAAAAGAAAAAGAAAACCAAGCTCATAGATACAAAGAACAGATTGGCGGTTGCCAGAGGTGGGGGGGGGGGGGGGGGCAAAATGGATAAAGGGAGTCAAAAGGTACACACTTGCAGTTATAAAATAAATATGTCATGGGGACGTAATGTACAACATGGTGACTATAGTTAATAATACTGTATTGCATATTTGAAAGTTGCTAAGAGACTAGATCTTAAAAGTTTTTATCACAAGGAAAAAAAATTCTGTAACTATGCATAGTGTTGGATGTTAACTAGATTTACTGTGGTGATCATTTCACAATATATACAAGTACTGAATCATTATGTTGCACATCTGAAACTAATGTAATATTCTATGTCAATTATACCTCAAAAAAAAATTTGCCTGGATGACTCAAAGGACTCAGGAAACCAGATTTACTGGTTTATTACAAGGATATGAATGAACAGCCAGATGAGACATACACAGGGCAAGGTCCGGAACAAAGGAGCTTCCGTTCTTGCGGAGTTTGGGCCCCAGCACGGTGGCACGGGGAAGTGTTCTGGTTCACCACCTGGAAGCTCCCTGAACGCTGTACTATTAGGATTTTTAGGGAAGCTTCCTCACATGGGCATGATCAACTATTCACTCTATTTCCAGCTCCTCTCTCCTCTCTGGATAAGGGGTGGGGCAGGGCCAAAAATTCCAAGGTTCTAATTATAGCTTGGTCTTTCTGGTGACCAGCTCCCATCCAGGAGGCATCCAGGAGCCTACTCAGAGTCACCTCAATAGAGTAAGAGATGTTCGTAGTACTCTTATCACTTAGGAATTTACAAGGGTTTCAGGAGCTCTGTGTCAGGAAGTAGGGGCAGAGACAAATACATATATTTATTATTATTTCACACAAGGAAACAAAATATCCAAAATGTAATTCATTATCTTCCTCTCCCCTACCTCCCTGAATCTGATCCTTTCCCTACATTCCTAAGATAGCTAAAAGCTTCATCTGCTTAGTCATCCAATCCAAAAACGTGGGAGTCACTCTTACTTTTTTCCTCTCTCTCAACTGTCCCACTCAACTCAAATGTTCACCAAATTCTTTCCATTCTAATTCTTGAGTATCTCTTGAATCTTTCTATCCCCTGTCCTTGCTTTCCTTCTGACTCTTACTGCATATGAATTTACTACAACAGCCCCCAAGTGCTCTCATCTCCTGATTCTCCCCTTTCCAATTCATCCTCCACAATGTTGCCACAATTAGTTTTCTAAAATTCGAATCTGAGTTTTCCAGGTTCAAACTCTTTTAAAGGCCTCCCAGTGCCTAAGGAGAAAGTCTCAACTATGCCTTGTGCACAAGGCCCTTCAGTGACGCTGTCCTGACCACCTGCCTTCCTCACTCACCAGCCCCACACGGATCCTTAACTTCAGCTCCACTACACTGTCTCTTGAGCTTGCCACGCTCTACTCTCACTTCTCGTCACCCATGCCTACGCTCTGTCCTCCACCTGGAACAGGGTTAACTCAGGGGGCCTATGAACTGATGGGAACAAAATTACACTTTTATTTTCACTAATTTCTATGTGAAACTTAGCATTTCCTTCAATTATGATGGTAGGGAACAAACCATAGTAGTATTAGCATTACCTGTAGCTTTTTCACCAGAAGAAATCACAGACTTTTCATATCATATTAGTATTGTTGCAGATACTGCAAAGTATCATTTATATTCATAGTCTGAAATTATGGTAGTTACTAGATCACTGCTATTTAATGTGTTAAATAACAAAGCACGTTACTCTATCACAAATTTACTTTTCGTAATTTTTGATAACAACTATACTTCATTATTATTGGTTTCACTTATAAGTCTATGTATTCTAATTTATATATTTAAAAACATTACTTTGAGAAAGGATCCATAAGCTTCTTCAGACTGCCAAAGGAGTCTCCAGCACAAAAAAGGTTACCAGTCCCAACCTGGGATGTTCTTTCCCACTGTATCTTCCTGGGGGATTGCTATTCTCCCTTTAAGAGTTGGTTGGGGGGCCAGCCCGGTGGCGCAAGCGGTTAAGTGCGCACGCTCAGCTGTGGTGGCCCGGGGTTCGCCGGTTCGTATCCTGGGCGCGCACCGATGCACTGCTTATCAAGCCGTGCTGTGGCAGCATCCCATATAAAGTGGAAGAAGATGGGCACGGATGTTAGCCCAGGGCCAGTCTTCCTCAGCAAAAAAAAAAAAAAAAAGACTTGGTTGAGGGCCAGCCCCATGGCATAGTGGTTAAGTGCACGCACTCCGCTGCTGGCGGCTCGGGTTTGGATCCCGGGTGTGCACCGACACACCGCTTGTCAGGCCATGCTGTGGCTGCATCCTATATAAAGTGGAGGAAGATGGGCACAGATGTTAGCTCAGGGCCAGTCTTCCTCAGCAAAAAGAGGAGGATTGGCATGGATGTTAGCTCAGGGCTGATCTTCCTCACACACACACACACACACACACACACACACACTAAATAAAAGAAAAAAAAGACTTGGTTGAACTATCACCATCACTAATTAACTATCACTCTGACCCCAACTTCTAGGCCCCCCTCTCCTTCCCCTCTACATTCTCAAAGGCCCACTGTATATGTCTGACTCCTCCATTAGATGAAGCTCCTTGAAGGCAGGAAGGTGTCATTCATTTTTGTATATTCAGCACCTAATTCAGAGCCTGCCACACAGAAATGAAATAAAATTTTGCTGAAATGAACAAATATAAAAGAATATAAACAGATGAAATATTTTATAGTCTTAAAATCTGGGTTTGAATCCTGGCTAATAATTAGTAGCTTTGTGACTTTGGGAAAGTCACAAAACTCTTTTAAGCCTCTTTCTCAGGTGTGAAATGTGGATAAATCCCCCCTACTTATTGCACTCTTATCAAGAGAATCAAATAAAGTAACTGTATGAAAATGCTTTGTCAAACTGCAAGGGCTACACAGAACTTAGTTATTATACCAAGTTATCTAGTAATACATTTAAAAAAACCATGCTAAGGTCATCCCATTATTTAAAACCTACCTTCAGCCAAATCTGTCTACCTGCCAACTATCACCCGAATGTTTGTGTCTCCCCAAAATTCATATGTTGAAGCCCTAATCCCCAATGTGGTGGTATCTGGAGGTGGGGCTTTTGGAAGGAGCCCTCATGATGGGTTTAGTGCCTTTATAAGAAGAGACGTGAGAGAGATGATTCCTCTTGCATTCTCTTTCTACCACGTGAAGATATAGCAAGAAGGTGCCGACTGTAAACCAGGAAGAGGGACCTCACCAGAACCTAACCATGCTGGCACCCTGATCTTGGACTTCCAGAATATAGAACTGTAAGAAATAAATCTCCATTGCTTAAGCCACCCAGTCTATGCTATCTTGGTATAGCAGCCTGAACTAAGACACTGCCCTCTGCAGTAGGGTGCATCCAGAAGCTTATTGCCCAAATGCACCAATCCTGTGTACTTTCAGGTCTGTATGCCCTCGTTCTCGTTATTACTTCCTATTATTCTGCTCAACCTTTTTGCTGCCTGGGTAGCTCCTACTGATTCTTCAATACTCAATCCAAGGGTTAATAACCTCCTCTACAAACCTTTTTCTGGCCTCTCCCTTCCCCACACCTTGCAGAATGTATGAGAGTTAAACCTTTTCTGAGTATCTAGAGAGCAGGGACTCTGGCCTATTCTTCTTGACCTCCTCTCATCCATCAAGAATTCACGTTTGCCTGAGCATAAAATTAGACAAGCAAAAGTGATTACAAAATACATGAAAAAAATCAGTGACACCATATGCTTTTGGTTATTTGTAAGAACAGCATAGCCCTAACCTTATAAGTTTAAATTCTGAAGGATGAATCTGTCACAAGTCCTTTAAATATTCAGTTTCAGCTCATTTTAAATGTAAATCCATTCACTCTCACACAGCAAGGTGAAGTTCATCTTGCAATGTCTGTTTCTGCAGTCATATCATAATGCAGAGCACTGTGTCATTGAAAATGTCACCATGAAGAGGCTGAAACAAGAGACCACAGCATCTCTGAATTCTTCCCATTCTCATTGCGCCCAAAAGGAGAACAGGAGTGAGAATTTTAGTTCAGATCCCTTACCTCAGAGTGAGATAAGGAGAATAGAAACCAGAGGAACCATAGCCAGTTCCATGCACAATGAGTTATAGGCTAACCCACGCAGAGTAGTAGGAGGCAGTGGTGATCTTCCAGGCCCAAATGCAACCCTGTAAGGGAATTTCTGACCCTCTTACAGAGTTGCCTTAAGGTTTCCTCAATTCTAAGGAGACAGAAGACAGTTCCCAACAAAGTACATGTATATCAAAAAACCACCAAGCCAATGATATACAGACAATAACAGATTTAGGCCAAAATCTGAGTTTAAGATTTAGTTTAAGATCAAGCAGGAGGAAGTAAAGTTATGACCTACTTACACTATCACTAAATGATCTCACTTCCTATTTCACAGACACAACAAAGCACACATTTTCAATTTTCTGTCATCTACCTTTAGATCCATTTGCCCCAGTAGCCTGAGAACAGGTTGCCTGATCTGCTTTTGTATTCCCCTGAGTTCTTCAATTCCTAAAAGTTATGAACCAGCTTGCTCAACGATGCCCCATTTAACTTATTAACTATTCCCCTACCTAAACGTCCTCTATAATCTTCTTACCTACGGTTAGGAAGGTGCTCAAGAGCTGCTCCGTGGCAACAGGCTTGATCTCTGTCCGTAGATTAACAAATCTGCCAACCACCAAGGGGGCTCGGCGGAAACCCAGAATCCTGGTTTGGAAGGTTGAAGAACAGAAGAGAAAAATCTTTGGGGATTTATTTTAAATAGTAGTCTCAAAAATTATAGTTGATCATGTTAGACATATAAAGGTATTGTTGCTAGGTAGGTAAATATTATTTTTTAGAGGTACATATAATTTATGAGTTTAATATTAAGATGTATGTAATTTATTTTAATATACTCCTTAGTTAAAAGGATAAGGCAAATCCAGCAAAATGTAAACAAATGCTAAATCTAGGGAGTGGGCATATGGGTTCATTACAGTATTCTCCATACTTTTGCTTGTTAGAAATTTTTCATAATAAAAATTTCAAATAAATTTTAACAAAGCACTCAAAAAAAAAATTGGGCCTAAACCCATACATGGGTTCAAAGCTTTCCAAAAAATAGCACAATGACAGAAAACCACACAGATTAATCTAAAAGGTTAAATCCAAAGGACAACTTAAATATAGATACATTTGAAGATACTTCTCTCCAATGATCTAAAAGTACAACCTTATGGTTGAGCACAATCATTTTTTAAAAAATGAAATTTCCTGGCTAAAAAATACACAGCCACTGAAGAAACGTTGGAGGGGCTGGATGTGGAACACACAGAAAATTTATAATGAAGAAAATAAAGATCATCCATAATTCCATGATGCAGAAATAACTACTGACATTTTGGCATATGAGCATTTTTTCCTTGACATGTATATATAAACACATACTCAGTCTTGTGTATATACACACAATTGACATTTATACTATATGCAGTTTTGTATCCTACTTTTCACTCATCATTATATCATGAGCCTTTTCCCATGTCATTAGAAAGCCTTTAAAAATGGCTGTGTAATAAATAATCCATTGTTCAGGGCTGCTGACTGACTTTGTCCTAAATTCAATCTTTTAGAAAAGCCACAAAAGCAAGGAGATCAACAGATTTGTCAAAATAACATAAAAATCAAAAGAATCTCCTGAGGCCAGAGGAGGTAGTTAAATCCTAATGTAATGGGGAAACAGCAACCCAGAGCAGAAGTGTCAGGAGCCATGGATAGAAAGGCAGTTGGGAAGTATTGTTCTCCCCATTGACATTGCCAGGCCAAAGAACAGCAGCCAGTTTATGCTGAGGAGCCATGTGTTGAGGAGTCACAGTGACACCTGGGCCAGGCTAGGGTAGCAATTAACAAAAGGGGTAGGGAGACTGGCCAGAGAATATCTTTCAGACTTTGAGGTAGGGAAGAACTTTTAAATACAAGACCCCCAAAGCAAAAGTCATAAATTGAAACATTATTATATCTAATTAACATCAAAAGTAATGATTTCTCTACAAAGACTACTTCACTCTAAGTTAACAAATAGATGTTGTGCTATGAAAAGATAAGGAGATACTAAATTTTGCTAATAATTGAGGAAATACAAAATAAAATAACAATGAGATACCACTTTACATATATTAGAATAACAAAAATTAGTCTGTTGGATAATATAAAATATTGGTATGGATATGAGAAAATGATCCCCTGGCGTCCATCAATAAGGAAACAAGAAGGGGCTTGGGGATGAAGAAAATAGGGAAACGAACGAGGTCTTGGAAAGACTGACTCTCGTGTGCCATTAAGTGAGGAGGAGGATTTACCCAACTCTTCCCCACTAGGTCTTAAAAAAGGCAGTGAAAATTCACAGTATTGTGCACAAAGATTTATTTATCCTTTTCCATATCATTAGATGTTTAGATTGCTACCAGTTTTTCACTACTGAAAATGCTACACCTAAGATCATGGTATGTGTATCTTTGAATTTCTGATTATTTCTCTAGGGTACTTCCTAGAAATATCTTAGATATTTGCATTAAAAAGTAGTTACTTGTTCAAAGGGTATGAACATTAAGGTCTTTGATACATGATGCTGGAGTTCTTAAAAGAATGAACCAATTAACAATGCCACAAGAGCATATAAACCCCAATGTACTCCTGCCAATAAATTATTATCTTTTTTAAAATCTGTGCCATTTTCAGCAGGAGAAAATAGTATCCCCACTGTTTCAACTGGATTTTTTTTTATTACTGGTGAGAATGAACTCCCCCTGTATTTATTAGCAATTGATAATTTCTATTCAGTCAACTGTCTTTAGACCATTTTCTACTAGTTTTAGCATATATATAGATTTGTATAAATATTTATATATTAAGGCTATTCATGCTTACATTACATGAGATTCAAGTATTTTCTCCTAGTTTGCTTTTAAATTTTGTTTGAAGTTTCTTGACATATGAGTTAATTTTTTAAATTTAGTCGAGTCTATTGAGCTTTTTCTTTGTGATTTTTAAATTATTGCTTTTATGCTTAGAAAATCCTTCCTAATCCAGAAAAAGACAAAATTTCACCTTTATTTTCTTCGGGTTTCCTTACAGACTCATTATAAAAATACTGTGAATAATTTCTTTTGAAGTCTGTCAGTATGCCCTGATGAAAGCACCGATCAGGTCAGTCATAAGGTCCCTGACCAGCAACCTGCTGAAAAAATATCCATTTTCCTAGAGTAGGGCATAATAATATCCTTTATTATAGAGTCAAGATATGTCCTCAACCAGTGAGAGAGACTCCTGCTTCAAAACTTTGTTTGCATAAATAAAGGAAATAGAAAAATAAATAAATTCCAAAAACGAAAAAAAAATTTTCCTAGTGAACATATACATTTAGAATTCTTTGCTTTTTTTTTTTTTTCTGTGAGGACTAGCCCTGAGCTAACATCCGATGCCAATCCTCCCCCATTTTTTTTTTCTTGAGGAAGACTGGCCCTGGGCTATCATCTGTGCCCATCTTCCTCTACTTTATATGGGACGCCGCCACAGCATGGCTTAACAAGCGGTGCGTCGGTGCGTGCCCGGGATCCGAACTGGCGAACCCCAGGCCGCCGCAGTGTAGCGCGCGCACTTAACCGCTGTGCCACCGGGTGGCCCCTACATTTAGAATTCATGTCTGTTTTTCTTTTGGAGTTATTCTAGTTATTGAAGCTGTGCATATTTTGTATAAAGGACAATAAAATTCATTATACATGTCATGCTATATGTCTCTAGCATATGAAGATAAGTCAGTATTACTTACTTAAAACAAAAACAAAACCAAAAAACAGGACTGTCAGGCCTAATTAATAACCAGTTCAATTTAGGGATTTGAGTTCAAACTTTGGTTTTCATCCTGACATTTTATTTACCAAGTACATCTTTACTCATGATAATGACAGAGGGCATACCAGAATGAAATGACCTAAAAATGCCTAGAGTTAAGATATTTACTTTGGTATTCCTAGTACCACCCAAATTATGAGGGACTCATATAAATTTAATGGAATTAGTCAATCTAAAGTAAGGAATAAGTCAAAGTTTAGCCTTGCACCCTTTGGAAGGAGTCCACAGAGAGAGTGCTCTTTCCTTTTAAAAGGAAACAAAACGAATGTAACCCACTGTGATTACACATACCTGTCCAAATGAAAGGCTGCTACCTCTGCATTGTGTCTATCATAACCAGCATATGGCTCCCCTTCTACCACATAGTCTCGGTTATACCTGCAGAGTGAATGGGAAGCACAGATGCAGACACGGATTACATCAGTACCAGAGGTGACAGCATGAAGCAGAGTAGAAACTTTAGCAAGCCTGATTCTGCTCTAAAGACACCTTCTGTCAACCTTGAGAACAATCGTGGACTAGCACAAACCACTGGTAGATGGGGTGAGGATGAAGTGGAGAAGGAAACTAGAATTCTGTATCTACTGCAGCAATCCTTCTATGACCAAAACACGGAAGATGTTACTTTTACCCCTCTAAAAGACATTCAGTGTCATCTAAATAAAACTATAAGGTAATTTTCTGGAAGGCAAGGACCATTTTTTATTCCTAGCAGTGTTAAGCCTACAGCTGGTGCTTAATAAATGTTTACTAAAATGTTTATTAGTCTGACTTGAAGAAATGAAGGAAAAAATGTATGTAATTAAAATGTTTGCTTATCATAATGACTCTGGTAAGGCTTATAAGAGAAGTTTAAATTTCTTGGGGGGAAAAAACAGTCCTGATATGCCTCAGTATTTGTTAATAAGTAGGCAAAGGTACATTTAAAAAAGTTGCTTGAATAACCATTCTCTTTTTCTAAGTTTATGATGATGTAGTAGAAGGACTACTGGATTGGAGTGAGAGCCAGGTATAGCTCTGTTACCTGCGTAGGTAACCTTGAGCAAAACCTTTCTCTTCTCTGGGTCTTAGATTCCTTATCTACAATATGAGGGGCTGGACTAGGAGGTAACTTCTAAGATCTCTTTCATCTCAACCACCATTCTGAAGATTTTACTTCACATGCATGACAGAAACAAAAGATAAAGAAAACCAGCATATTTCTTTCTACTAATCATAAAAAAGATACAATTTAAACCTGTTAATTGGAAAGAAAAAGACACTTAATTCACCAATGACCTCTACTGCTCATCTGAATTTCCTGAATTAAAAGGAGATCTATTAGGCTTTACAACGGAACTGTAAAAGAGAAATAAATTGAGATTGAAGTGAAGAGGAGCTGTCCCATGAAGGACACTTGGATCTCCAATGCTGAAAAGGCCATGGGAAAGTGGGAAACAACAGTAGTACAGGCAGTGACCTTCAACATAAATGACCTTGGAATATAAGTGAAACCATGTCCACAGAACACATTTGCAAGGCAAAGTGATGAAACATCTATGTTAGAAAACAGCCATGGGGCCAGCCCCGTGGCTTAGCAGTTAAGTGTGCGTGCTCCGCTACTGGCGGCCCGGGTTCGGATCCCGGGCACGCACCAACGCACTGCTTCTCTGGCCATGCTGAGGCCGCGTCCCATATACAGGAACTAGAAGGATGTGCAACTATGACATACAACTATCTACTGGGGCTTTGGCGGGGGGGGGGAAAGGAGGAGGATTGGCAATAGATGTTAACTCAGAGCCGGCCTTCCTCAGCAAAAAAGAGAAGGATTCAGCATGGATGTTAGCTCAGGGCTGATCTTCCTCACAAAAAAAAAAAAAAAAGAAAGAAAAGAAAACAGCCATGTATCACCACCTGGTTGGACACCAGTTTCTTCTTAGCATGGTCAATATACACCAACGTATTTTTTTGTTTCTAGTGTCAAAGCATTCTTTAGGCTCGTAGGATTATACAGGCTACCTTCAAAATAAAAATCTCAGTTTAAAATAGGACTGAAGCAAAAGGTGACACTATTAAGTGCTTCTCTCTCCACAACAGCTGTAGGCTGTCCGTAAAGCTGGGGGACAGTCCTTGAATACATTATTTTTCAGGACTCAAGCAGAGCCAGAAGAAGATATGTGGGGATGTACAGTCCATTCCTTTCAGTGAAACACTGCAGAGATTTCCAATACATCGAAAGGTTGCTCAGAGCGAAATGTAAAACCCTAGAGGAATCCAGGAACTTTGGGAGTGGGCTGGAGAGAAAGGAGGGAAGGAAAAGGAATAAGAATCAAAAGGAAAGAACTACACTGGAGTCAGAAGGTCTGATCCTTCGCTCATCCTTCGTTCTAGCTATGTGAAATACGGAAAGTTAGAACTCAGGATCTCATTTTCCACACCTGTAAAATGAGTAGTTGGACTAGCTGATCTCTAAGGTCCCTTTCAGCATTTCTTAAGCTCACTCACTCACTGTAACTGCCTTTTTTGCCTGTGAAAATCAATTTACTTCCAGAATGGATACAGCTACATTAAAAAAAAATCACTTTTATAACATACAGCAAAATGTACAAATAAAAGCATTGATGTATTCCTATATATTTCATCTACTATACATACCTTCCATCTCTGACAGTAGGACACAGACCACCAGGCTCCAGAAATGCTGAAACCACAAGTGGCTATTAAAGAAAGGTACATGTCTCGACTTAGCAGTAAGGACTTAGATCCTCCTCTCAGCAGAGAGTGATCCATCTTAAGTCACTGACAGAGCAGCAAAATTCATACAGTAACTGCCAATAAATCACTCCTATCATCCTGGTGAAGGACATCAGAGCCAGACCAAGGAGATTAATTTGCACTTACACTAGGACTGAATAGCCTTTGAGGCTCCTGGGGTCAGAATAGCAATTTGCCGGGTGTTTCAGGATTGGAGTCAATTTCTACAAGCACTTAAACTTACACCCACCTTCCCCAGCCTGCGATAGGGCCAGGTGTAATCAGCACAGGTCAGTGTACACAGTGACTAACAGCACTATCACCCACTGCGGGGGCTGCACAGCACGTGGGGGAGGAGAGTCCCGTGGAGCTCGAAGTGGACGTGGGCTGTTGAGGAGATGGTGGGGGAGTAGGGGACAGGTTTGACAGGAATAAAGAGCTGGGTATAGAGAGGAGGACCAGACTGTGAGGGGCTTGATCACTAGGCTGTGAGGCTGGATTTCGTCTGGTGAGCAATGGGAAGTCCCTGGATGTTTTAAAGCTGGGGAGCACAGTGATAATATGGGTATTTGGGGGAAGAATGAAAGTGGTTTTCAGGATGGTCTGGAGGAGGAGAGTAATGGGAAGGTTGCAGAGTAGTAAGAGATATGAGATGAAGCAATAGTGACTAAGGTTAGTTTATGCATTTATCTGCTGCCACCTCCCCTAGTCAACCAGTCTGGCTCCTCGTCCTTCCACTTGTACCTTGTCTGAATACTCGAGGCCTATCTGCAAGGCACCTGGACTAATCCTAACACTGCCCACTATCAGGACTATCCGCCTTCTAACACTTTCTGCTGTGCTAGCTCACCCTCAATTCTCCAGTGTACAAACCATGGGTGTGGAGAAGATATCCTCTTATTTACACACAAAATGTCCACAACTCATCTCTTTTTACACAAATTTAAATTTTGTTTTTAGTTTGCCTTCTTTCTATCACTCTGCTTTTGCTGCTGATCTCTCAGACTACAAACCTAGAGGTCAAGACCACATTTCAAAACTAAACTAGTGATTTTTGATGATGGGTGATCCATGTTATCACACTTACAGGAAGCTAAACAAACTTAAGAGAATTACATGTGTGTGGCAGAACACCAGCTGCTCACACTCTGACAGATCCAAACGCCAGCTCCATTAGTCACTGCGGGTTGATCCTGTCAAGTTAGTTACTCTCTCTAAGCCTCAGTTTCTTATTCTAAAAATAAGAACTGTAACTGCCTACAGTTGTGATGAAGGTTAAACGCATTAACAGATACACAAGTACTTAGTGTAATGCCTGGCAAAAGCTGTACATTCAAGGGAAACTCGATCCCAAGGCCCACATAACCATACTTTTTCCACATTACCTACCAATCAGATTTTTCTGTTCTCCAAAAGTCTACTGCATTTTTTAACTTGCCTAATTTCCGCATCTTCCATACATCATACTTCCCAGTTCCAGGCAAATGCAGATTCCTTCCATTTCTGGGATCCCAATAAATTAGTTCTCTGGCTGCCTATTACCTACTGAAAGCTGGGTAATGAAGGGAGCTAACTAAGCCAACCACTCGGGTCACAAGTGAATTCTGTACATCTTTACCCTATATTTCTTGTCTCACTACAGCAAGAGACCCAAAGGTATGTGTTATAATTCTCTCAAACGCTCCATTGAGGAATGAAAAAAACATTTAGTACACAGAAAATTGAAGACATTACAAACTTTGAGAAAATTCACTGGTAACTAATGCCTGGCAAAAGAATATGAATCACCATCATGTTAACCTATTTCAAATTCATATACTCACAGAAAACTTAAAAAAATTATACTATAGGATTGCCACACAAATTATCTCTGTAGATCTTAGAGAAGTCCAAAGGGATCGCTGCCTAACCACATACAATTCAGCCCATTCTCTAGGATTTCGGACTGAGGTAACTAAAATGGCCCAGTTCTCTGCTTAAAACAGGTAAAAGAAACAACAATGAGATATCACTACACACCTAATAGAATGGCAAAATCCAAAACAGTGACACCACCAAATGCTGGTGAGGATGTGGAGTAACATGAACTCTCATTCATTGCTGGTGAGAATGTAAAATGGAACAGCCACTTTGGAAGACAGTTTGGCAGTTTCTTACAAAATTAAACATACTCTTACCATATGATCTAGCAATCATGCTTCTTGATATTTACCCAAATGAGCTGAAAACTTACATCTACACAAAAACCTGCATGAATATTTATAACAGCTTTATTCATTAATTGCCAAAACTTGGAAGCAACCAAGATGACCTTCAGTAGGTGAATGGATAAACAAACTGGTACATCTATACAATGGAATATTATTCAGCAACGAAAAGAAATGAGCTATCAAGACACAAAAAGACATGGAGGAAACTTAAATGCATATTTCTAAGTGAGAGAAGCCAATCTGAAAAAGCTACAAAAGGTATGATTCCAACTATATGGCATTCTGGAAAAAGCAAAAGATGGAGACAGTAAAAAGTGGTTGCGAGAGGTTTGAGGGGAGGGAGAGAAGGATGAATAGGTGGAACACAGGGGATGTTTAGGGCAGGGAAGCTATTCTGTATGATATTGTAATGGTGGATACTTGTAACTCTATGTTCAGCAAAACCCACAAAATGTACAACACAAAGAGCGAATCTTAATGTAAACTATGGACTTTAGTTAATACATTAATATTGGCTCATCAACTATAACAAATGTACTGTACTAATGGAAGATGTTAATAGGAGAAATTGGGGGGAGGGGAGAAGTATATAGGAACTCTGTACTTTCCCTCGATTTTTCTGTAAACCTAAAACTTCTCAAAAAAAAAAGTCTATTAATTTAAATAAAAACAAAACAAAATTCTATGAAAGAATCATAGCTTCAGCACTAAAAGAGAATTTAGTCACTCATCCAAACTCTGGGTACTCCACTCCAACTCTGGGTAACTCCTGCTCTACAGTATCCCTGACATGTGGTTATCTTGCCTTTAATTGCACACTTTTGGTGACAAGTTGCTTATTTCCTAACCATCAAGGATAGCTCTAACCGCAAAAAGTTCAGTCTTATACAGAACCAAAACATGTCCCTATAAATTTCCCCTACTCAAAGAATCACAGAACATTAAGAGCTAGAAAGACTTCAGAGATCTTCTAGTCTACCCCTCTCATTTTACTGACGAGAATACCAAGAGAAGGAGATGAACACTTACATAACTCCCAAGTTACATGAATTACCCAACTAGCACATATAACTTCCAAGAAGACAACTTACCGCTTAGGTTTGAAGACAACTTTCTGTCCTCCTTCAAGTATCAGTAAGGCTTTCAGTTGTGTCCCTTTATAACCCACATCGGCTTTAATGATTTTCTTGGTGGCCATGGCATGCATGATTGCCCCCAGCTCTGGTGTCTCTTCAGGGTACACTTCCCGGGGAACCACCCACTGGGCTGCAATCTCCCAGGGAGACTGCAAGGTATGGTCCAGCTTGGGCACCAGCTCCACTCGCAAGCCAGCCATCATTCGGTGAAAGGCCCTCTGGTCCTCCCGGTTGGCAGCTGATGTATCTAAGTTGTCAATCAGGAAAACTTTGGTGAAGATAAAGATGACAAGGAGAATTGCTAACAGCACGACTCGCTGCTTTAGCTTCATGTTGACCTCTTGTCCTTCTCCCCTGACCCACTCTCTCTCACTTATCAAGGAGAGCAGGTGGTGATGGTTAGCAAGGAGATTCCATGATTATACACACTCGTCCATTTCTTCACTGAAGCACCTCCCACAATTCCTGCAAGCCCAAGTATAAAGCAAAATTTAATCAGAAATTCTGTCCTTCCACCCCTGAATCTTTTGTAACTCTCAAATATATTACTCTTTTGGCCTTGCCAATCCAAGCTTGAGAAGACCCAATAATTTAAAATTAACTAGTCCGGGCAAGGACCTATAGGTAAGAATCAGGTATAATGAAAATTTAGAAGCAAATACTCTTGTTTTAATAGGGTTCAGAGCCATTTGGATGGCCATAAATTCCTAGAAACCAAAACAATGAGAAAAAAGCACAATAAAAGTAAAACATTAAGATATGCATAACTCCTTAACTTTCATTTTTACCTTTCAGAATCCATAAAGGACTTTTGAACATTCAAAATCACCAGTATTTGGTAACTTTAGTTCTTCTCCAAATATAAGTTTTATGACATGTTGTAAGACAGGAACTCCTAAAAATGCCACAGAGTATGCACAAGAGAGTGATAGCTCCTTCTCCAAATCCAAATACCCAGCAATCCTGGACGTGTCATATTTGCTGCTCACATATTTAAAACAGTTTTATTTATTTATTTATTTATTTTATTATTTTTGTGTGTGTGTGAGGAAGATCAGCCCTGGGCTAACATCCCTGCTAATCCTCCTCTTTTTGCTGAGGAAGACCGGCTCTGAGCTAACATCTATTGCCAATCCTCCTCCTTTTTTTTTTTGCCCAAAGCCTCTGTAGATAGTTGTATGTCATAGTGCACATCCTTCTAGTTGCTGTATGTGGGACGCGGCCTCAGCATGGCCAGAGAAGCGGTGCGCACCTGGGATCCGAACCCAGGCCGCCAGTAGCAGAGCACGAGCACTTAACTGCTAAGCCACGGGGCCGCCCCGCTGCTCACATATTTAAATACAACACTCAGACACGTATCTCTACTTAATCAGTCTTCCACTAATTATTTTTCAGAATTAAAATCCCTGTAAAATATGGATAATCAAATCTGGATAAATTAAGTAAAGGAAAAACATATCCTCACACCATCTGGCTATCAGTAGAACATGACCAGAAAACCAATGAAACCTGGTACTATAGCAACACTGCTAAGTCTGGAATGGTCAGGCACATAACAAAGATACTGATGCCACAGACAAAAAGAAGTGCTGCTTCCAGTGTGGGGCTGACTGCACTCTGGTCGATTCTCAAGCTTTAGCTTAAGAATCTTTTAAGATTCCAAATACAAGATTTTTGCAAGAGTGTCAAGAACATATAATTCAGTCTCATTTGCATGCTGACAGGTTGCTTTCCATTCAACAGGGCCATTTAAAAACACGCACAAGCTTGCTCTGCTATATGCCTACAGACAGCACAGCACTGGGCTAAGACAAAGATGACAAGAAGATAACACGGTGTTGCTTCACTCTCCAATTCATTTAACAACTCAAACCATTAATTGAAGAAATAAAACCAATACAAAAGATAGAGCTAATGATTCAGGCTGAGACACTCCCACCCAAACTGGAGACTGTTCCCCTAATAACAACTGGAAACACATCCAAAAACAGTCTACTAGAGCAACAGTGTGTTCTAAGGGCAACACCTTGCGGTGAGCCCGCTGACATGCAGTTTACTCTGAGTGATTAACCACTCTTTTCCCGATTATTTTCATGAAGAAGCAGAAAGTGAGAGTCAAATTCTAATTATCTCCAGCCACCTGTTTTGTTTCATCATCATCTCCCAGGGAGTACATAACACTAGTAGCTGAAACAAAGGCAATTCATGTGCATCCAAATTGTAATTGCGATGGTATCAAGTTTGGTGTGAAACAGTAAAAGAGCTCCCTGTGATTACTGATAATGGCAACGCTAGGAGAGCAGATTTCAGAGATTTTTGCTAGTTCCAACACGACCTAAACCACACAACTTCTTCAATCATTTTTTCAATAGTACACATCTCAGGCTGCAATGATAAAAAGTAAGAGAAATCTTGCTGTGTCAGCAATCGCTACCTCAGCACCTCCAGCGGCAACCACCTACAGCTGCGGCACAATTCTGGCACAAAGGGGTCAGCTGTACAGCCTTTTACTTCCTACAAAACACTCTTCAGGACTCAAGTCTGGTTAACCTACAAACTTCTAATGATGCTGCTCATTTCATTCAAAATAAAGAAATTCCTTCCTCATGCTATATAAACATGTCATATCTAAACATTTAGCATAAAGGTTAGGGATACTGAGGTTTTATTTTTTTTAAATCACCAATGCCATAGGAAGTTCTAGCAACTCCAAAATTCAGACAAACAGTCCAATTCTTCAATCTGAGCTTGTGTGCTTTAAGTTTTGAAATTTCATTACCTTTTGAAGAACATATTCATTACTTCAGGGCTGCAAACAATTCATCCACTCAACTAGGATAGAAATTTGTATTAAGTGAACTGCAGAGTTCGACTGTTAGGGTACTTCCCTATTTACCTCTGCAGATTAGTAGTGAGGGCAGGTTTAAAGAAGAGCCTGAACAGGTTTCCACATCTGTGATTAGTCACCATATCCTGGTAGAACAAGTAAGACCACAATCTGGCATTGTTCTCTTCGACTGCCCTTCTCTCCGACAGCCACCAACTGAATTGAGTGCTCATCACCTTTTACTGGATGACTGAAAGAACCACCTTCTGGGCTTCCAGGTTCTCCAGTCCAGGCTAGATAATGCAGCAAAATCATTTTTCTAACCACACACCACTTCTGATTTCTATAAATGCCTTAGCAAGGCATTAAAGCCCTACCCTAAATGGCATCACTCTTATCTCTTCACTCATCACTCTCTTCTCAGCTTCAACCAAAACGGACCAGGAACATGCGCTGCTCCCCATCCCCCTCACGTGATTGACCTCTGCCCTTGTCATTCCTCATACTCCCTCAAAATTCCTCTCGCTCTTACCCTTTGTTTCCATCTTCTGTTTAAAGCCTAATCTATCTTTCAAGGGCCATCTCCAAAGCCATTTCTGGTCCCTCCCCACACTCTACAATAACCTCTCTCTCCTTTAGACCAGGACTTAACTACCTTCTGCCTTGTCCAGCATCTTTTTGTATATAGTTCTTAATTCCCCTCTCAGAATCTTGGCTCCTGAGTGATCTTACCTATCTCTGCATTCCCTCCGGTACCTAGCATAGTAAGAGTAGATGCCTTATTCACTTAAACTGAACAAACTACTACAAACGAGGCTTTACAAGTCTCTTAGGACTCTGGTGTTCTTCTCCCTTGGTATTCAGTATCAAGTGAGTGTGTATCAACTGGCACCTTAATGCTGGCTATCCCTAACCAGCTATCCTCCTTTTTTTGGCAATCTATCTCTCTACCAACACTCTAACTACTCAGTTTAGTTGGTAGTTTCAGAGTATAGTCTCTTTTTCTGAGGAAATATTGACAGTTCAGAAAGAGGTTTTCTTTTAGCTGGAAAGATGCTACTCCTTCAGCCCACAGGGCAAGCACGAAGCTATTTAAGAAACCGACAATGTAGAGATTATTCTGGAATTTCTACAAAAAGTCTATGAGTTTGCAAGACTCCTATTCCCCAAAAATGTATGAGATGCATGATATGGAATAATTCCATCCTCTAATGATGGTATACTTCTTACTCTTTAGCATGATCCCCTTCACTTCAGTACGCTTGAGAGGGGAGGGTACCCAAGACAGGGTTTCTACGCTGTATTATCTTTTTTCCTTATTTGAAAAAGCAGCATACTATACACTCTGCAAACTGGGTTCCTAAGAAGATCCCCCATTTCAGATACTAAGGAAATTAAAGCAAGACCACTGGGTATATTCCAATTTATTTATGAAAATTTCACTTACATTCCCAGAAGAGTCTGCCTGCTCTATTTCCTGCCCTCGCCTCCTCCTATAAATGCCTCCAACAGTGTGACACTGTCCAGTTATACTATGGCCATTTATTTTAATGTTTCTGTTATGTGTAACAGAGCCTACCTCAAAGAACAAATAGACTCAAGGTAACAACATAACTCAAAAAACGTTAAATATAAAAAAAGCAGCGCAAATAGCAGTCTTCACACTAAAAGCTGGCATAAGTTCCCAGACTGGAGTTCTGGAAGGTAGACCTTCATAAGGAATTTTCCTATTGAACCCTGGTTTCACCATCAGCTAAATGAGGCGTGCTATGGAGGCTCATTTTCTTTCATTCTTCACACACTCACACACACACACCATCCTATATGTTTGATAAATGTTTTATAAGGATAAACATGACTATCAAGTTGTTTTGGGAAAAGAGATATAGATTCCACAGTTCCTTTGTGAGAAGAGACATAGATTCCACAGAAAAAGGTGAGGTCTTAGTATCAAGTCCTCCATTCAAGAATGTGGCTGATGCCTGGAGGAACATATACAGAAAAATATATCGGTGGAGAGGTCTGTTAAATTATCACGTGGTAAAATTCAATGTTATGTGGCTGCTGAGGAACATGAGAACACCTGGCCCCAACACTTACTATCTTACTAGGGGCTCCCACAAGCCACAGTGAGGTTCTAGGCCTCATTAGTAGCAGTGTTCCCTTGAATCTCCCTCTGAGGTGAGCACCTCATACTACTTCTCCTAAGGTCATAGAGAAGAAATCCCAACCTTTGCTCACAGCAACTAAAAGTGAAAGCTTCAGTAATAGTACTTTTTTGTGTTTCCAACTCAATGGTCAAATCAAGTTCTTACCACATAAATGGAATGTAATATGCCTTGTGAGTGTAAGGTACCACAAGGAAAATGTTCAGTATGAACATTTCACACAGAGAACTATTAACAGAGGAGATCTGTAGCAAAAGGGGTGTAATTTATTATATAACTAGTATATAACCATATTTACTCACACAATCTCCCTGCCCTTGATCCTGAGTAGGAATTACAAGGACCCTTTTACAAACTTCTTCTTCACTAATTGTTGGTTTCAGCAAACCTCTGAAGGTTTGGTGAGTATAAGACGTGAGGCCTGAATTAACAATTAAGAGTTTTTGGTTGACCATCTACAAAGGTAGACACCAACAATTCCTCCTATCAAGAAGTGGAATCTAGGGGCCAGCCCAGTGGCGCAGCTGTTAAGTGCCTGCGCTCCACTGCTGGCAGGCGAGGTTCGGATCCCGGGCGCGCACCGACGCACTGCTTGTCAGGCCATGCTGTGGCGGCCTCCCACATAAGGTGGAGGAAGATGGGCACGGACGTTAGCTCAGGGCCAGTCTTCCCCAGCAAAAAAGAGGAGGAATGGCATGGATGTTAGCTCAGGACTGATCTTCCTCACACACACACACACAAAAGAAGAAGTGGAATCTATTTTTCCTCCCCCTGAATCTGGGCTGGCTTTGTAACTTGCTTTGACCAACAGAATGCTGTGGAAGTGACTGTGTGCCAGTTCTGGGCCTAGGCCTTAAAAGACCTAGCAGCCTCCACTTGGGACCAGGCTACTATGTAAAGCATCTCAGGCTAGGCTATGGAATGAGACATCTATATAAAGAGTGGCCTGGCCAGCCCCCTAGCTTTTCTGGCCACCCTAGCTTAGGTGCTAGACACAAAAGTGAAGCCATCAAGGGCATTCCAGTTCCAGTTGAGGTCCCAGCTGAATACAGCCACACATGTGACCCCAGCCTATACTATGTGGGCAGAAGAACCAAGCTGGTGAGCTCAGCTGGTTTACGTAATTATAAGAAATAAAAAACTATTGTCTTAAGCCACTAAATCTTGGGACAGTTTGTAAAACCCAACATTCTTACACCTATTCTGTCCATATCAACTATTTTGGGGGCATTAAAAATATTGGAGGAGGGGCCGGCCCGGTGGCACAAGTGGTTAAGTGCCTGTGCTCTGATGCAGCAGCCCGGGGTTCGCCAGTTCGGATCCTGGGCGTGCACCAATGCAGTGCTTGTCAAGCCATGCCATGTAGTGGTGGTATCCCATATAAAGTAGAGGAAGATGGGCATGGATGTTAGCCCAGGGCCAGTCTTCCTCAGCAAAAAGGAGGAGGATAGGCAGATGTTAGCTCAGGGCCGACTGTCCTCACAAAAATAAAAAATATATATTGGAGGAGAAGATATCGGGAAATAAATTATGTGACTATAAATAATTCTCTCAGGGAGAGGGGAAATATTAAATTAACCATTAATATAAATAAAGATTGGCTTAATAAGTTGTTAGGTCATATTGGTAAATGATAATGCCTTTTACAGAGCAATAAACTCATTAAGAAAGTTATATGCCATTTCTATTTCTTTTGTCTTCATTGCAGATGTTTAGGAATATATAGAATTAGGATCTCTTAAAGGTAACAAGAAAAAAAAAGAATCTCAACTGGATCATTTACTGAAATCCATTTACATATTTTAGAGCAATCAAGGCTAACTTCACACACTCACACATGCTCAGTTTATAAAGCTTAACATTAATACTTCAGCCAAAGCATAAATAATAGCAAAAATCAGAACCCTTTAGGACAAAAAAAATTAGAAGCACACACACTTTCACCCTGGGCTAAGTCTGATTTACTGCCCTTTTGTTTTTTAATTGTTACAAGACATGATTGTGCTACATTGTTATTAGCTGCCTCCTAGAAATAAACGTGGTCTCTCCTGATGGTTAGTGGCAATTATTATAAGTAAAATCAAGAGCATTCAGAAATCTTCCCACTTAGTGTTGTGTACTTCTATCCGGGAAGTCAAAACCTCCAATACCAAATGGCATCAACATACTCAGGAATAAATCCTGAGTATCCCCACAAAACCAGTCCATTCCTGCACTGCCACCCATGGCCCACCACAACAGCATATTCTTCTTCTTTTTCATCTTCAAATAGAAGTCTTCAACTAAAACAAAAACTAATATCAAATAATATCATTAATTAGTATCTACATAGAGTTTTCCTTTCCTGGCGAATTCTCCACTTAAGAAGCTTCTTAATTCACCTTCTTTTTGAAGGCAGGCATACCTCATTTTTTGTTTTTTTTTGAGGAAGATTAGCCCTGAGCTAACATCTGTTGCCAATCCTCCTCTTTTTTGCTGAGTAAGATTGGCCCTGGGCTAACATCCATGCCCACCTTTCTCTACTTTATATGGGATGCTGCCACAGCATGGCTTGATAAGCGGTACACAGGCCCGCACCCAGGATCCGAACCTGCGAACCCCGGGCTGCCGAAGCGGAGCACGCGAACTTAACTGCTATGCCACCGGGCTGGCCCCGGCATACCTCATTTTATTGTGCCTTGCTTCATTGTGCTTCATAGATACTGCATTTTTTACAAATTGAAGGTTTGTGGCAACCCTGTGTCGAGCAAGTCTTTTGGCACCATTTTTCCAACAGCATTTGTTCACTTTGTGTCTCTGTGTCATGTTTTGGTAATTCTTGCAATATTTCAAATTTTTTCATTATTATTATATTTGTTATGGTGATCTGTGATCAGTGATCTTTGACGTTACTATTGTAACTGTTTTGGGGCACCACAAACTGCGCCCATATAAGACAGCAAACTTATCAATATATGTTGTGTGTGTTCTGACTGGTTTACCAACCAGCTGTTCCCCCATCTCTCTCCCTCTCTTTGGGCCTCTCTATTCCCTGAGGCACAACACTATTGAAATTAGGCCAATTAATAACCCTACAAAGGCCTCTAAGTGTTCAGGTGAAAGGAAGACTCACAGATCTCTCACTTTAAATCAAAAGCTAGAAACGATTCAGCTTAGTGAGGAAGGCATGTCAAAAGTCAAGACAGGCCTTAAACTAGGCCTTCTGTGCCAGTTAGCCAAACTGTGAATGCAAAGGAAAAGTTCTTGAAGGAAATTAAAAGTGCTTCTCCAGTGAACACAGGAATGGTAAGGAAGTGAAACAATCTTATTGCTGAGATGGAGCAAGTTTTAGTGCTCTGGAGGGATCAAACTAGCTACAGTATCTCCTTAACCCAAAACCTAATCCAGAGCAAGGCCCTAACTCTTGTGAAGACTGAGAGGGATAAGGAAGCAGCAGCAGAAGTCTGAAGCTAGCAGAGATTTAAGGAAAGAAGCCATCTTCATAACATAAAAGTGCAAGGTGAAGCAGCAAGTGCTCATGTAGAAGCTGCAGCAAGTTATCCAGAAGATCTAGCTAAGGTAATTCATGAAGGTGGCTACACTAAACAACAGATTTTCAACGTAGACGAAACAGCCTTACACTGGAAGATGATGCCATCTAGGACTTTCACAGATAGAGAAGTCAATGCCTGCTTAAAGCTTCAAAGCACCGGCTGACTCTCTTGTTTGGGGCTAATGTAGCTGGTGACTTTAAATTGAAGCCAATGCCCATTTACCATTCTGAAAATCCTAGGGCCCTGAAGAATTATGCTAAATCTACTCCACCTGGGCTCTATAAATGGAACAACAAAGGCTGAATGACAGCATATCAGCTTACAACATGGCTTACTGAATATTTTAAGCCTACTGTTGAGACCTACCACTCAGAAAAGAAGATTCCTTTCGAAATATTGCTGCTCATTGACAATGCACCAAGAGCTCTGATGGAGATGTACAATGAGATCAATGTTGTTTTCATGCCTGCTAAGACAACATCCATTTTGCAGCCCACTGATCAAGGAGTAATTTTGACTTTCAAGTCTTATTATTTAAGAAACACATTTTGTAAGTCTATAGCTGCCATAGATAGTGATTCCTCTGATGGATCTGGGCAAAGTAAATTAAAAACCTTCTGGAAAGGATCCACCATTCTAGATGCCATTAAGAACATTCGTGATTCATGGGAAGAGGTCAAAATATCAACATTAACAGAAGTTTGGAAGAAGGTGACTCCACTCCTCATGGATGACTCTGACGGGTTCAAGACTTCAGTGGAGGAAGTAACTGCAAATGTGGTAGAAATAGCAAGAGAACTAGAAGTACAGCCTGAAGATGTGACTGAATTGCCGCAATCTCATGAAAAAACTTTGAACAGATGAGGAGTTGCTTCTAATAGATGAGCAAAGAAAGTGGTTTCTTGAGATGGATTCTACTCCTGGTGAAGATGCTGTGCAGATTGCTGAAATGACAATGAAGGACTTAGAATATTACATAAACTTAGTTGATAAAGCAACTGCAGAGTTTGAAAGGACTGACTCCAATTCTGAAAGAAGTTCTACTGTGGGTAAAATGCTGTCAAACAGCATCACATGCTACAGAGAAAATGTTGGTGAAACGAAGAGTCAACCTATGTGGCAAACTTCATTGGGTCTTAAGAAATTGCCACAGCCACTCCAACCTTCAGCAACCACCACCCTGATCAGTCAGCAGCCATCAACATGGAGGCAAGACTCTCCACCAGCAAAAAGATGATAACTCACTGAAGGCTCAGATGATGGTTAACATCTTTTAGCAATAAAATATTTTTAATTAAGGCATGTACATTGTTTTTTCAGAAATAATGCTATTGCACACTTAACAGACTACAGTATAAACATAACTTTTATAGGCATTGGGAAAGCAAAAAATTCATGTGACTCGCTTTATTGTGGGAGTCTGGAACTAAACCACAATATCTCTGAGGTATGCCTGTATAAACTCCTCTGAGGCAGATGGGCTAAGTGGGTGTGCTCTGGATTCAGAACACCTGGGCCTGAATTCCTGCTTTACCACCTACTGTGGGACTTGGGAAAGTGATTTAATGTCTAACCTCTTAGGGCCTCAGTTTCCTCACATGAAAAATGAAATAAGAACACTATTAGTAACTTTCAGAGTTGTTAAAATTGAATGACATTACATCTACTGTGCTAAAATCAGTGCTTGGACAACCCCTAGTAATTGCTTGTTAGTCATCACCATATCAAAAACCCAAAGATGACTTCCTGAGTGGAGAAAGAATGACAAAGAAAATAACCCTCACTGGTTATGTCCTCTTCTGGGTTACACGGTCAGGGGCTGAATACACATGTTGCATTATTAAGAGTTGAAGTAGTCTTACATCCCTGAACCAAATCCTTTCCTAAATTTGAGGAGTAGCTAAGACTGTAAGCAAGTAGGTGTCTTCGGAATGGATACCATGTGAAGCAGAAGACTGAGAGGCTATGTCACTGTGGGAGATCAAAATTGGCCACCCTGAAATATGTCTCTTTACCTTGATTATTTTCTCTGACAGACATTTGACCTCCTCCAAACTGCCTAAAGAATTTAACATAGAAGACCTGTTTCGGGAAGGAGCCACTATCATATGATGGCTATAACATAATGTAAAATAGATGTTACAATAGGAAAGGCACCAAGTCCCTCTTATCAAAAATTCTGTCTCTCCCAGGCCACATTCTCTAGGTGGCCCTGCAAAGAGCTGCCAGACAAACATTTACATTTATAAGGGAAATCTCCATTTGTAAAGGTATCTCCCTCTCTGTACCAGGAAGAGGGGGTATGATCTCATCTCTAGAAACTTATCAATGTGGAAAGTGAGGCCTTAAATCTGCATAATAACCTTATTCTTGTTTACTGTGCTTTTCTGGTAATCTCCCATAACTGACTCTCCCCACCCCCAACACCCTCCTTTGTCTTTAGCTGAAGTTGGTATTTAAGATGAGAATCTCTGCCATTCTGTTGAGAAACTCAGTTTCCCTGGTTTCTCCCATGTATACATGTTATTAAACTTAGTATTATTTTCTCCTGCTAACCTGTCTTTTAATTATTTGGCCAGCCATAAGAACCTTAACAGAAAGGGCAGAAGGGGATTCTCCCTCTTCCCCAACATCACTAATTTGACCGACCTGTTTCTCTTCTCTACAAAGTTCACTTCTACCACATTTAATGTAACTGAAACAGATGGGAAGCATGAACTTATTCTATTTCAGGAAAAAGGCTCAGAGAGAATGCCCTTGACAATATTCTTCAGTTTGGAAAAATTAGCCCTGTGTTTTAAAGATGACAGCTTTGCATGTTCCAAAGCTTTTAAGATAAGCCTTAAGAGTATCTTAAGTTACAGGTACAGAAAATCTAATTCCCATATAGTCCAAATTGGTCTGAGTGTTACATTTCCCTCACTGTTTTCACTTCCATTTAAACATTTATTCATATCTGTAAACTCAGAATCCCCTACATGAAATCCTCTAACAGTTCCCTGTGACGGAAGCTAACTAAAATGATCACTAGGCATTAATGAAGCATTAAGGCAGCCTTTTTTCCTGGGGGTGAGAGTAAAAATAAAACAGGCAATAAATAGCGTTTGTTCCCTCTTTGAAAAAAATTCACTTCCTGCAATCTGTCCCATTTAAACCTTGATTTAGGGCAACCCTATAACCCTCTTCCTTGAAAAATGAAAACAAAATCTTCAGCTCATACTGCTAGTGCAATTTGTTCTAAAAAACCAACAGAAACAGTGTTCACTGATCTAGAAACTTTCTGAAAATGCCTAAGAATTTGCATTCTGTTTCAAATGGGCCAGGTATAATGAACCTTCCTAAGTTTTAGGTATTTCACTGCTCAATTGTCAGTATATAATCACCATTTAAAGCTGTATTATAGAATGTAATTCCTATATTGTGTGGAAATATGGAATTTCAAATACTATAACATTCTCCTTCAGATTTTCATATGTTTTCCATCTTTACTGTTCAGTTCACTACAGTTCTTGGAAAGGTATATAAGCTTTATGCAACAATAACACCTCACTTTTTTTTGTTTGTGTGTGTGAGGAAGACTGGCCCTGAGCTAACATCCGTGCCCATCTTCCTCTACTTTATATGGGACACCACCACAGCACGGCTTGACAAGTGGTGCATCAGTCCACGCCCGGGATCCGAACCTGAGAACCCCAGGCCGTTGAAGCAGAGCACAAGAACTTAACCACTACGCCACTGGGCCGGCCCTAACACCTCACATTTTTAACTTTATGTTCTAGAGTGTGTCAAGGTGACAGGCCACAGATTACTTTAGAAATAATAGAACCCCAACCAGGTCTATGCTGAATTTTAGCTGAGTGGCTCCACGCATGATCCTTTTGTTATAATATGAATATAAATACACACACACACATATACATGCACATACACATATGTATTTTTTGGCATGCCTGTCTCCTCTACTATATTGTGAGTTCCTCAGAACAGCGGAGATGTTTCTCTCTTTGTACTTCCAAGTAAGCTAGCACAGTGCAGGGCACATAAGAGGTACTCAATAAATGCTTGTTGAATAAAAGGAGTGAAGAGCGAGGGAGAGAGACCTTTACAGTTCTAAGAATTTCTTCAGCTCTTTGGTTTAAAGATGGCCACTTTTTACAGATATAGGGAAACTAAGTCCCGTAAGGAATTCAGATATACAGTAAAAAAGGCAGAAATATCAAATATGTATACCAATTTTATATACTCAATTTTCACTTGCTGCCTTCTTTATACCCCGCTTCCACCTCTCAAGGTAACTGCTAGTGCCAATCTGATTCCTAGCATTGGTTGGGACTGGGAGTAAAGACAATCTGAAAATGCCAAGATGAAGATTGCAGATGGTCCAAGACACTGCCCAAGAATGATACAAGACAGGGCTGGAACCAGATCTTCAAGTATTATTGGCAATGCTTTCTGAAACAAGAACCAACACTAGTACTTCCATATTATTTTCTTTTTTCGACAGAAAAGAACCACAGGAACATAAACACACCTATACAGAGTGCAAGTTCGTTATCTAAACCAAGGATGAGGGCCGGCCCCGTGGCTTAGCGGTTAAGTGCATGCGCTCCGCTACTGGCAGCACGGGTTCGGATCCCGGGCGCGCACCGATGCACTGCTTCTCCGGCCATGCTGAGGCCACATGCCACATACGGCAACTGGAAGGATGTGCAACTACGACATACAACTATCTACTGGGGCTTTGGGGAAAAAAAGGAGGAGGACTCGCAATAGATGTTAGCTCAGAGCCGGTCTTCCTCAGCAAAAAGAGGAGGATTAGCATGCATGTTAGCTCAGGGCTGATCTTCCTCACAAAAATAAATAAATAAATAAAAATAAATAAATAAACCAAGGATGAGAAACAAGAAATGAACAAAAGGGCTTTGGGCAGCCAAAATAGTGCTCACAAAGTTCATCCACTAATAGAGAAGAGCAGGCAGACCCTTACAAAGCCTATTTAGCTGTTTTACATTCAATTTCAGGAAGCAGAGTTACCTGGGTTGCTATTCCACAGAAGATCAGAAGCTGCAAATTTAAAAGAGGGCAGCAGGGACACTAACAACAGCACAAGTACAGCTTTCCCACTTCTGAAAGAAGAGACAGATTGACTATTAAAAGCAGATGCAAGAATTAAAAAAGCAGAGGGGGAAAACAACCTATGTATTTCAATCACCTCAAAGCCCTGCTCAATTACTGTTGGTAATGGACGCCAGTAATCATAACCTCGAGTCAATAAAGAAAGGCTACACTATATTGTTTAAAAAGCAAACAAAGCATATAATACATGTAGAATTTTTTCCACAAAAAGTATAGCTAAAATAAGAATTGTCGCTCATACCTTATTCCCTAACAATAGTAGATAAATGAGGCACTGCTATATACACAAGGCAGAAAGTCAGCACTTGAGAGCACTGAATGATAGACATCACTGTCTCACCCTGTACTGGGCTCTGTTACACATTCGTAATTTCCTATTCCTTGACCTCCCTTGATAATGTACCCAAATTAACACCTTCCCTCCATAAGGTGTTACCTTGCCAGAAAGTACAGACCCCCAAACAAACACCAAAGCTCTGTATCTCTTTTCTGCATCAGCCTCCCTTTCTTATCTCATACTGGGATGACAGATGCACCCCCAAGACTCATCAGGTCCCGAGCTAGGCCTTTCCTCTTTTGCTTTTGGATAAGAAAGACAAAATCACAAGTGAGATCTTTGCATTATATTCTTTCCTAGCCGGCTCTAGCAGTCACAGGACATTATAAGTTGGTCAGAAGCTGATTTCAGTTGCAAAGTAAGGTCTTCTGTTCTGTATCCCAGGTCTGTGCTAATGAATTCATTAGTTCTTGGGGGTTATAAAGGCAGCTCAAGGAAGGAAAAGAGGGAGAGATACGTAGGTGTGGAATGAGGAGCTGCTGGAGAAGCACTTAAAGGAGGGATAACTCCCCTCTCCCTCCCACAATATGAGGGAGGAGAAGATGGACGGTCAGGTTCAATGATACTGGTGTGGCCATTACCAAGAGCTCTAGTTCTTCTATTAATGCAAAAGTACTATCAATCCAACTGCTCAGTTAGCCTAGCCAGAGAAGGCTGCAGGAGCAAGTCTGTGAAGCTGCACCCAACCAGAGCACCAGAGGCTGTTCCCAGGCTGCGGGTAGCTAGAACACCATATAATCACAGAATCAAATCTCAAGGCAGCTCCAGCAAGTAACACCCTTTACAGATAATCGTTGCAATAGCATATTTTCAACAGGAATCTGAAACACATTTTCTTGGCCTTTTTTATTTTTTTTTTACAAAAAGAACTAAACAATTGAGTATATGCATTAGACTATTTCCCCTTCCCTCATACTGTTTTCCAATAGTTCATTCAACAAGCAAATATTTCCTGCACACCTACTATGTGCTATGCACTGTTAGGTGCAGAGAGAAAAGTACATCATCACTATTACAACAAACTGTAGTGTCTCATTGTAACTGTGCTTCCCACTCCAATCTACAAAACCACCTGGCACTTAATCCCAGAGTGACCTGACATCAGCTTCAGAAGACTGTCTCCTTTTTATTATTTGTAACTGTGGCCAGAGAATACAAAGAGCAGCTTTCTACCTCTATTATGAGATTGTAGCAATCACCAAGGGACAACCACTGTGGCTGTTATTTTAAAAAGTTCTCAAGTCAAGAGCTGAAGTATCTGGCTTCAGGGTTTACACCACTGAAATGATCGTCACACAAAGTGTAGGAAGCTGAAGTCTGCCCTGCAAGTAATAGAAACAAAGAAAATTTCCCTTAGAATTCTAAAATTCAGAAAAGATAAAAAGCAGAAGCTTTAAGGCTGTGTGAAAGAGCTGGCGTCTACAACTGGAAATCAAGAGAATAGACTAAAAGTCAAAGAATTATCAACTCAACATAAAATAATTCTATGACATAAAGGATTAGATGTTAGAAAAAGTAATTTGTTTGTTCCCTAATTCAAAGTAGCCAGAACGAAAAGCAAGGCATGTGTTTTCATTCTTTAACCAAATCATAGCTATTGTGCGAGATGAAAATTGGCCACCTCAAAACACGTCTCTTTACCTTGATTTTCTCTGAAAGAAACTGACTTTCCCCCAAACTTACTCCCGAAAAGCGACAGATAGGAGGGTTCTTGCTAAGCCCATTCTTATCAAAGTTCTGTTTAACAAACATTTAAATTTGTAAGGGAAATCTCCATTTGTAAAAGTATCTCCCTCTCTGTACTGGGAAGAGTGGGGGAGGGTGAGATGATCTCATCTCTAGAAACTTATCAATGCAGAAGGTGAGGCTGCATAATAACCTTACTGTGCTTTTCTGGTAATCACACATAACTGACTCCCCCGCACCTCAACATCCTCCTTTGTCTTTATCTAAATCTATTTAAGAAGAGAACCTCCACCATTTTGTTAAGAAACTCAGTTTCCCTGGTTTCTCCCATGTATACAGGTTATAAAGCTTTGTCTGATTTTCTCCTGCTATTCAGTCTTACGTCAATTTAATTTGTAGCCCAGCCAGAAAGGACCCAGAGTGGGTATAGTCTTCCTCCCCTTCACTATTTTCCTACTAATTCAAGAGAAACAAACTGAACAAATCAATGTCACATTTTCACCAGCCACACTGAAGGAAAGCTGTGAGCTCCAAGATTTGACCATCTTTTACCTCCATTTCTATCACTGCACTTTACTGTGAGCAAGGCTGCAAGTCTGAATTACTTGCTTGTGCCTTCTTCTCCTTTGATAAGTACTTTCAAACCCTGGTAAGTACAGTCAATCCTGTTGACTGAGTCCACTGTATGGTTCTAGAGGCCAAAGTCCAACATTTTCATAAACTTCAGAAAAGTTATTAATTTAACACAAAACATTAATTTAATTTTAAATCTACCTTAGACTGGCTCTAGGCAAATAATTTAGCATCTTTAACACTTTACCTCAGTTTCTCAAAAACATGTCTTGATGAAAAACAATATACGTGGAAATGCTCTAAGGCTTAACTCAAAGGTCCTGCATAAACTCAAGAAATGTTTGCCATACATGAGCACACTGAGGTCTCTAACCTAACTTAAAAAAATCAACCCTAATGAAATGTATGCATTAATTTACAACATATGGAGAACAGGAATAGTTAGTAAACAGCAATCTTAACTACCAGGTTACATATTTATAAAGTCCTACAACTTAAAAGCTAAAAGATCCCACACTACTATTCCTTCTTTTCAAGCTGAGAAATCACATTTCCAGAGGGAAACTGGTTGGGTGGGAACGATATTGATATCTGGTCTTCAACTCAAGTCAGTTTCAAGCATCTCTCATTTTCCCAAATTATAAACTCCTCACCCATCGAAATAATGATATGGCCATTTAAAGTACTAATAATTCCATAACCACCAACCATGCCCTGTCCCCTCCACCTTCTCTCCAACATCCTTCTGCCCCTTCTCTGCCTACCAGGAGACTTCCAGGTAACAGAAGCCTGATTAGAATGAAACTCTTGTCAGATCCCGCAACCAAGGACGCAGCTTGACAAGTGCTCACATTCATTATTAATGGCAACGTTTCGGTTCGCTCTTAAATCGCCGGGCCATCACACCCGGAAATGAAATCTGAAGCGCAACCCACTGTGGACAACCGTATCATTTCCTTAAGTTGGCCCAACGGCGAGCGCGGGGTGCAAGACCCCGAGCCGACCGCGAACCCTTGGGCAGGACTACCCCGCCTCCCGCCTCGGGCCTGCAGGTCACTCGCGCTTCGCGGCTACGAGGTGAGCCCGCGATCCTCCCCGGGCCGCCGCCGCGGGCGCTCGGCAGGACCCGAGGTGGGCACCGGGGCTAGTCGCCTCAGGGGACGGCGTCCGGGCGCGAGGGTTGGTCGCTAAAAGGACCCCGGGCGGCCTGACGCGCCCCCAGGTAAGGCCCGCGCCTCAGGCTGGCCGTAGAGGCGGCGGCCAAGGCCGCGTCCCCTCAGCCACGACCGCCCGCAGGAACCGCCTCGGGGCCAGCGAGGCAGGGCGCACGGCCCGGGCCGGTTCTCCGAGGGAGCGGCGCCACCGTCCAGGAGCCGCCCGCGGCCGCTCGAGGACCGCTCAGGGCACCGGCGCCCCGCCCCCAGGCAGCCCCGCTCGACGCGCGCCACGCACCGCGCCCCGCCCGCCAGCCCGCTGCGCCGAGGGCGGGGGTCGCGCACCCTCCCCCGCCCCCACGCCGCTCACCTGCCGGGCCCTAGGCTCGCTCCATGGCCGCCCGCGCGGTGCGCTGCGGCGCGGCCCCGGCCGCCCCTGCCGCCTCCGGGGAGGGGCAGCCCCACGCCGCGCTCACCGCCCCCAGCCGCCGCCGCCACCACTGCAGCTCCCGCCCTCCCCCGGCCCGGCCATCCCCCGGCCACCTCTGCCCGCGCTGAGCCGGCGCTCCCACACCCACCCCCCCGCCTTCGCGGCCCCCGACTGTTGGTAACGTCCTAGCGTAACGCCTTCCTCGCGACCAATCCAAGGGCTCTTCCTGCGAGGCCCCACCCTCGCCCTCCGATGGGCGGGCCTACCGGGCCCGCTCTGGACCGCCCCCCTTAACCCTTTCCGTCCAGGGCCGTCCCCGGTTAACACTCTCGGTGCCGGCTCACGACTCGCCTTCTCTCTGCCGCCCCGCCCCACCAGCTTACATAAACTGACCTGTCTCTTTCGTCTTGCCGTTGCTTTTTCCTTCCCGATTTTCTTAAGCAGGTAGGCAACCAGGCAGCGGGACTGGAGAGTTGGGGTCCCATAGGTCAAGTTCTGTTTGTGAGAAGCAATTTCCTTCCTTCTTTTACCCTTTTAATTTGCCTCTGCTTCTGCCTGTCTAAATGTATCCTCCTTGCCTAAAAGAGGCCAACTTTCCTACAGTGAGCGCAAATCGCTCTTCCTTCTGATTCAGAGCAAAGCTCCCTGCTACGTTTAGTAGCATTTAACAAAACTGTGGTTAGTTTACTGTAATAGTTGCTTAACATCTGTCTCTTGCAATGGACTGTAAGTGCCATGAGGGCAGGAGAGTTGTGTCTGGGTCTCCAATGCCTGACACCCAGTAGACTCCCTATAAATAGTTTGAATGAAAGATTCTCCCACCCCTTAAGTTGTTTCCTTTCCACTGAAGGCATACAGAGCATCTGCTGTATAATACATCCATTCGTTTATTCACCATATACAAAGCTTGGACTTAGTATACCTCTCCCTGAAATATTATAATGCACATTGCTCCATGGGATAAGATATGTGATGGGGGAAAGACCGAGCTGACACTTTTTTCAGGCTATATAGTTCATTTAAGCAGCAGAGTGTAGTGGAAAGAACTCTTCCTTACAGGCTGCATGATATTGAGTGTGCCACTTAACCTCTCAGAGTATCGATTTCCTTATCTGGAAAATGGGAGTTAATCATAGTACCTACTTCACAGGGTTGTTGTGAGGACTAGATTGGGACAGTACTTGTAAATTATTGTATAATGTTAGTTATTATTCCTGTGAGTATTTATTGAGCATGTACTATCAGGAGATCCTAAAGAAATAATTGGGCTTGACACTGGCCCCCAACAGTCTAGTTAGGGAGGCAGCCCCTCTGCAGAAAACATTAATCACTGCAAGAAGGAGCACATGGTCAAATGCAGGAGGAGTTGTATCAGCCTTTTTCTGCACGTAGCTTTGGGGGTCGTTTTCTGACCACGGAACACATAATTCTTAGGAAAATTAGCTGGATGGTAATGAGAGTCTTCCTTATTTCTCTACACAGGAACATTGGTCTGCCTGCAGTCAGCTAATCTCCTTCAACCTTGTTCACTACATCAGGAGATCATAAAGCAAAAGGGCAAATCAACACTTCCTGTAAGACGCTTTACCTCCAAGGGACTCTCCTTTCTTGCCTGTAACTCTAACAAGGACAGTGAGGGTGGACTGTCCCACTGTCACTGCTCAGGAGGCCAGCACATCCTGCCAGCTTCCTAGTGATCCCCCCTGTCTTTAAGGACATTCAGAGAGGAGGGTTCATGGCCTTCTAGGCAACCCACTCCAGAGCTTAGTTTTACATCCATCAAATCCTTCCATGCCCCTCACATGCTGCAGGACAGACACACTTTCTCCTCTTCTGTCCTCAGAGAAGGAGAGCCAAAGGTTCAGGGCCTCTGTGTCAAGGGCTTTCAGACAGCAAAATTGTTCTGTCCTCCAGTTTTCTCTTCACTAGGCCACATTATCCAGCCTCTTTGTGAATGTATGCCCAATACCAGCACAGTGCCCAAAACTCCGGGATATTAGTTTCTGCCCCCTCCTCCTATAATGGGCTTTATTCTCCACCCAATCAATAGTCATTGTATTCTAGGTGTTGTAGGGGATGCAATCATTTAAGAAGGGCACTCTGCCTTCAAAGAGTTTACATGACTAGCACACAGGAAGCAGCTGCAAGGAATACGGGGGACTTAAATTATGCAGCACAGACTGTGTGATCACTGAAAGAATCAGGGTCCAGGAAGATAGTGTGGGCTGGTATCGTCAGGGAGGGAGGATTGAGGTGAGCAAAACATGGGTGGAAGAAGAGACGAACAATGTGAACCAAAGTTAGGTAATTTGTTCCTTCCTTCCTCCCTCCCTCCCTCCCTGTGTTCCTCCCTTCCTCCCTCCCTCCCTCCCTGTGTTCCTCCCTTCCTTCGTTCCTTCAGTGGATGTCTACTCAGTGCCAGACACTGAACTAGACCAGGCTGTGCAAAGACAAAGAAGGCCTGGTCCTCATCCTTGAGCAGCTCACGGTCTAGTATTGAGACATAGGATGGGAGGTGAGGCAGAGCCCCCATTGGGAAGGTCTGAGCGCTTTGCCAAGGCTTCCATGATGCTTCTTTCGCAACTCATGTGATGTATTGTGGTTCTAGGTATCTTTGTCTAATCTCCCCCTTTTCCTCTCTTCCCTGTTCCCAAACTGCAAAGCTGTTAAAGACACAGACTGATTTTATTTCATCTTTATTTCCACCCGGGGAGTGCCTCAAGTAGACTACCTTTTCTGCACTGAAGTGTTGAAGTGCCGTGAGTTGAAAGCAGAACAGGAATTTGGCTGTCCCCCTCCAGCCGAGGGCGGTGCACACACGTCTTCAGCAGAGGAATCTTGGTTAGTAGCCCCAGTGCAGAACCCTCCAGTGGCTTGCCCACAGCCTACAGAATTTAATGGCAACTTCTCTGCTTGGCATTTCCAGTAACAGTCCACCTTTCCAGGCCCATTTTCTGCTAATTCCTGACCCTCTGCCCTAAAGGGCTCACTTACTGTCTGAGGGCACCCCCTTCCCCCACTTCCACAGTTGGGCCCCCCTCACCCCACCCCTGTGAAAATGTTACATATCTCCCAAAGGCCATTTGCTGTTGAAGCCTTTCCTGACCTTTCCAACTGTGTGTGTTTTCCTGGGCTTCTAAGACTCAGTACTTTGTCCCTCTTTTGCAGTATGGTTTGTATTGACGTCTTTGGGGATGTGTCTGACCCCTTCCCCTGGAGTGTAAACCCTTTGGGGCTGAAAGAGTGTTTTAGTTGCATCTGTATCTTCTGTAGTGCCAACACTGTACTACACTAGCACGTAGGGCTCACATGGCCCATGGTAAACACAACACTTAAAAGAGAAGTTTTAGGAGAATAGGTCCTGCAGACATGGGAAATCAGGAGCCCTTGAAGTTTCTTTCTTGGCCCCTTCGTCATTGTGTTTTCCTTAGACTGTTTCAGAATTTCTAAGTATCTGCCAATTTCTCAAGCCCCAGGACTCAAATAACAGCTCAGCAATCCCGAGGTATAAGGGGAGTATTGTCTCAAGGTGCCTGCATACACGAACACAAAACACACACACACACACACACACACACACACACACGAGAATACACCCACATTGATGGATCCTACTGAAACTAATTAATTCCACATCAAGAAAGTTGAAGGGACCTGTAGGAGAGCTCACCCTGTTCCAAGGTGCTGAGAGCCTGGGAGAGGGTGACAGAGCATCAGTGAGTGAAGGAGCACATGTGTTCTCCCTCCAGGAGCACGTGCTCTGCCTCCACTGCACTTGGGCAGGTTTTTTCTCTGCATGGGGCTCTCTGTGGACCTGCTTCTGCATTTCTTTCCCAACTGGGCAGACTCCTTTCTTTCATTTTGCCACAGGCTCTGCAGAGCTACTCCTAGCCCATCCCTTGCTTACAGCATCAGGACTGCCCACTTAACCCTTCACGTGGCATCTCTGTCAATGCCCTCTGAGCAAACCTCTCAAGTCCCAGGGACAGCATTATAAAGCACACAGACACACCCAGCTTCTCGGCCAAGAAATTCAGGATGCATATTCTGAAAGTGGTGGAAATCTTTCAGTTATTTGTTTCCACCTTAGTATTATGTTTATTTTTAAAATAGCAGCTTTATTAAGATATAACTTACATACCATAAAGCTCACCTGTTTAAAGTGTACAATTCAATAGTTTTATTATATTTACAGAGTTGAGCAACCATCACCATAATCTAATTTTAGGACATTTTCATCACCCCAAAATGTAATATGGGCTATTTTCTCTTTTATTCTGAAAATATATTTATCTATTTATTCAGTTACTTTTTTTTTTAATCTGCTCATTAAAAGCAAAAAGAAAAATACATTAAGGGGAGAGTGAAACTCCTAGAATTACTAAGAATGCAAAGGAGTAGTAGTTCTCAAAGCTGTATTTCACTTAACTGCCGTGTAGGCTGCAGTCATTTTAATTAATCACCCCAAAATGTACACTTTATTGTGGTACATGCTCTTGCATGAATGTCCAAGGCCATGTCTTTGAACATTTTCCTGCTCGTTGTGTCTTTCTCTAATGCCAAGGGGCTGTTCAATGGGTTTGGCAGAGACAATATTGCGAATTCCAGATTGTTAATTCCCACAAGGTGGTCATTTTGTAATATGCTTAGAATGGTACTACATGCACATTTAATACAAATTTTTTTTTTTTTGCTGTGATGGAAGCTCTTTAGTTTTTATTAACTCATTAATTTATTAACTCATATTTAATGCATGAAGTAATAGCATTAATTACTGCATGAGGTCATTGCAACCACATGGAAGTTCTGGGTTCTTCAAACTCAGCTCCTATCACCTACAGGTAATGTGCTAAGGAGTTAAGCTGAAGATTCTTTGAGCCTCTCTAGTGACTGACCCAGGGGTGTGCCAAAGCTGTAGTCCTCAATCTGGCTGCACAGGAACTTTAAAAATATCCCCATGCCTGACATGAACAGACATTTTTCCAAGGAAGATATACAGATGGCCAATAGGCACATGAAAAGATGTTCAACATCACTAATCAAGAAAATGCAAATCAAAACAACACTAAGATATCACCTTACACCCATTAGAATGGCTATAATCACCAAGACAAAAAATAGCAAATGTTGGAGAGGTTGTGGAGAAATGGGAACCCTAATTCACTGCTGGTGGGAATGCAAACTGGTGCGACCTCTATGGAAAACAGTATGGAGATTCCTCAAAAAATTAAAAATAGAAATACCTTATGATCCAGCTATCACACTACTGGGTATTTATCCAAAGATCCTGAAAGCAACAATCCAAAGAGGCTTATGCACCCCGATGTTCATTGCAGCATTATTCACCATAGTCAAGAAGTGGAAGCAACCCAAGCATCACTTGACTGATGATTGGATAAAGAAGTTGTGGTATATATACACAATGGAATACTACTCGGCTATAAAAAAAAGACAAAATCTTCTCATTTGCAACCACATGGAGGGACTGGGAGCGTATTATGTTAAGCGAAATAAGCCAGACAGAGAAAGACAAACACCGCATGATTTCACTCATGTGTGGAAGATAAACTAACACACGGACAGAGTGAACAGTTTGGTGGCTACCAGGGGGATGGGGGCTGGGACTGGGCACAAGGGGTGAAGGGACACATTTATATGGTGACTGACAAACAATAATGTACAACTAAAATTTCACAATGTTATAAACTATTATGACATCAATAAAAAAAATGAAAAAAATCCCTATGCCTGCCCCTATCCTCAAAGATTCTAATTTAATTTTCTTAGGGGGAGGTCCTAACAAGGGTATTTTTTAAAAAGCTCCCAGCTTATTTTAATTTGCGACCAAGGCTGAGAACCACTGTTCTACTAGTGACTAAGCCAGGATCATGTTAATAGGTTGAACTATGTGAAATTGCCATCTTTATAGGGCAAAACTAGTTGAATATCGGCAATTTCATATGACTCAGTCTGATATACAGGCAGTTGTTTTTATTTTTGAGGGGGAGGTAAGATTGGTCTTTCAGAAGACATTCTACTGGGTCTTTCAGAAGACATTCTACAGGAAACCAGTCATTTCTCTTCAAACCCCTGTCCTGCAGTGAGTGAGGGTGAGAAAGATGTGACAGGGAAGCCAATGACCTGGCTGGTCAAGATGCTGCCCCTGGTGGACCAGACTCCCTGCATCTCTCTTTCCAGTGAAGCTTAAACATTTGGAAGCCTGTGGCTGCCAACATGAAGGGAAATGAGCAAAGCAGGCCAACAGTGAGACAATAAGAAGTGGTGAGGGAACAGAGAAACTGGTCTCTCCTTCAAAGGCATTTACATTTAAGAATATATATATTTTAAATACAGGGCAGGCCAAATAAAACACATGCATGGGGGATATCTGGTGCTCAGGCCTGCAGTTTGTGACCCTGTCCTAGAAGGTAGATGTTCATAAAACAGGGAGGTGGCCCAGAACCGAGGAGGACAAGATATTCGACACAGTGGGACTATGAGCCCAGGGAGAAAGGAGCCAACACCTCGCTGCCGTGCCTGGTGTGTCCCTGGGGGGCCTTGTGGGAGAAATGGGGAGGCATGACATATGGGCAGGGAAGTCTCTCAGGGAAGGGAGTGCAGGGGACCCATGAGGGGAGTGTGCAAGGGTTTTCAAAGAGGTTAGCAAATCCCTGGCAGAAATGGCAATACCACAGTAGTATTTCCTCCATGGCAACGCACAGGAAAAGGAGGAAAAAGAAAAACAGTTTAAGGCAATGCCCAAGACACCCTCAAACCTGTTTCTCCTCTGGTATTCTGGTCTTCATTTAATGTGACCACCACTCACCCAAGCCAGAAACACCGGTTGTCCTAGACTCATCTTCCTCACTGCCACCTCCACTCAGTATCAAGATCTGCCAGTCATGGCTCCTAAAGACTCCTTGAATCCAGCTTCTTCCCTCCAGCCTCACCACCACTGCTTGTGTTCAGACTCCTTTTTCTCCCTCCTGGATTATGGCAGTGATCTCTCTTCTGGCCTCTGTCTCCAACCTTCCCACGTCAACCCTTTGCAATCTATTCTAGAAAATCCATGTAGAAAACTACATCTGGAAAGATCTTTTTAAAAGGAAATCTGAGCCATATTATATGCCTGCTTATAACCTTTCAGTGACCCAGAGAATAAAGCTTAAGGTTCTTGATAGAGCATACAAAACCTCCAGGGCTGGGACCCACTTGCCTTCTCTGCCTCTCTTTCCACACAATTTACGTTCTGGAAATACTAAAGCATGCCGAGTTCTCCCGCATACCCCATGCTAGTTCATGCCTGTATGCTTTTACCCAAGCTGTTCCGTCTGGAATTCCCTTCCCACCTTCCTCCAGCTTTACTCATCCCTTAAAATGTCATCTTTACTGAAAAACGAAGTGCCCCATCTCTCAGCTGCCTTAGGACCCTGCACATCCATTCATCTTATATTGATTTAAGATCTTTCTTCTTTTTTAAATAGAGGCATTTACTATAAATTTCCCTCTAAACACTACTTTAACTACATCTTATAAGTTTTGTTTGCATTTCATTTTCTAATTTTCCTCATGATTAATTCTTTGATCCATTGGTTATTTATGAGGGTGTTGTTTAATTTCCACATATTTGTGAATTTCCCAAGTTATCTTCTGTTATTGATTTCTAATTTCACTTCATCATGGTTATGAAACATACTTTGTATGACTTTAGTTCTTTTAAATCTATTGAGGCCTGTTTTATAGCCTAACCCATGAACTATCCTGGAAAATGTTCCTATTGCACATAAGAAGAATGTGCATTCTGTTGTTGTTGGGTGGAGTGTTCTACAGATCTCTATAGTGTTTATAGTGTTTATAGTGTTTGGTTTATAGTGTTGTTCAAGTCTCTATTTCCCTGTTGATATTCTGTCTAGTTGTTCTATCCATTACTGAAAGTGGGGTAGGTACTGAAGTCTTCAACTATTATTGTTGAATTGTCTGTTTTCCCTTCAATTCTATCAGTTTTTGCTTCATTTATTTTGGGGCACTATTATTAGGAGCATGTGTGTTTATAATTGTTATATCTTCTTGATGGATTGCCCCTTTATCATTATAAAATGTGCTTCTTTGTCTCTAGCAACAATTTTTGTTTTAAAGTCTATTTTGTATGATATTAGTATAGCCACCTAAGCTCTCTTTTGGTTACTCTTTGCATGGAATATCTTTTCCCATTCTTTTTCTTTCAATCTATTTGTGTCTTTGAATCTACAGTGTGTCTCTTGTACATGTCGTTGGATTATCTTTCTTTAAATTCATTCTGCCAATATCTACCTTTTAATTGTAGTGTTTAATACAATTAATGTAATTACAGATAAGGTAGGATTTATATTTCCCATTTTGATCTTTGTTTTCTATATGTCTTATGACTTTTTCTTTCTTTATTCCTCCATTACTGCCTTCTTTTGTGTTAAGTCAATATTTTCTAGTATACCATTTTAATTCCCTTGTTTCTTTTCCTATACCTTTTTTTGAGTTATTTTCTTAATGATTTCCCTGGGATTACAATTAACATCTTAATTTATAGCAATATAGTTCAAATTAATACCAAATTTATTTCAATCATATACAAAAACTTTGCTTCTATGTAGTTTCATTCCTTCTCCCCTCTTTCGTGCTATTATCATATAAATTAAATCTTTATGCATTGTGTGTACATACAGATTTATAATCATGACTATCTATCTTCTTATTATATTGAAATCATCTGTTTCCCACACCAACTGAAAGCTTTTTGAGGGTGTGGACTGTCTTTTTCATATCTGTATACCTAGAATCTGGTAGAGTGTCTGGTACACAGTAATTGCTCAATAAATATTTGTTGACTGAAAATAAAATGAATTGAACACTGAACTGGTCAACTGAGACTAGAGAATTTTTACTAGATCGCTGAATAAGGATGCACAGGTGGGTGAACTAAATTCACATCATCATTAATTGTGATGCTTTTTACCTATTTAGTGAAGGCGGTAGTAGGTAATTAAGTTATTCTCAGGCAAGTCCAAATCTTTGCAAGTTCTAGGAAAGTATTGGTTATATAAAAAACATTTGGGGCCGGCCCCGTGGATGAGTGGTTATAGTTCCGTGGGTTCCACTTCGACGGCCCGGGTTCATGGGTTAGGATCCCAGGTGTAGACTTACTCCACTCATCAGACATGCTGTGGAGGCGTCCCACATACAAACGGAGGAAGATTGGCACAGATTAGCTCAGGGCTAATCTTCCTCAAGCCAAAAAAGAGGAGAATTGGCAACGGATGTTAGCTTCCTCACCGAAAAAAAAAAAAAAATTTGATTCTGGGCAGCCTTTCCTAGTATCTACTTTGTACTCATGTGGTATATTGTGGGGGGATGGGTAGTGGAGGATGGATTACTCCCTGGTTAGGTCTAACAGGTGGTGAGAGAGAGAAAAGGGTTATTGTCAGGAGGATGGAGAGTTGTTATGAGAATGATGCTTTTAAAAAGTGCTTACAGAAGGAAGCAAACCAACCTCAAAAACACCAAAAGGGAAAACTTTTAATAGTAAGAGTTGGGAAACGTTATCTGATGTCAGCAACAAAAGCAGTTCAATGTTCTATTTTCAAGGACCTCAAAGTAATGAAGTCTCACACAGGGATGTACTGACCTTGGATTTGGCCCAGCCTCCTCTTGTTTCTGATGTAGAAACAGGTCTGGAGTTGAGCACCTTGCCCACAGTAACACAACTGGTTAGAATAGAATCAGACTAGAGATTGGATTCCAAGGCCAGTTCTCCCTCCTGGTACCCACTGGATGTGGCTCTCTGATGACCTAGGACCACCTCACCTCGCCTAGCCCTCCCTATAGAAAGGGGCTATGTCTCTGGTTCTGGCTAGTGATTAACTCTTTCAGCAGCGTGATGGCTCTCATTATACGGGGCAGACACTGTTGGTCTCCCCCCATGTGATCCTTCTCTCACTCTTTCTTCTTTCAGCCTCTGGTAGGGGTTGGACACGCCAGAACTTGTTTTTCCCACCTCCCATGCTGCTAGAATATGGACATATGACCAGTCCCAACCGATGGGACCTGAGGAGCAATCACCTGGAGGGTTTCCGGAAAAGGTTGTCCTCCTTACTAAAAGGAGAATGACAAGGAAAAAACGCCCAACTTCCTGCCTTTGGATGCAGCTCTGTGAAGAGGTTATGTGTACAGTTTGGTAGCAATTTTACAGCTATGAGGGTAGAAGCCTAAAAACGAGGCCATCTGAAAAAGGCAGAAAGAAAAAACAGAAAGTACCAGATACCTTTTTTTGGTATTTTTAAGCTTCTGAAGTATAACATATATGTAGAAAATTACAAGTCTACAGCTCCATGAAATTTCACAAATTGAACACACCTGTGTAACTAGCATCTTCTAATCACTACCTGCCCCCAAGTGTAGACACTATCCTGACATCTAACATCATAGACAAGTTTGCTTTTGTACTTCATATAGATGCAACCTGATTGGACTCTGACTGATAAGTACTTTTCTTTCTTCTTCTTTTTTTTTGTGAGGAAGATTGGCCCTGAGCTAACATCCGTTGCCAATCTTCCTCTTTTTTTTTTTCGCTTAAGGAAGATTGTCACTGAGCTAACATCTGTGCCAATCATCCTCTATTTTTTGTATGTGGGATGCTGCCACAGCCTAGCTTGATAAGCAGTGTGTAGGTCCATGCCCAGCATCTGAACCCGCGAACCCCAGGCCGCCGAAGCAGAGTGTACCAACTTAACCATTACGCCACTGGGCCAGCCCCAAGATAAGTCCTTTTCTGAATGCACAGTACTCTTCTGTGTCTGATGTCTTTCATTTAACATTATGTTTGGGAGAGTCATACATGTTGTGTAAAGTTATAGATCATTCTCTTTGCTGAATAGAATTCCATTGGGAAAATATGTTAAAATTTATTTATCCATTTTTACTCTTGGACATGTGGGTAGTTTTCCAGATTTTGGCTTTTACAAATAGTCCTGCCATGAGCATTCTTCTGCCATGAAGAATGTTTGGGTTTATGTAGTAGTGGAGCTGCTGGGTCATTGGGAATGCTTATGTTCAACATTAGTAGATAGTGCCAGTTTTCCAAAGGGGTGGTACCAGTTTGCACTCACATCAGCACTGTATGAATGGTAGTAGCTCCACATTCTTGCCACCTGGATCCTTTCTGAGGATCTAACCAAACCTGGAACTGGCTTGTTAGTCTTTGTTACATGCAGCCCAGAGCTTCCCAACTAAGACACTCTACAAGGGTAGGTTAAAGTGCTTGGCTCTGAAAGGCATCTTTCCTTTAAAGGCCAACCACTTTCTGACCTGTGGGTCACTCACTGCCATCGGAGCGGAGCCTTAGTGTCTCCTTAGGCAGTAGCAAGTAGGTTCCCTCATTTTCATTATCACTGCCACCGCTCATCTAGGCCTTATGCATTTCCTTCCTAGACCATTGCAGTATTCTGCAAACCAATTTTCTTATCTGTCTCTTCCCACTCCAGTATATCCTTCATACCATCCAAGTATTATCTGCCATATATACCTCACAGTTGAACTCCTGAGGTCTTCTAGATAATCTAGTAACAACTGAAATTATTTTCTTTGGTAACACATTTAGCTGCCCAAGAATACATCGAAAGGCTTATTTGCTAATAGCCAACAAATCACCTAGTATACTACCATTTGCTTTGTTTGTAAGCTTTGTCAGTAGACGGCACTGGAGAGGCACTGCCAGGAGGAAGGCACTTGCCTTCCTGGGTCTGGTGTGCCCCTCTCAGATGGCCAGCTCCTGTTGTGCACAGCAGCCAGCTGCTTCCCCTAGCACCCCTCCTGGTGCCTCTACTGGGACACTTCTCCATAAATGGCTTTTCCTAGCATCCTAGAGGGTGGGTTTTGAGCAAGTTTAGAGATTTCCTGCAAGTCCCTTCACTGCGGCACCACAGCGACTTCTCTGCTACTCAGTGAGCCGTGACCGTGCTCTCTCCAGCAGAATCTGGATCTCAGCCCTGGAAGGCAAGGGGCTTCCTTGGTGCTCCATCTCAGCTGGAGAGAGTAGGGGCTGCCCCTGGTATCTGCTGTTCTTGTATTCTATAGAGTTCTGTTCATTTACTAGCCAATCCCTCTTTACTCCAATCCACTGTTACAGATAATAATTTTTTGTATTCAACTTTCTCTGTTCAAATTAGTCTAGTTTCTACTTCCTGATTGGACACTGATAGATATAGTCCTTTTCTGGTTACCTTTTTTGCTTTTGTTTTGTTTTTGGAGTTAGTGGTTGTTTTTCATTTGTTTAGTTTTCTCTATTATTATTATTTCAATCCAAACATCTCTGCCAGTAGACCATATCTCCTGTCAACTCAAACATAGTTATTCTAACCATTTCACCTTCTTTAAGAACTCTTTCCGTGGAGATTTCTGACTGGCTCCCACACGGACGTTTTGCCCTTTTACCTGGTCTGCCTTCAACATCATGTCGGGAATCTCCTTGGACTCTCCTGTGTGGATCGCTCATCCATGTGCTTCCAAATGTTGTCGTTTTTGTCTCCTTTCTTCCTCTCTGTCTTTGCAGGTGTATGTCTTGAGAAAATACCCTTTGACGCCCTAGTTACAGGCCCAGGTTTATGTGTCTTTAGTCTTGCTTTAAAGCAAATTTTCATTGACTTGTTATCCTTTGTAGAGAGTCTATGTTTATTAATATCACCACTAAGGTTCTAATAAAGAGCTTATTTTATTTAGGGAAAAAACCCTTTTACTGTTGTTTTAGTAGGGTCTGGGGAGGAACCAAAAAGAATATACACGTGTTTATTCTGCCATCTTTACTCAGAACTCCCTGTATGTCTTTTTTTTTTTTTTTTTTTGTGAGGAGGATCAGCCCTGAGCTAACATCTGCCAATCCTCCTCTTTTGCTGAGGAAGACTGGCCCTGGGCTAACATCCATGCCCATCTTCCTCCACTCTACATGGGACACCGCCACAGCATGGCTTGCCAAGCGGTGCATCGGTGCGCACCCAGGATCCGAACCGGGAAACCCAGGCTGCCACAGCGGAGTGTGTGCACTTAAACGCTGGCGCCCCCCGGCCGGCTCCTGTATGTCTTCTTTTGAAGTCAACTTTTTTATTTTTAACTTCACAGTATATCATGAACAACTTCCCACATTATTACATATGTTTATACTACAACATTTTGTTAAATTACTACAACATTTTAAAAGATCTTTGGGGGCTGGCCCCGTGCCTTAGCAGTTAAGTGCGCGCACTCTGCTACTGGCGGCCGGGGTTCGGATCCTGGGCGCGCACCAACGCACCGCTTCTCCGGCCATGCTGAGGCCGCGTCCCACGTACAGCAACTAGAAGGATGTGCAACTATCATACAACTATCTACTGGGGCTTTGGGGAGAAAAAGGGAAAAAAAGGAGGAGGATAGGCAATAGATGTTAGCTCAGAGCCGGTATTCTTCAGCAAAAAAAAAAAGGAGGATTGGCATGGATGTTAGCTCAGGGCTGATCTTCCTCACAAAAAAAATAAAAAATAAAAGATCTTTGGTATTCTATGCTGAGGATATACTCTAATTTATTTAGCAGGTTTCCCTTGTTGGACATTTAGGTTGTTTGGTGCTGAGAAATTTTTATAAGTGTGGTGGGGCAGACCTGCATAACATGGTGGAGGTGCTCACTCAGGACCCTGACAGACATAACACAGAGGCAGCTTGTCATGTACACGGCACAGTTACACTCTGTGGGCTTCGGAGAATCCATAGACAACTGGAGTTATCTTCTTTGGTGGCCCATCCACCTGTCAAGGGCAGAATATCCTGACTGCTTTTTTAGCTAGCTGCCTGCTAATCAGCAGCTCACCCTAGAAAAGGCAAAGTTCATTATTTTCAACTTGTCTTCAGTTTTTCCTTCTCTCCTTTCTTCTGTATTTCACATTTACCTCCTAATTTTGCCTTTGGTATATGAAATAAATCTATTATTGGCTTCCCTTGCATACAAGTAAATAGCGTGCTAATAATCAATTTCATGTCTTTGATTTAGTCTTCGACACTATTACATATGATGTTTCTGTGCTCATTCTCCTAGCTAAATCGGTATGCTCATCCAGGATGGTCTTTCATGGATAAATCAGGCCTTGTCTAACTTCTGGTGGGTTCTGTGCCACCATTGTGGCCCACCTGATTCAGCACTTAATGTGGGGGAGAGCAGCTTTCAGCATCTCCAGTTATAAAACACACCAAATATTGACATAATTACAGAGAAATAAATATAGGATGCTCAATGAAAAGCTAAGTTCTGGAGAAAGTTACAAGGAAAATGAAAATAATTTCGACCCTTCAAGTCTTTCCCTCCCCCATACACATACACAGACTGGCAATTCACAAGTAAATGCAAGGTTTTCAACACCCAACAGTTTGGAGTAATGAAAAAAAAGCCAGAAGTAAAACACTATACAGTGCCTTTCCTTGTTCTTTTTAAAACTCAAAAGAGACTCAAGCAACAACATTCTCCTTCTGAGTTGAAACCAACAGGGGCTGAGACTGGCCCGGGACAGTGCTCCATTCATGAACTGTGAGTGAAGACTGGGCTTATTCATAGAACGTTCTGGGCAGTTAGACCATACCCTTTCTGGGCTGCTGCTTGCGAACCTGTGGCTTGGGCTGGGCCTGGATGGGATCGCTGACCTCCAGGGGGCAATATAGGGTCTGCTTCTGAAGTGGCCTTCCTTTGTGGGAGCAACCTGAAGGGGAAGCTTCAAGGTCAAGTATAATCTGTTGCTTTTGATAGGCTTTCAACTCGCCTTTCCTGAGCTGCTGCCACGTGCTGGGTCTGGGAAAAATACAGGGCACCTGTCTGGTGGCGAGACAGACACATACACCCAGAATCACGAGACGGTCTTTTCATGCCGCTCGCTCATGTAATACCTACCTCCCAGCTGTTTGTGCCAGCTCTACAATTTCAATAGAGGGTTTTAGGGGAGCCCATCTGGTTGGAAGGGGGTAGCCCGGGAACCGGATGGAGCAATTTCTTCTTAGATTGTACACTGCACACTAATAAATATAGCAAAGTTTTCCAAAGATGCTTTTATTCATGTACATAAGATTGAGAAAATGTTGGTTTTCCATATTATGTATTTCACCACATTTAAAAATGTTTTTCTTATTTTATTATTATGTGGGGAGGTAGGGGAGGCACTGGTGGAGATTGTAGGAGGCAGCTAAAGCCTCCCAAGTCCCTCTTGGGCTGCCTCTAGCCAGGCCCTGCATTAGGCACAAAGGATGGCACCCAACGCTGTCCCCACGGCGAGGAGGTTACCAAGGCAGGGAGTCACTACACAAGCGAACAATGCAATACAGGGTAATGAGTGCTGCTCATTAGTCATATACTGGATAATTCTTTCATTGTTTATTGAGTACTTACTGGAGCCAGCCACAGTGCTGGGCCCTGAGGGTATAAGAGTCCTCGTTCCTTGAACTCATAAGACAGGGAGATCCTAGGAGTAGTGTTGCCTGATAAAATACAGGACACTCAGTTAAATTTGAATTTCAGATAAACAAAGCACAATTTTTTAGTATAAGTATGTCTCATGCAGTATTTTGATTTGCTCAGGCTGGCAGCAATGTGCTCAGGAATGTGGAGGGAAAAGGACTGCCTTCAGGTCCCTGCTTAAGTGGCGTCTCCTTGGTGAGGCCTCCATGATCTCTCCAGCACCTGGTAGCCCTACACCTCAGTTACTCTGAAATTACAGTGTGCAGGCATGTGTTAATCATCAGTCTGGCCCAGAAGAGTGAAAGCTCCCCCAGGGCAGTGTCCTTATCCATCCTATTCACTGTCCTAATTCCCAGCAAGTAGGTGTGCAGTAACCACGGTTGAATCCATTAATGGTTCTTATGGAGATGGAAGGAGGGCATGGTGGTCAGGGGAGGTGTCACAGGGGTGGTGGCATTGGATAGGGTCTTAAAGAAGTACATGCGCTGAGGAGTGACAGGACATGACCTCGTAGAACAGAGGGCACTCTGTATAACCAAGGCTGACTGTGAAGGCCCTGTCCTGCAATTCTCTCCATGTGGATAAATAACGCCCTGGCCCCACCAGCTGGGAGGAGCCCTGGGTTACGAGTAAAATGGATATACTGGGCCATAAGCTTTCCTCTGTGTCCCCAAAGGGACTCTGCATTGGCCATGACCTCACCAAATCATTTCTCCCTTAGGGAGTCGTGGGGGCAGCACAGATGTTTCTGAATGATGAAGTCTAAGGATTAAAAAGCAAACACACAGGGATGGACAATGAGCTAATGGCATTTCACGGGACAGTGATAATTCCAAAGCCACGTCAACAGCAAGATAAGAAATTAAACTCATTAACGTCTGCTCTGAGCCAGGCCCTATCCTAGTCCTTGAAAGCCTCTCTCATCTGCCCTTCCCGCCTGAGCTCAGAGGAGTAAAGGCCAGAACCCATGAGGAGAGGGCAGAGTTTTGTTGTGGTTTTGTTTTGGGTTTTTTTTGCTTTTATTAAAATTTTTAAAATTTACATACAGTAAAATTCACTTTTTTGGGTGTACAGTCTATGTATTTTTATATACATATAGATTCTTGTCAGCACCACCTCAGACAGGATATAGAATAGTTCCAACACCCCTAAGATTTCTCCTGTGCTGCCCTTTTGTATTCAGACCTTCCCTCTTATCTCTAAACTCTGGCAACCACTGATCTGTTCTCTGTTCCTCAATTTTTGTCTTTTCCAGAATGTCATATACATGGAATCATGTAGTATGTAACGTTTTGAAATTGGATTTTCACCCAGCATAATGCATTTGAGATTCATCCATGTTGTTGCATATATTAGTAGTCCATCACTTGTCACTGCTGAGTAGTAGTCCAATGTACAGATGTAACAGTTAATTCATTCACTGTTGAAAGACATTTGGGTTGTTTCTAGTTTTTGGCCATTATGAATAATGTTGGTATAAACATTCATATACAGGTTTTTATGTGAAATAAGTTTTCATTTCTCTAGGATAATATCTAAAAGTGGGTTGTTGGGTCACATGGTAGGTGAGGTTTGACTTTTTAAGAAATTGCCTGTTTTCCAGAATGGCTGTACTAGTTTGCATTTGAGAGGGCAGAGTTTTGTTGACCTTTCATTTGTCCCCTCCTTGCTTCCTTCTTTTGCTTCTTCTTTCTTTCTTTAAAATTTTTATTGAAGTATAACTTACATGCCATCTTTTTTTTTTTTTTAAAGATTTTATTTATTCATTTTTTTCCCCCCAAAGCCCCAGCAGATAGTTGTATGTCATAGGTTCACATCCTTCTAGTTGCTGTACGTGGGACTCGGCCTCGCGCTGGACGGAGAAGTGGTGCCTTGGGGCGCGCCCGGGATCCGAACCCGGGCTGCCAGCATCAGAGCGCGCGCACTTAACCGCTAAGCCACGGAGCCGGCCCATTTACATGCCATCTTAAGTGCAACATCTTAAGTACAAAACTAGATGAACTTTTATATATGTATATATACATATATATTCACACATACCCATGTAACTACCACCCAGATCAAGATATAGAACATTTCCAGCACCTCCTCCCGGTAAATACCCCACAATCCTGGGAAGGAATTGCTATCCTGACTTCTATCACCGTAGATTAGTTTTGCCTGTTTTAGAACTGCACTTAAATAGGATCATACAGTATGTGATCTTGTGTCTGCCTTCTCTTCACTCAACATTATGTGAAATTCATCCAGGTTGATGTGTGCTGCAGCATCTCAGTCTTTTTTGTATTGCTGAGTAGTGTTGCACTGTATGAATATGCCTCAAAATTTTTGTTCACTCTTCTGCGACAGACATTCAGGTTGGATCCAGTTTTTGGCTATTAGGAATAAAACTGCTCTGAATATTCTCATCTATATGTTTCTATACGTCTTTGGTGGACACAACCACTCATTTCTGTTGGGTATATAACCAGGAGTAAAATGACTGGGTATGTTCAGCATTCATAGAAACTGCTAAACAGTTTTCCAAGAGGTGGACCAATTTATAGTCCCAGCAGCAATGTCGATTGTCCTCCGTCCTGACACTTGGTATTGTCAAGCATTTCATTTCAGCCATTCCAGTGGAAGTATAGTGGTGTCTCATTGGGGCTTTTTCATTTCCCTGCTGACTAATGATGTTGAGCAGCTTTTGATGTGTTTATTGGCCATTTGGATATCCACTTTTGTGAGGTGCTTGTTTAAATCTTTTGTCCATTTTTAAATTGGGTTCTCTGTGTTGACCACCTTGCAGGAGAACGGAGGCCATGTGAAGTATCTACACTTAGCCAGTGATCACCTTAGAGAGAAAATTGACATTGGCCCAGGAGAAAAAGGTGTTTTAGGGAGTGTGAATGGGAGCAAGGGAGAGGGGAGCTGTCTTCTCTGAAATCTTGCATGGCCTGGGCAGTTCTGTGTGGTTGGCCCACTCCCCTCAAAAATCCTGAAAGCCCCTTTCCCACTCCTGGCCTTTCTCACAAGCCCCTTTGGTAAATATTGGGAGATTGGGATCTTGGGAGGGACCAGCCTTTCCTCCTGGATCACAGTGCTGACTGTCCTTCACAACCAGCTGGGCCCTTTATTGAGTGAGGACATTTCTGGTGGGCGGAGTGACACAGGCTGCTGTTCCAGTGACACGATTGCTCCTTTAATGCAGTGGGACACCCTGAAGGAGTTGTAACACCTGGGTCCTCTGGCATTGTGTACAAGGGGGCTCAGGGTACAGCCCGAGGACTTCACCTGCCCACACCCCTGTGCCTGTGACCATATCTGACTGGGTAAGTTATATCTACATCACTTGTCTTTTGGGGAGTGTAGTCTAATCATTAAAATTATTTTTATTAAAGTGAAATATGTTTACAGAAAATTTTAAACATCATAAGCTTACAGATAAATAAATTATCACAAAATGAACACACTCATGTGACAACCAGCCAGGTCAAGAAATAGAACATTTCCAGCATCCCAGGAGCCCCCACCTGCCCTTTCCCAATCTCTATCTTCTTTGTTTTTCTTAAAAGTAACCACTATCCTGGCTTTTGACAGCATACATGAGTTTTGCCTGTTTTTGAACTTTATGTAAAGAGATATGTAAATGGAATCGTGCGGTTGTATTTTTTTTCTGTCTGATTTTTTCATTCAACATCATTGTGGAAAGTCATCTACATAGTTGCGTGTGGCTGTAGACCATTTATTCTTCTTGCGCAGAGTACTCCATCAAGTGAATACACCACAGAGTTGGTATCCATCCCACTGTGGCTGGACATTTGGGTTATTTCCAGTTTTGGTTATTACAAAAAGTGCTACTATGAATCTTCTTTTACGTATCTTTTGATGCACATATGCATGCATTCCATCTGGATACATACCTAGGTGTGGAATTTCTGGCTCATAAGGTGTACATGTGTTCACCTTCAGTGAATACTGTTAAAGAATTGTCCAAAGTGGCTGTGCTAATTTACACTGTCAGCAGCAGTGCATGAGAGTTCCTGCTGCTCCTCCTGCTATCGTCAAACTTTAGCCATTCTGGTGAGAATTATTGCTTTTAAACATTTCAGTTGTGACAACTAGTAAGAGGAGGGGCCAGAACTCTAACCCAGTTGTATCTACATGAAGTTTCCTGAAGGTGGGGGTGGGGCTCAGAAGAAGGTGGCTGGAGCTATTTCAAGAGCCACCCATATGGTACGCATCTCCTTGGTCCTCTTCTTTTTGTCAAGGAGAAGTTGTGGGATGTTCAACCTCACTTATGTTAAATATCACCTAGCAATTCCAGTTACCAATGGGCAGTGCCCTTGAAATTGCAATTTAATTTATAAATTAAGCACAACTACATGTAATATAGTTAAATAGGCTGGATTCAGGACTTCGCAGGCTCTCTTGAACCTTTTAAAGTCAGGTTGGCCTTTTCCAAAGACGATACGTAATTAGCCCAACACAGTGACTTGGACATAGTAGATGTTCAGTGTTAGTTTCCATTAGTAAAATAGCATCTTAGATTATTCTAGAAGGGATACAATAGTTGCTTCAAATAACTGTAACACTGACTCTCAAATGTCACTAAGCAGAGTAGTCCTGTGGACATGCCCATCAGACAGTCACCTGAGTGCCCTTCTCTTTTCCTAGCTTCAGAAACAAGGATTAGCAAAGGCTGTGACGAAATAGATGGTGCTGGCCATGAGTTTTGAGTGCAAGGCTCAAGCAACATGTCTGCATTCATCTGTGTGCACCTGTGCTTCTGTACCCGCACGCACGCGCACACACACACACATGCACACACACACTAGTGGTTTAGGATGAAGGGAATCAGGCCATCTGTACCCTCTTACTCTCCAAAAAAGCCTTTCTTTCACCATTTCAGCATTGCATACTGTATATTAATGAAATAGTTTTCCTTTTCTGTCCCTGGAAGGGTAGCAGAAGGCCAAAATACATGAGTGCTGCCTCCAGGCTGCTTGGGTTCAAATCCCAGCTCTGCCAAATCACAGCTATGTGAACCTGGCCATGCTGTTAAATCTCTCTTAGCTTCTGTTTCCTCATCTGCAAAGGGGTCTAATACTAGTGACTATTCCACAGGATTGTTGTGAGGACTAAATGCAGGAGTGCACGTGGAGAACTTGCCCAGAGCTCCACGCATAGAAAGCCTGTCCGTCAATGTTAGCTATTGTGGTAGTGGTTACTGGTATGGTGGTTCACATGGACCAGGTTTTACCTGTTTAAAGACGCTGGATGGGGAGAGGGTGTTGGAATATACAATCCTCTCTTAGAGATGCACCCCCGGTACATACTGTTTCAGAAAATTCTGGGCATGTTCATTTGTTTAGCAATCATATAGCATTCCCCCCATTGTAATATAAACTGTATGAGGTCAGGAATTTGTCATCTTTTTACTGCTATATTCCCAATGCCTAGAACAGTGCTTGATGCATATTGGGGGCTCAATGTTTGCTGAGTGAATAAACATTGTTTAAAGAGCACCAATCTGTCACTGTTTTGAAGTCCATAGACCTGGACGTGGAATGGATGGAACGTGGCTAGGGGTCCGAGAAGCAGTGGAGAAGTCCAGAGAAGAATGAGAACAAAGTAGGAGACACCTCTGGAGGGAGAGAGACGCAAGAATGGAGTAGCTGGCGAGGCAGACCTCCTGTGCACGTCTGATAGGTCCTAGACAGGTGAGGTCTTCCAGGTGAAGTTTACACCTAATGCCCACTCCTCCTCCTAGCCCCCAGGTCTCCCCTCACTGTGAAAACAGCCTGACCCGAACAGCAGGAGCCTCTCCCTGCTCTGCTTATTTTGCTAAAGTCTGCTCTGCCCACCTAAAAGCAGACCCTAACCAGAAAGGGTCTAGATGAGACTAAACTTCCTCTGAATGGAAAGAGAGGAGGGTCCGTTTCTCTAAGGACTGGATCTAGCAGGCAGAAGGAACAGTACAAAATCTCATTAGCAATGAGGACTTCATGGAGGCCACCAGATGGGAGCTGAGGTTGACTTCCCACAGAAAACAATCAAGTGAAAATTTCCCTCATTACCGAAGCTTCAATTTCCCTGAAGTTTGGGAGAACAAGGGAGTTATTAAATGTTGCATAAACACGGTATCCAAGATCATAATGACGACATGGAATAGGAGTGAGCTCGATTCATCATTTTAGCTTGGAGGCAGAGCAAAAATCAGCACCATTCCAAGCACATTCATTTCATTCACTGATCTTTCAAACATTGACTCGGCACCTACTTTGAGTTAGACACTGTGCTAGGGCTTGTCATACAGAAATGAATAAGACGTTGGGCCTGTCCTCCAAAATTATATAGGTTAGTGGAAGCCAGCCAATTTCTGAATGTGAGATCATAAATGTGTAAGGTTTGCCACTCTAGGTCAGCTGGGTCAAAGATGTGCTATCAAAGAACTCTGTTGCCTTTTTGTGCATGTGTGTGAGGAAGATCAGCCCTGAGCTAACATCTAATGCCAATCCTCCTCTTTTTTTGCTGAGGAAGATTGGCCCTGGGCTAACATCCGTGCGCATCTTCCTCTATTTTATATGGGACGCTGCCACAGCATGGCTTGACAAGCGGTGCATCAGTGCGTGCCCGGGATCCCAACCTATGAACCCTGGGCTACCGAAGTGGAGTATGCACACTTAACCACTGTGCCACCAGGCCGGCCCCTCTGTTGCCTTTCTTATTGTCAACCTCAAAAGTTTTGAACTTGCCATGATGCATCCTAGTTTCCCTATGCTCTCTCTTCCTGACTCTTGAACCCATCTGCCTTTTGCAAATCTGTTTGGAGATCCAGCCTCTGATCCTGGCTCTTAGGGTAGTGAGTCCTGGAAGCTTGCTCCCTATTGTGGGGTCTGGAGGAACCCGTCTTTCAGTTTGCCCAAGCCTGTCTCTCACACACGTTAAGGGGATCCTCTAGCGAACAGTCTCTGTGTGTGAACTCACCATGTTTCCTTCAGACTTGCTCTTCCCACTGTATTTCTCATACCTTTGAATGGCATCACCATTTACCCCATTGTTCAAGGCAGAAAACTGAGGTGACTCTCCTCTCCTGGCCCCTGCTGCTAATGGCCACCGTAAGGCCTCAGAGTGTTAAAGCGGCATTGGGTCTGAGCAGATGGGAATAGGAAATGGAGTGGAGAATGGTTTATCAGCTGTGCTGATGCCCAGGGTTCTACAAAGACGGCTCTTTAACCTCCGGCCCTAACTTACTCTTTTAGTCCAGCTGGGACTGGGCCCAGAGATCTCACCATCCATCCACTGCCCCATTCTCTCCTCTTTCTTTTTAGGTTCCCCCGCACAAAACAAAACAACATCCCTCCCTCCTCCAAAAAAAGCACTTCTGTCTCTTTTACGTGGCCAACAAACACAAGCTTCTGTTAAAAAAAAAAAGACAACAGGCCCAAAATGGAGTCGCTTATGCTAAGCCCCACGTCACCAAACCAAGACTTCACTTAATCACAGTTTCAGCTCTCCAAGAAATGGAATCTTAAACCAGTCAATCAGGAATCGCCTGATCAGCACTAGTGAGGTCATCTGCCCAATACACCCCTGCCATCCCCTAAAGGAAAGTAACTTTGCAATAACTAGCCCGTGTTTTTTGCCTAGTATAACTTCCTTGTTCTTGCCCCCTTCTGCCTATAAAAGTCTTTCATTTGGTACAGCTCCTCAGAGATCCCTTCTATCTGCTACATTGGATGCTGCCCCATTCGTGCATCGTTGAGTAAGGCCAATAAGATCTTTAAAATGTACTCAGCTGAATTTTGCTTTCTAATACTTCCATTCATATAAGCTCATGCAAACAGCAACTTTGGGGAAGAGGGGTCTCCAACATGGCAGACAAATTGGACGTTCAGACACTGAACTAATATTTGGTAATTGAATTAATGAATCTGTACTGTTTATGTTCCAACAGCTTTGTTTTTGTTTTCGTGAGGAAGATCAGCCCTGAGCTAACATCCATGCTAATCCTCCTCTTTTTGCTGAGGAAGACCGGCCCTGAGCTAACATCCATTGCCAATCCTCCTCCTTTTTTTTTCCCTTTTTCTCCCCAAAGCCCCAGTAGATAGCTGCATGTCATAGTTGCACATCCTTCTAGTTGCTGTACGTGGGACTCTGCCTCAGCATGGCCGGACGAGCGGTGTGTCAGTGTGCGCCCGGATCCGAACCCGGGCTGCCAGTAGCAGAGCGCGTGCACTTAAGCACCAAGCCACAGGGCTGGCCCCTCCAACAGCTTTGAATCACGTACCCATTCACCCTTCTCCCTTATACACTGAAGAAGTCCAGTGTCTCAGTTTGTTTTCTTCTTCACCATTTAAATTGATTCTCTCAAGTGCCGTTAAATCTTTCTTGAGGCACGTGGCCTTCACAGAGGATTCCTGGAGCAGATGCAGCACGGCTCTAGATAAGGCAAAACAATATGCATTGTTTTGTTTCAACATATATTTTCAATGATTTGCTTCTTTGCGGCCAACTAACACAACTTGGCGGGATTTTCATTCAATCATTCAACAAAAATATGCTGACAATTTACTCTGTGCCAATTACCGTACTAGAGGCCAGTGTACAAAAATGAACAAAACACAGTACAATCTCAGCCCTTAAAAAATTGTGGAACTCACCATGCAGTAGGATAAATGCTAGAGTGGGGATGGGGACAGGTGGGGACAGGCAGGGACAGGAGCTAAGGAGGCACGTGTGAGAGGCTCCTAACCTAGGTTTTGTTTTTCAAAACTTTTTCTTTTGGAAACTTCCAAACATATAAAAATGTTGAGAGGATAGTACAACGAACCCTCATGTATCCATCACCTAGCTTCAATAATTATCAGTATTTTATACTGATATCAATTATTAGTATTTTGTCAGCCATTCTTATTTCATCTATCTCCTGCCCCCACTTTTTCTCTTGAGTATTTTAAAAAGCAATCCCACATATCATATCATTTCTCCCATTTCACATTTCTGTTTTTAGCTCTCACACGAGGCACACCCTACTCAGTCTCGAAGGGGCAGGAAAGCTTCCTGGAGGCAGTGGCATCTAAACTAAGGCCTGGAGAAGGAGCAGGATTAGCAGCCAGGTAAAAGTGATGGGGGGAGCAGATGGGGAGGAAGGGGGAAAAATTTCAGACCAAAGGGATAGTTTGTGCAGAGGTCAAAGGTCAGAGCAATATGGTGTGTTTAGTACCTTGTCACTCAACTGTGGTCTATGGGCCAGCAGAATTGGCATCACCTGGGAGCTGGTTAGAACTTCAGAGCCCTGAGCCCCCCCTCAGGCCTAGCGAATCAGAATCTGCATTTTATCAAAATCCCCAAGTGATTTGTTTGCACATCTAGGTCTGAGAGGCAGTGGCTTAGGGGATGGCCTGAGGGTTAGTGCAGAGGGAAAGGAGACTGGAGTTTGTGGCTAGAGCAAGGGACAAAGTTAGGAAGGCCTAGAAAGCCAAGACAAATGCTCCCGCTTTACCCTGACACCAGAGAAGAGCCACGACAGTTTGGAGCAGGGAGTGACTTGATCAGATTTGCCTTTTAGAAGCAACTCTGCTGCAATGGGGAGAGTGGATTGAGGTGGGGGAGATAGGAGCCTTGGAAACAATTAGGCTTTTGTTCCTTTAGAAGCTACAGGAGGCAGGGGACTGGGTATGGACTCTGTTGAGCATGGAGCCCAACAGCCTTGCCTGGGTTGTATTTTTACGTATTGTTCAAACCCCAGCTCGGCTTCCTACAAACAAAAGGGCTTTGACTTGAGACATAGCTATTTAACTTTCCTGAGCCTCTCTTTCCTCGTCTGTCCCAAGCATGGCACTTTCTTTTTATGAGACCTCGATCACAGCATCAATGAAGACTGAATGTTCAGAAATAGAACCTGATTTTGATATATTAGGAATCCAAATGGAATCAGCAATGCTACACCCGCCTGGCTCTACACCCGCTCCTCCTCCAGCCAGGGTGCAGCACTCAGGCCCCTTCCCTTCCCGAAAGCCCTATGGTCAGGGAAAGAGCACAGAATTGGGCCTGAGGACTCAGCTTCTAGAGAATTCAATTCAGTGCTGTCCCTAACCTGGAACTTTCCCTGAGAGCAGCTCCACTGGCCAGCCCTCCAGGCATGTTCCCATACCTGCCTGCCTGCCTCAGCTCAGGCCTTTTCCCTCACTGGGAATGCAGGTGTGCATGTGTCTGTTTATTCCGCCTGACTAATCACTGTTTGGGACATTGTGCTCTGTGCTTTGGGGGCCTGAGGAAGAGTGAGCAACAGAACGTTCCTTTCCTCCACCTGTCAAAAGCCTTCCTGTTCTTTGAGCTCATGCCCACCCCCTGCGTGGCACCTCTCCTGCCTAGGCTGAGCTCAGATGGTCGGTGAAGCCACAGCCCAATAACAGCCTGGAGCTGAGAGTGCCTGATGGGGACCTGTCACCAGAGGAGAACAGTCAGTAGGCCCTGAGAGGGCCAAGTCCCTCCCCAGGGGCCCTGTGCTGTGAGTAGGGACAGAGCTGGGCTGATCAGGGAAGGCCTGAAGGGGTCATCTGGCTGAGGTCAAAAGGCCAGGGGACCACATTGGTGCCCCACTAACCTCCTTTTTTTCTCTCCTGGTGCTGCACCTCCACAAGTGGCCACACGGGGTCAGTGTCCTTTCATGCTTGGGTTGGCGCCGCTGGACTGCGACAGCCCTGGACCCCACAGCTCTCTCTGCAAAGTCTTTCTGCAGAGTTCTGGCTAATTGGGAAAAAACTTCCCTAAGACTGAGAGCAAGGTGGCCCTTTAGGCCAGAGGGAGCCAATGGTCCAGGTGAGGAAGAGGAGCAGCAGATTATTTCCACAGTCACGTTGTTTCACTGAGAGGAGCCAGGGGGCCTGCCCAGATGCCCTGCACAGGCAGGCTCCATGCTCTTTGACTAATTTAATAACAGTAAGTGTTCATTTGGACCAACGTGGGGTGAGCAGGAAGGTCTTCAAGAAGAGGGAAGAAGTCTGAATTGTGCAAGTTTAGAAAGATGAGGTGTCATGCCCCTCAGGAACATCTGGGGGCTCCAATCAGCAACAGACCACCTCTTCTGGTCCTGTTTTTAATGACCACAGGACACTCAGCCTCAAGTAGTGCTGATGGTTGGGGCCTCGGGCTAGGGCACAAGGCCTGGAGGCTCACCTACATCAGGAGGGTGGTAGGTGCTGACACAATGGCCAACCACCCTGCCAGGTAGGGCTCTGTTGGGGGAAGGTCCCCAGAGGGCCCACCCAGCAGATGCATGTCTCACTGGCTCATGTACCCTCCTGCTCACCAGAGGGATGAAGAGTTCCTTGGCCTCAAGTTGTTGGTGGCTCCCAGGGCCTAAGAGACAAAGGCCAGGATAGAGACTTCTGGGGAGGAGTGGGCTAGGGATCTCAGGGAACTCTGAGGGCCAGGACCAGCTGCTGGTATAAGCCCCTGAGGCCCAAACCTCGGCCCAGGCCCAGATCTAGGCTTTGTGGGGCCTAAAGCTTATACCATTTGGGGATCTCTTTAAGAAAAATAATATAAAATTACAGGTACAAAATTGAGTATAAAAGTAATGTTTAGGGGCTGGCCCAGTGGTGCAGCGGTTAAGTGCGTGCACTCCACTTCGGTGGCCCGGGGTTCGCAGGTTCGGATCCCGGGCGTGCACTGTTGCACCGCTTGTCAAGCCATGCTGTGGTGGCGTCCCATATAAAGTAGAGGAAGATGGGCACGGATGTTAGCTCAGGGCCAGTCTTCTTTAGCAAAAAGAGGAGGATTGGCATTGGATGTTAGCTCAGGGCTGATCTTCCTCACAAAAAAAAAAAAAAGTAAATGTTTACTTAGAATGAGAAAAGAGATCATATCAAATTACAAATTTTTAAAAGCTGACAAATATCACAAAATCCAGAAAAATAACACTTATTAACTGCCTGACATATCTCTACAATATTTTTCCAGGTGTTTTTGGCTGCATACTCTTTGATGACCACTTCATTTGCCAACAATTTTGTAACATCATTGTAGGAAGAACAGAAAGATAATTCAGTCTTTCCTCTAGCATGGTTGATCAAAATTTTGTGTTATATTGCTACAGGTTAATGCTTACAAACTTAGGAATTTGATACATTCTATTTTGTCAATCCCAACAAAGAGAAAAAAAATATATGGTGTGCTTATAATTGTATATGCTGCATTATTCAGTATATTCCTGACAAGAGAGAATCTTCTGGCAGAAGAGAACTTTGACCTCAATGAGACCTCAATGAGAACCAAACCCTGCCGTTTGTATTTACATTTTGAACCTTGTTTCTCTTACGGTTCCCGCCTACTTCCGGTGCCAGGTCACATTCATATTGCAATATGACCTTTGGTCATGAGTCAGTACAGTGGACAGTAGGGATATTCCTAGAAGCCATTCCTACACTGGAGAAATGGTGATAGAAATTATTTAACTACACTTGGAAGTGACTGCAAATCACATATATAAATGTGCTCTCAACTCATTTGCCCCTTAGCCAGATACTAACAATGCCGCAGCCACTCCGAACACCACCCAACATGAAAGGAATTGTGACCAAAGGATGTCAGAGTGGGAAAAGACTGTAGTCTTAGTTGATCATAGTTAATATATCTCACTTTTCCAAATTTTATGAATTTTAAGCAATTGCTAAGGGCCTGTCCCAGGAACCTGGAAGAGATCCTCCTTGCAAGTGAGAGGTCTTGAAGCTTAAGCTTCATTAGCTTCATGCTAAATCCAACCCTGCCTGGAACGAGCACTCTTTCCTCCCGTCTTCCCTTCCTCCCTCCTCCGGGAATTGGCTTGCCTTCTTTGCTCTCCGCTGCCCAACTTGTGTTGCTTCTGGTGGAGGAGTTTCTTCCCCTTCCCCCAGATGGAAGGCAGAGCAGGTCTCAGTCCCCAGCCTCTCTGGGGCCTTGCCCTTCCTTCCAGTAAACATACGGCCCTTCTAAGCTTTCCACTGATTTGACAGCTAGAGGCAACAGTCATAGGGAGCAAAAGAGATTCTTCTAACATGCCTTGCCCTCCTTTCAAGATGGGTGCCCCAGAAAGACAAAGTCACACACAGCCGTTGGTGGTGCACCTTTAGCTACGACCAGAGGGCTGAAGTGAATACAGTCGTGCGTCGCTTAACGACAGGCATACGCTCTGAGAAATGTGTCATTAGGTGAGCACATCATTGTGCGAACATCACAGAGTGCACTTACACAAACCTAGATGGTACAGCCTCCTACACACCCAGGATATATGGTACTAATCTTGTGGGAACACTGTCGAATATGTGGTCCGATGAGCGAAACGTCATTATGCGGCACGTGACTGTAATCATATTTTGGAGGAAAACAGATTTGAGATCTTCTGGGGCTTTTATCCCTGGAGTTGGGCTAGAAGCTCTGGGTTGACAAGATGAGATAGAGGCTGGGGGAACTGGTGGCTTAGGCTGGGGTCACTGCTACCTCCCCTCATGGCCCATCCAGACCCTACCCTGAGTTGTTCCCTGGATAAGACCAGGTCTCCTGAGGGCAGAGGCTGTGTCTTATTTATCTACATGTCCCCTACACCTAGCATAGTTCTCGGTACACAGTTGGTGCTCAATGAATGCTGAATTTGAAGAGCAGAATGGGGTTGGGAGATCCCACTGCTCCCAGTGGCCCTTGGGGGAATAATAAAGGCTGCACTGTTTCTGAGTGGCCATGGGTGTGTGAGGGCCAGGGGACTGACGGTAACAGGCAGCAACCAGGTAACCGGGGCCATACCTTCTGCCTGCCCTCCCTGTGCACATTCTAGTTTACAATGCTATTTTGTTTAACAAGATTCTCCCTTTAGAAGTCAGACAAAGACCAACTGCAGCCTACTATGCAAGGATTTCTTCCAGGCATTTCTCAGGAAATTAGTATGGTTTTCCAAATCCCGAATCCTGAGAAAAATCAATCGGAAAAAGTATTGTAATTCTCCTGTGAGAGTTGAAACTTAACAATCAACATAGAGATGTGACTGGTTTGAAGGATTCCACTGACTTCAAGTGAAATCAAGGGAGAAAGTGCTGACAACTCCGAGTTGAAGGTTAAGATTGACGTTTTTGGGAACTGGGACCAGATCATATACAAGAGACGTGGTCACCATATAATCAATCTTGATTACAGCTGTTCCAATATTATGAGTGTGTGTGGCCCTGTTCTGGTGCTAAGTTATTGTTGCAAACAAAATAAATATTTATAGGCTTACACACTTAGTATACCTTTTTCAAATCCTGTGAGTGGTGTTCTAAGAAATAACAAGTTTTTTTTTTTTTTTTAAGGTTTTTTTTTTTTTTTAAAGATTTTATTTATTTTATTTTTTCCCCCCAAAGCCCCAGTGGATAGTTGTATGTCGTAGCTGCACATCCTTCTAGTTGCTGTATGTGGGACTCGGCCTCAGGATGAACGGAGAAGTGGTGCCTCGATGCGCACCCGGGATCCGAACCCGGGCCACCAGCATCGCAGCGCGCGCACTTAACCACCAAGCCACAGGGCCGGCCCAGAAATAACAAGTTTTGAAAGCAAAAATAAGTCTCTAGATTGGCAATTTCAACACATGATTCTGGGTCGTGCTGTTCATATTGCTAGTAGATCTGAATGTTATGTGATCCACATACTACCCAACAACATTTGCTGGTGTTTTCCAGTGTTTGAATATTCACTACAGGCCGTGGCTCTTTGTGAATACAAGAAAACTTAATATTTCTTATCTATTAAACAAAATTTTAAGATATACATAATAATGAGTAAAGAGTATGAAGAATGTTAGAAGTGTTTTAAGAATAACTTATGATTTGGGGAGTTTCTAAGAATTCCCAGGACTTCCTATTTCTTGTCTCTGAATCCTGAAGTTGAATATCTGTCAAGAATTTGGAAACACTACTCCAGCCTCAACGAGGATCCAATATTGAGTTAGGGGACTAAGTGAATCAAGTTTTATAGGACTAGGACACTGGCTGGGGAGACTGTCAGGTTCACTTCAATGTCTCCTGGTAGGTGTCATTCCAGGCAGAAATTTCAGTCCTGGGCGCATTGTTTGTGTTTGGGTTGGTGGATTGCACTGAATTAAGGAACTGAGAGTCGGAAGGGGTCTCAGGGGTTATCCAGTGGCCTTGCACTGGTAGAGTACCTGTGACAGTCGATCATACACCCACTGTTCCTTATCCATGACCCCCAGGCTCCCCATGGCCCCCAGCCCTGCAGAGAGGGGTGCTCACCTTCTCCCTGGGGAAATGTTTCTTTTGTCCTGCCTACATCAGGGCTTTGGAAGGCAGTAGATGATTCTTCAACGTGGCATCTCATGTGGAAAGAGCTCTGGTCCTGATTCAAAACCCAGATTTCAGTCCCACACCACTCAATTACAAGCCTTATCACACTGGCCTCTAACTGACTGGTCTGTTTACACGCATATTCCACCAGGCTCTGAGGCTGGGGTGAGGCACTAAAAAGAATACTGGTTAAATACATAAATAGATAAGCGAATAAATGAGTAGTTGGGAAGGCATTTGCGAAGGAGTTGGCGCCTGATAGGCACAATCTCTGGTCATCACAAAAGAAAAATGAAAACTTTTGGTTAAACAAGATGGATTAAAAAACTATGTATGTCTTTCCTCCCTCCCCAAACTCCATTTAAGAAGTTTTATTAAGAAATACAAAAGGTATAAACTCTCAAGGACAAAGATAAGAGATGTCAACAACTGTTTAGAAGACAGAATAAGGGGAACCAGCCTGTCAGGGCCAAGGATGCTGCAGTCGGCTCCAGCTTCCTCAGAAGGTGGGGGAAGAGATGGGGCAGAGAACGGAGGGAGAGTCGGAACCCACTTCTTCTCCCCTCACCCTCGCAGGAGACAGGAAGTTCATTCTCTGCAGAAACAGGCCAGACAGACCCAGATTCCAGGTCACCAGGCCCAGGGGATGGGGGAGAAAGACACACGCTGAAGTCAAGGCAATTGAGTGCACGTCCCAGCCTGTACCCTGAGACCCCAGGGCCAATTTTCCACTCTGATCTGAGCAGCCCAGCTGCTACCTTCCAGGTGGGCAACTGGAGGATTCTTCCCTTGAAAAACTGACCAGCCCAAGAAAAAAGACCTGTAGCTGCTGAAATTTAGGGCCTCCCAACAAAATAAGCAGGTCTCAACCTGGTCACTCTGTAGAGAAGCCCGGCAGGCCCCGTGCCCTGGCCCCACTCAACCACCCACAGACAGCCCAGGGTCGCCAGAGTGGAGGACATCATTAGTAAACCAACAAACACAGACTTTGCCTTGTGTTCAAGTTCTGGGAAAAATGCTCAGAAAACACTATATTTGAAACAACCACCGCTCTACTGCAGCAGTAAGAGAACAAAGAGGATTAGTCTTATGTGCTAGGAGTTTATGCTGAGTTTTGAAAATCATGCTTTTTATGAAAAAAATATCAATCAATCAATCAATCAATCAATCAATAAATAAATAAAGGGAGCCTTATTTATGGGTTTTGGGTTTTTTTTTGGCTTATGTATTTTTTTTTTTTTGTGAGGAAGATCAGCCCTGAGCTAACATCAATGCCAATCCTCCTCTTTTTGCTGAATAAGACTGGCCCTGAGCTAACATCCGTGCCCACCTTCCTCCACTTTATGTGGGATGCCACCACAGCATGGTCTGACAAGCAGTGCGACGCTGTGCGCCCGGGATCTGAACCCGGGCCGCCAGCAGCGGAGTGCGCACACTTAACTGCTATGCCACGGGGCCAGCCCCAGCTTATATTTTTTTTTATCCATACCAGACAACTCTCATTTTTGTTAAAGATGGAGCAAAAACAAGCAAACAAAAATAAACAGAAAAAAAGGAATTCAGGAAACAAAGGTAATGTAAGGTGCAGAAGAAAACAAACAATTATAAGATCCTCAGAGAGATTAAGATTCATAAAAAAGGAACACCCAGAGAACAAGGAATAGCTCTTGGAAATTTAAAATATGATAGTCAAAATAAATTCAGTAGGAGGGATGGAACATAAACTCGTGGAAATATCTCAGAAAGCAGAACAAAAAGACAGAGAGAAAATAAGAAGGTCAAATATCATATACTAACAAAGTTTCAGTGGGAAAGACTGGAGAAAATCAAGAAGGACATTATCAATAAACTAATATAAGAAACATTTTCCGCACTGAGGCCATAAATCACCAGTTTGGAAGGACCCACCAAGAACCAGCAATAAGGATGAAAGTAGACCCACACCAAGGTACTTAATCTTGAATTGTCAGAACATCGAGAATAAAGAGATGATCTATCAGCTTGTGGAGGAGAGGAATAAACTCACGTCAAAGATCAGTAAGAGAAAGGGATGAGGTTTCCCATCAGCAGCGCTGGGAACTAGAAGACAAGGAAATCATACCTTCAAAATAACAGAAGACATGCCTTCCAGTCCCGAATTCTATTTCCAGCCAACTCTTAATCTTGGGAGTAGAGACTAAAGGCATTTCAGACATGTATGACTTCAAAACGATTTCTCTCCCACACACCCTTTTTTCAGGAAGCTACTGGCGCAGGAGCTCCACCAAAATGAGGGAGTAAACCAAGAAAGAGAAAGATGGAGGCTATAAGAAACTGAGGAGAGAGGCGGTGGGATGCGTGGGATCAGGTTGAACAGCCCTGGATGACGGCCCTGCGCTCTCTCAGGCCCAGATAAGAGCGAGAGGCTGAGAGCCGAGAGACGCACGTCTCAGAGAAAAAGCACAAGTGGCCCATTACCTGGGTGTCAGATCACCGTGTGTGTGTGGGGGGAGTTGGAGAAAAATTAATGATAGGTACTTAGAGAATAAAGCCAACAGAAAAGGCAGTTCTTGCTGTGGGAGGCGGGGGCAGGGGTGAGGAAGCTGTGTGGGAAAGGAAGTGAGATCTGGCACCACCAGACGGCTGGGAACAGTATTTACCCAGTAACAGTACAAATACTGAATGTCAATTTCTAAATATTGTCATATAACTTCCTGTGAGGTGGGAGGGTGGAAGTGTGAGAGAGAGAGAGTGTGTGTGTGTGTGTGTGTAAGAGAGATAAATCCTTATCTTTCTTGGTGGAAGTCAATAATGTCTAAAATGAAAAATACATTATGAAATAGCCTTTTAAATACAGAGGTAAATTTTTAAAAAATAGCTAAAGAAAATAAAGGTGGTTGCCCCTGGGGTTGGGGCTCAGAGGAGGATAGGCCTGGCAGACGACTCTTGTTTTTTTGTTTTAAGCCTTGAAGTACTGTTTAACTTTGAAAACCACATATCCTGTACTATTATGCTAAAAACAAAAATAGCAATTCCCCAAACCTCTGCCCCCCTCAATTTTATACTGCACCCCGACCAGTTCTGTGCACTCAGAAACCAGTTTGCCATGCATCTAAGGGTAGGCTTCCCAAGTCCCCCCAACCCCCAGAGTTACCTAAGCAGAAGCAATCCCTGTGCGCCTTCATAAGAGAGAGAAACTCAGCCAATAGCACACCCGCCGGTCAAACTCTGCCCTCATTCCCCCACCTTCCTTCCAAGATGCTGGGCTCCTGCCAAGACTCAGTTCTTTACTAAATCAAGGCAGCAAACCCTAAATCTCCCGCCCCACCCCCACACCAGATCCAGCTAGACTGACTTTGCAGGAGGATTTATTAAACTGGAGGAACCTACAAAGGGAGAAAACACACACACACACACACATACACATACACACACACTCTCACACACACCCTCAAATCACAAGGCATCTTCAATTGCTCTTGTTCTCTGGAGAGAGCAGAATGGATGGGCTGCCCTGGGAGCCCCGCAGATGGGAAACTCATTACAGATGTGAGCTCCACAGTAGAGGGACGCTTGGAGACCTGCACATTTCAGGAGTTTAGGGGTATTCATGTGTTGCCTGGAAACCAGAGACCAAATAGGAAACAGGAAGCCCCAGGAGAGAGAGGCTTAAATATTTCAGCATCGTTTCCAGAGGTGAAGGCAGCTTGCCAAGGCCTGAGGGCAGCTCTGGTCAGTATTTCTCCTCAGCCTCAGATCGTCAGAACTCCTCCCACCTCAGGGCCCCCCCCTCCCAATCTTACTTTGCACCTCTTAGAGGTAGACGTAGGCTTCTTAAAGGGCCCACGTACGTGTGTGTACACACACACACCACACACACACACACACACACACACAGAGCTTCGGAGCCATTTTCTGGCACTGATTTCTGGTGAAGCTGGCAGTGTGACAGAAATGTCGTCTCACATGTCCAGGTTTCCTGCAGCTGCAGTGGCTGCCTGTGCACGGCACTGACTTACCACTTCCATTTGTGCGACCCTGGGTGAGGCTGGGTCTCTCGGTCAGTCCCAGAATCCATAGCTGGAGCCGAGTGTGGCCAAGCTTGGAAAGTTCCTGGACACAAGGGAGCCCAGAGTGGCCCCCAGCTGAACACACCAACCATGTCTTTCTCTGCTGCAGACACAGGCCTGGCCAAAGGGGTCCCCTTCAATGTGCCCTGCCCATTACACTCTGTGTCTCTCTCTCACAGCAAACCCATGTGGAACACACTCCCCACTTCCCACCAAAAGACCTCCTTGGGGGCTCCAGGTTTTTGTGCTCATCCCTCCTCCACACCCTGCAGCTCTTTGAAGGCTCTTCTCATTTGGCACCAACATCTGTGCACTTGAATGTCTGGGGCATGTGTGGTGTGAATTTCAGGGTCAGGAAGACCCTGCTTTCCATCACTGATTGGATCTGGGGCAACCTAACCTCTCTTAGCCTCAGTTTCTTCATCTATAGAAACGCGGACAATCCTTTCCCCTCAACGGTGTTGTGAGAATTGGGGGTTATGAAATATCTGGGTCTCGAATAGACATTTCTCCAAAGAAGATATATAACTGGTCAACAAGCACATGAAAAGATGCTCAACATCATTAGTCATTATGGAAACGAAAATTAAAGCCACAATGAGACACCACTCCACATCTACTAGAATGGCTATAATAATAAAAAAGAAAAATGAAAAATAACAAGTGTTGATGAGGATGTGGAGAAATTGGAACCCTCGTACATTGCTGGTGGGAATATAAAATAGTGCAGCTGCTGTGGAAGACAGTTTGGCGGTTCATAAAAAAGTTAAATGTAGACTTACCATATCACCCAACAATTCTACTCTTAGATGTATAGCCCAAAGAATCAAAAACAGATCCTCAAACAAAAGCTTGTGTGTTCTTGCTCAAAGCAACATTATTCACAATAGCCAAAAGGTGGAAACAACCCAAATGTCCCTCAATTGATGTATGGATAAACAAAATGTGGTCTATCTATACAATGGAATATTATTCAGCCACAAAAAAGAATAAAGTTCTGATACCTGCTACAACGTGATGAACCTATGCGAAGCAAAAGAAGCCAGAAACAAAAGGTCACATATTGTACGGTTCCATTTATATGAAATATCCAGATTAGTGGATCCATAGAAACAGAAAGCAGATTAGTGGTTGCCAGGGGCTGGGGGGAGTGACTATTTAATGTGTACAGGGTTTCCTTTTGAGGTGATGAAAATGTTTTGTACTAGATAGAAGTGATGATTGCACAACATTGTGAATGTACTAAATACCACTGTATTGTACACTTTAAAATGGTTAATTTTATGTTATGTGACTTTTACTACAATTAGAAAATTTGTCTCCACTGCAGGCCTGTGTTTGATGATGGATGAAGATCTTTGGTTCTCAAACTTGGCTGCACTTAGGAGTCACCAGTCAATACTGATGCCTGGTCCCACACCCAGAGATTCTGATTTCATTGGCATGAGAAGCGGCCTGAACATCGAGATTTGTGAAGGCTCCCAAGTGCTCCCACGCCCAGGACCGTACCCTCCATTCCTGTTTGCTGGGCACCCCTTCCTCCCAGCTTTGCAGGCTTGCCGAAGGCTCCAGGGCAGCTAGACAAATTGTCCTGGGCTGACTTGCTTGTGCTTCATTATAACTTGTTCAACAGGGCCTGACCTTCTACTTGAACATGTGAATGTGGGAGGGAGGGAAAAGCTAGATGTATATGTGAACATGTGAAGAAACATACAAGGCCTCAGGAACGTGAGATTGTGTGGAGCACACCATTGGACGCTTGTCTGTAAGTATGAGGTTAAGTGAGGTGGCCAGCCATGGTCTTCAGACCTTCTACCTTGCAGAAGGAGTTCCAGGTATTTCCTACACAAGTCACTTGTGGGGAAAACTCCAAAAGGTTACATTAAGCCAAGAGAGGAGGGGGGTCTAATTCTTCTGAAAACAGTACCGGGGAAATTCTCAGCCTGCTTTTCCAGCGAGCTTTTCAGGGGGCCGCTACCCTAGACTGAATTCTGACTAAGCACAAAAATTGGGCAGATCTTGCGAGGAGGTAACTGTGCTGTCTTAGAGTCCATGATGACCAGATAGCCAGGGAAGCACCAGGACTGCAAACTCAGTCTTGGTTATCCATTGCTGCATAATAAACCAACCCAGAATTTAGTGGCTTAAAACAAAAACATTTACCACAATGAGATAACATCTCACACCCACTGGGATTCTTACTATCAAAACCAGCAACAAACAAACAAAAACCCAAGAAACAAAATAATAAGTGTTGGCGAAGATGTGAAGAAATTAGAACCCTTGTGCACTATTGGCGGGAGTGTAAAACGGTGTAGCCTCTATGGGAAATAGTATGGCAGTTCCTCAAAAAATTAAAAGTAGAATTACCATATGATCCAGCAATTCCACTTCTAGCTTTATATCCAAAAGAATTGAAAGCAGGACCTTGAACAGATATTTGTACACATATGTTCATAGTAGTATTATTCACAAAAGCCAAAAGGTGGAAGCAATCCAAGTGTCCATTGATGGATGAATAAAAAAATGTGGTATATACATACAAAAGACTATTATTCAGTTTTAAAAAGGAAGTCCTGACACATGCTACCCCATGGATGAACCCTGAAGACATTATGCTAGGTGAAATAAGCTAGCTACAAAAACACAAATACTGTATGATGCTACTTATATAAGGTACCTAAAGTAGTCAAATTCATAGAGATAGAAAGTAAAAAGGTGGTTGCCAGGGGCTGGGGTGAGGAGAGAATGGCGAATTACTGTTTAATGGGTACAGAGTCTCAGTTTGGGAAGACGAAAAGAGTTCTGTGGATGGATGGTGGTAATGGTTATACAACAATGTTAATGTACTTAATATCACTGACCTGTATACTTAAAAATAGTCAAGATGGTAAATTTTATGTTATGTGTATTTTACTATAGTTTTAAAGAAAGTTTGTATACAAAAGAATCCCCCCAAACCAAGAACCATTTTACTATCTATCATGATCTGTGGGTTCACCGGGCCTGCCTGAGAAGTACTTTTGCTCCATGTGATGTCAGCTGGGGCTTGGCTGGGCTAGAATATCCGAGATGACTCACTCATGTTGTTGGCACTCTGGTGGGAACATCCAGAGGTGGGCTCAGCTGCGACACTGGGATGACTGGGCTTCTCTCTCTCCCTGTAGTCATAGGGCCTCGTCCTCTCCAAGTGGCCTCTCTAATTGGTCACTCCACGTGGTCACTCCAGCAGGGCAGTCAGACTTCTTACACGGCAGTTCAGGGCTCCCAAAGGCGCAAAAGCAGGAGGTGCCAGGCCTTCTTATGGCTCAGGCCCAGACCTGGCACAGCATCACTTCTGCCACATCCTATTGGTTAAGAAGTGCTATGGGCCCAGCCTGGATCCAAGGAGAGGGCATTACACAAGGTCGTGACTACTGGGAGGTGTAGGTCATTGGGGGCATTTTTGTCTACTAGCTGCCATACTCAGCATTTCCAGAACTGGGGTTTATGACCTCCTCCATTCTCCTCTACCCACGTCTCTGGCTGCCCAATCTGCCCCTCTTCCTGGGTTCTTCATCTTGAGGAGTGGCACAACCATCCAGGCCCCTAATACCGAACGTAGACTCCTCCATGACGTTTCCCTCTTCTTTCCTGCCCCCCCCCCCCCACTCTGTCACCAAAAAGTCCTGCCTGTTCTGCATCCTAAATACCTCCGTTCTTCCCTAACCCACGATCATGGCCTTACATCTCATGTGTGGGCTACCAACACCCCTTCTAATGACTAGTCCCCTGGACTGGCCCTCTCCAGCCCTCCCCCACGCTCCCTCCAGAGTGAGCAAGCTACAAAGTAAGTGGGCCCTGTCCTGGCTGCCTGAAGACTTCCCCCGCTCTCTGGTCTTCACAGGGTACAGGCCAAGCTCCTGCATGGGGCACACCAGTCACCTCCCCTGACCCCCATTCTAGAGTGGCTCCTGGGTGATCTCCATGCCAGGGATTGGTTTTATTTTCTTCACAGCACTTCTCATTACTCACTATTTTCTTATTTATTTGTCTCCCTCCATCCACCATGACTCCTTTTCTTGTTTCTGCTTCTTTTTGTGTATTTCTCATGCTTGTAGTTATTTACATGCCTTCTCTCTCCTTATGTTGAACTTCGTGGAAGTATTACTGATCTTGACTTTTCTAGATCTAAAAAATATGGCAATTTCATATGGTCCTGACCAATGGATTATGAGCTACTTGTAAATGAGTGACTTGGTGTCTTGGTGTCCTCAGCACCTGGCACAGGGTCTTTCTGATCAGTCACGTGGACTAGCCTTCGGAAAGGATTTCAGAAAGTCCAGAGGAAAGGCAGGTGTGACCCTAGAAATATGAAAAAGAAATATGAGGTGAGAAGGACAGGAGGCTGTAGAAAAGAAAGTTCTGAGAGTATAACCAGGAAGAACCTGAGTGAAGAAGAGGGACGAGTCTAAATGAACAGAAAAGCTGTCGGAAAAGCTAAAGCCGAGCTTTGCCAAAACAGGTGCTTTTGTTTGATTTGTTGTTTATCGTTATTGATGTTGTTTGGTTGTATATTTGTTTCCCATTGTTGCTGTAACCAGTTACCATAAATTTAGTGGCTTAAAACTACACAAATTCATAATCTTACAATTCTGGATGTCAGAAGTCTGACACGGGGCTCAGGGGGCTAAAAATCAAGGTGTCACAGGTCTTCATTCCTCCTGGAAGCTCTAGGGCAGAATCTGTTTCCTGGCCTTTTCTAGCTTCTAGAGGTTGTCCACATTCCTTGGCTAGGGGTGCCTTCCTCCATCCTCAAAGCCAGTAATGTTGGGCCGTGCCTTTCTCAGGCTGCCATCTCTCCGGTTCTCCCTCCTTTGCTTCCCTCTTCCACTTTTAAGGACCCCTGTGGTCACCTTGGGTCACCAGCATAGTCCAGGATCATCTCCCTATTTTAAGGGCAGCTGATGAGCAACACTAATTCTATCTGCAATCTTATATTCCTTCCTTCCATCTATATCCTCTTTGCCATGTAACATAACACATTCTCCGATCCTGGGGATTAAGATGTGGACATCTTTGGGGGACCATCTTTCTGCCACAGTGTTTTTAGTTTTGTTTGGATGAATAAGAAAGGAGGAAACCCAAGGCTTGGGGAAGGTGGTAATGTTAGTGGACGTCAGAGCCCACGCAGATGCTCTCTGCTCCATAAAGGGGAAAACAAATCATTTTAAGAGGAAATGGCACCTGACGTGGAGTGAGATCGTGTAGCACATGAGACCTTGCTTCATGAATTCACGTGAGTGTGCAAGAAAGGTCACATTTCTCTAATTTCTTCAAATTGACTTCAACCTGCCTCCAAGTTCCTACGCTGCCAGCTTGGCAGGAAACCCGATTTAAATTATCATGAAGGCTCCTCCCTTCCCCAGAATTCAGGGCTGAGCTGTGAACAATCGATCATCATCACCACCACAGTACTCTGTGCCAGGCACTAAGTACTCACATGTATGAACTCATTTAGTCCTCGGTACAACCCTGAGACAAGTGATACTAACATCCCCACTTTACAGCTGAAGAAACGGAGACCCAGAGAGGTTCAGGAACTTGCCCGAGGTCACACAGCTCCAGGCCATTATGGTTGTGGCTGACATCCTCCTTGTTTGAACTCGAGTGGTGCCTTGAAGGTTTTCTCTGTTTCAATGCCACGCATGGGGTGGGGAAATCCTTGTCGAGGTGGGGCACCCCGGTGCCTGTGCCCTCACCTCCCTGGGGGCACCACACAGCCATCGACCCAGGTCTTACCACTTCCTCGGCACTGTCCACTCCTGCTCCTTCCTACTCTGATTGACGAGTTTTTTTCTCCTCAGGGGATTCTGTGCCTGCTCTCCCTGTTGTCACTACAAATATTTATCATACTCTCCTCAGCCAGTGCCAGGAATAGACAGCCTAGTGAGTGCTTCTGTTTTCAGCCTCATTATACGAACTCCCCCATGGGAGAGCACACAGAAGGACCCGGCTACCTTCCCCAACCTTGGGACCAGGACATTTAAAGGAGAAAACACCCATGTTAGTACTTCAAGAAATCATCCCGTCACACACGGAAGGGCGTGCCCGGCATCTTTAAACTAGTTCATTGACCTCCCTGAGCACGGAGAGAGGAGAACCTGCAAGAACCCCAAACTCTGCTTGATCCTCTCTGGGGAGGCTTGAGGAAGGCAGGAGGTGCCAGGATACGGGCAGATTTTGAACCAATTTTTAAAAATGGAAAAAGAGGTAGATTCCAAAACCAACAGACCCAATCCTTGGCAAAACCTCTTGAAAAGGTTATTAAACACCCAATTTGTAAGGCTTTAGCAGAGGAAACTGTCTCATTTCCTTTAATAATGGGGTCAGCAGACTGGAGGATCAGTGGGATATTATACTCTGGATTGGAACACGGACCTCAGTGAAGACTCCCGTTACATCCTCAAGGTCAAGAGGATGGAGAACTGTCACCCAGATGATAACCTGGTTATGGACTGAATGTTTGTGCTCCTCCAAAATTCATTTGTTGAAGCCCTAATCCCTGATGCGATGTATTTGGAGGCGGAGAGTTTGGGGCATAATTAGGTTTAGATGAAGTCATGAGGGTGGGGCTCTCATGATGGGATTAGTGTCCTTAGAGAAGAGGAAGACACACGAGATGTCTCTTTCTGCCTGCACACGCCAAGGAAAGGCTGTGTGAGGACATAACCAGGAAGAGGGCCTCACTAACAACCAGCCATGCTGACACCCTGATCTCAGACTTCCAGTCTCCAGAACTGTGAGAAAATAAAATTTGTTTTAGCCACCCAGTCTGTGGTATTTTGTTCCGGCAGCCTGAGCAGACTGATACAGATGGGTTTGTAGCTGGTTCAATGAAAGTTCTTGAAGAATGTCTATTAATGCAATTCTACCAAGGGGGGTGGCAGGGATGAGGGCAGACCTAAATTGACATATATGGGGTGCAGCTGGCCTTGCCCTATGCTGTTCAACATCTTAATTAATGGTTTGCATGATGACACAACAAGCAGTTAATGCAAGTGAGGCTTGCCCTGAGCTGGGGGTGAGAGAAGGAGAGCTTACAGGTCAGATGACAGATCCCAGCACAGTGCCTGGCTCCTAGGAGGAGCTCAACGCACAAACCCCTCATCCTGCCTTTGTGTCATACTGTGTGTCTTTGTCTTTGAAATATTTCTCTGTGTAGAATGGCCGTCTTCCTTTGTCTATTTGAGAAACACCTCCTCATTCTTTCAGATTTCATTCACATCTTCTTTGTGACGTCTTCACTGACCAGTATTCCAGGTGAAGTCGAGCTCTCCTGGGTTTGGGCCCTTTCTGTGCTTTGTATGAACGATGATAACTCTTACGTATACCTCTTTACACACGGTCTCTCCCACCATCCACTAGGCTCCTGAAGGGCAGTAACTGCCTTGTTCGTCTTTGTATCAGCACCTAGCCTAGGGCCCGGCATGTAGTAGGTACTTAACATTTGTGGAGGGAGGGAAGGAAGGAAGGAAGGGAGAGAGGGAGGGAGGGAGAGAGAGGGGGGAGGAAGGGAGGAAAGCAGGAATCAAGTTGACTGTTGCTCATCTTTTGATTTACTATTGCTGCACCCCAAAATACTCCGACACTTAGTGTCTTAACACAATAAATATTTTATTTGCCCCTGATTCTGTGGGTCAGGCATTCAGGTCGGGCTCAGCGGGGTGACTCTTCTCCTCCACATGGTTGGCTGGGGCTGTATCTGGCTGGTGGCTTGGCTGGCCAGGAAGGTCAAGAAGGCTTCATTCATGTGCCTGGAACTTCCATGCTTCACCATGCAGCCTCTCTCCCTCCATGGGGCTTGGACTTCCTCACAGAATGGTGGTCATGGGATAGTTGGATTTCTTACATGAGAGCAGGTATCTAAGAGGGGATGTCCCAGATGGTGAAGGTTTACAGGAAGCTGTGGATCTCTTAAGGCCCAGCCTCAGAAGTTATGCAGTGTCATTTCCACCATGTTCTATTGTCAAAACAGGTCGTAGGGCCAACCCAGATTCAAGGGGAGGGCTCAGTGGGAGGAATAGCACAGAAGGTTGTGTGCGGTGCTCCTAGCGGCCTTGTAGTGTAGTGAACAACCATAAGCTTTGGAGTAGGAAACCTGGGTCACATCTTACCTCTCTTGTGTGTAGGTCTCATGTCACTTAGCCTCTCTGGCCTGGTTCCTCTATCTGTAAAATGGGCATGAGGATAATGGCATTACCTCTTTCACAGGGTTATTGTGAGTCTCAAGTGAGCTCAAGCATCTGAAAGTGCTCTACAGAGGTCTGTTGTTATCAGTGGCAGAGCCAGAAGTAGACACCAGGCCAGAAATCCAGCCCACAGCCCTTCCCACCACCCCACACTGCCCTCAGGAAGACTCAGTGGACACACATGCACCGAGGGCCAGTGGACGCAGACCACTCGTCTGCTTAGGGATCCTTGCTCATCCTAAATAAGACGCAGGTCATAACACTGCCCTTATGCAACTAAGTAGTTAGATCTTGTGCCTCTGTTGCTGAGAGTAGAGGGTAGGGTTGCCAGGGAGAGTGGAGAATTTTTTTAGGAGGTGGTGGTGCCTAATTTAAATCCATGTGGGAAATAAGAGCAAGAGGAGATATTTCTTTTTAAAACACTTTAAACTAACAGTGCTCCCCACCCTGCACGCACCCCACATCAGCACAGAAGTAACCCTGACCCCACAGCCAGAGCCCAACTGCCCGAGACTGTGGCTACAGGGGCCCATTTGGAGAGACCAGCGGGGCCGACCAAGTGTCAGCCATTTCAGGAGGAAACAAGCAGACTAGCCCAGAAACAGCAGGTCACGTGCATTCTTGTCACAGAGGGCAGCTGAGCTGCCTTCTCTCCTAAGGGGTCTCCCTGCTTCCCCGCGGCCTACTCTCCACACAGCAGCCAGTTATCCTGTTAAATGTTAAGTGGGAACTCTCCAGCAGCTCCTCATCCCAGCCGGGAGAAGCCAAGGTCCTCCTGCAGGCAGCCCTCCCAGATCTGGCCCCTCCCTCCCTCTCAGTCTAAGCTCCCGGGGACCTCCCCTCCTCACTCCGCCCAGGCCCGCCAACCTGCCTGCTCTTCCTGAAACATGCCAGGCTTTGGGCTTTGCACAGGCTGTTCCCTCCACCTAGAACACTCTTCTTCCAGATGTCTGTGTCTCACTCTTCTCACCTTCTTCAAGTCTGCTCAAATTTCACCTTCTCAATGAGGCCTACCCTGACCATCCTATTTAAAACTGCAGCCCTCAGTTTATTCTGTTTATCGTCTTTCTCCCCTCACTAGAGGGAAGCTCTCTGAGGGCAGGAGTTTGGCCTGCCGTTTACCCATACATCCCAAGCATTAGAGCAGTTGCTGGCCCCTAGGATTCCTTAGTAGTCTCTGCTGCCACCTCGGGTTCTGCCCCTTCTGGCACACGGTAGAACTACACTCCTCCACTCTCCTGGAATGGGCACGTGATTTGTTTGGGCTCCTGAAATGTGAGTAAAAGCGACATGTGCTACTTCCAGAAGGGATGTTTAAGAGCCAGTGTGTGACTTGTGACAATTCCCCTTTTCTCTCGTGGTGATCAACGATGTCTCACGGGGCCCTGGCAGCTTTGTCAGCCCTCGTCCTTCAGTCAGGACCCGGTGGAGGAGGGCCCCTCAACCCGAGGCGGGCAGTAGCATTGGCAAGAAAGACACCTTGTTGTTTGGAGTCACTGAGATATTGGGGATGTCTGTTACTGCAGAATAACCTAACTGATCTTGACTGATACAGAAGGCCCGCAATAAATATTTGTGGAATAAATGAATGAATTGTCAATGAATCCTTTTGTCATCTTCTTCAAGTCCTGAGTTAAAGAACCCCACTCTAGGTATTAATATACATGTCATATATAATCATAATTACAGTTATTATTTTTTGAGTGCCAAGCACTTAAGATCTTCCAAGGCACGGATCTAAGCATGTTACACATACTTACACATTTAATTCTCAATAATTAAATATGACATAAGTGCTATTCTTATTTGCCATTTGTCAAATGAGGACACTGCAGCACAGAGAGGCTGAGGCCAGATCCACTGGTCTCTACCGGACTTCTAGTCAACATTCTGGAGCTCACGGTGGATGGACCCAGGGAAGCAGCTCCCACAGGCCGCAAAGTGTGCCAACTGGCACTGGGGATACCTGCAACCATCCTTTCCTCATACACGTGAAGTCTGGGTGTGGAGCGAGGCGGTAATGGTGTTCAGAACCCGGGAGGGGAAGACAACGCGCTCACCTGCCAAGCCGGGTGATGGGTCACTTAGATGACTCCACGTCTGGTTAGTGTCTCAGGATGTTTTAAGTGGTTTGGCTGCCAGTAAAATTCCCCAGAATGTGCTTTGGGGGAAAAACACCCAATCATCCAAAAAGAAAAAAAATCCAACCCCCACCCTTGCCCTTTAATTTTTAAATCCATGTGTATTCTTTAGGAAAATTCAATCCATATGTTTCTCAGCCTTTCATACATTGAAATGTTTCCTAGGGAATATTTGACTTCCAAAAGCCTCAGAACCTTCCCCTACCCTTCTCCCCCTGTCTTCTGCAGCACCCCATCTCTCCCAACACTTCAGAGACAGGAGTTAATATCCCAGCATATCAAACCTTGGGGGAAACACTAAGGCTATGCCCTGAGAAACCTGAATGGCTGTGAGCCTTTGGGAGATACCCAGAGGGGCGTCCCCCAGATTCTGTCACCTCCAAGGCTTGCAGCGCGTCAGACAGGCTGCCCTCCTCCGTTCCACGTGCATCTCACTCCCTGGGCATCGTTTTTGAACCAGTGGAGGCAGCTTGTGGGACCTCAGTGTCCCTACACACCTGGAGTCAGGACAGCCAGACAGTCCAAAGACATATGTGAAACTAGATGGGGACTCACATGGAGCCTTGGCCATAAGAGTCTCCAGAGATCTCCGTCCACTCCTGATGGTGGCTCTTCATGCAGGGCCAGGTGGGAATAGGCGAGCAGAAAGGGGAGTGTGTAGTGCAGCAGGGCTGAAGTGCAGGCTGCACTGGGGCTTCAAGCCAAGCTCCATGGGGTGCAAGTGATAATAATTATTAACGCCTGACATTTGTGTAACATTTCATAGTTTTAAAAATGCTGTCAGCAGCTTGATGTAGCCAGTTTTTTGGAGCCAAAAAACCTGGATTTGGATTCTTTGTCCTAGCTGCGCAACACTGGGCAAATCACCTAACCTCTCTGAGCCTCAATTTACTCATTTGTGAAATGGCAACAATAACGACTCCTGCCTCGCAGGCTGGTTGTGTGAAAATGCCAGAGAATACACTTTTAAGTTGTGAAGTGCTAATAGCTAAAGGTGGCTGTTGTGGAGTTGACACCCCATCTCATTCAAGGCTCAAGTCTTTTTTTTTTTTTTTTTTTTGCGAGGAAGATCAGCCCTGAGCTAACATCCATACCAATCCTCCTCTTTTTGCTGAGGAAGACCGGCCCTGAGCTAACATCTATTGCCAATCCTCCTCATTTTTTTTTTTTTTCCCTCTCCAAAGCTCCAGTAGATAGTTGTATGGGGAGGTTGCACATCCTGCTAGTTGCTGTATGTGGGACGTGGCCTCAGCATGGCCTGACAAGCGGTGCGTTGGTGCGTGCCCGGTCTCCGAACCCGGGCCGCCAGTAGTGGAGCGCACGCACTTAACCTCTAAGCCAGGGGGACCGGCCCCAAGGCTCAAGTCTTGATGCTCAAGAGCCTGACCCTGTGTGAGGATGACAAAGGAGTATTCAGTTTCCATGTTTGTTTCCTACAAAGGAAAGCAGATGTTGTCACTCTCCGGCTTACCTTCCCATCTTGGGTGCTCCGAGTTGTGAGCAGCACATGTGGGTCCCAAGATTCCCATGCTGGGGGTCTGCTGGGGCCCATTTCTGGGAAGGATCGTGGAGCCTCCTGGGGGGAAAACTCGTCCTAAGGGAAGAAAGGGTAGAAGGCAGGGCTAGAGGTGGCTGTGAGGAGAGGGGTGGCTTCGAGTCCCTCTGGGGAATCTAGCAGGAAGACCAATAGACATGGGGATGGAGTACTTTCCTTAAGCTCTGTCAGACCCAGAGGACAGGCCCGCCCGGTGCCAAGGCCATATGATGAGGTCCCGCACAGAGACGCCTCAGCAGCCATCTTCAGTGGTCCAGTGGTCCAGGCTCCCCCCTGGGGAGCACTCAGCTGTGGACACCTTTACAGGGGCTGGGAGAAGGGCACAGCACGAGTGGGGGGGCGGCACTGCAGTGCTGTCATGGCACGAACTGAGTCACCCTGTGGACTCCCAGAATTAGGGCACCTTGAAGTGGGGGTCCCATGATAGCAGGTGGAGGCAGAGAGAGCAGCACCATTGGTCCTGTGACCTAGGATGCTACTTGGCTTAACTGAAGCTCATGTGCATGGGAAGCGGGGCCCATGGGGTAAGGCCCAAGCTCCTTAGCATGGCGAACAAGGCGTGACTGGGCGCCTGCCTGTCCCTCCCCCGCACCATCCTCGTCCCACCATTTACAGCCCGAGCCTCTGCCCGGGCTGCTCTTCTGCCTGAAAGGTCTCCTCCTGTGCCCTTTCCAACTGGCAAGCACCTACACCAATTTGTCTTTTTCCTCAGGGCCCAGTAGAGTGCTTGATAAACGTCTCTGGAAAGTATGTGTAAAAAATGAGTGAATAAGTGGACAGGGTGAGAGACTCACCTGGGATCCCCCCGTACTCAAACCAAGACGCACACCCGCGCCTCCTGCATCGGCTGCTCCAGCCCTTCTCTCTCCTGGGTTTCTGCTGCAGGCAGGATGATGGCCACAGACGCACAGCCCTCGAAGCCTCTGTCCAGCCAGCACACTCGCCTTGCCTGGGACGGGCAGGGCAGAAGGTGCCCAACGCGCATCTCTGCCACCAGGGCCCGACTGCCCATCACGCTGGGTGTCCCTGGCCACTCCTGGTTCTGCTTCCACCAGGCTCTCAAGATGCCTCTTTCTGGGCAGGACTGCAAGTCTGATGAAGCCAAGGAAGCATCACCAGCCAGGGCAATGCCAGCCTCCTGGGACAGGCCTGCAGGTGAGATGTGCTCTTGCTGCACATTAGGATCACCTGGGGAGCTTCGGAAACCACCAATGCCCAGGCTTCGCCCCCTAGCAAGTATGTCAGAATTGCTGGGGGCGGGACCCAGGCATCCGTGGTCTTTAAAACGCACCAGGTGACTCCAAGGTGCCACCAAGTTTGAAAGAAGGTGATCTAGGAAACTTTAAAGAAACTCCCATGCTCCAGCCTCACCCCAAACCAATGAAATGAGACTCTCTCTGGGGGCCTGGGCATCCTTTCATCTGGTTGGTTTTGATGGGTCTCCAGGTGATCCTAATGTGCATCAGGGTGAGAACCTCTGATCAAGCCCAGAGCCCTCATCTTGCCCACGAGGATTCTGCAGCCCAGAGGGGTCAGGGTACTAGCTGAGGACATGTAACACACAGTGAAACCAGCATATGACTCCAGCTCCAGGCCCCTGAATCCTAATCCAACACTCCTATCACATGGGGCAGACGGCACCCGTGGAGACTCCCTCTAGCCATTTGTTCCACAATTTAGGTGTTGGGTCAGCACTTTTGGTCAAGAGAGGTTGCAAGGTGACCTTTGACTTTGATCGGAGAACTTGCATGGGGCAGCCACTCTCCTCCCCTGACCTGTATCAAATCCAAAGTACAAAGTCCTCCGGAGGGACAGCACCCCACTCCGCAGGAACAGGGTTAGAGTCCTCGTGACACTGAGACTGATACCGATGGTGATGATAAGACATGAACTAGTGCAGGGTAAAAATCCAGAACGAAGAGCCGTGGGCAGAGGGACTTTCTGGGCTGCACACACCCTGCACTCTCCTGGAAGTGGCCTGGGGTTTCCATGCCTCTTGCCCTGATTCACAGTCATCTTTCTTCCCCTCCCATCATGTGGCTCAGTGGGAGCACCATGGGTTTGGAGACAGACCGCCCTGGGTTCCCCTCCAGCTCCACCAACAATGAGTGTTGGAAACCAGTATTGACTGAATGCTGCCCTGTGCAGACCCTGTACTTTCATGTCCTTGGCCTCTCTCAAGACTCAGAAGAATTAATATGCATGTCGGGATCATTAATGCCCATTTCACAGATGAGAAAACTAAGGCTTGGGGAGGTTAATAGCTTGCTCCAGATCACCTGGGTAGTAAGGCATGGAGCTGGGATCTAAACTCAGGTTGCAAAGTCTGTGCTTTCTCTCCTGGAGCATCCTGCTTCCCAGCATGGGCCTCACCCAGTTCATTTCGTCAGCTCCAAGCTCTTCTTCATCTGTGAAAATCCTCCTTGTATTTTGAGGCCTCAGTGACTTGCTTCCTGCCCCTGTAACCCATGCCAGAGCCTGGATTGAGCCCGGTCTGTCCGTCTCCTCCGTGGTACCATCTCTCATTTTCCTCTTGACCCATGGGTGGAGCCCAGAACAGTGTGGTGGTCTCTGTGGCCACCAGGGCCCCGGAACTCTCCAGCTCTGTGATGAGACATGCCAGGTGTTGGGGCAGCAGAGACCCTGCTCTACTCTGCCCACCTAAGACCTTACCTGCTGGAGTCTCTTCAATTCAAGAGGTCTCCTCCCAAGAGACTTCTTTCAGGTTTAAATGCATGATTAGGGGAAGGTAACCACAGGCTGTGATCAGCTTGACATAAACTTACTTGGAGTGGGACAATGGACTGGCACCTTAACTTTATAAGACATTTTTATTATTAACATAACTTTACAATAACATTAAAGGAATTTAAAGAGAAAACACTCCATGCATCATCTTACCTAGTCCTCTTACACAATGGTTTCATTTGTCTGTGCCTCTTTCTAATCTTTAGCCAGAGAAATACACATTTTTTTACTTAGTTCTAATCACAGTGTTTATAAACAATTTTGTGTTCTGCTTATTTTACTTAGAACCAGCTTAAAACATGTTTGCATGCTCTCATCTTCACATTGATCCGTTCTAACATCTGTAGAGTCTTCTATCACATTTTTAGTCCGTAGTTAAATTGGTCCCCAATAGTTGAAGATTGAAGTTCATGTTGTAAATAATTGTGTGATGAACATCTTTGTCCATATGTTTCTTTGTGTGTGGCAGTGGGATTGGAAAGGGTGGACAGGATGGGAGGGAGAGAAAGTGGAGGAAGATCAACTTTTTTTGTGTGTGTGTGAGGAATATCGGCCCTGAGCTAACATCTGTGCCAATCTTCCTCTATTGTATATATGGGATGCGCCACAGCATGACTTGATGAGTGGTGCATAGGTCCACACCCAGGATCCGAACCTGCGAACCCTGGGCCGCCGAAGCAGAGTGCGCGAACTTAACCACTACACCACAGGGCCGGCCCCAAGAAGATCAACTTTTGCCTCAGTTTTGTGTGCACCAGCCAAGCTCATAAAGCAGGCTTCCCAGCCACCATCCTACAGGCAGCCAAGATACAGGCATCACTAGCAATTTCTGCACTGTTTCTGGCTCTGAAAACTTGGCCCTCTTCCCTACCTACATTTGTAAAACTTGACCATGATGAAAAGACGGCATCTCAGAACCCTATCTATTTAGAGTTGATGGGTGCAGAACAGTATGTATATCTGTGTGAGGGTTGGGGTGGGGACAGAATGTACTAAACACAGTAACGCTAGCTTGGATCTATTGCCTAAGTACTGGTACCAGATGCTAAATGCTTCATGGGAATGATCTTATTGCATTCTCTCGCAGAGTGAGGTAGGTGTTTGACAGATGAGGGCCTGAGGCTCAGGAAGGATGCACACCCTCTCTAGGTGCTAGTGGGTGGTAATCACAAGGTTCTAATCCATGTGTGTCAGATTTACATCACTCCCAAACTCTGGTGAGTGAGGAAGTCTTAACACAGCAAACCTGTCATTTCCAAACAACGTCAGGAAGCAGCTGGAACTTTGGGGCCAAATCTAGCCTGTACCCCAACTCAGGCAGGAAGAGGGGCTGGGGTGGCAGGGTGATGATGAGGTGACAATGAAGTAACCTCATGAAGTAATGAGGCAAAGGGCTAATTCTACTTGAGTTTTCCACCCAAGAGGAATTTCTCATCCCTCCCAATTGTAGTTGTCACTTTTAATGTACATGATGTGCCTCCATCTGTGCAGGAAGTTGTTGGAAGGCAGGATCTGGGTCACATTCCACTTTGGTCTTGAGAGTTGATGAGGTCCCCACCACTGCAGGCTGGAAGCAACAGAGGCCGAGCTCAGCTTGGGAGGATGGGTGAGACCCAATGGGTATAAAGAAATGGAAGGGCAACCCAGGCAGGAGAGATGGTAGAAGTTCAGGCTGGGAGATGGGAATGAGCAGGGAGTGTGTAGGGCGAGTGAAGGGCCAGTGAGGAGGCAGAACCCACTAGGTTGGGTTTGTGTTGGGGAAAGGTGAGAAATGAGGCTGGAAACAGAGCCCCTGGACTAGCTGTTAGCCTGGGAAGCGATCCTTCTCCAGGTCTGACTTTCTCTGGCTCAGAGTGGAGAACAATGAGGAGAGTGAGGGGGTTGATTACATTTGGTAATTTCTTATAATAAGGAAAGGGGAAAAAAATAACCCAACACTAGATTAGGTAAACAACCGAGATCCAAGTTACCATGTTCAGACCCTGAGTGAAAACAGGCTGCCTAGTGCCTGTCTCAATTCAAACAACACTCCCAGATGAACACAGTCCTGCAGATGGTCCCTGGAAAGAAGCTGCAGTGTCCTCTCTGAGGGTGGGGCCCAGCCACTGCCTTGGCCAAGACCGAGTCCTGCGGGCAGGTGATGCTCAGGCCAGATGCTCCCCACGGCACCACCAGGATGGCTGCTTGGGAGGTGGGAGAAGGCCCTGTCTCTGCAAAACCCCCTCTATTCCTCACCTCTGCAGTTCCTCCGGAGGGTCCAGAGCCTACTAGGAAAACCTGGGGAGGTAGAGGCCATCTTCTGGAATGGCTAGGGCTTGTTCCAAAAGCCTCTGTCACCTTGGTTCTGGGTCTCTACCACCCTAACCCTGTTTTCTAGGGTTGGCAATGGGGAGAAGTAATCAGCCCTTCTCTGGGTCCCAATCTCTTCGGCTGTTTGCTAATTTTGGTTGGAACTGTGGTGTTAAGTAAAAACATCGTGGACTCCTGGCAAGGACTCTGACAAAATGAGAATTAGAAAAACAGAAGAGTCTCCAAGTCTTCCCAAGCCGTGTAAGCAAACAACCCAGGCTGTTGATGGCCTCAGGAGAATGCCCCTTGGCAACAGACAGCCCCAAACCACCTGCCTTTAGCTTGGGAGGCTTTCTCTTCCTGCGGTTCATGTTAGGAAATCTGACCCAGACATCCAACTCACTGCTGGACGTTTCCATCTGAATGGAAACACCTCAAACTCAACAGGTCAAAGCTAAACTGTCTCCAGGCCCCTCACAGGTCTATTTCCACTTTGTTCTCTCTCTCACTCAGCAGCTGGTCACCATCCCCGTGGAGACCAGAACCAGACACTTGACTCTTCTATCCAGACACTAAATAATCCCCAACTCCCCTTGCTTCCTTGGTTCAAGGCTCTTGTCCCGACCTGTCGCAACTGACTCTTCAGCGATCTCCCTACTTCTATCCTGCCCATTCTCAAAACCATCGTTGACCCAGCTACCAGGGGAATCCATCCAAAATACAAAGTTGATCATGTGCCCTTCCCCCACTCCCTTGAAACATACAACGGAGAAAACATCCGAAAACTGAATCATTGCAGGGTAGCATCCCTCTAAGGTGGTGGCATGGTTTCTGTCAGTGGGGAAGTAAAGCTCTATCCTGCTCCCTTCCCCTTGCAGAAACGGGTGGGGAGAATAGATGAGAGCTGAATTTATGGCTTATTGGTTAGGACAGCACAAAGAAAGTGGTCACTACAGGCTCACATTGTGAGAAAAGTAGGTGGAAGCTACAAGGCACGTTGTGATAAGTTGGAAAGAGTAGCGTGAACACATTAACTTAAAAATAAATATTTTTCTGTCTGTTACCACCAAGGCAGCAGTCTTGCCCCTGTCCCCCGGACCCCCACCATGCTCACATGCACCCCAAGCTCCCAGACTGTGGTCGCTAATATCGTTCTCCATTAATAGGAATGAAGATTTCATGGAAGACAGCTGATTCCATGTCTTGAGGCAGGAAAAAAACCAAGATGGGTCTGGAACATCTTGTTGTTGCCAGAAAGCAAGAAGGCTCTCAAGGGCAGTACTACAAGGACAAACAAGCCGAACGGCGGGGGATGGGGGGACTCCCAGGCCAAGCCAGGACAGTGTGGGCGTTAATTAGAACAGGTTGAGCCAGGGGAAGAATGTGTGTTCATTACAACACTCAAAAAACTTGCAAGTGTACAGAGACGTGGTTGGGATGAAAAGGAGAGCGACCATAAGGGAATATGTTAATTTGTATTGGCTTTAGTAAGTAGGGCATTTCCTATAAACGGGTCTTTCGTTTCTTCTATTAATTCTATATTTGTTTATCAAGGATAGATGTGTGCTTGTTTCCATCTATGAAAGCAGGAAAGAATAAATGCAGGGAACTCTGAGTTAGCCAATTTCTTTGGGAAAATGTAGGCATTGTCTCAGGACAGGGCTTCTCAGCTCTGAGGTCACACAGGACACCTGAGGAAAGCAGGGTCCCCCTGTGTTCCCAGTGGTCCTAGAGAGGATCAGTGCCTCCTCTCTTAGGGGATGAAGCTTCTAATTTTTTAAATTTATTTATTTTTTCCCCCAAAGCCCCAGTAGCTAGTTGTATGTCACAGCTGCACATCCTTCTAGTTGCTGTATGTGGGACGCGGCCTCAGCATGGCCGGAGAAGCGATGCGTCAGTGCATGCCCAGGATCTGAACCCCGGGCCGCCAGCAGCGGAGCGCGCGCACTTAACCGATAAGCCATGGGGCCGGCCCCAGGGGATGAAGCTTCTAAATAGCCCCTATAATTTATAATACAACACCAGCAAGGAGACGCACATTTTAAATAATGCTAACAGATCAGGTCAATACATCCCGATGACAGGACCATGAGTTATGCAACGCTGGCCAAGCAAGATGTGAATTCATCTCATTTCAGGGGGAAAATTCAATGCTGTAAAACCAAAAATCTTCCCAAAAGGTAGGGACTTAAAAAGTCTTATTGAAGTAACAAATAAAATTGAATTATAAAAAGGGAGCTCCCTCCATTTGATTTCTTCTCCTCTGACTTTGCATCCCAAGCTCACATCCTGACCCAGAATCAATTCTTCAACCACCCAGACTTTGCAACTCCAGCAGTTTGAGGTGGTTCTTTTTCTTCTTCTTTTGGTCTGTTAAGATTGTCAAGATCCCTAGGAAGGTAAAAATAGTATTTGGTAAAATCACTGAAATCCTAGGAAGGTGTCAAAATTGGCACTCCAGGAAGGTGTGGAATTTAGGATAAGAAACAAAGTCAAATCCAATGTATTAGCACTTTTATAACAGGTTTTAATGTGAAGGTATTAAACAGCTTCGGAATCGTGATATTGTGTATACTTAATATGTTTCGAGTTTTTAAGTGGATCTGCCATATTAAATTTGTGAATTTAATTAAACGTTTGGAGGTGCTTCTTTAAGTTTGCAATCAGTGTCAAGTGTTTGTGAAAATCCAATTTGCTAAACTCATGAATTTTTAAAAATAGACTTTATTTTTTAGAGCAGTTTTAGGTTCACAGCGAATTGAGTCGAAAGTAGAGAGTTCCCGTATAACCCCTGCCCCCACCCCCACGCAGCCTCCCACACTATCAACATCACTCACCAGAGTGGTCCATTTGTTACAATCGATGAACCTACATTGACACATCATTATCACCTGAAGTCATTGTTTACATTAGGGTTCACTCTCGGTGTTGTACATTCTATGGGTTTTGACAAACATATAATGACATGTATCCATCATTATGGTATCATATGGAGTACGTTCACAAATCCTCTGTGCTCTGCCTATTCATCCTTCCCTCACCACCTAGCCCCTAGCAACCACTGATCTTTTTATTGTCTTCATAGTTTTGCCTTTTCCAGAATGTCACATAGTTGGAATCATACAGTATGTAGCCCTTTAATTTGGCTCCTTTCATTTAATAATATGCATTTAAGTATCCTCCATGTCTTTTCAGGGCTTGATGGCTCCTGTATTTTTACTGCTGAATAATATTCTGATGTCTGGACGACCACAGTTTGTTTATCCATTCACCTACTGAAGGACATCTTGGTTGCTTCCACGTTTTGACAGTTATAAATAAAGCTGCTATAAGTATCTGTGCCGGTTTTTGTGTGGACATACGTTTTCAATTCCTTTGAGTAGATACCAAGGAGCACGATTGCTGGATCGTTGGGTAAGAGTATGTGTAGTTTTGTAAGTGCCAAACTGTCTTCCAAAGTGGCTGTGCCATTTTACATTCCCACCAGCAAGGAGAGAGTTTCTGTCACTCCACAGCCTCGCCAGCATTCGGTGCTCTCATTCTTCTGGCTTTTGGCCATTCTAATAGGTGTGTAGTGGTATCTCATTGTTATTTACAATGAATTTTTGATTTATTAGCTATGTTAGTAGTGTGTGAATATTTAGAGGAATGCTAATAGTTTAAGGAGTGATGATTGTTATAAATTCCTAAGAATAATTAATGGGCATTAAACCAGGTATGAATAGTAGTTGGTATTCTTCTCCATGCCCAGAGGCCCTTCAGACTGGAAATAACCGTCAGTGGCCCTGAATATGCACCGAACAGTGCAGGCCTGGGCGAGGAGTGGCTAGAAAGGGCCACAAGGCTCTCTGTGATAGACGGAAGGCTTTAGGGGGGAGTGTCAAGGGCAGAGGGAGGCAGTCAAAATTGGACACAGGGGGACAAAGCAATATGGCAGGAGACCAACGCCCAGGATGGTGGGAATCGCTAAGGAAAAATTTAAGAATGGGGCAGTTTAATATTCTGTTTGATGTGATTAGAGTTGCTGTTATATGAACTTTCTCCGTTTCCACAAGTTGGCTACTCTATGTGAGTGTGTGCAAGTGGTTTTTGTGGAACTCCAGGGAAAATTTCCAGGGCTACAGAGAGAAGAGCTGCTCTTGAGAAGGGTCTCTATTCCCCAGAGATGACACTGTCTCAGGGTGTTCAAAACTCGCTCCTGCCCTCAACTCCATCAGTTCTTGCTGGGGAAAAGGGTGATAGAAGATGAACAGAGAGACAGGGGAAGATGCCAGCTGAGCCGGCCCCTGGACAGCTCTGCCTTCCCTCCGGATGGCAGCGATGAGGGGGAAGGGCGGACGGGGGAGCGACGTGGGGCTGGCAGAGAATGTTCCCTGACACTGTTTCTTACTCTCTCAAAGCAGCGCCCCATCACAAACACTATTTACTTTAGAATTCTAAATGTCATTTAAAAATTCTTATTGACAGTTATTGTAAAATACTCAGGCCAGTCTTCCTGATGGAGATCAGACATTGTCTCCATCCCTAGCGGGAGACTGCTTAGAATGAAGTGGAAGGCTGGGAGCCAAGACGGGTAAGTCGCCCCTGCCCGAGCAGCCAGAAGGCCTGCCCAGGTGCCTGTCCCCACCCAGGCCTTCTGGTTGAGACGTGCACTTCAGCTGCCTAACCTCTCTGGTTTTACACTTTCCTTAGAGTGGCCAAGATTTCTTTTCCTGGAAAGCCGCGAGTCTGTTTTTCCTGAACCTCTGGTGCCCAAGCAAGCCGGCCCTCGCTGATATCACCGCTGCTTTCCTGGGAACCACTCCAGGGTGGTTGACTGGGTAGCTTGCAGAAACCCTTTTGCTCAAAAGAATCCATCCCTGAGCCAGGTGTGCCTGCCAGGAGAGAACTGGGAATGTGAAATACCTTAGCAGGTTTGCTCTGGGGGCTGAAAGCAACGAAATGCTTTTATAGGATCACGTCGTTACTCTCGTCATTCTGGCCCGAGAGACTCGAGCATTACATATTTCCTTGTGTCTTCCTCCTCCCCCCACTTATGACTAAAGTAGGTCACAGCCCTGCCACCTTCACCTAAACAAGCCATGGCCCTAGGGAAAAACAGTGGAATTCCCTTTATGACTTGTGGACATGGTGTCATCCCTCAGTGCTTACTCTGCCTCTTGGCATAGGTTACAACCCTGCACACAGCTGCTGGGCACTTCCTGTGGGCCAGCGATTGTGCTAAGCAACAAATAGGCACCATCTCATGTAATCCTCTCCAGTCTTGTGAAGGAGGGAAGTACTATTGTTATCACCATTTTCCAGGTGAGAAAAGTGAGACTCAGCAAGCTATGAGGCTGGTGGCGTAGCTCATAAGTGGTAGAGCCAGAATTTGAACTCAGATCTTTCAGACTCAGGGGTGCAATACTGCCTTCCTGTGACCAGTAAATTCAGTCTAATTCTAAAGTTCAAGTCTAACTCGGACTAATCTTTAGAAGATATACAAACCTTACAATGTCAGTCTCCTTTTGAGAAAGAACGAAAATGATCCCTAGAACATTTCTATCATCTCATTATCAAAAGGTTAAACTTAGTGTCAAGTTTACCAGCTACCGACAGACACTGAACTACTTCTGCCTTGTTTCCTCTCTGTGACCTGTGTTTTCCTACCTCCACTTACCTTAGAAGTATTATGTTGAATCATCTGAAATCGATGTTATTATAGGTAAAACCGGTAAAATATCAGCATGTTGTGTGATTCAAGCTAATAACAGACATTGCAGCTTGCAAAGCCTTCACTGCCTTTACTGCTCCATCTCCCCCCAGCCCCAACTTCTTGTCCACATTTTGCCCTCACTTCAAGGTTTAGCTTAAATAATGCCACCTCCTCCAAGAAGTCTTTGCTGAATCCTCATCTGGAAATCATCTTTCCTAAACTCTCATAGCACCTTATTCGCATTTCTAGTCATTGTTTTCCAGGCATCGTGGTTATTTTTCTATATGTGTACATGTTTATTTTCTGATGAAGGAACCATGTCTAATTTATCCCTATCTGACCGGCTCTTAACATAATAACTGGCACATTGTAGTACCTATTAAGAGTTTGTTGAGCTTGGCTATGTGGCTTCCTGATCCTCACAGGGACAGGGTCTGTCCCAGGGCTCCACATACAGCTTGTAGGAGAATCTGAGTAGGGAGCAGGGCAGGTGGTGGGAGGAGGCAGTACCCCCTCAACCCCTCAGCCTCCCACCCCCGACCCCACAACCTCCCCACTCCACCTCTGCACTCTCCTGGGAGGGGGATGGTGAAGATGCCCCTCTGGCCCTGCTTGGGTGGAGCGGGGCCCAGGAGCCCTCGCTGGGTCAGACTGAACGCAAGGACCAGGTGAGGATGACTCTGGGTGTGCTGAGACAAGGCTCTCAATTGTCATCCTACCTCAGAGAAACTTCCCCTAAATCTGCCTTGATTGGCAGCGCCATGCGCCACGATTTTGGTCATTGCTTTGTATACAGTCTTAGGATGTGGTCTGCTGGCCAGTGAGTCAGAAGGCAGGTGGCTCTACACTTTCGCCCACTGATTGCGTTCTGGAAAGGAGCCCCTGGCAGCCCTTCCCTCCCAGGCTGGGTAAAGTGAAAGGGATTAGTGAATTTGAACTTCCTCCAGAGAGGTGAAATCCACACAAACTGGATCTGCTTTCTCTCTAGAAATTGTCGATTGTTAAAGACTGCATACCCTTGAGGAGCTCATCTTAAACCCAACGGAGCTGTGGCTTCCACTCACGTCTCCTGGTTTCCCCTCCCTCCCTTTCTGAAAGCGTGACTGGGAAATGAAGGAGGTAGTATTTTAAATGGCTGACAATCTCCATTCCTCTGTGGGCAACCGCCCAGTGCAGACTCTGGATCCAACTGCCGGTGGAGCCAGCATGCTGGAGAAATGAGGTGAGGTGGAGAGCACAGGCAGAGGGGCCGGGCTCCTGGGTCTTCCACACACCAGCTGCATGGCTTTGGTCAGCAGGCCCCTCCAGAACCCTCTGCACCTCACTTTCACCACCGGCAAAGGAGAGAGAGATCCCTCCTCTCTCCCGACCTTGCCCCCTAGATAAATTAGCAAGCAGATGGTGCAGGCGATACTTTTGAAGACAATTTTGGGGCACAAAATCCAACCCCAAATACATATAAAAGTACTTCGAAAAATCATAAAGAGCTGTATACATGTAGCAGATCGATATTATCCATTCGTTCCTTAATTCATTGATTGAATGCCTGGGAAATGTGAGGCAATGTGAGCGGTGCTATAATCCTCAAGGACATCAGACAGCAGTGGGGGAGACAGACAAACAGACGAAAATGATAACCAATGCTAGACAAAGACACAGGCATTTGGGAGTGTGAAAGAGGTTGGGTGTTGAGGAGCCGGTAAAGTGAGGACTACTTGGAGCAGGAGGCCCCAGCAGAGTATTGAGTGGCAGGAATTTACCACGGGAAAACGGTGAGGATGGGGAGGGAAGGGCCTTCCAAGCACAAGAGCAGCACGAGCAAAGGCTCTGAGTCAGGGACACAATGGCACCTTTGGGGACCTCCAACTGGTGTACATGGTGGGTGGGAAGGGGGCAGGGTGAGCAGCTATGAAGGTGGGCAGGTCGGGTCAATGGAGGGCCTTGTGAGCCATGCAAGGATCCAGGAGTGAGCTCTGGAAATAAGAGGACGTCACTGAAAGTTTTAAGCAGGTGAGTGACAGGAGCAGGTGTGGCGTATAGGGTACATCCCTGTGGCTGCAGAGTGTCCCGATGCCCAGAGGCCGTCCACACAGCAGCCTCCAGGGCAGGGAGCCAGTGAGGAGCCAGCGCCATCAACATGGAAGCAAGATAATGGGAGGCCCAAACTAAGGTAGCAGAGGAAGGGGGCCTGTGTGGACGGAAGTAGAGAAATGGAAGAAGTATTAAGGAAGCTGAATGTAGATACTTCGTAAGTAATTGGATAAACGGCATTAGGGAAGGTAGGAGGCCGGGATGACCGCCGGGTGAGGGCAGCCGGTGAGGATCCGGTGCCATTTTCAGAATGGGGGAGCAGGAGGAAATAATGGTAGGGAAGAAGATGAGGAGTTGCATTTTGGGTATCCTGAGCTTCTTTCCCTTTAAGTGGGAAATAGCTTTTCCCCCTTCTATACCAATAATTTGTTTCATTGCAATTTGCTTTGTTGCAAAAAAAAAAAAAAAAAAAAAAATCAGGACACACAAAAGTATATAAATGAATAAAAATTCCTCTTAATTCTGTTACTCAGAGATAGTCAACTGACATATTTGTGAATATTCTTTCAAATCTTTTTTCTGTGATATATAATTTTAAAAAATATAATTAGGAATAGAGTATAAAACTGTTTTTAAAACTTTTGATGCTCAGCCGTACCCCAGATCAATACAATCAGAATCGCTGGAGGTTGGGGACCAGGCATCAGAGTTTTTTAAAGCTTCCTGGATGATTCTAATGTGCAGCCAGTGTTGAGAACCAGTGCCCTGGAGACAGGAAAGTACGAGATAGGAGAGCACGGGCAGCTTCCTGCTGATTCCACGCTGTTCCTGAAGGCTCCAGAAAGAACCCCGCACCTATGTAATAACAAGAGTCAGTGACCATAAGGCATTTTAGACTTCTACCTAATGGAATCAGACCAAATCATGATTCAAAAAACTGAGGAAAAGACAGTATTTTTAGATATTCTGTTCAAACCCCGTGGATGCTTTGCCCTGGGTGAGGATTGGTGGGGAGCTACTTCAGTGGTCGAGTTAATACATTAACACCTCAAGACTCAGGATCTATGGCAGGTCGTTAGTACTGAGGATGTTGTTAGTCACGGAGCAAGGTTAACGTCGGGACCTAGCAAGAAAGGGGATTATAAGCTCTTGGAATAGGCATTCACCTCCGTAGAGAAAGAAGAGAAGGTGAGGGGGGAGAAGAGTGCCTCCGATTCACGTTAGAGCTTCGAGTCCAAGAATTGTAAACATGTACAGGCTGCCAAATCTCACTCTAAATATATTCCAATGATCTCATGTTTTCATATGCAGTGGAATAAAAAGAGGTATTTTTATTCGTCTTGGATGACAGCATCTTGAGCTTTTATGGGAGCGTCGCAGAAGTATTAGTTTAACTGAGCGCTACAGTCAATATTTCAACCATTTAAAGTCATCACCACAGACACATTAAATGCACCGAATGACAATTATTTACCTTCTTGTAAGTTGGACCCTCGAATGTATTCCCAAATATCGGCAGTGAACCCCCCGCCCCACGGGGAAAGGTCTCCAATCTAAGATCCTCTGAGGAGAGCCACGGGAGGCTTTGGAGGGAACAGCGCATATTTTGAGGTGATTAACATTTTGGTTTTGGCCTCTTCACCCAAATGGGCTTCATCTGTTACTCGTTTTCTCTTTGGCCAAAGAGACCACATCTAATGTCCCGAAGGAGAAGGCTGGATATTTTTCTGAAAGCCCTTTTAGGTGAAGCCCAGTGAGAGGGTAAATGAAGCTTCACTCCTTTTATGGCCATATCTCACATGAGAGAGGGACAGAGAGAGGGAGAGACAGAGAGAGAGAAACAGCGAGCTCATCTCTGTCCCCCTGACATCTCTGGACCCTGTGTGTCCCTCAGCCCTAACTGAGCTGAACAAAGAGTCGATCCTAAAACCGGGGTTCTCTCGGTGACCCCTCGGGTGACAGGACCATCCAGCACCCCTCATCCCCCAAGCTTGCCTCACCCCCCCTCTGGAGCCCCCACTCCTGCCCCATCCATACATAAATCAAGCAGCAGGGTAGCTCGGAAATATGACGAATATCTTGGCTGGCTCCTGCTTGAAAAGACAAGGAGGGAGGAGAGGGAATCTAAAGTAACCAGGCCTTGGCTGGAAGTGTGGCCAGAATTTAGTGTTCCTGGAGCTGGCCCCAGCTGCTCAGACAGGCGCTGCCAAGAGAGTCTTCCCTGGGGGCAGCCCCAGCCCTCCACGCTCTGCAGGAGGAGACAGCTTTGGTGTCTGTCAAGAACATTATTCAGAAATTCTTGGACACTCCTGAGCCCTCACTGTGAGCACAGAGACAGGGGCTCGCGGAAGCTTTGCCTTGGCTGGGATGGCCCTCGTGACAGCCCCAGGTTTGAATGCTTCTGTTTGCACAGGGAGCTCTCCCAGAGGTGGTGTGTGGTGCATGCCAGGGCCGGTGAGGCAAAGAGAGTCCGCCAACTCCTTCTGAGGATACAGTTCAAGGGTGTCTCCAGCCCCCAGGTTTGGGTTGGCTCCGTGCTGGAGTTGCCAGTGTCTTCCTTTCTCTATTTCCTAGTTTCACTAGCTTAACCGACTCCCCATGACTCTGGTCCCCTCGGTTCATTTTCAGGGTCAGGACCCTGCTAGAATGACTGTAGCAGAGCCTGCTCTGCCCTTCCCACCAGGGACTGCCCAGAGGTGAAGCTGGGGGTCCTAGGCATCACCGTCTTGACTCCTCTGTCTGCCAGGCCCCTCGGCCTGCCACAGAACCCACTGCAGGTGGCTCCTGAGTATCCAAGTTCTTCCACTGGGTGCCACAGTCATGACTACATATGACAGGTTCAGGCTTTAGAGAACTTCAGTCGAGAGATTCTTTTTGTTTTGCTCCATTCTTGAGAGTCATGAAGAGATGATTCCAATCGCACAGACCAGAGAATCTAGGCACTTGCATACAGTGGAGGAGCTCAGAGATGCTTCCTTTGAGAAGAGCTCTGGTGGTGATCTGGCCTCAGCTATGACAGGCTCTGAGCACATGGGTATCAGAAGGGCTGCCTCCCTAAACCCGTTAATAATGTTAAAATATTCACTCCTCTCTCCAAACCTCCTCAACACTTAAAAGAATTTTTTATTGAAGTGTGTTTTTTTTTTTTAGGGAAGAAGCACTGTGAGACCCTTACTGCTGGAGGACAGACATTACCACCACCCCTCCCCTCCGTTCCGCCAAAGCCCCTGCTGACCACAATGTCAATCCTCTGTGCTGGACGATGGAGCAATTAACTGTCCTGGGGGCAGGGCAGGGGCAGATCACCACGTCAGGCCTCCGTCCAGGGGTTTCCTGTCACCAAAGCCACACTAATGGAAATCCATTTTTCATTAGGAGAAAATAAAACTCAAAAGTGACATCAACAGAAAAATGTTCTTTGAGAGCAAGTTATTTCCATTTAAAGCTAAGCACATGACAGCTGGTGACTTCTAATGGAAAGTAAAATTTGCAAGGCTGAATTACTATCAAACCACTTGAGAATTTGTGTTTTTAATTTTCCTTTTTGGAGGAAGACTGTGCTCTGCAGTCCAGAAGAGCAGATGAGGAATGGAAAGGTCTGGGCTTGCCTCTAATTGTGGCCTTAAAAGACCCTGGATGATCCTCAGCAAAATGGTGTTCCAATATCTAGGTACATTAATTTTCTTTACCCTCGACTTGAAGCTCATTTAATAAGCTGGTTAGAAAACAAAGCTCTCTGTCCCACCGTTCATTTGGGCTCTATACCAAAACAGCCGTGTACGTGCTGAAAACTCTCCGCCATTTCCCCACTTAGTAGAAAATACCTGGTATGAAAGAAGCCATTGGGTGTTTGCTGTGCACCGAATGTTTGTGTCCTCGCCAAATTCATATTTTGAAACCCTAACTCTCAAGGTGATGGTAGTTTGAGGAACAGTCTTTGGGAGGTAACTAGGTTTAGATGACGTCATGAGGGTGGGGGCCCCATGGTGAGATTAGTGCCCTTTTAAGAAGAGCAAGAGACCAGAGCACTTGCTCACACTCCCTCTGTCTCTCTCTCCACCATGTGAGCACACAGCAAGAATACGGCTGTCTGCAAGCCACGAAGAGAGCTCTCACCAGGAACAGAAATCTGCTGGTACCTTGATCTTGGACTTCCCAGCCTCTAGAACTCTGAGAAGTAAATGTTAAGCCACCCAGTCTGTGGTATTTTGTTACAGCAGCCCAAGCAGACTAAGACAGTATTCAAGTAAGTTAGAAGGTGCTCTGTTACCATGAACTCTAGGGGATGAGCTATCTGGACACCTGAGCTGCATCAGATATGAAAGAAAAACCATGTGAGTCCAAACTCTTGGCACAGCCAAGTCTGTCTCAGGCCAACATGAATTTGGCTTCTCTTTCTCTCCAGAATTTTCTAGAACTTTTAGAATCTATAACACATTTGTTGTCTGTATGGGCAATAGAGAGCATCTCCAGGACTTGGGGACATAGAAGGTGTCAGGTGTTGAAGGAAGAAGCTAATAGAATCTTCATGATATAACTTAGATTAACCGTCTGCAGATGGAACCTGCCCTAGGAGAGGTTTTGCAAATGCATTGCTAGGATTTCATGGTTTGCTACTTCAAGATTAGATAACCTGAAGTTTATCAGAAGATTAAATTACATAAAGTAATGACAAAATAAGTTGTAATAAGGCATGTTATTTGAAGAGAATTAAATGGGGAGGCATGAAAGATCCTGTATAGAGCCTAGAAAAAGAGGGTTGAAGAGTAAAAATCTAGTTAGTGTTTATCCAGGAGTGTCAAGGGAATGGTAGAGAAGGCATTCTAGACGCGCCACAATCTGAGCCACACAGCCCTCAACATCTTTTCCCTGATTCCTGCTTAACAAGCAATTTCCATGCACTGTAGTTTGATGCTCTGTTGTTAGGTGCATCACGCTAAGGATTGTTCTCTCTTCTTGGAGAATTGACCCCTTTGTCATTATGTAACGCCCTTCCTTATCTCTGATAACTTTCCTTGCTTTGAAGTCTGCTCTGTCTGAAATTAATATAGTTACTCCTGCTTTACTTTGATTAGTGTTACATGGTATGTATTTCTCCATCCATTTATTTTTAATCTATATGTCTTTATATTTAAAGTGGTTTTCTTATAGACAACATATAGTTAGGTCTTGTTTTTTTAATCTACTCTGATGATCTCTGTCTTTTAATTGGTGCATTTAGACCACTGACATTTAGGGTGATTATTGATGTAGTTGGATTAATGTCTGCCATATTTGTTACTGTCTTCTATTTGTTGCCCTTGTTCTTTGTTCCTATTGTCTTCCACTCTTTTTCTGCCTTTGTGGTTTTAACTGAGTATTTTATATGATTCCATTTTTTCTCCTTTCTTAGAATATTGGTTATACTTCCTTTTTTTTTTTACTTTTTTTTAGTGGTTGTCCTAGAGTTTGCAATATATGTTTACAACTAATAGAAGTTCACTTCCAAATAATACTATATCACTTGACGGGTGGTGTGAGTACCTTATAATAACAAAAGAATCCTAATTCCTCCCCACCCATCCCTTGTATCTTGTTGTCATTCATTTCACTTATATATAAATATATATATATATATATATATGATATATACAGGCATACCTTGTTTTATTGTGCTTCACTTTATTGCGATTCGCAGATATTGTGTAGAGGGCAAGACACTCCACCAGCAAAAAAATTACAACTCACTCAACGCTCAGATGATAGTTAGCCTTTTTTAACAATAAAGTATTTTTAAATTAAGGTACGTACATTTTTTTTAGACATAATGCTATTGCACACTTAATAGATTATAGTATAGTGTAAACATAACTTTTATACGCACTGGGAAACAAAAAAATTCATGTGACTCACTTTATCGTGATATTCGCTTTATTGCAGTGGTATGGAACTGAACCCCACACTATCTCGGAGGTATGCTGGAGGTATGCTGAAGTAACATAAGCATACATAATTAAATACATTGTTCTTCTTCTTATTTTGAACAAACTGTTATCTGTTAGATCAGTTAAGAATAAGAAAAATAAAAGTTTTTCTTTTGTTTTTTGTCTTGTTATCTATAGTTTTCTCTTTACTTTTTAATTGAGGTAACATTGGTTTATAACATTATATAAACTTCAGGTGCACATAGTTATATTTTAACTTCTGTATAGCCTACATCATGTTCACCACCAAAGTCTAGTTGCCATCTGTCACTAAAAATTTTAATGTTACCTTCACCTAGTCCTTTGATGCTCTTCGTTTTTTTTTATGTAGATTTGAGTTTCTGACCTGTTATTTTTCTTCTCTCTAAAGAACGTTTTTTTCTTTTTTTTAATTTATTTTTCCCCCAAAGCCCCAGTAGATAGTTGTATGTCATAGCTGCACATCCTTCTAGTTGCTGTATGTGGGACGCGGCCTCAGCATGGCTGGAGAAGCGGTGCGTCGGTGCGCGCCCGGGATCTGAACCCGGGCTGCCAGCAGTGGAGTGTGCGCACTTAACCGCTAAGCCACGGGGCCGGCCCATCTAAAGAACTTCTTTTAACTTTTCTTGCAAGGCAGGTGTACTGGCAACAAATTCTCTCAATTTTTGTTTGTCTGAGAACATCTTTATTTCTCTTTCACTCTTGAAGGATAATTTCTCAGGATACAGAATTCTAGGTTTTTTTCTCTCAACATTTTAAATATTTCACACCACTCTCTTCTTACTTGCATGGTTTCTTTGGAGAGGTCAGATGTAATTCTTTGCTCCTCTATACGTAAGTTGTTTTTTTCCTCTGGTTTCTTTCAGGATTTTTTTCAGTCTTTCTTTGCTTTGCCTTTCAGTGTTGAAGGTGTCTATCGAGATATCCTCAAGCTCAGAGATTCTTTTCTTAGCTGTGTCCAGTCTGCTAGGAAGCCCATCACAGGCATTCTTCATTTGTGTTACAGTGTTTTTCACCTCTACCATTTCTTTTTGGTTCTTTCTTACGATTTCCATCTCTCTGCTTACATTGCCCATCTGTTCTTGCATGCTGTCTACTTTATCTATTGGATCCCTTAGCAGATTAATCATAGTTGCTTTAAATCCCTGGGCTGATAATTCCAACATTCCTGCCACGTCTGGTTCTTTTTTTTTTTTTAATTTTTTGTTTATTGCAGTAACATTGGTTTATAACATTGTAAAAATTTCAGGTGTACATCATTATACTTCTATTTCTGCATAGATTACATCATGTTCACCACCCAAATACTAATTACAACCCATCACCACACACATGTACCGAATTATCCCTTTCACCCTCCTCCCTCCCCTCTTCCCCTCTGGTAACCACCAATCCAATCTCTGTCCCTATGTGTTTGTTTATTGTGGTTATTATCTACTACTTAATGAAGGAAATCATACGGTATTTGACCTTCTCCCTCTGCTGCCACGTCTGGTTCTAATGCTTGCTCTGTCCCTGCAAATTGTGTTCACTGCCTTTCGGTACGCCTTGTAATTTTTTCTTGATAGCTGGACATGATGTACTAGGTAAAAGGAATTTCTCTAAATAGCCCTTTAGTAATGTGGGGTGAGGTGTGGGGCAGGGAAAGTGTGCTATGGTCCCATGATTAGGTCTCAGCCTTTTAGTAAGTACAAGTCTCTGGACTGTGAACGTCACAGGGGTTTCTCAGTTTTTTTCCTTCCCCTTTAGGTGGGACAGGATATCTAGAGTGGCCTGGAGTTGGGTATTTCTCTTCCCTCAGGTCAGCCCTGATAATACCCCAGTAGGTCAGGCTCTGGTTAACTAGTGTTCCCTGAGAACAGGCCTTGTTAAGAAGGACCAAGCGCTCTGGCGAACATCAGAATGGTCCCTTTTCCCCTCCACCAGCTGGAAGCATGAGGGGACTTTTTCTCTGATATTTACTGTGGGAACATGATCCAGCTCCTGAAGGTAAACCTCACAATATGATGCTCTCTCCCCGCCCCCATGACTAGGTCCCCCTGTAGTTTTAAACTTTGAGTTGTCCACAGTGAGCCTCCAGCAATTCCTCCATAACAGCACAGGTTTTCCTACCTGGCACTGGTTCTGGGGTGGTTTCCACTCATGAGTCTCTGCTCTGGTAAGCCATGACTCCCTGTTCTCAGCTGTCTGCCTCTCCAATCTTGAGAGCAGTGCCTTGTCCCATGTCCTCCCCTCTCTTATGGATCCTAGAAGAGGTGTTGATTCTTTTAGTCTATTCAACTTTTTACTTGTTGTTAGGACGAAGTGGTGACTTCCAAGCTCCTTACTGGAAACAATACGCACTTTTCTAAATGCTCATTCAATTTCTCTGGTACACAGCAGAAAGGGGTGCTCTGGATCAGTAATTGGAAAGGTATGTCCCTCGTTGTAAGTTAGTTTAACTGGCATTCTGGTTTTTACATCAGTCTACTGTGAGTTTGGTTGGCAGGATTCCATCCCTTGGGGCCTGGTCGACCTTCCGTGGACCGATTACATGAGGTTTCTGAAACCTGAAAGTTAAGGGCCAGATCTAGACCCAGGCCTGTACCAAGGCACAGATGCCCTTTGAGGCTCCGCTTGATCTGGCAGCCAGCTATAGAACATCATAACCTGGCAACTCCACACCCACAGTTGTCTGTGGTTCCCACTTGCTGATAAGTTACTTTGTATACACAGTATTCTGTCTTTCTTGCACAACTCTTTCCTCCCTACTTTCCCCCCCTTAGATTGTGAGATTTCTGTAGCAGGGACATTGTCCCTCCTTCTTCATTCATTAAATGTATAAAATCTCGACCACAGGGATACTCAATAAATTGACTGAATTTATAAGCAAAGATAGTTGAAAAGGCGAGAAGTGCAAATATAATTTATCTTCTTTGGAATCCACCTGTAAAAAGCATAATTAAAACAAGCTAAAACGTTTGGTCTTCAGTTTCCGTCTGAATCGACTCTCCACGCCATCCTACTTTTTTTAGTGACGTGTAGGAAATTCCATTTACTACACCTTTTCATATGCTGTCTGTGGCTTTTGTTTTCATTCAACATGTCATTTACTTGTCATCAAATAAGATGCTATTTGGGGCTGATTAGAGCTTGCAGTGTTTACATTTATTCCCAATTATATAGTTATAGGTAATTTATTATAGCAAATCACCATTATGAAACTACAAACCTCTCAAGCATCCTGTAACAACAACAACAAAATTGATGAACTTGAAAGTCATAATAACAGCAGTACCAGGCTTACCGTGAGGCCTGGAGCAACAACCTGGGAAAAGGAGCATGTGCAGGAAAGAAGGGGCTTTACCCAGATGCACAAGAGGCAGGATTTTGGTTGCAACGTTGGCTAGATGCATGAGTTTGGAGAAGACCTTTCAACCAAAACTCTATTTTCTCATTTATAATAATATGGATAACAACTCCTACCTCGTGGGACTGATCTGAGGATTGTATAACATATGTCAATGCCCTGAGCATTGCAGGATAGAACAAGTGAAATGTGTGTGAAGGGTCCTTCCAGTATTCTCAGGACTTGACCTCTATAGATGGGGTCCAAAAGCATCCTGGATTCCCATCCAGGGGCTCTGCTATAGCTTGGCTCCAGGACATTATAGTATCAACACAAAAGGAGAAGAAAAGTCTGTAGGTACAACAACAGTATAAAATAAGGAACCGTGAAGTCATGATTCCCTGTCAGAATGGGACAACTTCTGAACCTTTTGTTAGAAGGTTGCCTCTGTCCAGCTTATCTTATGGGAAGCCCTAGAGAGGGAGCATACTTTAAATTTGCTTGATTGCAACTTCAGCTGTTTGCCAGTGTCAATGTTCCCCAGACAAAGAGAAAAACAGCCACTTTCACAGCAGGCAAGTCCTCACAAAGCACGCTTATTGTTCGTGAGGTGTCAGTTCCAGCTGACACGGGAGCAGAATCATCACACTGGTGGCTCCCATCTGCGGAGTGTTCTCTGGTGCCAGGCCCTGTGCTTTGCATTTTCCATGCATTATCTCATTCGACCTCACAATAACCCTAGGAAGGAGGAATGGTTTCATGCTGACTTTGCAGATGAGGAAACAGGCTTGGGAGGTTCAAGTATGGTCGACAGAAGGAGTCGAGTGAAACGGGCAGTTGAATGCGGAGGGCACTGGGAGCAGAGGTCCCGCTTTTTTCTAGAAAGGGCATCATGTTGTCATCGAGGGCCAACCTAGCCCAGCGATGGATCAGTTAATCATTGTTACCAGTGTACTGCTTAGCAGAGAGAAGGGCTCCCAGGTGCGTGGGACTGAGGAGCATCCTTGCTTCACAGTGCTTTCCAGTCTTTTCTCTCCCGTGCTCCCACTTTGTGACAGGCTCTCTTTCTTTCTCCCTTGGAGTGTAACTACTTCCTGCCTGTTCTCCCAGCTCCACCCTCCAACTCCTCATCCTGGCAGCTAAAGTCCTGAGCAGTTCGGCTCCAACATACTTTTCCAACCTCATGTCTTGCCATCACTCTTCCCAGCCTCAACCGTATACTTGGAGTTCTCGTTTTCAATTCTTCTCTGGCCCTAAATCCTATCCACGTGTCAACCTCACCTCTTCCACCCAGCCTCCCCCGACCTCTCTAGGCCACAGTGCAGTGCTTCTCCTTCTGAATATGCAGAACTTTCCTGGTCTAGCATGTATCTGGGGCATTTAAGCAATTCAAGATTACTTGTGCTAACTGCTCTGTGTTTTGTATTTGTAGTGAGGTCATAAAACTCCAGGTACCAGAAACAGCGCAGTGCAAGGCCCATAGGGTGGCTCTGTTCCTGCACGGCCATTGGAACAAAAAGCAAAAAGATTACATTGGCATGTTGACAGCACACGGATTTTTTTCAGAAACTGTTCTTAGCAAGAATAACTAAAAAGGAAGCTGCTGGTTGTTCTTTCTTTGAGTCATGATAAATCATAACATTATTTGCAGAGCTTTTGTGCTGCTAGCTCTGGGCACCAAAATTGCAAGCGACAGCTCTGAAAGCCAGGGTCCAGCAGAGGTGAGAACCAGACCAATCAGTCTGAATCCTGGCTCCACCCCTTGCTGAGCCACATAGACAAATTCCTCAACCTCTCTGACTTTTCCTGTTGTAATTTGGGAAGAATTATCCCTACCTCATAGGGTTGTTATAAGGAATAAACGAGATATTGTATATAAAATGAGTATGATTATAACCAGGGTGTCAGTGATTATATGATGAATCAAATTGCAAAGTTTTTGTGAAATACACCGGGAACTTAGAATGGTGTCTGTAGGGAAATCGTGAGGAGACAGGGCAGGACTAGAAGAGGGGTGGGCAGGAGGCCAGCTGCTTAGTCACCTTTGCCTGGGGGGGGTTTGGGGCTCCAGGTGCAGGGACTGGGTGACGGGGAGGTAGCTGCCCTCAGACAGAGAAGTATGTCCCTTCTTCCCAGCGACCTCCCTTATCTGACCTCAACTGCTGGCTGACACACGGCCTGTCTCATGCAGCTGATCGCTCACCAGGCACTCGGTCATTCCTGATTCTTGGCTGCTGCTTCTCAGCTCTCATGTGAGAGCCCTTGGTCAGGGTCTGCCTCCTATTCCCCAGAATCTGGCATAGAGCAGGAGTCCAGCACATACTGGTTTTTATTGAACATTCCCAAGTACATACTTTCCAAGAATAAAAGAAGAAAGACTTCTCCCTAGATCGACTTGCTAACAACAAATGGATAATCAAGATGTTGCAAAGAAGTCACTGGCAAAGGTTCAAGGAGCTGCTTTTCTTAAGCTCCACACAGAGGTGCAGGGGGTTACATTTTTTGACAGCAATTACATCGCTCTGGGCAGATGGAAGAACAACAAGTACAAAAGAGAACTTGATTTGAGCAAGGCTTTGGCTTTGTTTGGCAACTGTTTACTGGATACCATAGCAGCACGCCTTGCCCTGGTGTGCCGTGTGAGAGGCCTCGTTAGCCAGTCATGGAGAATGGAAATATTTGAGAGTAAAAGCCTAATTATTTTAAGACACATCAAAACAAAAGCAATGAGGGAAACAATCTGGCTTTGACAGTTTACAAGAATTTGGCATCTCTGAAGAAGCTGGTGCTGTTAACAAAGGGAGAACAGGGCTCCGAAGGAGCAGAGGGCCTGCTGTGGACACTGAACTGACCCCGAGGGGGAGGTGGCGGAGGGTCAGCCTCCCCGTTGACTCAAGACCCAGCAGGGGCCCGAGTCTGTTTACCCAAGGAAAGGAACAGAAAGTCCTGCCGTGGACAGGGAGGTGGTGGTGGGGGCTGGGAGGGAGGCTGCTCAGGGCACTCTAGCCAGGGGCAAGGGCACAGCCTGGCCAAGGTTCAATTATTTTATACCCCAGCCTCCGTTTTCGGGGGGTTACATCTTTATGGTCTGTGGCGGTTGTATTTCTCCCCTCTTTAATAAAAAAAAGACACAAGGGATAGGTGTTTCTCTCCCTTATTTTGGGACCCTTAATACCAGCTAGTTGTTTTTTTAAAAAAATTAATATATCGGGGGAGAGGGGAAACAAGCAGGAATCTTGAAAGAGATTGCCCTATGCAAGTATTTTTTTGCAGGTACATCATTCCTTACCAGTGCAAATAAAAGTCTTTAAGTGGCCTTTTTTCTCTTTCTTCCTCTTGTTTTTTCTCCTCTATCCTTTCTCTTTCTCTCTTCACTCCCCTTTCTCCTTTCTCTCCTATTTCTGTTTTTTCTCTAAAAAAAAAAAGAAAAAAGAGATTATTATTATATACAAGAAGTCCAGAAGTAAGGCTCTTCTAGGGTTGGGTTAATTCGGTGGGACAAGGAAATCACTAAGGACCTAGGTTCTTTCCATCTTTCCTTTCAGGTCTTTGAGGACAGCTTTGCTTTCAGGCCAGTTTCCCTCTGGGTCATAAAATGGGAGCCTCAGTTCCAGGGACTACATTACAACACCTAGGTGGGTAAAGAAAATTGGTCAAAAGACTATAGGGAGTAGTGGGGACTATGGTTAACTGGAGTGAATGGCCCTGACTAAGGCATTCAAATACAAAACAATTTTTTCCATGTTACTTCAAAATATTTTATTTTGTTATTGTTAGAGGGGGTAAAAGGGAATCATGGATATTCTGAAATAATTCTTGTGTGAGTAAATACATTGTTACAAGCAGTAGAAACAGTTATCACTCCAATCTTGCAGAAGTCAGCACTGAGCCGCAGGGAGGACAGGAGATCTGTTTGAGATCAAATGAGGATGAGGACTTCTTCAGCCCCAGCCTCTCTACCACTCCACAGTGGCTGGGAATCTTGTTGCTGCCCAGCCATGAGCTCTGCCTCCTCAGCAAGATCCCAAGCTTCCTAAGAGTTAGGGTGATGTCGTCTCCTTTCGGGCCCTCCTACACCCAGCACATATGATCATGCTGCCAAGGGCCCCCCATCACCCTCACAGGGACGAAGCTGCACACTCACAGCTTAGGATGGCTCCTCCAATGCTTCCTTCTAACCCAATTTCTAATTTCCAGTGGTTCTTCAAGTGTGGTCTGCAACCCAGAGCATCAGCATCACCTGGGGCCTTGTTAGAAATTTACATTTAGGCCCCACCCCAGACCTGCTGAATCAGAAACTCTGGGGGTGGGATCTGGAAATCTAAGTCTTAACAAGCCCTCCACGGGATTCTTGTGTCCTCTAAAGACTGAGAACCACTGTCTTCAAGTCTCTGTAATGTTTAGAGACCAACAATCTAAATATTGGCTTTCAACCCTGGCTACACATTCACATCATCTGGGGAGCTTTAAAAAATTATTAATGCCTGGATCCTAACAGTAGCCCCCCCACCCCCTGCCTACAATTTTTACATAATTGGTCTGATGCGCAGCCTGGGCTTTGGGATTTTTAGAAGTTCCCTGGATGATTCTAAATTGCAGCGAAGGTGGCTAACCAGAGAAGTTAAACCATGAACAAATAAGTATAAGGGAAGAGATGACCTGGGTTAGACACTACTGGAGATACCCCACTTCCACGACTTAAATTAGGCTGGAAAGCTCATTATCTCCTTTGGAAACAAGTATATATTGATGGTTTGCTGTGGGTTAGAGTTACTTGAAAAGTCCTCTTTATTGCTTCAAAACACACAGCTCACTGTGTTATGAAACATTCTCATCATTTGATGTGTTTCCTTAACTGTCCTTTTCTCTTTTCTGTGAGTTCAGATAGAGAAAGTAGGTAAAACAAGCTTGAACTGTAAGAGAGTGACTCAAATCACCATCAGACAGTCGGATGGGCCCCAGGGAGAGGCCCTCTAATGCAGAAGGCCCTCCTGCCACCCAGTCGGCTCAAAAGAACAAAGGGCATCCATGGACTATTTTAATTGATGTGGAAACGGAACATAAGACTCTTCTTAAAGAAGGAAGAACAAGAAACCAGAAATGAGTCCTCTTTTAAGAGAGGAATCCGTTTTAATTTAGTAAAACTAAGGAATCACATAAAATTTATGTTACCCAAGTACAGTAAATTATCTTGATTTGGAATGAGACACAAAACTTGGCTGGCTGTATCACAGCACGTTAGAATAGAATCAAAGATCTCAATTCAAACTGCACCAGGCCACACTCTGGACTTTTTCTTAGGTTGTCTATCCCAAAGATCCAGGGAGATATGACCACACTCAAAAGTATAGTCATTTATCTCTTTCAAAATACAAATTCTAACGCTGTGTTTGTGTGGTTGTTAGGATTTGTTACAATGCGATTTAGGTCGCATACAGTCATAAACACAGGACTTAGTGGCTGGTAGAGGTTCATGGATTGATTGATTGTACTTATCGTCAATTGCTTAAGATATAAGAAACTCACAGTGAATCTCTAGGTTTTTCTTCCACACCTAATGGAAAAGGGTTTACATTAAAATCTCAGAATAGTTTTTGGCAATAAAAACAGCAGCTTGCTTGCTTGTCTTTTTTCTGCAACAGCTAATAGTTTCTGAACCTAACTCGAAGAAAAACTTGGCTTTGACAATTAGGCAATAACAAAGCAAATTCAGCAAGTGTTACCTCTAGTGGAGCTTGGGCTATAGGCAAATCAGCCCAAACCAAATTCAAATTTGTGTGCACCAGGCACTGTCCTCAGATTCTGATTTAGCCGATCTGGGGTGGTGTTCAGAAGTCATTGATTTAAACAGCGCCCCAGACGGGTGAAACACTGGTTTTAATAACCAACAATAATAAATGGGGGTTCTTCATGTTTTTCTCTACTTGCCCCTTTGTCTATAATGAATATACCTGGCTTATTTCTTCTCAGTTATGACTTAACTAGGCAAAGACCCTTCTCTTGTTCTATGTAAAATTTCCCCTTCACCCCTAATTCCACTCCCTGCACCTGACTCCAAGAGCAGAACTGGTAGCCACAGAGTGTGTAACACGACACTGTCTCTAACCCTGACAGTGCTTCCTAAGCTCTAGCCCTGCTCCAGGGGCGTTAGATATACGAGCTAAGTAAGTTCAGCCTCACAATCTATGAGGAGGCTTCTGTCATTGTGTACATTTTACAGATGATGAACTTGAGAAAGACGGTTAAGTCATCTGCTGAAGGTCATGCAGCTAGTACGCGATCCAGCGTCAGAATTCTTAATTCTTATGCTCTATAAACATACACAATTTCCCTTAGACCACCCAGATGCTCTCTGGCCTGGCCTCACAAGTTTATACCCTCACCTGCATGTATGAGGATTCCAATTTTTCCCGGCCTCACCATAACCGGTATAATCTGGCTCTCTATCGTTCACTAGTTTGATAGATATAATGTGACAGATCTCTGATGATTTACTTTACATTTCTCTACTAGTGAGGCTGATCATCTTTTCATAGATTAGCCACACAGGCTTCCTTCTATAAATTGTCCACATGTCCTTTAGCACATTTTTCTACTGAATAAATTTTCTTACTGATTTGCAAAAATTTCTTGTATGTTCTTGACATGAATCCTTTGTTTTATAAACTCCAAATATTTTCTCCCAATCTGTCACCTTATTTACAGCTAATATGACAAGAGAATTATACTGGACAAACCATTGGAACCAGATAAGGGAGTTCAATAAGGCTGTTGGATGCACGCATTAACATCAAAATCAATACCATCCCTACACACAATAACCAGTGAGGAAACGTAACAGAAAAAAGATCATATTAATAATAGAAACAAAAACTAGTTTACCTAGGAATAAACTAGTAAAAGACATATGAACCCAGTAGGGAGAAAATTGAAAACATTATCGAAGGACATTAAAAACCCTAAATAAGTGGAGAGACATTGCATGTTCATAGATGAGAGGAATAAACTTTTCAAAACTGTTAATTCTCAAATTAATCTATAAATTCAAAGCAATTCCAATAAAAACACCAATGGTGTTTTCACCGAACATGACACACTGATCCCAGAATTCATAGGGAAGATGAAAGAGTCAAGAACAGCTAAGGAAAACTTGAAGAACAATGTAACTACCTCAGCAGATACCAAGATTTATACGGCGATACAGTAATGAAGGCAAAATGGTACTGGCTCAGGGACAAATAACTGATGAAACAGGAAAGGGAACCCAGAAACTCAGCAGGCATATATGGCAAACCAACGTAAGACCAAGGTGGCACTGTGTGAGGGAGACAAGCCGACCCCATCAGGAAACTGTCCCTCTCTTTTGGTTCCAGTACAGGGACAGTGAAAATTTTCAAAGGCTACTAGACAGGTGAGAAAATTGTTGAAAACTGAGTTATGGTTTGCCCAAACACTGGGCATTCAGTCCTGTCTGGAGGTTTCCCAAGCTTCTTAGAGGCAAGCTCATATAGACTTCTTAGGGCATAACCAACACTCCAGCCAGTGACTTACAGGAGACTCAACACAGGTATTGCTGTACTTCTTCCTATTTAAGGCTCCATAGGCTGGAAGATGGATTCTGTTTTCAGAAATAGTAAAATGTGAAAAAATGTCATGTCTTAGAATCTATGCAACACAGTATCAGCGAAGGGGGTGTCTTTGGGGACTGCTCATATCATATCACAGACTTGGAGTGGGGGGATGTAGTTGGAATTATTATACCCTTGACCTCTATTCCCCAAGACCCCATCTGTCAATGGGTGCATCCTTGTTCTGGGACAGAGCAGAGCAAAATGGGGTTTACCCAGGCAGAAGCTTTTCCTCTACCAACAAAAACCTCGTCGACTATTTTAGAAAGAAGAAAAAAAATCACGTTAGGCATTTATTTAAAACTTAATGATAAAATGCACTTTAAAAGTTAATGATAAAAATGTAAATATGGTAACAAATTATCCCACACAATCTATATTTTTAAGTAATTTATTTCAATAGAAATATTTCAGAAAACTGTACTTAAATTCATTTTAAGTTAGCTTATGCAAACACACTGAAGATCTCACACTCACATTTGCATTTTAAACAAAAAAGTGAGAGAGGAACCAAGCTGCACATCACTCAGGGAGGTCATAGTGCAATCGAGGGTGTCATCACTGGAGTACCTCAAGTTAATTGGGACAAAGAAGAATAAAAATGGCTTGTGTTTTCCTGTATATCATCATCATTGGATATTTATCCCCATAGATGTTTATCTCCTTTAGATTACATTGTGAACAAGTTCCCCACCCCCTCCCCACACACACACTTCAGTAGGCTGTAAAACAATGAATTTGTCAATAATCAAGGTGTAGAAATTCTTGAGAGTCTGGTGACTTATCAGCTACTCTATCAGACCTAATGAGTCAATAATTATTGGGCTATATTTGTGAATAGTTCTAATAGGTGATGTCTTCAGGGGAAACTCAATATTTGTTACCTGGAATCTAAAACACAGCTAATATTTATGAAATTTCTGCTTGTCTGTTAAAAGAAAAAAAGAAGTTCAATCCCAAAGAACTCTAATTATATATTCCTTTAATCCCATCACCACTTTGTAGTCCAAATGTCAGAATCAAAATTTAAATTCTGCTAATAACCCTCAAGGACCACTTCACTCTTCATTTAGCTTTAAAGACTATGTCTACTCACCTGCTCTGGACCACACTAGCCCTTTAAAGAATGTGAAAATAGTATCTTGACTTCGTTCAACAACAGTAGCTCCAGATCTTGAAATCATCTCAAAGAAGCAAAATGTTTCCACGCTTTGCTTTTACTGAGAAAGCTAGTTTAGTCTCTTAACTTGTCTTTAATTTATATATTGGAGTTCTTTTCATTTTCCTGCCCTAATATTTCCAAGTAAACAGTAACTGGTCAGTTAAGTGACGGGCTTGTTTGTTCTGAGTCTTATTTAAATATAAAAATGAAAGGAACAAAATCTCATTTCTAGCCAAAAGGACTCCCATTACAAGATTTTAGCAGCTTCAATAAAACCCAAACAAATCTTTCTGGCTATATTGTACTCTTTTAGGGATTTTCTGAAAGGACTTATAATTAAATCTATGCTCAAAACAACATCAACAACACAAAAATAAACTCAGCTGGACGGATACTGTTCAAAGTTGTTCTTAAGAGTGCTTATCTAAAAGTTGATTTGGGTGGGTTTATTTTTAATCCTCTACCTTGGAAGGAGAGGAACAGGGAAGGAACTTGTATAAAAAGACTCAGAACCGAGGAGGACGGCACCATCACCTAGAGGTATCTGTACAGCCTTTCTTAGACTTGCAGTGAGAAAGAGTAAGCTGGTGGTGAGAGGGAGAACACACACTCCTGAAATAAGAGGAGCAAGAGGGCAAATGATTGTTGTCATACTCGATGCCCTAAACGTGGTCTTCAAATTGATAAGGCACTGACCAAATTTTCCCCACACTACAACTTGAGACACTGGTGTAATGAAACTGCTTTCAATAAAGCTTAAGAGTTTGCATGCACAGATCTCATTTTCGTTAGATTCCTCTAAATAGAAAAAAAAAAATAGTCACTTTTGACACAAGCCATTTTTAGGGAAGCAAAACCAAAAAGTACTTGAATCATTTTGAAAAGATTGACTTCACAGGGATAATTATTGTCATCAATGAGATTAAATAACAATGTTTGTATCCCAAAACTTAGAAAAAACAGAATACCATTCTGGTTGTAAAATCATAAATTTACTATGTTCCAAAGAAATAATACAAAAGAAGAGAGAGAAAATAAAAGCAAACCCTAAAAGATCACTGAAAACGCCAGACAAACCTCACCCCTTGCTTTATATCATCTATTCACACAACAGCAGTACTACTGTTCCACCAGAGACAGGCAAATTCATCTTCATTTTCAAAAAGGGATCCAATTATTTCAAAAGCCTTTGAAGCAGAGGATTTCTTTTATTAAAGATTATCTTCCGTTAAGCAACACTGGTACCCCTTGTTTGCAGAAGAAGATAATATGGTGGTTTCAAAACTGGTTATAAAGGAATGTGCCTCAAAAACAGGAAGGAAATCAACAGAGGATATATTCTTTTAAAAAGTTAATGGATTAAATCTACTATTATTATTGATTTCCAATTAATACAATGTCCTACAGTTTTGTTTTCAGTAGTAAAGGCATACAGCTTACAGATTTAACCTAAAAAAAAAGAAAAAAGAAAGATTTCTGCTCAAGCCATTTGGCCAGGTAAATTCTAGTAATCTCAAGAGATCAACAGGCTAGGCTGCTCTTAGAGGGCCCCAGTTTCAACTAATATATAGAGTATGTACACTAGACACTGTAAACATTTTTTCCTTCTATAACAATAGTGCTCCTTGGGCTCCCTTATAAATCTTCCAGAAGAGGAATAAAGCCACTTACAAAAACTTTGCAGCTATAAACACCCTAACTCTTGACATACAGAAAGACCCAACACCAAAACAGTCATATAGAAGGTAGTGCAATAGTTATATGGCATTTTCCACACAGAAAAAAAATGTCATTGAAGCACATGCCTAGGGAGAAAAAAAAATACTCAAATTGTCTGGATCCCTTTTTGTAATGTTTACACAAATAATATTTACATAGTGAAGAAAAGAGAATAGGAAGGTGTGTTTGATCAGTTCACTTTCAATTCTTACAGTCTGGAGGCTACAGTAAAATTAATACCTCTGAAAATAAGCAGAGCCCGAACACAGAGGGGGCATGAAACCAAAAATAGTGCTCTGGAAGGTCGTTATGCAGTTATTTTCATAGTTATATTTTAAAAATATGTTACTTCCATATGAAAAATAAGCTTACATGTTCAAAATAACTGTTAAATGAGATGTGTGTCAAATTGCATTTGGTTAGTATTATATACTACTACACCAGGCTGTATAATATGCCAATCATTATGCTTATCATAAACTAGCTTAAATTTAAATTATAATGGGATTTCTAATGAGTTCTTGGCTAGTAGAGAAATAAATGAGTTTAATATTGATGGAAATTCCAACCTTTTGAGTCACTAATTTACTAATTTATTAAGGGTAGGCATAATAGGAAAAAAACTTCATCTTCCCACTAATAAACTACCTAAATATTTAATACATTTTGGTGACATATTTTCTTTACTTGAATTATTATCAGATATCATTTGGTGAATTATAGATAAAAAATTCACCTACACTATTTTAATTCACTTCTCTCACTGGTTTCCATTTGCTTCAAATGCTAAAATAATCTTAAAAAGCAATGACTAATCTTTTGAATGGACAAATTTGAAGACAGAAAAACAATGGCAACTTCTACTGCATAGTGATGTTAAGAGTTTCAGTCAGATAGAAGCCACAATTCTATATACGAACATGAACACTATTCTTACTCTGTGCAAGCACCCATTAATATTTAGAGCTGAAAATATCAAACACATCTTCCAGTTTAGCTCTCTCTTTGGCAAAACTGTGTGATGTCAGGCTCTGACTTCCAGTTGCATATCTCTACAGATATGGTTAACCTGCAACATTCCTATTTTAGCTTATTTATGACAAACAACAATAATAGTAAAAAATCCACAGGGTTCTCATCCACAATATTTTTTAAAAAGCAGATACAATGTTAAAAACACTTATTTCTGAAGAGAAATAAACAAATTAAGGAATTTAAAAAAAAGCAAAACAAAAGTAAGATGTGCAAGGTCTACACAGTAATACTGCTGGCTACCCAGATGGTGTCTTTCTATGTACCCAACGTGGGTTAAGCTTGGGAGGTCATAAATTGAAAAATCATCCAGCACAGGCAACATTTTGCCCTCTCCAGCCCCACCTTCCATAAAACCAGAAATAATGGTATTTCTAACTATACTATATGAGAAAAATATCTGAACTCTTAATATCCTTTCCAAGCAGAAAACTAAATTTAAAAACTTAGCACTCAGAAAAAACTTGTTTACTTTCCTTTGGATAAATTTTTAGCTAATTATTCTGTGGGCAACATTTTCTATTTAAGTTTCAGAGATTTAAGAGTAAAATATTTATGATTTAAAAAATGTACAAAATTCTCTAAGCATACAAATATGAGAAATTTTATGTGAGGCCTAAAGTAATGGAAGTCTATTAGAAGATAGCAGTCAAAAAGCATTTCTTACTCTGGGCACTGCTAAAATTATGATGCCTCATAAGTTTATAACATCCAACACATAGTCTTTGTCCAAGTGTCATTTTTTGCTAAAATCCTAAGGCATCTCACCTTCAAACTCTTTTTCCTTTTTGTAATTCAACATTTATTTTGGAAATTAAATGCGTTATTGCATAGAAGAGCTCTCACAAAACTGCTTGGTCAACTGCTGACAAAATATGGTTTTGTGGTAGGACCTATAGTAAGTTTTCACAAAAATGTTTTGTAATAAAGGAAAGTTGTATGAGAAGGAAAGTTTTGAAACTTAAAATTCCCAGAATCTCAATCTTTCACCTTTTTCCCTTTTAAAGTTATTTTGTATGCTTTATAATAAAATACATACAATACATATATATGTGGAATCTCTTTTAAACAAATATGATCTTGAATCTCATATTGAACAAAAAATGAATATGAATAATAAAAAAAAATAACTGGCAACGTGCATATTAAACACTGTAAAAGAAAATATCCGGACGAATTATCAACACGTCACCTTGAAGATAAAAATCACCTGTGGACTGGTAGAAGGGATAATCCATTGACATGAAAAATGTAATTATTGTAAAATCTTCTCAGAAAAGTTTAAGTTGGGATTACAGTCTCTACTAAGCAGATCTGTGGTCCAACAACAAATTCATATAGAAGGCTAAACCTTAAACCCACTTAAAAACGACCATGTTTCCTAAAACCCACTTGAAAAAAGTGTCTGGCATATGAACACTCAGCCTTTATACCTCCTGCAGGAAAAATGTTCCTCACACAGTACTAAATTTTAGAAGTTTAGTGTTTAAAAAAATCTCCCCTCATCCAAAATAAAACAACCGCCCCTCCCATCCCAAACGAAGCCCAACAACTCACATTATTAACATTTCTAACTCCTACATTCGTGCTGTGAGAAAGCGAGTGAGGCTGCAGACTGATGGAGGCTAAACAAACCTTTCTGGGAGGCTGCTGGTAGAATACCAATAAGTTAGAGTATCTTTACACCTCAGTTCAAAACCAGCTCCTGACGTAACCCATAAGAAACATGTTTTTCCTTTTTAAAGTGTATCTAAAAAAGGTGATTCCCCCCTCCAAAATCAGTACAAAGTTAAAAGAAATGCAAATTAGCTACGATCTATTCCAAGCACAGCACCGCCAGAAGATTCACACACACTATTTGGTGTTTCATGTTGGTTTTCCTTTCATTCTTTTAAGGCAGTGGTTTCCACAGGTCAGTTCAGAGATAAGAAGCATGGTCCATGGCAGTTTGTTTTGCAACTCCAATTTGTTCTCTGGGAATGTCGCACTTCATTCCCTGAAATTAGTGCTTTTTTGGTTCAGAACTCCAAAGGCTGAGACAGAACCTCTGGGCTCTTCCTGGCACAGGGATGGTTTACAGCTGGCGCTCTTGCATCAGTCCTCGCTCTCACATAGGAGCAATGGTTCACCTCTCTTCTTCCTTGGCTTTTACTCAAAAGTCATCAAGTTTGTAGGAACCTAAAAAATATGAGTATGATAAACTGAGAATATTTAAAAGTTGTTTTTCAAAGTACTATTTCTTATCTTTCCTCATCACTTTAAGTAAGCCTAAATATTAAAATTTTTGACCTAAGTATCTCTTTTAAAAAGGAATTTGATAGAAGGTATTGCATTTGTTTATGAATAATGAAAAAAATACACTAGACATTTTTGAGAGAAAAAAATCACTGAGATGAGTGAATACTTTCTAGTAAACTGAAATCTGCATGGGAGAAAGGGCAGAGACAGTATGTTTCTTATCTAACATAAGGGGCTCAGTAGATGTTCACTGAGTGAATAATGAATGAGAAAAGAAGAAGCATGGCTCTAGTATGCTGAGATTCCAGATAAACATGCTTGTCATCATTTATTTTCTCATTATATGCATTACAATGAATTCCTACATGCAAAGTTTAAAATCCAGTGCAGATTATTTTATAACAAATGTTACTAAGAATTTCTTTGTTAAATCATCTTGAAAATAAGTATGAAAGAATAAAACTCATCGTTATATTTCGTGACTCTGAAAAATTAATAGGTTATATAATAGTTTGCTGCTTATAGATTGGATCAAATTTAACTTGATTTCTTACCAGTCTGAAATTCAATAATAATTCTTTGAAATATGAATATATTTTGTTTTTTAAAATTAGTTGACGAGTTCTCTAGTCAAGGACTAAAGAGGGTTTCACCATGTCCAAAAAAAAAAAAAAAAAAAAAAAAAAACGCTCTTTCAAAGTTGTGCTATCAGCTATCTCTGTCCGAGATATTCATTTATACATCAGTGGTCATTTCTCTGTCCTTTTAAAACAGCTTAACAGCTCTCACACTTCAGCAATCTTTTTCTGAAAACCTAGGATACTCAAAATAAATGAATCTCTTACATATGTCGGCTTCTGAATGAAAAGTTATTTGACAATACAACCCTAACTGAATTATAAATCAAATACAATACAAATGCTCAAGTGCTTAAAGTATAAATTCTCAGGCCTTGTTATAAGAAACACATATTTAAATAAAGTAAAAGTTCCATTTCCTCCTAAGTTGCCTGAATGTGGTTTAAGATGCTGTATTTGAGTCAATTAGTCTTCTACTAAAAATTTCAAATTCCACAGCTTCTATTTATAAATTTGCTACTACTCTGATTCTTGCAATTATAGAAACAAACAAAAACCATTTATACACATCTGGTTGGCTTGTTCAGCAGGAAGTTCCAATAACACAGTAAAAGAAATTGACCCTCTATGCTGGTGTGCATACGCTGTCTAGATTAATCTTGAAATCTGAGATTTTTAAAAGATGATGCTTAATACTTTAAGCTACACTTAAAAAAAGTATAGCATGGAGTTGAGTCCTAAAAGCTTAGTCTAGGCAAAAGAAGGTCTGTTTCTTTCATTCTGTCCCAGACACTAATTGACACTGGTTGCCTTGACAAGGGCAAGAAAGTAACTTTTGCTCTGTGGCATTTTGTGTCTTTAATGGAGGTTGTTAAAAATGGTACCAAATACTGCTATTAGTCTGTCATATATATTTGAAATAAAAATTATAGAGAACAAGGCCCATTCTAACAATGTTTAAAAAGAATGGACCTAAAGGATGAAGACTGAGTTTGTGTCTCAGGTCCACCAGTTTTTACTTGTTTGACCCTGTGTAGGTCCATTTAGCATCTCTGAGCCTCAGTTTCTTCCTTTACCAAAAAAGGGGCAATAATTTAGGTCGTGATATCACGGGATGAAAAATACTTTTATATGCTTTATAAACTTATGTAATTATTATATTATTCAAAATTAGCTACTGATAATATTTACTATATATTTCTGTATTTCAGTACCTTAAGTCAATGATTTTCATATATATTCAACTACAAGTTTACAGAAATTTCTGTAACTGCAGTTATGTTTATTTTATGTCCACTTTACTAATTTGTAGTTCAACTTTAAATCTGCAACAGAGTTTGGGGCAAACAACACTATGGATTCATTCTCCTTTGCAGCTGAAAGCCTTTGAATTACACCATCTTTGTGTCAGTAAAATAAAAATAAGAAAATCCATATGGTTTAGGGTTTCACTGCAACCACAGGAACCCACATCAAGCTGTCAATAGAACAAATAAAGATGAACCAGAATAATTTTTATTAAAGTGCCATCTAATTTTTACCCCCTCTAGAGCTACACACCCTGGCCCCTCACTACACTCCACCAACACAGGCCACAGTTCCCTATTTTGAACCCCTTAAGCTCACTCCAGCTTCAAGGTCTTTGCACTTTCTGTTCCCTCTACCAGAACTCTTGTTCCCCTTGAACTTTTTATTATTATTATTATTTTTTGTGTGTGTGTGAGAGGAAGATCAGCCCTGAGCTAACACCCGATGCCAATCCTCCTCTTTTTTTGCTGAGGAAGATTGGCCCTGGGCTAATATCCGTGCCCATCTTCCTGGATTTTATATGGGACGCCACCACAGCATGGCTTGACAAGCGATACGTCTGTGCGTGCCAGGAATCCAAACCTGCAAACCCCATGCCGCCAAAGCAGAGCGCGCACACTCAACCGCTGCGCCACCGGGCCGGTCCCAACTGTTCCCCTTGATTTGACAAGGCTGTTCCTTACTGTCACTCATGTCAATGTCATCTCCTTAGGGGGATCTCTGCTGCTCACTCTTATTTATTTAAACTTGCGTCGACTCCCATCACTCTATATCACATGATTCTATTTTGTTTTCTTTATATAGTTTTCACTCTCTGAAATTTTATTTGTTCACTTGTTTATTGCCCATCCCCTCACTAAAATGTGGACTTGATGTCTTGCTGACCGCTGTCAACAAGAAAAAGAAAAAAACAATACCATTTTCCCACTTCATTCAGAAAATTAGTCTACTTACTTCTCTTTGGAACCCTTTTAAATATACTCGCAAGTTACGGCCTACTCTGAAGATCAGGAGAAAGGCTCACCTGCTGTCTATTACTTTGGCAGGCTGCACTTAAGTGCTTAAACCACAGCATTGCATTCATCCTACTGCCAGCTTGAAACTTGTAGGAATTTCCTAAAATTATCAAAAACAAGGGGAAAAGAATAAAAATGTAAGAACTCTGACATATAATAATTCTCCCAGGTATCAAAGAGCAAAATAAAACATGACTAGAGTTCTCAGTTTCAGAATTCTATTTCTCTAACACCTGATTTTCCAATACAAACAAAAAGAAGAGTTCTCTATGCCACATTCACATGCTATCATTTATTCAGAAAGTCACTGTTTTGCTACTTATGAATTGGAAGAGAAGTAATCTTACTTCTCGCCTTAAATGTTCTTTAGAGGAAAGTATATCTAAATAAAATAATTGTTTGGTTTCTCTATATTTGTATGTGTGAATGAGAGTGCAAAAATTGGTTCTCAATACTGCTTAGATGATCTAAATATTTGTAGACATTAAGTTTTTAAAGCCAAAATGGTTTAACATGTTTGACATTTAAACATTAGCTATTTAATGTGATTAAGGATTAATCAACTAACATCAATATGCTTTTAGTTTTTAGTTACATTTGTCAAAATTATTATAGATTCCCAGGTTTATTGAGGGCTTTTTGGGAAAGTCTGAGGAGGCATCTTTTTCTTCTTTAGAACATTAGAAATTCATCTGTGTTGTTGTATTTAGTAGACCTTATGTTGACTCTAATTCAAGACTGACACATAATAACGATATTTTATATGGTTATACATATTAAGGTAATAAACTGAGAAAAGAAAGGATTCATGTACTGTAGGCTTTGCTAAGTAGAACTTTATTCCCTTTTTTCATTTACTTAAGTTCTTGTTATTTCCCAATTCTTACTGAATCCTATTCTTTCCTTTATAACTGTATTCAATGGCTCAAGAGCCTAATCTATGTTTAGGCGTTATACAGCTTTTCCTTGAGATTTTAAAACTCAAAGAACTTTTTCACTTTCAGAAGCAATAGTTTTTCTTTACCAAATGTTTTATTATTCAAATAATACTGTTTTCCTTGTTGAACTCAGATTCAGACATTAGATCAATCTGAATAGAAGGCATATCTCCTCCCCCGAAAAAGACATTAGTACAGATTTCATAAAAATCTTGGCTACCATGAAACAGTTCTATCAAGCACACTAAGGAAACTGAAGGAAAACAATGAATTTGTTAACTAAACCCAACGAAAATGATCTCCTTTTAAAATGTAATTTTATGAATAATGCCTTTGGGATTTTGGGGGACTGGGGCTTTGAGTTCAGAATGTTGAGCAAGGAGTCCTTACTCTATAAATCAATCTATTTCATCTCAAAACAAGACTATTTTGCTATTATTTTTTTCTGCATCCAATATATGTACTTACTTGAGTTTTTCCTTAAAATACCATAACATCCTAAAAGCAGAATATCTGTTGATATAAAACACATTCTGAATAAACAGAGGTAAAATATAATTGTACAGCCCATAAAAGGTAATATACTATCATTTTAGTTGTGAGTTGCTGGAGTAGAGAATTCTGGGGAGGTATGAAAGAATTTCCTTTGTGGTGCTTATCAACAGCTGGCAGTTGTTATGAAGCCATCATGTAAGGATCTGTGCTGACCACCGCTTGAGGTCTCCACTACAAGCACAGTAAGGAGGCGTGATGTGATTCTACACAGCCTACCCTCCAACTTCTCTCATCCGCTTAAAAAACTCCTATGGTCAATAGCCAATAATTTCATTCATAAATGTCTCTATATATTGTAAGCAAAGTACTGTAATTAAAATCATACTTATTTGGAAAGCTATTTGAGTCAAATAACCAATTAATTTAATTAAAAGTAACAGAATAAAAATCATTTAAAGAAAAACCTCTATCACATTCAGAACTTAAGAGCAACAATTCATTTCAGGGTATAAATGAAGGGATACTGCATATATGGCAAATCTCTGAGATTTTAAAGTAACAGCAGCCTATAGATTCTTAAATTCCTCTTTTCCTTCCCCTGTCTCCCTCCCTCCCTTACTGATTATTAGCTCTCTAGGGATTACTTGGGCTTTTATTTGCAAGCTTATGCCCATGCAGCAAAGAGAATAAGTTTATTAAGTAAGCAATTAATAGATATTGATATCTAAAAGTACTGACATCGTTACTACACATTATGTGACAGAAATATTTCCCAAGAGATAAAAGTACACAAACATGCCCCCAGTAGGGTATTCCAGTTAAACTAGGTTTTGGCTTATGGAAAGTTATATATATGCAGTATCTTAAACCCTAGTTATTCTAATGATTCACCTTTCTCAGAGTCAGTCAGCAAGAAGAGATCTGGATGTTCTGGGTCATCAGCCATCATCACCATCCATCCTACCACAGATACGTTCTTATTTGATGTTGATTTGAACTGAGAGATAAAAAAGATAATTAATGGAAACACAAAATTTATGGCTCATCTTAAGCAAAAATTTAGTGTTAGAGTATTTTCCATTTCTCCTAGTGAGAGATGAGATTTGTGACTTTACGCTGGTCAGGTCTGCTCAGGGCCTTTTACTACTGAATTCCATCTAGGCGCGCCCTCTTTAGATAGTGTCCTACTCTCCAGATCGTTCCCAGCTTCAATTCTTCATCAAAACCTAACTGTCCTTGGGGCCAGCCTGGTGGCGTAGTGGTTAAGTGCGCGCGCTCCGCTTGGGCAGCCTGGGGTTCACGGGTTCAGATCCCGGGCGTGGACCGACGCACTGCTTGCCAGGCCATGCTGTGGCAGCGTCCCATATAAAGTGGAGGAAGATGGGCACGGATGTTAGCCCAGGGCTGGTCTTACTCAACAAAAAGAGGAGGATTGGCAACGGATGTCAGCTCAGGGCTAATCTTCCTCACACAAAAAAACAAACAAAAAAAACCACCTAACTGTCCTTGTGTCCATTCCCAAAGAGCACGATCTGTTAGTGGATCTGATAAATTCACCTATGTTGTCTTTTTCTGTTGCCATGCTATCCCTCAACCCTTCTTTATGGGAAATAGCTTGCATTTTAACAGAGGTGTTATCTTGTTTCCCCCAGCTTTACTGAGATATAATTGACATACAACACTGTGTAAGCTGAAGGTGTACAATATAATAGGGGTGGTATCTTAAACCTGATGATTTAATAAACCAGCAGTGCTTTCAGACAATTCTTAATAATGTAGTCTTGTATTTCTCAAAAAAAAAAAAAGGTATTCTTAGCATGCTTGTTACTTTTCTAGTTATTCTTTTTTTAAGTTACACTTTAGAAATGAAAAAAGTGCTGTTACAAAAGAAGAGAAAATTAGGTTAATCACATCCATGAACATAATGAAGAAATATTAAATAAAATATCAGCAAACTGAATCTAGCAGCGTATAAAAAAGCTGATACATGACGACCAAATTGGATTTGTCCCCGGAATGTGAGGCTGGTTTAATGTTAGAAATCAATTAATGCAACTAAGTTCGGTTCCTTTCAAGAAAGCAAGGTCAGTTCAACTTTAGAAGAATTATTAAAGCAATAATTATACCATATTAACAGATTAAAAGAGGAAAAAATATGATCAACTCAGTTGATGCAAAATAAAAGCATTTGCTAAAATATAATGCATATTTATGATAGACTAAGAATAGACGAGAACTTCCTAATTCAATAAAGGGTATCTACCAACCAAACAAACCACCACCACAAAAACCAAACCAAAACAAAGCAGGAAAGAGAAAAAAAAACCCTGCAACACATACACTCAAGGGTAAAACGCTAAGCACACTTCAAAATTAGTATCAAGACAAGGATGCCCACCATTGCTACTTCCATTCAACACTGAATTGGAAGACCTCGTCAGCTCAATAAGATAACAAAAAAAAAAGAAAAAACAAATAGGGGCCGGCCTGGTGGTGCAAGCAGTTAAGTGCGCGTGCTCTGCTGCGGCGGCCTGGGGTCCGCTGGTTCGGATCCCAGGCGCGCACCGACGCACTGCTTGGCAAGCCATGCTGTGGTGGCGTCCTATATAAAGTGGAGGAAGACGGGCACATCTGCCCGTCTTCCTCAGCAAAAAAAGAGGAGGACTGGCAGATGTTAGCACAGGGCTGATCTCCTCACAAAAAAAAAAAAAAAAAAGAAAGAAAAAGAAATAAAAGGCATAAAGGTGAAGAAGAAATAAAATTGCCATTACTCACAGATCATATTTATAAAAAAATCCATCACAATCTACCAAATTAATAAGAAAGATTAGCAAGAATGCTTGGAAAAGCTCAATATGAAAGTTAAGTGTAATGCTAGACACTAGAAATATAAAAGTCATTTATAAGAAAGGTACCTAGGAATACATGTAACAAAAGACATACAGGAAAGTACAATAGTTAACAGAAATTCAAGAAGAACTAAATCAATGGAGAAATACCATGAGATGAAGAAAAAGGTTCAATGTTGTAAAGATGTCAATTCTCCCAAAATTGATCTAAGATTTAGTGTCATTTCAATAAAAATTCCAGTAGGGTTTATGTGGAATTTGAGAAGCTGATTCTAAAATTTATATGTAAGAGCAAAGGATGAGAAATAGCCAAGACGCTCCTGAAAAGAATTAGGTAGGACTTGCCCTGCTACACGTCAACACTTACAAAGCTACTGTAATTGAGACCAGGAGCTGTTGGGACAGGGACAGACCAACGGGGCAATGGAAGTCTAGAAAGCAATCTGTGCACATAGATGCAAATTCATATGACAAGAGTGGGCTCTGCAGATCAGTGAAGGAAGAACGAACTGTTCAATAAACGGTGCCACAAAAATTAGTTATCCACACAGAAAAACCATGAAAATGAATGCCTACTTCACATCACATCTCACACACACACACCCACACACACACACCTCTGACTACTCCAGGTGGATCAATGATTTTAAAGCAAAACGCAAAACTTTAAATCTATTAGTAGAAAATATAGGAGAGATTATCTTAATGATCTCAGGTTAGAGGGGATTTATAAAACGACTCAGTCAGAAAGCATTAACCATAAAGGAAAAGATAAATTTTATTACCTTAAAATTAAGAACTCTTCACTAATAGACATCACAAAGAGAGTGAAAAAAACAAGTCAAACTGGAAGAAGACATTGGCAACACATAACTATTAACAGATTAGCATCCAGAATATATGGAGAATTTTTACTAATTAGTAAGAAAACATACCACCCAATAGGCAAAATATTTATTCAGGCATTTTACCGAAGAAGCATGAATGACCAATAAACATGAAGAAATGTTCAAACTCATTAAGTAATCAGAAGTATATAAATTAAAATCATGAGGTACCATTTCATACTTAATAGATTAGCCAAAACTAAAAAGCCTGAAAATAAGAAGTATGGTGAGGACATGGAACAACGAGGAGCTTCATTATGCTGCTGGCGAGTGTGTAAATCAATTCGGCATTTTCTTGTGAAGTTGAACATTTGCACTCCTAGGTTTATAACATAGAGAACAAATGCACAAAAATATTCATAGCAGCATTGTTAGAGACAGCAAAACACTGGAAACCATCCAAATATCCATCAACAGTAGAATGATGAATAAATTATGGGAAATTCATAAAATGGAAGGGTATTCAATTGTGTAGAGGAATAAATGACAGCTATATGCATCAACAGTGATGAATCTCAACAATAGTAAGCAAAAAAGGCAGTGCTTAAGACTATATATGTGAATCCATTCAGGTACAGTTTAAAAATGAAACAATGTGTTAAGGAAACATATATGGTAAAATTCTAAACAAAAACAAGGCAATGATTACCATGAAATTCAGGACAGTGATAGGCCGTGGGTATGGCTGATATGAAAGGAAGATGATGCTATTTGGGAAGACCTGGGCTGTTCTGGTAATGTTCTGTTTATGCTGGGTGGAGAGTTATGTAGGTGTTCATTTTATTTACTGTTCTTTAAAATGTACATGTACACTACACATCTTCTTTTGCATGTATATGTTTCACAATTTTAAAGAAATGGGAGAAAGAATGAACACAGCACATTATTTGTAATAACATGGGTACTACAAAAAGGAAAGCGAAAGGAAGTAAGTTTTAATACCATGAAGAATGAAATTGACAATACCATAGAACTGCTGATTTGACAGCTTATACTTTATATCAAAGTGGATAGCAGGATTCTCTAATATTCTTTTCCGAACCCTAAAATTTTCTGCTTCAATTGTTTCTTCTTTCAATTAAAAAAAATAAGTAATTCAAGCAATATGTCTCCTCATATAGAGGGGTGCAGCACATAGAGTGCAAATGGCCCCTGATAGTCTGTTTCCATACACCATGGCCAATGCTATATTATCAATCTTTTAAATTTTTGCCTAATAGCAAAAAAAAAAAAAAAAGGCATCTTTAATCTGCATTTTTGATAACTAGTGAAGCTGACATCTTTTCATGTTTATTATCCATTTATATTTCGTCCTCTATTTATCTCCATTTTCCATTTTTCTATCATTCTGTTTGATTCTTACTGAGTCATGGAAGGCCTGTATATATGTTATAGGTTTCTTTTTCAGGTGCAGTCTTGGTTTTTAAAATTTAACTAATCAAACAATATTAATTCACTTGTTATCATGTAGTGATAGGCTCAAATATATCTGCAATTTTTTTTACAGTAAACATACTTCCATTAAAAAATATTTTTAGGGGCCAGCCCTGTGGCCTAGTGGTTAAGCTTGGCACGCTCCACTTTGGTGGCCTGGGTTCAGTTCCTGGGCGCAGACCTATACCATGTCGTGGCGACCCACATACAAAACAGAGGAAGACTGGCACAGATGTTTGCTCAGGGTGAATCTTCCTCAAGCAAAAAGAGGAAGACTGGCAACAGATGTTAGCTCAAGATGAATCTTCCTCAGCAAAACAAAACAAAAACATGTACAGTGTATGTTTTCATTTTGAAACATTCAAAAATATAGACATAATAAAACAAGAGTTCCCCCTGCTCTCTCCCCAGTTACTCTACTTTCCCAAGCCTACTCTGCTTCTCATAGGCAAAAAAAAGTATACTTTAGACAGTAATAATATATAGGTATTGTAGGCTTACAGATTTTCTCCTTCTGCATTTATATACACAAATAAACAGGTATATTTTCATTAGCAACTTTTTTCCTCCTCCAGCTTTTAATTTTGTAAAGGCTGAAACCATATAGAGCAGTTGAAAGAATGCTACAAGGATCACCCTCATATCTACATGTTGCATTTGCACGATCTCTTTGAACATTTAAAGCTGCAGACGTCATAACACTAAACTCTAAATATTTCAATGTGTATCTCCTAAGAACATATACCTATATAACTATAATGTAAGTATCACATCTAAGAAATTTAACAAACACAATCATATAAAGTCCATATTAAAATTTCTTCAATTATCTCAATTATGACCTTCACAGTTTTTAAAAAAAATTACCTCCAGGATTCTACCAAGGTACATACGTTGTATGTAGTTGTCAAGACTCTTGATTCTCTTTTAATCTAGAACAGTCCTCTTGTCCCCCTACCCCACTCTGTCTGCCAAATTTTGGTCTTAAGAATCCTAGCCAGTTGTCTTGTAGAATGTCCCACAATCTGGACTTGATTGTTGCCTCATGATTAGATTCAGGTTAAATTTTTGGCCAGTACACTAAATAGGTGGTGCTGTTTATATAAAAGATTTTAATCCTTTATCTGTTACTTATATATAGCAAATATTTGCTTCCAATTTGCATTTTAATTTTGTTTGAAAATGATTTAAAAAATTTTTTCCTTCATTACTTTTAGTTCTGTGCCATATCTCTTCTATCCTAAAACTGATACTAAATATAAACAAGGAACTGTCTCTATACCCTCTATCTTGTTCTTATGATTCTTTCTTTAATCTTAACAGTTTTAACTAAAAGGATCAGAAATACCTACCCTGTATTTTCTTGGCACTCAATTTGATTTCCTCACAATCCACTATGCTCTAATTTCTAAACATTTCATATACATTATCTGTCAGAAACCTCATATAATTAAAAAGCCAAACTACTGTTATTAATATGCAGTGTCATTGTGTAATTTATAAGCAGTAAAAGGACTTAAATTTTTTTAGTGGCTTACCTTTCTTCAGTGTGGTAAACCACTTAAATCCCTTGCAAAATACATAATTTAGAAATAAAATTCCTGTCAAAGGGATTTTATTAATGTAACACGGAAAATTATTCTTCCTCTCAAAGATTGTATCACTGGCATATAAAAACAACACAGCACACAAAAAAAGGTTTATATAAAGATTCTACATTTGAAGAAAAGAAAGTGACCATAGTAACCATAGCAACTATTATTCCTCTTCACTGTTGGGAAATTACTCAATCAGAGATTGAGGTGGCAAGAACTTTAGACGATGATCTCAATTTTTCACATTTTACAGATCAGGAACCAAGATTCCAAGGCAATAGCTTTCAACCATGTTCTGAACAAGAAACCCAGGTTTGGGAAGGATTTGATGCCAAGATAAATATTTGTAATTTGCAGTTTTGACATTTGCAATGGAAAAATAGCATTCAAAAAGGAAACTTCAATATATGGAAGTTATTCCAAGATCTTTGAAATGGTCTTACTAAATAAAAATAATTCCATTACAGTACTCATATAAGGAATCAGTTTAAGAACTTTTGGATTATAATATAGAAAAAAAACAAACAAACCGTTGCATTCCATTAGGACTACTTTCTTTACAACCATGAAGAAGTTGTGAAACTATGCTAACAATTTAAAGGAGGAATACTTACATGTTTTCTTTCTGTGGCCTTTAGAGATTTGGCAGCATAGTAAAAAAGCTGTGTCCCACACAAAGCCGCCCAATATTTTGTCCAAGATGCTACCTGGAGAGGACAAACACATGAATATACTACTGAAATGCTACTGGCTTCTCAGTCTCTTTACCTTCTTAGTGCCAATGACCTTTAGCTCTACTCCACTTTAGGCATCTTAGCCTAACTTGAGAGTTGTATCACTTCTGAAATCTTTATCTCAAATATTCCTATCACTTCCACTTAATATACTCCACTAGTACTTTCAGTCAGATAATTATTGATTTCACCAAGAATCCTATCACTTTTTAATATTATCTAGTATTGTCCCTGCCTCCTCATCCCATCTTCTCCTCCCCTTTCTTCTTAGCAAGCTTATAGTGCATGGTCCAGCACTATATCCATTCCCTCCCAAATACTTTAATCTCACTGCTCTTCTCTCCTGACCTAACCCTAGTTAAGTCTAACCATTTGATTAATTGGCACCACATCACAATAATTGTGCCAACTGATAAAATTATGACCACCAATCTCAAAAGGAAATTAATAGTATTTCACTTTTACCCAATCAAATCACTATACTCTCTCTCTCTGGAGACAATTATTTCATACCTTCTCTTCAAAATTCTAATATTCTACCCCCTAATGATATCACTGCATATTTCCTAGAGAAAAACAGATGAAATCTGGTGAGGACTACCTCATATTCCCAGATCAATTCCTTCTAACTACCTATATATAGACCCACACACTCAGCCTTTCTTCTTGCTACAACAGAATAGTTAACTCCGCTTCTATCAAAGGAGAAATGCAACTCTCCTTTGATGCTCTAGATTCCTACTACCTCTCACTTTCTCCAGGAATTGGTTTTTGCAAATTTACTCCTCTTCACTGCATCTCAATTTCTCTCCCTCTACCATCATTACACAAATGAGACTTAATAGTACTCTCATCTTTAAAAATCTCTCCACTGACCTGTCAGATACCATTCAACTTCTCTGCTCCTTTTCACAGCATAACTTCTTGCAAGGTTGTCTCTAATTCCTGACTTTATTTCTATTTTGCCCATTTTTTCCTCAACTTACTTTCAATTAGGCTGCTGCTGTCAAGGTCACTAATCACTGACATTTTACTAAAGCCTCTGGTCTCATCACAGTCAACCTCTTGGCAGCATCTGACACAGCTGGCCACTCCTTCTTTCTTGAAATACTTTAACTGGTAGGCTTCTATTCTAAGAGACCATTAGCTTTCCTCTATGCCCTTCTATAGCAGACCTTTAAACGCTACAGAGTTCCAGCCCCAGCTCTCTTCTTCCCCAGCTACACTTTCCTCATAGATAATCCATCTCACCCAGTCCCATACTTCAAATACTACCTGTATGCTAATGACTCCCAAATCTTTATCTCTGGCCATCACCTCTCTGCTGAACTTTTGAACTGTACTTTTTAAAGAGCCAAAATGACATGCCCCCCTTAAATGTCTAATAAGCATATCAAACTGAACTTGGCTGAGACTTTCCTGCCACCTCGCAAAAAACTTTCCGTATTTCAATAAATGTCCCCAACATTCACCTAGCTTAGTCCAAAACCCAGAAGTTATCTTCACTTCCACTCTTTCTCTCATATATCACATCTACTACATCATCAAGCAACCCCACTCTTTCTCTCCTCCACCTCCTCCACCTTCAGTGCTTCGACCATACAGGCCTTCTTGTTTCCTGAACCCGAGATCCTCACATGGCTAACTCTCCTTTCTTATTCAGATCTCGGCTCAAATGCCTTGCTATGGTGACATCTCTCCTGATCCTATCATTCTCCATCCCATTACCTTATTTTAAGGGCTTATTTTCGATTTCTCCTCATTGGAATGTCACCTCCGTGAGGCAGACACTTCACCTCATCTTGTTTGCTGCTCTATTTCTTGAATCTGGCACATAATAGGTGTGGTAATGCCTCCACTGACATGTTATTTCTTAGTTCACTAGCTGGCCTAGTATAGCTTCTTGATTGTATGTGCCTGAGGTTTACTGTAATGTAAGCAGCAAAATCAGATTACTCAAATGTAAACCGTTTTTATATTTTAAGAAGCCCTCATATCTTTAAAAGCTTTAAGCGTGGATATATGTCAAAGGTTTTATTCCAAATTAGATAAATTATAATATTTGGGAAAAGGAAAAAAAAACTTTTTTCATTAGTAGTCAAACTACTGTGCTGCTGAGGAAGAACAAAGTTTTGTGTTTCATGTGAAAAGCTTTGTTCCACTAAGCTTTTTTTTTAAATATAATTATGGTTTGGAGGACATTTAATATCTGGGTTCTATTTTATGTAGGAAAACAAAACTGCATTACAGAGATTTAAATAAACAACTTAGGACTGACAAACTGGTTGAATTCCATTTCTTAGGGTTGTTACTCCCTATTCTTCATTTTTCCTACACTTATTACTAAAATACTTCTTAACAATATATCCTTTCAAGGTTCATGAGAAATGATTTTGTATAAGAACTACATTAGGGGGCAAAGAGAAGTACAGGAGTACCTTGATTTAAGCACCCTAAATGTAGGATTTAACTGAAATCTAAACTAAGAAACATGGCGAGGCAAATGCATATTTTAAATTATTTCAAGTGTACTACATATCCGGTTTTATTTCAATTTTCTTCATATTTTTTAGAGTCCTATACATTTGCATATTTTTAGAGGTGTGTTAAAATATAGTAAAATCTTACTGTAGGCTTTTTGCCTTCTTTTAACAAAGTTTTTCTCCTGAGAACACCTTGAATAGTAACAGCTCCTGGATATAAATGTACTGCCAAATCTTCTGATTCTGCAGAACTATAATAATAAAATGAAAAAAAAGAACATGTAAGAGCTTTTGTGTTTAGCAGTTATCAAGGAGGTACTTAAACGAAATGTAATTATTCTTAATTTTCAAACTTTGTTACTGTATGCAGAATAAGAAGACACTGACAATTATAAAGGTTCACTGACCTGAAATTTATAAGCTGTCACAAAAGTTAATCAAGAAGTTATTAAAGTCAGTAGATGGTTAAAAAACACACATTTTATTACATATTTTGAACAAGTATAATTTAGGAAAATAGAATAATTCACTTTAGTGAAGATTAAATTAAGGATTTAAGACTTTTTCTTCTTCTTAACATGCCACATTGCATCACTGCTGTAAACTTTTTTCCCCATTAGAAACTTTAAGTCCTGGTAGGAAAAATGAGGATTCTATTTGTTAAAAGTATTTAAGCATATAAAACTCAAAATAAAAATAGCAGAAGCTTAAAAAAGGAAAAAAGAAAAAGAAAACCCATGCTTAATTTAATTCTAAAATAGGTGAAAAAAGTAATAAAGGCAATAACAACATACTTAAAAAACTGGCTTTCTGCAATAAATTTTAACGACATTTAAATGCTGCCAATTTGTAAGTGTGTGATTACAGCCTACAGCTCTCCAACAAAGGAATAACTTCAAAACTCAGGATTTTCTCTTCATGTTTCTGAAGAAAACCATCACAAAAGAACCAAACATTTAAATATCTTTCCCCAACTGATTTAAGGTCCTATGTTTAAAAACAAGAATAATTTCTATATAAGTCAATTAAAAAATACACACACACTAACAAAAAATCTGTCATTCTCTGGTGATTTGACATGACCGGCAGAATTCCTACAACAGCCAAGAAAATAGAAGTTTGCTAGTTTATCCCTTTATGATTACTTAGGTGTCTTCAAAGTAATGTAAAAACTTAAAAACCACTAGCAATTTCATGCTAGAGCTATTTATATTCAAGGAGATATACACAAGGGGATTAGACACCATCAAATTGACATAAAGTTCACTTCTAAAAGTTGGCTATTTTGTTGTACTACGAATTTGTTGATTACCTATCACCACTAACCTCCAGCCCCCACTCAATCTACCATCCTTATTTTCTTCTGCAGCTAATATAGTGCAGAAAGGGACTCGGTTTAACTAGAAGAACTGAATGAACATGAGTTTAAATACACAAATACTATATAATGAAATAGATGTCTAAATTCAGAACCTGCAGTTTATCTGAAAAATTCTTAAAAAAGATAAATCGAATGTAGACCTATTAGCAGAGTAAATGCTTTGACTGTAGCCTTTGAATAATGAGCAGATTTTTGTATTGCCTATCCAGCAGCTAGCAGCATTAGAAAGACCTGGGTAGTTAGAAGGCTACCAACTTGGAATTATTTTTAAAATGTAACATAAAGATGCAAGTTTTAGCAATTAGCTCTGTGGATTGGAAAGAACAGCTCAAATTTATCTCTAGATTAAATCTTGGAAAGAAAGTTTTCCTGGGATTTTTTAGTTTTTAAACCAATTAGTTGAGAAAGAACAGAAATAAGGTGAGACCACACCCATGTAAGCCAATCACCAACACCAGATGGGAGTTCTGTGACCCCTGATATGCAGGGGAATTGTACCTGCTGGCCTTCATGTGGCTTCGATAGCCATTTCGTGCCATTCGTGTCACCGGGCCGAGAGAATGGTATAATCTGTTCCTGTTGGATTCCATTATAAATTGTATATATTACATATACTTTCATTCACACAATCATCATCAGTACCTAGAACAGTATAATAATTTCTTTGTGTAATATAATTTCCTAAATCCTACAAAAGGATAGTATCTGATTGTTCCTCTTTCTTTTTTAAAGCATGCAGCATAGATTACAAAATACTTTTTCTTCTACCATTGACTCTAGAAATATTTATAGATGCCTGGTACATATCATACATTTCTATATATACTTGCTTTCACAAATCTGCTAAAATAATTAAAGAAATATTTATAATTAAATACTATCAAACTTGAAAAATACTTCAAAAATCCTTTTGTTTCTATTCCAGTTCTTGGATCTCAGTTTAAATAAGATCTCAGTTTAAATATGATACCTGGACTTATATAAATAATTCATTTTTATTATATGTCCCCATGAAGACACCTAAAAGCAATGTGGCTCAAATACCTTATTTTCTTCTCTATCCTTTGTATTAAATCCAAAAAAAACTAATAAAAGAGATGAACTGAGTAATAAAGGCATTATTTTATTTCCACATCAACTGAAATAAATAAATAATAAAGCCAATAAATGATAAAAATGCTATGAGTCAATATTTATCCAAAATGGCATGTAATACTTAAACAAAGGAAATACACACACATCGAAACACTGATACTTCTTTGCCTGGGAAAAGCCAAAAGTAGCACTGTTGATAAATGATATTTAAAACAAAAAGCATTATTTTAGCAACTGAAGCAGCAACATATTTGATGTCTCTAGGAAATAAGAACAGAAAATGGCATGTTTTTAACAGTCCGAGTACTATTTTCAAGTACACTATTCACAAGTAGTATTTTAAATCCTACTTCTTTATTCACTTTTTATTATTTCATGTCTGAATCTCGCTGGACAGCATTAATTTGCTCTCAAAATGTTCCAAGAGGCACTGATTTAAACTTGGCACAAGTACAATAGATTTTTTTAGCTGCAAATGTCTGCAAAGCAAAACATTTGTCATAAAAGAAAAATATTATTTTGAGATGTGAAGGTTACATCGTTAAATAATGTCTTCAAAAGTAACCTGCTGGGAAGAGAAGAGATTATTTAACACAACACCATTCTGGTTACTTACTTATAACTCACGCAATCTGCAAAACAATTTTGTTCATCAATATTTTTTATCTAAAGATTACAATACACTCTATAATCAACATCTGATGGTATCACACTCCTTCTAGAGGGAAAGAACTAAGACGACTTGTACAGACAGCATTCTGAAGGCAACTCTTGTGTTTTTTCCTGTTTCAGGCAAACCCAAATAAAGAGATTGAAAGTAAAAGTTGGAAGAAAAATAACATGCAAAAACAAAATTGTTAAGGATCCCCCTAAACAAAGAGAACAAAACTTGGGAACACTGATAATTAGAGTAGAAAGGCTCAAAAGTACTTTGAAATATTGAGTTTATAAGTAAAATCTTCAACATGTAATGGTGAGAAATCTTTAGGAAGTTTCATCAAGAACAAAGATATAATTTTCCAACTAAACAGCATGAAATTAAGCAATTCGAATATAGTTTAATTTCAAATGTATAGTTAGTATAACTGTTTTCTATTAAAAGGTTACTGATAGGGAGTTAGGTAACTAAATATTTTCAACTCCATCAATTTTAATATGACATTCAAAATTCAATCTAAACAACACTCGTCTTACTTAGAAACTTAAGTTGCTTAGTTTATATACAGAAGGGAGTAATTATTTTGGTCAAGAGTCAAGTATCTTTAAGTATGAAAACAGCAGAAGTGAAATGGTCATAGACAATACAGAAGTCCTAATGGACATTTGCTGCAGATGACAGCTTTCATAGCTTAAAGCAATAAGGAAAGGAGAAGGGAGCATGACTTAACAGTATTTCAGTATAAATCTGTGTGCTCTGTGCAAACTTTCAGTTAATGGCAATTTAAATTCAAACTTTAAGCTGCTTTACTTAGAGTATAATTTAAAATTTACTAAGTCATTTGCCTTTGACAAAGTAGCAGAGAATAAAGTTGACCATTCTACTAAATGCCTTCAAATTACTTAAATGAATCAGAATTTAAGGAAATAATTTTACTTTTGAACACATTAGTAGGTAAGTTGACAATGACTGGTTATTATTATTTTTAAATTATAATTTTAAATGTACTAAAATTCAAATACATGTGTCAAGCCACCAAAGAAACATATATTTATTAGATAAGACTCAATTCCAGACTTAAATATCAACTTCTTATTTCTATCACCAGCAGGAAGCTTAAATAGTTCCTTAGAGATATGTAATAAATATTATCTCTTAAAATTCACATTACCATATATTTCAAGACAGACAAAATAAACTCAAAGCAGTTAAAATGGACAATTTTTCTCACCTTTCAAAAGCAGGCCATGAGGTCTCTTCACTTAGTTCAGAACCATCGCTGCTACCTAAAATCAAAAGTTATTCTATTTTTAAACATCAGAATTACAGTTTGAATTTTATATTTTAAAAATAAATTCTCCAACTGTGCTCATAAAATGACAATCATGTTATGTGTGGGTCAACATCCACATATTAATTTTTCATTCTAATATTAATGCTGCTAGCTTTATTTTGCAATATATTGGAATATAGTGACAAGACTATCTAAAATAACAAAATAGCATAAAACATTTTTGCATGTCTACTTATACCTCAGATTCATTATGTTAATAAACAATTTTCCTACCATCAGAGAATGCACATAGGCACAAAATTTTTCCTTATTAGGTTTGTCATAATTTAAGACCAATATAATTATGAAATTCTTAGAGGTTCATGGTATACTTCTTTCCCTTTGTATTTCTTTTAAAACCCATTACTATCCTAAGGATAAAAAGCTTAATGAAATGCCATTTTTGCCTCGAGAGGCAAGGTAGAAGAGGATGGACTCTCTATATTTAAAAAAAAAATCATTTAAAATAGAAAGTTTCAAAATAGCTAAAGAAAAAACTGAGAAGAATGAATTTGGAGAATCCAAAACAGCTTAGATTGATTTAAAAGTTATTTTAAAAATAATTCTATCTCTCATTAAAACTGATGATTAATATGTCCTTTACAGATCCAGCTGAATTGTCTACCAGACTTTCACAACCAGTGTTCAATGCAAGAGACAAACTCTAATGCTATAAGGTATCCATTATATGTCATGGATTAACATCTCTTCTATGCATTTAGAATGGCACTAGCTGTGTACCATCCTTGACAGAACAGAATAACAGTCACTGAAATAATTTTCTGGTTGTGTGGTTCAGATGAGAAACCAGAGGTAATCTGTTGTTGCTGGTGGGATCTCGTAGATTATCTTTCGAATGGTAGCATTATGTGGTAAAGCCTGAAAATTTAAGCATAATTAGTATGACTTGTAGGAAAACGTAAGCTTTTCCAGAAGCACGAAGCTCAGAGCGGCTATGCCTCCCTTAGCTAGGCGAGACTACTTATGTTATCCAGGACATCTATACCACAGCAGAATATGTTAGAGGCCACTGTCCCAAGCATTGGTTAATTTCTCCAGCGTACTTTCTCAAAGCCTCCATAGCATAGATTGGTATTGTATGTAACAGTTACAGCTAAGGAAGAAACTCTTTTGTGATCATGAAGTGTGCATGTGTGTGTGTGTGTTAACATCTACCATCTACGGTTACAAACTTACTTTTTAGAATGTTAAAGCCTTAAAACAAAAACCCTGGAAGGTAATGTCTATGTCTAATGTTGTTAATTTACAAACAAGGATGTAATAATCTTTACTGTTTATCTACTTAACGGCCTTAGAATAATTGAAAAACAAATACAAAGGCAAAAATTAAAATAGTTTCTTCCTGTTCTAAAAGAAAGAGTTCCAAACTGAGAAATTAACTTTAACTAAATGAAATGACTAGATAACTATCTTGCAGTAACCAAAAGAACATCCATAGAAAGTAAAAGCCACAAATAAATTAGAGAATAATAACTATCATTATAATACTTATGATAAGAAAAAGCCAAATATTTTATATATATTTAATTTAGAGCTGTAATTTTAAAAATTATTTTTTGCTTTAAGTAGCATGCCAGATTCCATAAGTGTAACAAATTTTTAACTGGAAGAAAGTTCCTCCTTTCTTTTTTACAAAATCACTCTTTTTGTTTTTCAGATTGAGGCTGATATAGGCAATATATTGCATATTATACATACATGTTGATATACCACATATAGGCAACTTACAGCATTAATAAAGAGGTATTTCAGATAACCAACTTGTCTTCTATTTTGTAAATTTTGTCATCATTTAATCATCTGCATGTATAAAGGGAATATCAGAATAAAAAACTGCTGAATGGTGCTGAAAGCTCTAAAGCAATTTCGTTCTCAGGGTCTGGAACTCTCAACGGTTAAGGAAGTCAGTATGTTCAAGAAAATGAACTCATTCTGCATTTCTTTCTATTAACTGTTCATCAATATTGAGATGATCATATTAATAAAATAGGCTTAATTAGCCTTTGAGCAACCTGGCACTTAATCATAGAGGACGACATTTTCCTCCTTTATTTCTTTTTAAAAATAAAAACAGCGTTGTATGGAGATTTTCAAATTATCAAAAGAAATAATGCTCATCTAGAAGATTCAGAAAATAAATAAAAGTTTAGGAAGTAAAAACAAATTCCTCTCTTAATCCCACAACCCTTTCTAACATGGTCCTGATTTTCTGCTCCCCGTCATAGTCGCTCTTTCTATCTCCTCATCTCTCCTTCTCCAACCTACTCCATCAGGGCTTTGCCCCCACTATTCTATGAAGCAACTCTTGTCCAGGTCGCCAATGATTTTTATCTTGCCAAATCCACTGATCATTCCCATTCTCATCTTACTTCTCTTTGTTTGCATTTCATATTGACACATTCAATACTTCCCTCCTCCTGGAGACATTTCCTCTACTGGGCTTTTGTGACACCACACCCTAGTTTTTTCCCCTACTTCACTGGTCCTTCCTTTGTAGCTTCCTTTGATGGCCCACGCTTTTTTAAAAAATAATTTAATCAGACCTCTAAATGTTAGAATGTCTTCTCTTATTTATTTACACTCTCTCCCTAGGTAACCTCAACCAGTCCCATGGCTTGAAAATACTATAAATATGCTAACTCCTGTACTTTATATATCTAGAGACCTGACTTTACCCCACTGAGCTCCAGATTCACACATTCGATTACCTACCTGACAACTCCATATAGACCAAACATGTCCAAAACAGAATTCTTAATTCTCCAAAGCCAGTCATCCTTCACAAATCTCTCACCACTTGCAAATGATTGATCTTCCAGTCTTCTCTACCTTGGTAATAGCACCACCATCTAACTGCTTATTCCAAAAAACTGCTAGTCATATCTGACTCTGTCCTTTTCCTCATTCCCACATCCAAACTGCCTTCACTAACCGATTCAACCAATCCACGTTCTCTTCCCACCATTCCTCAAATGCCTCCCCTTTTGGAGTCAAAAACATCAAGCACTTTCTAAACCATCATAAATTATTAACTTCAGTAGCTTGTAGTAAGATGATCCTATCTAATTGCTACTTCGCTTTTATCAAATCTCTATTTGTAGTAGGGTTTCTACTACTCTATTGGTAGTAGGGTTAATGACATTTTCCCAGCTGAGTTTTGTTAAAAATCTCATTTACATAAGTTGGAACCCTCTCAGAGAAATATTTCTCACCTATTGATATTCCACTAGAAAGAGTAGAACTTTCAGCTTGGCCTCGAGATGGTGCATGGGGTTCCATGACGCTATCATCTAACAGATGTCTTGGCCCTGCATTTGGGAACGTTGCACTCTTAAACTCTGCTGTGTTCATTTTATGAATGAAACTGGAAACAAAGAGAAATATTTTTCATATCTTTTATTACTGTTACTAATTCAAGATATAAAAGATACTCTCATATAAAGATTCAGGATATAAAAGATTTACCTGATATCCTGAACTTACTTCTGAACTCTCATACTAATGAACACATAGATTTTACCATGAAAGCCTCAAACTAACAGTTTAGGGAAAACTTTTTAGGAAACCAAGTCATATCTACCTACGTAACAGGGAATACTTTAATTTCATCTTGAGTCTCAGGTCCATTAAAACATTGTTTTCACAATCACTTTTGGAAAATAGCTATTAAATTTTTATAAAAATCACAGGCAAAGGTGAACCCTGGGCCCCATTTTGAGAAAACAATCTTGCCAAGCTAAGGAAGTTAAACAAGAAATCAGTTTTCCTTTCTTTATATTTAGAAATAAAAAGAACAATTTTTATAGACCTTAATTTATGGTGACATTTTAGCTAAGACAAGCAATGACTGTCTTGACATAAAGGTTATAAAAGGAAGGTTATTAGGTTATTAAAAGGAAAACGGTATACTGCTTTCCTGATTTTATTTATGATGATGCTCTATAATGTTCATTTATCTCCCCCAAATGTGAAGGCACTGTTGGGAAAAACTCATTTCGAAATTAAGGTAAAGGAAGAAATAAATACTTTAGGCAAGCAAGATATTTTACTGAAGCAGAAGAAGGCTATTATACAAATAAAACTTTGTAAGGACACTATTTTCTGTTTCATTAATAAATAGAAAATAAATCCAACTAGAAACAACTTAAAAATTTGAAAGATGAAATTAAAAATGCTGACTTATAACCCAAGCTATGGCACTTCCTGTGTCCGTGTGGAATCAGGTTCCGAGGGGATGGTGGTGTCTGTGGCAGCAAAGCTCCTTCAGCTGCCAAACTTTTTCTTCCACTTTGTGGAGATGCTCCTACTTCAGGACCTAAGAGTTATAGTAAAAAAAAAAGAGAGAGGGAGAAAAATTTTCAGATGGTTTCAAAATATGGTTTTATTTTTAATCCCTTGATATAAAAGATAAAATGTGGTTTAAATTTTAAGATAATATTAACGTTAATTCTGTTTAACTGACTGAATATGAGAAATATTTTCCGAGTCTTAAAACATAAAATCCCCAAACATACAAAATTAATTAATTTCTATCTATCTTACTTGCACTAAGTAGGCAGTATAAATATTTTGCCCCTTAATAGTGAAAGAAGCAGAATTAGAAGAGATGGGCTCAGGATCTCACAACAGATGAAACCTGGACTAAAGACTTTGGTCTCTGAGGCCCAGTTTAGTGCTCATTTAATTTTACACACTGCTTCTTTACTCTTAGTTTCAGTTTCCTCTTAGATAAAGAATGTATAGGGTAGGTCAAGCATTCAAGTTAGAATTTAAATCTATATTCATATTGTTCAAGTTTATGGGAATTAAAAAAACAGAACTCAAAAGTATACAGATTTGCAAAACACCCCTAAGAATAAAAAAGAAAAGCAAATTTAAGAGATTTAGACTGAAATGTTTTCCTCTGCTTGGAATACTCTTCCCTCTAGTCATGGCTTGTTCTCTCACTTCCTTCACATCTTATTAGATGGGCTTTCAAATAGTTTTAGAATATACAATGATATGAAGCTTAGTGCCAAGGTCTGTATTTGGAATTTAAAAAAAAGGTACTTATCAATGATTTCTTAAATAATGAGTAATTCTCTTCAATTTTTTTTGGTGAGGAAGATTGGCCCTGAGCTAACATCTGTGCCAATCTTCCTCTATTTCGTATGTGGGTCGCCGCCACAGCATGGCTCGATGAGCAGTGTGTAGTTCCGCACCTGGGATCCGAACCCGCAAACCCTGGGCTGCCAAAGTGGAGTGTGTGAACTTAACCACTACGCCACTGGACTGGCCTCTTCAATTTTATATTTTTGATTATGTGTGGTATACGTATAATATCCCTATTATAATGCAACAGGTAAATTATAGTAATATTTTCAGTACTTGGCCCAGTATTAGAGTGAAATTTTTTTTTTTTGTGAGGAGATCAGCCCTATGCTAACATCTGCCAATCCTCCTCTTTTTTTTGCTAGTAAGACTGGCCCCAGGCTAACATCCGTGCCCATCCTCCTCCACTTTATACGGGACGCTGCCACAACATGGCTTGCCAAGCAGCATGTCGGTGCGCGCCCAGGATCTGAACTGGCGAACCCCAGGCCGCCGCAGTGGAGCACGTGCACTTAACCGCTTGCGCCACCGGGCCAGCCCCTAGAGTGAAATTTTTAAAAAATTAAGTCACTAAAATGGATTTGTATAATCATTCAGACTAGTAGAATTTTCCACTTAGACCACAGAAATTTCTAATGTAATCAACCCTCATTGCCCAGGACAGTGTATTCTTAATAAAAAAAAAAGAACAGGTATTCACTAAACACTTACCTACTATTTCCCATCTGTTGATCTATTTTCCTTGATTAGTTGGCCTATTTGTACATTACTGACAAACTACAAGTAACAACTTTTTAATTAAAAAACAAAAAAACCCAAACAGAAAAAACTGATATATTTTAATACCAAAAATAAATTTTTACATGAAGTATAAAATGTGCTAAGTATTTATTGACTTTGGAGTATATTCTTTCTTATTAGGTTATCTGATTTATTATTTGGTAATGGGAGAAAACTATGCACTAACCTACTAAATCTTCCCTGGAAGCAGCAGAACGTGGTGTGCTTGTCCCTGGTTCTATCTTTAATGAAAGCCTGAATTTTAAAAAGAAACAAACACATAAAATGATTAACATTTGACAAAATAATATTAAAATCATGTATTTTCTCACAGAAAACTAAAAACATTTTTATCAAATAATCTCAGATACATAATTTTCTTTAAGAGCAATCTTTAATAGTTAAGTCTTCTATCTCTTTCATACAAAGCTGATCTTATGGTTATTCTAGGAAATATTAGGGAGGGGAAAAACATTAAAAAGTCACATTTAAAAACAGAAAAATCTCCCCAAAGTACCCCAACACTGCCAAGCAATTCGACACATTTAAACATACTTGATGAATGACTCAAAGGTGATTTAACTTGAGGTTTTATTGATACCAGAACACTTAAATTAAGGAACTTACACATATTATATTAAATATATTATGCAAATTCTTTCTAGAATCTTTATTGGACGGGCTAACTGGCCTCTGTAGCACTGAAAATTTCAAAAACACCTTATTAAAACTAACCATCCAAAAAACAAACCAACTCAACTTAGCAAAAGAAAGATCTCTATAAATAAAAAGGTTGTTTGCAAAATTCCCGGTAAATCCCTGTCCTAAATCAAAGTTTATTAGTTGGTACTTAAGTTCTTTTTAGGATAATATATCCAGTTTTGAGTTCCATGGCAAAAAGAGATTATGATTCCTATCAGTGGAAACTATTTCAGGAAACAGGATCTTAAAGTAGCTGCAGAAAATACTTCAGTGTAGTCCCTGAAGCCTATAATTATTAAGCATTTGTCTGAAAATTAATAAAGACTTTTTATTTTTTAGCATTCTACCAACTGGAATTTTTTTATGAAATTGCACAATACAGTACAAGTGACACTCATAATAAATCTATGATAGGTTCTTAACTTATTATTTCTCTGATCACCTAAGAGGGAATTATATATGATTATATTCCAATCAATTGACAGTATAAAATGCATGTACTGAAGAGATGTATGATTAACCAGAACTCTCTACTCTTTTTCTTTTTACAGAGCAGTTTACTTAAATTATTTGGTCTACAGACTATACTGAACTCATTCATTTGATAAATGGCTATTGAACACTGTGCTCTCAGCACTGAAATATAACAGACTAAGGCAGACATGGTGTCCCTGCCCTTCTGAAGCTTACAGTCTAGTAGGTGAAAGACAAAGAAGTAAACAAAATAACCACAATTTCCTAACGCAGAACCAAAATAGAAAGGAACAGAAAGAAAGTTATGGATGAATCACATTGCTATCAGTAGCAGCTGGTAACTGACAGCAGTATAAAAAGCAGAAGCATCTTAAAAAGCAGAGCAGTGAAGGCTAGTCAGAGTGTCAGCTGCCTGTACCATCACCAAAACACCATATAATAACACTGATGCTGATTCACTGAGAAAAGATATTATGAGTATCAAAATGAAATGACTTAGAAAGATTTTCATCCTGATTAAAACACACGCATGTAATCTGTAATATCTATACTGGCTGTCTATACAGATAAGTTACCAAAAACAGAGGCCTTTGGGTAAATGAAGTATCTTTCATCACAAAATCCATTTTTTTCTAACTAATAATTTTAATGACTATTATCTTAAAATGCTCCGATTTTCAACACATTTAACCAATAGGCTCATGCAATACGACTGTATCTTTAGAAAAAAATCTCTCTTCTCCAGTCTCCCATGTGATGCCCCAGCACCTTCAAATGACCTGTAGTTCCCCAAGTGCACACACTGTTTCCCACCCCATTCCTCTAATCATTCCATCCCCTGGAACGCCTTTCCTTACCCTTCATGTGGAGCTAACTCCTACTCACCTGGCAAGATTCAGCCTCAGGTGACACTGTCTCCTTAAGCAGTTCATGTTTCTTTTATCTTCATTTTTCCCACTTAAAGCTGAGTTAACGTCTCCCCTAACTATGTTCCTATAGCATATCTCTATTACGGTACTATTCGAACTGTTTTGTAATCATTTGTTTTGTGGATGTGTCTTGCATTAGACTGAGCTTCTTAAGGGCAAGAACAAAATCTTATTTTTGCAATCCCAGCAACTAGCACAATAACTCACCTACAGCAAAAGCTTAATAAATATTTGTTAAATGAATATAATGAGAAAGCTCCTCTGGTTCTAGCTATTCATGAAAACAAAAACAAATATAATAGCATCAGTTTTCCTACAAAAATGAAGGTATCTTATAATATGTCAGTTTACAGAGAGTTAAAAATACTTAACGGCTTAAATGGCCAATGCTATCCTTTTAGCAAAGTAAAAATATGCTTAAACACTTCAGTACACTTTTACTATAGTCATTAAAAATTTACCTTCCTCTACAATTGTGCAACAATTTCTTAGACTTCACTTCTATTTAATACTTAAATTTCAACTTCTTTTAAATCTAATAAGTTTCCTGAGCCAGAGAGAGAAAATTTTAATAGCTACTTACTCATATTTTGAGTTTTAAGATACTCTTCTATACCTCACTGGACAAAATGTGAGTGTTTTGTGCTACGTAAGTAATTAGAGAGATGGGAGAAATAGTGGTAAATATAAAATACAGACCATCAAACTCAAGAAGTTTACAACCGAGGGCAACAAAAGATTTGTGAAATAATTCCAGCCTTAAAAAGCTGATCCACTGACCTCATACATTTTTTTTTTTTTCTGGCCAGGAAGATTGGCCCTGAGCTAATACCTGTCGCCAACCTTCCTCTTTTCGCTTGAGGAAGATTGTCGCTGAGCTAACATCTGTGCCAATCTTTCTCTACTTTGTATATGGGATGCCGCCACAGCACGTAGGTCCGTGCCCGGGATCCAAACCTGTGAATCCCGGGCCACCAAAGCGGAACACGCGAACTTAACCACTATGCCACTGGGCCAGCCCCGCCCTCATACATTTTCAAATGAATTACCAGGTAAAAACTTTCTGTAAAATAAAAATTGAAATAGAAATACGAAGTGGTAATATATATGGTGTGGGGGAGGAGATGGCAATACAAGTGTTCTCCAATATTAATAAAATTTTAGATACATTTAAGCATATAGCCAGAGCTTCTTAATATATCTAATATTTGAAGGCAACTTATTTCTAGTTGTTTTCCAGAATTTCTAGCCTTTTATTGGTACTTATTCTGTTCTGCAGAATTCTTTAAAAAATCGCTGACATTTATGGGACAAGGAAGTTGATAAACACTATCATACAAGAAAAAAATTTTAAATAATGCATTAATATTGAAAAATAACCTAGTCTTACACTTGGTAAATTTTTAAAGTATGATCCTCTATTGGAAAAAATATTTGTGGAAGACACAAAGTTAAATTTGAAAGCTTGGGAACAACTGGCATAATAAAGCTGAGTAAAAAAAATTTTTTTTAAATTAACGAAGCTAAAAGAAAAATGAAAAGCCTCAAGAGAAATAAGCTCTTTATCATCCCATCTTTAGGAAAAAGTTATCATGTACAGCATACTACTGAAAAATAAAAAGGGTTAGGGGCTGGCCCGGTGGCGCAGTGGTCGAGTTCGCATGCTCCGTTTTGGTGGTCCGGGTTTCGCAGGTTTGGATCCTGGGCGCAGACCTACACACCACTCATTAAGCCATGCTGTGGTGGCATCCCATATACAAAATAGAGGAAGATTGGCAAAGATGTTAGCTCAGGGCCAATCTTCCTCACCAAAAAATATATACATATATATATATAAAAATAAAAAGGGTTAATAATTCAAAAATTCCTCCCACTTTGGGCAGTACTGTGTATAAGGAGAAGGAAATGGATATCAGCTATTTTAAAAGTGATTTTTAAAATCCTTAATAAAGGACTTGCTGTAATAGAGGAAAGGGTTGAGTGTGGTGTTACTTTGGAAAAATGTGTCTCTGACTCAGAGGCAAGAAGGTTCAATAGTCTCTCAATCTACAAAAACAATTGAAAACAAGTTCAAAGATGTGTCAAAAATTACCAGTGAAAAACGAGTAATTTTTCTATTTGTAGATCATTTCATTAATTTTTCAGTCTATTAAAAGATAAATTACCATAAAGACTCAGTGCTTGAATATAGAGGGAAAGGAAGAAATTTAAACTAGAACTATCAAACATCAGCTCTCAACAACTTGAGAAAGATGAAATACTTTTTAATAAAAGATCAGACGAGGTATTTTTTTATATGGGCTCAATTGTACTAAGTTATTAAAAAGAAACACATGTAAATACATGTAAATGTATTAGGCACTTGTATGACACGATGTAGGATTTAGATGTTTAAATATGGGGATGAAAGCATGCAGGACAGGACCAAGTCATACAAACCACTTTTGAAGATCCAACCTACTTGTAATTATCATCTTCCACAAACTTTTGTAGTTCTTCTATATATTGAACAGAGTTCAGATATTTTTGGACATGAGGCAACATGGGAATATCTAGGCAAAACATGACAAATAATTAATTATCTGATAAAGTATATCTTTATTAGAATTTTAAAAGTTAAGCTGAAAAAAATATATTTAAAGGTAAATTAAGGCCACATGGCACCAAAATTTAAATTAAATCTAGAAGAACATTACTGAGGTAAATTTTATTTAATGTAAAACTGAAGGTAATTTAGAAAATTACAGCTGCATGCTGTTTGTATAAAAAAAAAAGCTCCATTTACAAAGTCTCATACATTTGAGAAATTTCATAGAAAAAAAATCAGAGACTTCATTATGATTTATATTCAAATCTCATCTAAACACAAGATGTAAGGGCAGTTATTATTATTTTTTACAGAAGCCTGGCTGCCATTTGTAAATATGTATTTTCCTCCCTTACTTAGAAATTGCAAATAAAATTAACATTACAATTTGGTGTTATGTTAAAAAAATTTGAGAAAAGGAAAAAAATAAGAGATTATTTGATTTAACTTTCAGTAAGATTCTCCCCCTCCCATCCCACACACTTTTAGGAAGTTTTTGAGGTTTTCTTAAAAGTATACAGATGCATGTAAGTAAAGTTAGCTTTAAGATAAATTTATTTTAAACAAATCAGATAATGTAAACTTTTTAACACCACATGTATTATATATCAACAGCCTATCTTTATTCTCTATCAAATTGGAAGTATCTAAACATTTTAAAACATTAAAAAAAACCCACCAAAACCCTTTTCTAATCATTTGGGCTTTTGTAAGCTCTTTCTACATTTGTGTTTCCATAAAATACATCTTAGACCAAAATTGGTTATTTCCTCATTATCAGGCTCAAGAAAGCTAGTCAATTGTTACTGGGATCAAGGGTCTCGGCTCCTTCCCTAACTGAAAAATATGAGAACTATTTACACAATAGACCAGGAGATCAAATGAGATGAACAGAAAATAATTTTGCAAATTATGTTAGCAAAGTTGCTACAAAATGGCAGAAGAGCAAAAGATAAAACTTAAAATTTTTTTTTAAATTTAATTTTTTTTAATTGATGTCAATAGTTTATAACATTGCGAAATTTTGGTTGTACATTTTTGTTTGTCAATCACCATATACATGTCTCTTTTCACCTCTTGTGCCCATCCCCCACCCCCATTGCCCCTGGTAACCACAATACAGTTTTCTCTGTCCATGTGTTGGTTTATATTCCACATATGAGTGAGATCATGCGGTGTTTGTCTTTCTCTTTTTGGCTTATTTCACTTAACGTAATACTCTCCAGGTCCATCCATGTTGTTGCAAATGGGACTATTTTGTCTTTTTTTATGGCTGAGTAGTATTCCATTGTATATATATACCACATCTTCTTCATCCAATCATCAGTCGAGGGACACGGGTGGCTTCCACTTCTCGGCTATAGTGAATAATGCTGCAATGAACATACGGGTGCATAAGCCTCTTTGGATTGTTGATATCAGGTTCGTTGGACAGATTCCCAGTAGTGGGATAGCTGGATCATAGAGTATTTCTAGTTTTAATTTTTGAGGAATCTCCATACCATTTTCCATAGAGGCTGCACCAGTTTGCATTCCCACCAGCTGTGTATGAGGGTGGTTCCCGTTTCTCCACATCCTTTCCAACATTTGTTGTTTTTTGTCTTGGTGATTATAGCCATTCTAACAGGCGTGAGGTGATATTTTAGTGTTGTTTTGATTTGCATTTCCCTGATGATTAGTAATGTTAAACATCTTTTCATATGCCTATTGGCCATCTATATATCTTCTCTGGAGAAGTGTCTGTTCATTTCCTCTGCCCATTTTTTATCAGGTTGTTTTTTTGTAGTTCAGTTGTGTGAGTTCTTTATATATTATGGAGATTAACCCCTTGTCAGATATATGTTTTGCAAATATTTTCTCCCAGCTGGTGGGTTGTCTATTCATTTTGATCCTGGTTTCATTTGTCTTGTAGAAGCTCTTTAATCTGAAGTCCCACTTGCTTATATTTTCTTTAGTTTCCCTAATCTGAGTAGGCATGGCATCCGAAAAGATTCCTTTATGACCAATGTCAAATAGTGTGTTGCCTATATTTTCTTCTATGAGTTTTATAGTTTCAGGTCTCACCTTCAGGTCTTTGATCCATTTTGAGTTAATTTCTGTGAATGGCGACAGCAGATGGTCCACTCTCATTCTTTTGCATGTGGCTGTCCAGGTTTCCCAACATTATTTACTGAAGAGACTTTCCTTTCTCCATTGTATGTTCTTAGCTCCTTTGTCGAAAATTAGCTGTCTGTATATGTGTGGTTTTATTTCTGGGTTTTCAGTTCTGTTCCATTGATCTGTGTGTCTATTTTTGTACCAGTACCATGCTGTTTTGATTACTATTGCTTTGTAGTATGTTTTGAAGTCAGGGATTGTGATGCCTCCAGCTTTGTTTTTTTTTCTTAGGATTGTTTTAGCTATTTGGGGTCTTTTGTTGCCCTATATGAATTTTAGTATTCTTTTTTCTATTTCTGTGAAGAATGTCATTGGGATTCTGATTGGGATTGCGTTGAATCTGGAGATTGCTTTAGGTAATACAGACCTTTTAACTATGTTTACTCTTCCAATCCACATGCATAGGATATCTTTCCATTTCTGTATGTCATCATCAATTTCTTTCAATAACGTCTTGTAGTTTTCATTGTATAGGTCTTTCACCTCCTTGCTAAGATTTATTCCTAGGTATTTTATTCTTTTTGATGTAATTGTAAATGGTATTATCATTTTGAGCTCTCTTTCTGTTAGTTCGTTATTAGCATACAGAAATGCAATTGATTTTTGTAGATTGATTTTGTATGCTGTGACTCTGCTGTAGTTGTTGATTATTTATAATAGTTTTCCAATGGATTCTTTAGGGTTTCCTATATATAAAATCATGTAGTCTGCAAATAGTGAGAGTTTCACTTCTTCATTACCTATTTGGATTCCTTATATTCCTTTTTCTTGCCTAATTGCTCTGGCCAAAACCTCCAGTACTACGTTGAATAAGAGTGGCGAGAATGGGCAGCCTTGTCTCGTTCCTGATCTCAGAGGAATGGCTTTCAGACTTTCCCCATTGAGTATGATGCTGGCTGTGGGTTTGTCCTAAATCGCCTTTATTATGTTGAGGTATTTTCCTTCGATACCCATTTTGTTGAGAGTTTTTATCATAAATGGATGTTAGATCTTGTCAAATGCCTTCTCTGCATCTATTGAGATGACCATGTGGTTTTTATTCCTCGTTTTGTTGATGTGGTGTATCACGTTGATTGATTTGTGGATGTTGAACCATCCCTGTGTCCCTGGTATAAATCCCACTTGATCATGGTGTATGATCTTTTTAATGTATCACTGTATTCGGTTTGCCAATATTTTGTTGAGGATTTTTGCATTTATGTTCATCAGCGATACTGGCCTGTAATTTTCCTTCTTTGTACTGTCTTTGTCTGGCTTTGGTATCAGGGTGATGGTGGCCTTGTAGAATGAGTTAGGAAGTGTTCCATCTTCCTCTATTTTTTGGACTAGTTTGAGAAGGATGGGTATTAAACCTTCTTTGAATGTTTGGTAAAATACACAGGGGAAGCCATCTGGTCCTGGACTTTTATTTTTTGGGAGGTTTTTGATTACTATTTGAATCTCCTTACTTGTAATCGGTCTACTCAGATTCTCTATTTCTTCTTGGTTCCTTTTTGGAGGTTGTATGAGTCTAAGAATTTATCTATTTCTTCCAGATTGTCCAATTTGTTGGCATATAGTTTCTCATAGTATTCTTTTATAACCCTTTGTATTTCCATGGTATCCATTGTAATTTCTCCTCTTTCATTTCTAATTTTATTTATTTGAGCCTTTTCTCTTTTTTTCTTAGGAAGTCTGGCTAAGGGGTTGTCAATTTTGTTTATCTTCTCAAAGAACCAACTCTTTGTTTCATTAATCCTTCGTACTGTTTTTTTGGTCTCAATTTCATTTATTTCTGCTCTAATTTTTATTATTTCTCTCCTGCTGACTTCGGGCTTTGTTTGTTCTTCTTTTTCTAGTTCTGTTAGGTGTAATTTAAGGTTGCTTATTTGGGTTTTTTCTTGTTTGTTAAGGTGGGCCTGTATTTCCCTCTCAGGACCGCTTTTGCTGCATCCCATATGAGTTGTTATGGCATATTTTCATTTTTGTTTGTTTCCAGATATTTTTTGATTTCTTTTTTAATTTCATCAATGATCCATTGGTTGTTCAGTAGCATGTTGTTTAATCTCCACACCATTGTCACTTTCCCAGTTTTATTCTTGTAGTTGATTTCCAGTTTCATAGCATTATGGTCTGAAAAGATGCTTGTTATGATTTTAATCTTCTTAAATTTATTGAGGCTTGCCTTATTTCCCAACGTATGGTCTGTCCTTGAGAATGTTCCATTTGCCCTTGAGAAGAATGTGTAATCTGCCGTGTTTAGATGGAGTGCTCTGTATGTCTACTAGGTCCGTCTCGTCCAGCTTTTCATTTAAGTCCACTGTTTCTTTATTGACTTTTTGTCTGGATGATCTATCCGTTGATGTAAGTGGGGTATTAAGATCCCCTACTATTATGGTGTTGTTGTTATTATCTCCTTTTAGGTTTGTTAGTAGTTGTTTTATGTACTTTGGTGCTCCTATGTTGGGTGCATATATATTTATAATTGTTATGTCTTCTTGGTGGAGTGTGTCCCTTTTATCATCATATATTGCCCCTCTTTGTCTCTCTTAACCTGTTTTATCTTGAAGTCTACTTCGTCTGATATGAGTATGGCAACACCTGCTTTCTTTTGTTTGCCAATAGCTTGGAGTATTGTCTTCCATCCTGTCACTCTGAGCCTGTGCTTGTCTTTTTTTTTTTTTTTTTTAAAGATTTTATTTATTTATTTATTTATTCCCCCCAAAGCCCCAGTAGATAGCCGTATGTCATAGCTGCACGTCCTTCTAGTTGCTGTATGTGGGACGTGGCCTCAGCATGGCTGGAGAAGCGGTGCGCGCCTGAGATCCAAACCCAGGCCGCCAGCAGCGGAGCGCGCGCACTTAACCGCTAAGCCACAGGGCCGGCCCTAGCCTGTGCTTGTCTTTAGAGCTGAGATGTGTTTCCTGGAGGCAGCATATTGTTGGGTCTTGCTTTTTAATCCATTCTGCCACTCTGTGTCTTTTGATTGGAAAGTTCAATCTATTTACATTTAGAGTAATTATTGATATATGAGGGCTTAATGTTGCTGTTTTGTCACTTATTTTCCAGTTCTTTTGCATTTCCTTTGTTTCTTGTCCCATGTGTTTCGGACTGCCCATTCAGTTTGGTTGTTCTGTCTTATGATTCTTTTAGTTTTCTCTTTATTTATCATATGTGATTTTGTTCTGATTATTTGTTTAGTGGTTACCTTGAGGTTTGTATAAAAAATCTTGTGTATGAGATAGTCCATTATCTGATGGTCTCTTATTTCCTTATACTAAGTCAATTTGATCTCTTTCTCATCTCTTTCCTCTTCCTCTTCTAAGTTATTCTTGTCATAACTTAGTCTATCTTGTGTTGTGGGTGTGTGTTTAAAGTGATGAGGTTATATTTATTTTTGGTGATTTTCTTCCTTTGATCTTTGATTTTGGTATTTAAGTGGTTGCTAACCTATTCCGGTAAAGATCTACTATTTTTCTGATTTTGTCTACCTATTTTTATCCTTGCTCCAACCTTTGTATTCCCTTTCTCTTCTTTTTTTCAGGCCTGAGGGCCTTCTTGAGCATTTCTTGTAGTGGGGGTCTCATGGCCATGAACTCCCTTAGCTTTTGTTTATCTGGGAAAGTTATTATTTCTCCACTATATTTAAAGGATATTTTCGCTGGATAGAGTATTCTCAGCTGAAAGTTTTTGTCTTTCAGTATTTTGAATATATCATTCTAGTCTCTCCTAGCCTGTAAAGTTTCTGTTGAGAAAAAACTTAAAATTTTAAATATTAAATACTCCAATTTCTTAAAAGCAAGATCTTAAACAAGATGCTAAAATCTAAACAGTGAAATAAAACAATTATTTTCCTTTATGTTAGGATGGATGTAAGAAACTGATGTTCCCTACTGTGTGAAAAGTGGCCATCAACGTGTGTAAATGAATCAACAGAATCACAGCAGGATAATGGCTTAGCATTATCACCCAGAAACTTACCATATTCACATGACTGCTGTAAATCAGAAATTATTCGAAGGATGTTATTCATCAAATTTGATCTTTGCTCATTTTCTAGAATGCTGCCAGTTGATGGGTATGCTGAATCAATGTATGTTAAATCTGACAAATAGATACCTGAAATGAAATTAGATAAATAAGTGTTTTCCTACTTGTAGCTTGGAAGAGTATGACGAAGTGAAGGAGGAAAAAAAAGCTAGTTTATAGCTCTATTTCAATATAAGCCATATTTAGAATACACTGTTACTAATACACTACAGCCTTGTTAAAACGTGACCACTGAGACCTAGATTTCTGTAGAGTTGCAGTCAGACACGTAAATAATATATGCTTTTTATAAATGTCTTCTTACGACAACACTTCAGGGTATGGTTTGAGGCTGGAGTTAGAAACTCCAGTACCTATGGGACCTAATGGAAAGAAGCTGAGCTCTTGAACTGGCTGAGCCTCTGACTAGCTGGGTATAACGGAGACGGTTATTTTAATTTCTGAACCTCAGTTTTTATGTCTACATAACTAGTACCTATTTTCCAAGTTGTGGTATAGCCTGAAGAAGTTAAGTTAGCCAGCCTAGCCAGTACCTGGCTAAGGTAGTTATTTAATATTAGTTCTAAACCCGCTTGCCTTGAGTTGATAACCATCATTTGAGTCTTAACTACTACTTTGAAAATTGTCTCATTCTGGTAGAAATGTCTTGTTTTAAAAAAATAATATTGTTGTACTAGTTCTGGATATGCAAGATCACTTACTTAAAAATACATCCTGAGTTTACTACGCGTATGTAAAGTTTACCATGCACAACTATTGCTGGAGAGAAAAATACACTTTCCTACTTTTACCTCATTATTCCATTTTCATGAACTCTCAGGGCAAATGCAACCAAAATGATGTACCCACCGTCTTCCAAATAAGCCCTGTGTTTTTTCCTCACGCCATTTCTTCCATTTTGAATGTTTCCTAGACTCATCTCTGCCCATCTACGTTATATCTTATACCCAGTTCAGTGTCAGTTGTTCTTTAGTTTTCTCATATATTCAAAGAAAGGAGTTTAGAAACTCTCTTTAACCCCCTCTTTTCATAGGTGAAGAATCTGAGGTCCACAGATATTAAAGGATGTGTCTAATGCCATGTGAACTGTTAGTGATAGAGTTGGATCTTAGAGGTTTCACTTGTACCCCAAGTATTTTTTTGTTACACTGTTATAAACTTATACATTATCTATACCATTCACTTGATAATTCTGACTTTATAATCTCTTCAGTTATTTAAACTTTCTCCTATTTATATCTTATCTGTTCAAGACTATAAACTCATTTAAGGCAGTTGCTCTATCTTGTACTCTAAGAAAATGAAAAATCCTGTGCAGTGTTTTGACAACAGGGTGTTTAATACATCATAAAAGGTTGGCATGGCAATCTTTTTACTCAACCTAGTATCATTCCTTTTCCATTCAGTAAATCTTTACAAGTATGCTTTAAGCTGCCTATCATAAATACTTCTTTTTCTTCAGAGACTCTCAACTTTTTTTATGACTTCAAGTGAACCTACAGCTCCTCTCCTTTTTCTCCAATCTCAGAGGAAGAAGAATCCCTTTCTTTCCAAATCTAAATTGTGATTTGAATGTAATTGCTATTGCCTCCTTTAAAACATCCACTGTTGCCTCCACTATCACTTACCTTCTACTGGCTCCTTTCCCAGAGCCAGTGCACACACTCAAAGCCCCTCTGTTTAAGAAAACAAAATCACAACCCTTCCTTCAAATCTGATCTCCTCCCCAACATAAGACCTTTGCCTCTCTTCCTTCAACAAACACCTTGAAAGAGAAACACAGACTAGTACACTTACTTATTTTAGCCTTCATTCTACTTTTAATGCAATATTTGATACACATAAAAGTTTACATGTGTCAGGAAAAAATTGTGATAGACTCTGAAATAGGCAAAAAACATTACCAGGTGTCCTGTCTCCAGTGCATCCTTTTGGCCCTTTTGAGCTATTTTACAACTCTGCAAGTTGGTGAAAAACTAGTAATAATACCCATTCTTGTCCATGAAAATGCCAATGAATTATGTCCAGTGGGATGATTCTGATTACTGCCCTGTGGATGTTGACCAATTTTGCAACTATTTGTAAATTCATTTCAGCAATCCTGATTGCCTATATATATGTGTGGCACTTTGAATTCTCCCTTGAAATGACTGTAAGATCTTGCTGATTCCCTTGTAAATTTAATGATTTAAATAAAACCTTTAAGATGTGTTTATTTTGTATTGGTGTGAGAATCATGATTTTATCTTTTAAGAAATCATATTCTAACATATGTAATATCAGTTATTAACAAACAACATAATAAAAATTTGTGAATGACCAGTCAATTTAAGAACTACAACATCACCACTACTGTTGCATCATCTATATGCTCCTTCCCTGTCATCTCCTTGCCTCCTGTCCATAGGTAACCGCTATTCTGAATTTTAAGATTATTCTCTTGTGTTTTTGAAGACATATGTCTGTATTCTTGAATAATGTATTATTTACTTTTGCTTATTTTTGAGCTTTAAAAAAAAAAAATGTATATATATATTTTTTGTGAGGAGATCAGCCCTGTGCTAACATCTGCCAATCCTCCTCTTTTTTTGCTGAGGAAGACTGGCCCTTGGCTAACATCTGTGCCCATCTTCCTCCACTTTATATGGGATGCCGCCACAGCATGGCCTGCCAAGCAGTGCATCGGTGCGCGCCCGGGATCTGAACCGGCGAACACTGGGTCGCCGCAGCGGAGCGCGCGCACTTAACCTCTTGCGCCACCGGGCTGGCCCCTAAAAAAACATTTTATGTATATGTGATTAAATTAAATGATATCAGTAAAGTTGGAACAGGTACAGGATAAGTGATTTATAAATGTTAGTTAAATTTTTAAAAATATGGTCTTCTGCGAGTGCTTTGTTTCACTATTTGGTTTCTAAGACTTATTCATGTTGTTTACTATAGCTGTAGCTATAGTTCCTTAAATTGAGAATAAACTAATATGTAACCATATCACAACTTACTTATTCATTTTATTTGACAGACTTCTGAGTTACTTTCCCTCTCCCTCCATGTTGCTGTAGACATTCTTGTACATGTCTCTTGGTACAAAGGTACAAGAATTTCTCTAGGATATGTATACACACATATGGTATACTAATGTTCAATTTACAAGACAGTACCACACTGCTTTTCAAATCTGTATCAATTCACACTTCCACTGATTGTATATAAGTTTCTACTGATCCACACTTGTGCTAACACTTGACATTATCAGTGTTTTTAATTTTTGCCAATCTTGTGAGTATAAAATATCTCGCGTTTTAATTTTTATTTCCTTGATTAGTAATGAGGTTAAGTATTTATATTTCTATGAAATGTCTTTTGTCCATTGTTTTCTCTGGGTTGTCGTTTTCTTGTTGACTTCTAATTTCTTAGTATATTGTAGGAACTAATCCGTTTGGCAGTTAAATTTTATCCAGTCACTCTTCAACCCACTATATAATCTGAAAGCCGTATTTATCTCGCTGCTGAAACTTATTCTGGCAAAGGCATAAGTGACCTCCTCATTATTAAATCTTTAAACATCTCTCTTGGTCTCCTCCTCCTGCTTAATCTCTCTAGAGTACTTTTACCATTCCCTTCGTTCTTGGTCTTGACTGGCTTGAACCTTCCTAGCATCCCGCCTCCCTCCATTCTTTCTTTTCCTCATGTTCCCTGGAAGCTGGTATTCCCCATGGTTCTGTCAATACTCTTCTTACTCTACATGTACTTTTTCTGGATTGTCTTACTTCTGTAGCTTCAACTATCACCTAATTGCTGGTGACTTTCCAAATCTCTCTATAGAACTGAGCTCCTGACTTTTATTTTCAGTTTAACATGCCAAACTAACCATTATTTGTCCCTAAACATCTGCCATTCTAACTTCCTACCTTGGTTAGCAATATTACTAATTGCTAAAGTTAGAAATCTCAAAATTGCTCAAGCAAAAAAGCTCAGGAGGAACTTAATCTCATATTTTTCCCAGATTAAGCTGTTAGCGAATACAACATCATCACTGAGTGATCAAATAATGTATTACATAATATAAATCAGAGGCTAGAAGTTGGCAGTCCATCTGTTTCAATGTTTTTAAAATCAAGAAATATTTAAATGACTCTTTTCCTAAAAAATGGAGAGATCTGGCAACAATGAGGTACACCTGGGAAGGGTGCAGATGTAACTATAAGGACGCCAGTTTGTTATAACCCTCATTTTCTTCTGTTATCTTAGTTCTGGTTTATGTCACTTATTTACATTTACCTGCCTCATTCTTGTGAGGATTTGTCTTTTATAGGCCCTTGAGTTTGCAACCCCTGGTATACCTACGTATGTCAGAGGAATTTAAAGAAATAATTCTGTGAAAAAGGTAAAAACTAAGCTGACTTGAAATAAAAGATGTGGATCGACAAACAGTTCATGGTAGAGCCCATCAGAAGGAGAAAAATAGCACAAGCTAAGGCAATGAGGAGGGGAAAGCACATGTTCATACAGAAAGTAGAAGCCCAAAATTTGTATCTAGAGCAGCAATCAGCAATTATACAATCTGATGAGAGACAGTGTGGCACAATGTTTTGGAGTTAGATTCAAATCCCAGTTCTACTACTTAATACTGAAGTACTAAGCCAAATCACTTAAGATGCCTGATCTGTGTGTCCTCAGCTACTGAGTTACTTAATCAACATTTCTTGATTTAATGAAATATAATTGCACAGCTGGTACTCAATTATTAATTCCCGCTCCAGCACCCTCATTTCACAGCAGGAGAACTGGGCCAGAGGTAAGTAAAGTGGCTTGTTTAAGTTCACATGGCCAGTGGGGGAGTCAGAACTCTTTTTTTCCCCACTCAGGCCAGGGTTACGTTTGCTGTTAGATCATAACATACCAACTAATAAGAATGACCTTATTCAGACAGGAGGGGTCATGTTGTAGAACAGGAGGAAGTGACATTATATAACACCATAATTTAAGTTTAAAAAGTATTCAATTTCTAAAAGAATTTTAGACATAGATTTCCACTTATTTTTAGTAATCATATATGAGCAGTTTTATCTTTAAAAACATTACACAGTAAGATATAACATATTACAACAACATCAAGTTTCTTACAATTTTAAAACCTTCTGAAATGGCAACTTAGTAAAATGTTTAAAAATTCTTCTAGGCTATAAAGAGTGTTACATTATTTAGGTGGCTGTCTCCTAACAAAGTCTAACTCTTGTTCTTTGTAACAAAAGACAAACTCATCAGCCTGCAACTACTTCTAAGTGAAGTTGAGTACTATTTTTTCAGTATTCAACTTAAAAGATCTCAGCCGGCAGACTAAAATGTTTGTTTTATAATTGCCCGCTGAACTATGATAGTTTGTTTCCAGATGGTGCCCTTCCTTCAACCTGCACACAGTCTCTCCTTGTTCGGAGCTATTCAACCTCCTGCTGATCCCACTACCCCCACCCCTATTTAAGGCCACAGAGAGGAAATCCTAAGGAGGAGATTTTCCCCCAGTCTCCAGCAAGTTTTTGGTGACGTAATAGGTGGGCTGAACTTCAGTCTACTGAGAAAGAGAGGGAATCACTATTCAAGGGTACTGTATACACAATCTGGGTCAGCTGCAGCTGGTTACTGCATTTCTCCATGTGGCAGACAGAGCAAAACCACAATGCTTTCTTTGCTGGATTAAAGACAGCCCACAGACCAGAACTTCCACTATACTACTTAAAATTACATAGGTGGCTTGTCAAATTCAATTGATGAGTGTTGTAAGAAGAAAAAGAAGTTCCTCATTACAGCTTGGATTCAACGGTCCAAAACAAAAATGCAGTTGCCATTAAAATCAGAGACGATCAAACTTCTACATTGATTTTTAAAAGCAAGAATAAGAGCAGCAAGTTTCTGGGTTTGCTTTATCAACAGATGCAAAAAGGTATTTTAATATTTCTTTTATTTAAAAATTCTATGTCAAATGCATAATTATTTTACATATGTAGTAGAAATTTCAAAATCTATTAAAGAATTTTGGAATTTCATCTGAAAAAGGTTTTTGTTTTGCAACTTGCTATAAAAACTGGTCATAATGTACTTTATGATGACTTTGTAATGTACATCATAATGATTTATGATGATTAACGCATTATTTGAGGTTCAATTTAATGATAAATTTAGTGCATATGCTTATAGATTGAGGCATATATGCTGGGTTTCTGAAAACAAGTGCTTTAGTGACCCTAGAAAGAAGTTTTAACAAGTAACATTAAATGTATAAGGTTTGTAGCACAGTAATTAAAAAAAAGGGGATACAAACTAAAGAAAACAGTTGTAAACATGATTAGTCTCTCCATGTACCTATAAAGATATAAAAATAACTGAAAGGCTTTGCAATAACACTTTAATTATAGTATAAGCAAATATTAAGCAGAAATCTTTGTAAACATTTAAGATAAATCTATAGTATTTCTTGCTAATACTCAAAATTTTAAATAGTTTTCCAGGTTTACATGTAACAGTAGTTTAACTTGAGTAACAGAAATTAAAACTGCTACAAGTATTTGAAAAAGCAAAGCTACTGATACATTAAAAAACCTAAAACCTTACAGATTAGAATTGAGGAGAAAATAAAATGTGATAGAAGTATTATGTAAGTTGTCAGCATTAACCATAGAAAATAAGAACCCAGAAGATACAATTACTTAAATACATTAATTAAAAGTCCAAAATTATATAGTATTTTTAGATAGAAATAACTTTGGTAACATACACAAGAGGTTTCTTTCAATATTCTATCTGGGGGCTTTGTTTAATTGTATTAAGAAAATTATTAAAAATAAAATTACTAGTTACCCACAGTAAGCTTTAACACCAAACACTTAAGTTTGTTATGATTTGGGGATCCCCTGTCCTTTTAAAAGATATTTTAAAGATATTATGGTAAGAATCTTCAACAAGCAAATAATGGTAAAGATAAGATCTCTTCAACTTTTACTTTCATGTCCTTTCCTTCAAGATTCACAACTCTAAATACTGGGAGGATCTCTGCTAAGCATATTTTACAAGAAATTCTGATAAAATTTCCAAGCAATACTAGATCTGAAATAATGTTATGTCTTGCTTTTTTCTTCTTTGCTTATGAAAAGTGCAGGACCTCATTAAACGTCAGTTCTTACTGAAGCCTTAGGCAAGCATTTACTCTGAAACCCAAATCACACAGATAACTATTTATCCCTGTCTTAAATATCTCTGCGGGATGAGATTGTTCTCAAGTCTCTTCCCAGAAAGTAATTCACATCTAAAAGTTCTTTATCTAAGGTATCTTCAGTGCTTTATAAATTTAAGTTCACTGCCTCATGCTGTTTTCAGTGCCTGACACAGCCAGTTAAATGCCTCTATGCGTTTACCATCTGAAAGGAAGTAAATCCTGACTTGTATTTCTTCTAGCTGGTAATGTAGCAACTTCCAAGAGAAAGAGTACCAATAAAATTAACCCAAAGCATGGAAGATTTTTTTTTCTAAAAACAACCAAGCAAAGACATAGATTTAAACTTAAATATACTGTAACCAATTTATAACATTCTCTTGGGACCTAGGAAAATTTTAACATATACAGAAAGGTTTTATGAGGTAACACAGATTTATGGATCTTTCACTTTTAAAACTGAACATATGTGGGAAAATATTAAACAAGAGAATGTTTTCAGAAAATGCAACAGTAAATGTATTTTTAAAACCAGTTCTTTAATCATGACGTAGCTAGTCTACTACTTAAGAAACGTGACTCCTTATTCTGCTTTAGGTGACAACGAGGTCATTACTTTTGTAAGGATAAGGGAATTGTATTTATTTTAAAAAATAAACTTTTAGTTGCCTCCTTTAAATACTAATTTAGGTCAGATTCTTATGGTAGACAGTGATTTATCTTATGACTTAACTGTATAGGAACTCACAAAGAGCCAAGGCAGAATATATCAAAAGGAAGCTACTGCTATTTTAATTTAGATTCATATTTTCACATTTTTGTTCTTCCATGACAACACTGATGCAAAGTCATAATAACAGTCTTGTATTACATGCTCTTAGTTCTATAAAAATCTGTCTGGAAGAAATATAAGCTGTTCAATCAGAATATTATTCATAAAATTCCACTTCTTTTGAAGTTTCATGGTACTTTCTGAATTTTCCTTGTTTAGGTAGCATATTTCACAGTAGATAATTATTTAAATAAAAATAATTTTAGGATCTAAAGTTTCCATCATTATTAAAGTGAAACAAGTGGATTTGAGAACTAGGTAAATTAACTATGTAGGAGAAATGCTGTACATTTACGCAGGAGGCTGATGGCTTCTATTTTAGTGTCCTCAGTTTTCCATGACTCCGCAGATATAACAAAAAATCTTTTATTGGTTTTTGGTATAGGCAACTCTAGTATAGTAAAAGGTCTTTTTTAAATAAAATAGATGACTCGTAAGGGCTAAATTTCCTACTGATGTCAGAAGACCAAGTATGAAAACAAAAAACTAAAAGTACTCATCCATGCTTGCTTCTCCCTATCAGTCAGCAATAGAAGGCCTCTGATATAAATATGGAATATTATTATGCTCATCCTTCCTATCTTGATTATGCTAATAAAAGAAAAATAATTCTCCACACTCCATCCATTCTTTGCTTTATTTTCATCACTCCATTTTGAAAACACTACTCATTTGAAAACACCAAAGTAAGGAGTTTTAGAAAGTAGTAGTCATCTTTATGACTACAGTTGAAGAGTCCATGTTTCATTTACATAACCTTTATTTTTGGGAGGGTTCATAATCACAAGTTAGACATGTAACTATCAACTGACAGAATACATTCGGAGGGAAAGGAATGACAGCAGAAAAGTCTGGGATATAAAAATGATGACAACAGAGCCTAACAAAAACGATCCACAAATACTTCTGCATAATTAAGTAATGGGTCAATGTAAAGAGATATAAACTAGGAAAAGACTAAAAAACAGGAAACACAATGTCAAGACTCCTCTGTAGCTATGACATGACTAGGATAAAAATCACAGGTCTAGAAAAGTTATGAGTAGAAGATCTGAATCCCATTTGAATGTTTTAGCTTCTCCAGGAATTTATTCCTTTGCAAAATGGCATACATTTACTTCACAGTCTTGTTATGAATGCGAACAGTTAACATGTGTTAATTAAGCATTGCATAACTATAAGGGATTGTTACATTGTTGGTGATAGAAAATGGGATAGAATATGTTGCCATATGATGCAGCAGTTAATGAAAAACATGAACTCTGGAATCTTCTGCCTGGGTTCAAATTCTGGCTCCATTTCTTAGAAGCTGTGTGACTGTGAGTAAGGTATTTAACTTCTGGATGCCAGTTTCTTCACCTGAAAATGAGGATCGTAATAATCTATCTCAGAGGGTTGTAGTTCTGAGAAGTAAATGATTTAATACATGTAAAGGTCTTAAAACAATGCCTGGCATTTAACAAGCACGCAATTAAATATGAACTATTGTTATTACTGTGTTGCTATTATTAATGGTAGACATAATCAACTTGGGACCTGGATTCTCAAATCAAAACACAAGTACTTGGGTGGAAAATGGGACAGAAAAGCTCTGTCTTTGTGTATCCACTGCCGTCCTTCAACAACAGCAGTCAGGAATCAGGTTTACAGAGTGGGAGGCTGGGCTCTACTACAACAGCTTGCTCTTGAAGCTGATGGAGTGATACATCTCACCCACTCACTGCTACTGCTTTAGGGAGATAACTGAAGAGAAAGGAAGAAGCTTTGGTTCTTGGAACTATTTCTAGTGTTTCTATAGAAATTGTACTACAAACGACAAACATATCAAAAATGAAACATTCCAAACACACATTTTAGCATATGTGCCTCTGTTATAAACACTGACTGAAGTGCCAGGGAACTTGAATTCTAGACCTGGTTCTAATCCTACCTACTTGTGCGGCCTTGGCCTTCCACATGCACATAGATGCAAAGAGGTTCTTGAAACAGATGGTCTCTAAGGTACCTTTAATTACAGATAGTTTCTTTCTTTGGTAATGGTTATAGAAAATTTTTAACATTTTACTAAAATACAGTTCAGTAGAAGAATGAACCTGCTGAATCATATATAATCTCAGAGCATATAAATGATTATGGTTTAGCAAACACAATTATCACAGTAATGACTGTAAGCACTCTATCACTCTTAAAACTTGTCACCAATCCTAAAAAGACATGCTATAAAAAACAACAAAAAAGATGCTAAAACTTTCTGGCTTTAGATTTGTCTAAAAATGTTTCTTTGATAGATAAAAAGGATATTTGTTAGAGAGGATCAATTTAATTGAAACTGCAGAATATAAATATAAAACATTGACCAGTCAAGTCACCCGCAACTTGAACACTAGTTAACGGAAGAATGTTTTAGTTCATGCCTTACAAACATTGTGTACCATTTTCAGAGACTTATGACAGTAAGTGAGCTTTTTAAAGGTAAGAAAAATGTCTTGTTAGGGTCTCAAAAGCCCCAAGAGCACCTCGCAGTATGCCTTATACACACAGTGGGCACTCACCAAAATCTGCTCTTTGAGCTGGGAACAAAAAGCATCAAAAAAACATCACGATGAAGTGGTAGCTGGAGAGCTGTTCTCTGAAATCTAATTTTTAAACAAATGTGGAGGCACTATAATATTGAATTTAAGAAATCAATAATGTTAATTATGGCCCAATTTATTAACACCAATAGATATTTTTTCCCTTAAATGCTTTTTTATACTACTGACTTTAAAAGTAGATTAACATGAATTCTTTTTACTTTTTCCCTTCATTTTTTAAAAGACATCATACAACCTCATTTCAAAATGAAGGCTTTTATCTGGACCCTAAGTGTGCTGTTCTTCCTACTAATGGGCACTGGACATGGCAGAGGAGGACAGTTCAAAACAAAAAAAATAACCCAAAGGAGATACCCTCGTGCCACAGATGGTAAAGAGGAAGCAAAGAAATGTGCATACACATTCCTGGTACCTGAACAAAAAATAACAGGGCCAATTTGTGTCAACACCAAAGGGCAAGATGCAGGTACCATTAAACACATGATCACCAGGATGGACCTTGAAAACCTGAAGGATGTGCTCTCCAGGCAGAAGCGGGAGATAGATGTCCTGCAATTGGTGGTGGATGTAGATGGAAACATTGTGAATGAGGTAAAGCTGCTGAGAAAAGAAAGCCGTAACATGAACTCTCGTGTTACTCAACTCTATATGCAACTATTACATGAGATTATCCGTAAGAGGGATAACTCACTTGAACTTTCCCAATTGGAAAATAAAATCCTCAATGTCACCACAGAAATGTTGAAGATGGCAACAAGGTACAGGGAACTGGAGGTGAAATATGCTTCTTTGACTGATCTTGTCAATAACCAGTCTGTGATGATCACTTTGTTGGAAGAACAGTGCTTAAGGATATTTTCCCGACAAGACCCCCATGTGTCTCCTCCTCTTGTCCAGGTGGTGCCACAACATATTCCTAACAGTCACCAGTATACTCCTGGCCTGCTGGGAGGTAATGAGATACAGAGGGATCCAGGTCATCCCAGAGATTTAATGCCACCACCTGATTTGGCAACTTCTCCCACCAAAAGCCCTTTCAAGATACCACCAGTAACTTTCATCAATGAAGGTGAGTTACCTTTTACTGTTAAAAATGGAAGTATGAGGTTAATATGTTTTATGGTTTATGAAACAATGCTCATAATAAGTGCTTATTCTTCAATTTTTTGACCTAATTATAAACGAACATTAAAATTTCTATTTTTGTTTTCTGTTAATCAAGAACTGAACTTAAGGGGACGGCCCCGTGGTGTAGTGGTTAAGTTTGCGCACTCCGCTTCGGTGGCACAGGGTTTGCAGGTTCAGATCCTGAGCGCAGACCTACGCACCGCTTATCAAGCCATGCTGTGGCAGGTGTCCCAAATATAAAATAGAGGAAGATGGGCAGAGATGTTAGCTCAGCGCCCATCTTCCTCAGCAAAAAGAGGAGGACTGGCAACAGATACTAGCTCAGGGTTAATATTCCTCACCAAAAAAACAAAACAAAAAAACAGCATATTCTGTGAAAAAAGTAGTCTTCCATCCAAATTCTTCTAATCTAAGTTTCTAGCATTGACCGAGACAGGAATGAGTCCACAATCCACTCCTAACCTCTATAACTATCCTACTGGCCTCCAGCTGGGTCCTCACTGCTGCTCAACAATCCTTTTATTTACCTCTTACTGCTCTTCCCTTCATCCTCCTCCTCACAAGAAACACTTGAAAATTTGCTTTCACTCTCCTTAAGCCTACAATTACACCTCTTCCTTGCCTCCACTTTCAGCACATGCATCATCTACTGCTGTCCTACGATTAAGTCTACTCAGGTCCTAGGTTCCTTGTTCTTTCCTGTCTTGAAAACATCTGCACAAAACCCATGCCTTCTTGCCCTCAGTCTCAAGAGAAAAAGGTATCCCTCCTATATTCCAAGGCTAAACAAACTACAATTTGTCCCTTGTACCCACATAAGTATAAATAAGTTTTCACTACCATAAAAAGAAACCCTAGAATTGATGCTAATATCTCTACCTCTATTTCCTAATTTCATTCCTTCCTCCCTTCATTCATTCAATATCAGTCACTGATCTAGGTGCCCAGAATACAAAGATAAATAACTCATCTGTTTCAGTTTACTAAGTGCACTGCTAACTTTCTGAATATTCTACATTTATTTTACATCTGCGTTCATTTTCTCATAAGCTGTTCTCCTGAATTCTTTACAAGTTGATTTGTTTCCTTAGCATGGAGAGAAAAATCCAAATGTCCGGAAGTTAAAAAAAAAAAAAAAAAAAAAGAGTAAATATATCATAGTTCATTCACTTATTGAAAAGGCAGGACATAAAACTGCACACAGACTATGAAATAATTTTAAACAAAAACAAAAACACAGAACAAAGACAAAGACTGGAAATACATCACAAAGTGGTCGTGTCTCTGCAGCAGTGGACACCACTGAGCATTCACATCTCTGCTTTCTTGGGCCTCCACATCATAATGTTCTTTTTTTTTTTTTCCCCCCAAAGCCCCAGTAGATACTTGTATGTCATAGCTGCATATCCTTCCAGTTGATGTACGTGGGACGCGGCCTCAGCATGGCCGGAGAAGCGGCGAGTCGGTGTGCGCCCGGGATCCGAACCCGGGCCGCCAGCAGCGGAGCGCGCGCACCTAACCGCTAAGCCACGGGGCCGGCCCCATAATGTTCTGACTCTTCTACTTCTCTAGGTCCTTCACTGGCATCTTCCTCCTTCTCCTATGGCTTAAAAAGGCTTTCTTCAACACATTCTATTTTAGAGGACTCATACACCTTCAAGGCTCCAAGTATCACCACTGCTCAGATAACTCCTGCAGGGAGCTCTCCCTCCTACTCATAACCAAAGCTGGACGTTTGCATCTCAATATGCTACTATTATCTCACATACTGTTTGTTGCTTCCTCTATTGAAATGTCTTCTTTCAGCTTATCTGTCAACCTGGCAGATTTCAAGGCTTACCTAAAATAATATCTTAAATGTTACATCTTCCCAGATTCAGACAAACATATTTAGATGGCTCTTTCCCCAAACTGCTTACTATGCCTTGAACATGTTTTCTATATCACATTACACTGGAGTTACTTGTTTGCGTGTCTGTCTCCCTGCTAGACTGAATGCTTCTGGAAGAAAAATGAAACGACAGTTCACTTTCCATATCACACATCTAGCCAGGATCAGGTTTGGCATACTGTGCTCAGCATATTGTAAGCACTACAATAAATATCTGAGGAATGAATGAATGAATTAGTACTAAACTCTAAAATAATCTTTTCCCCAAACTAGTATTCTCCTTTTAGAAATAAGTAAATTATTATAAAAGAAATACATATTTATTGAAGAAAATCTAGAAAATACTAATAAACTTTTTTAAAAGCTTCACTGAATATCCAAATACTCAGAAATAAACTAAAGTTAATACTTGGTATAAACCTTCAAGTCTCTTTTTTTCCCTCTCATAAACATTGTAATCAATATTCTTGTAACTTTTAAAAATAACTTTGTTCTTCTTTTTCTTTCTTTATGATTATATCCTTAGGACAAACTCCTGTAAGTAAAACTGATGGATCAACTGATTTTGATCTCTCTATTTTGATTTACGTTACCACCCATTTCAGAATTTGCTCGGCTCATCTTTGACACTTCCCTCCTGCCCCATACACATAGTCAACTGAGTTCTATCCATGTTGCTTTTCAGTCTTTCATGGATGTGTCCCTCATTTCTACGCAGAGCCAGAACTCTAACTTAGATCCAAATTATCTATGGCAGCAGCTAGAGGACGGAGACTTCCTGGATTACTAGCAGTGTGACCTTGAGGAGGGGGAGAAGAATTGCTCTGTGCTTCAGTTTCGTCATCTGTCAAGCGAGGATAATAACAGTACTCACCTCCTAGCATTTAACACTTGAAGAGAGCTTAGAACTGTGCCTGGCACTCAAATGTTAATTCTTACTAAGAATTGTATAATAACTGGCCGGCTGGTCTCTCTCATTCTATTTTCTCCCTCCATCAAAATATATTCTACATTGCCAACAGATCTGTCTTCTTAAACTACCACTTTGATCACATCACACTTCTGCTCAGCAGTTCTCCACTGCAAACAGAAAAAGTCCAATTTGCTTAGCCTGGGCAAGAATAATATCCTCCTCAAAAGAATCAATCCTACTTCTTTAGCTTTCCTTCTATTAATTTCCTTCACAAAAACCACATGCTTCAATAAAATGAATCAACTCATTGTATTCTAAATATTTTCTAGGCTTTCTGCCTATTCAAATTATAAGGCTCAGACCAACATAAAATAAAATAAAATTGCAGCTCCTCCTTGAAGCCATTGTTGACTCCCACAGGCTTGAAGTGATTGCTCCCCTCCATGAATGTCTCTACTCTCTGTAACATATATACAATATTTCTTATGTTCCCTCTTGAATTATCAGTTATCTTTACATGTACACATAGTACTTATATATATATTGAAATAAAATGCCTTCCAACTATAATATAAGCTCCTTTCTGGTAGATGGATACTGTATCTCATTTGCAGATGCTAAATAAATGTTGGTTGACTTGGTTATTACATTCTTATAGAGTTTCTTAAAGTTGTTATTCCAAAGACCTTCATGGAAGTACTTCAATACATTCTATTGTACTAGATTCATTCATTTTATACCATTCTAACTCTCAGAAACGATAGGCCAGAGTACCATTAAATTAGGTAAATGATGATCATTATTAATATCCTTACACCCTTTGACTTCCAAAGGAAAGATGTGTACAAAATGATCCACTGGATATAAAAAGGAAAATATATATTTATTTTTCATATCTTTTTAAAAAATGTATGTCCTGTGTAAGCTTTTAATGTATACAATTTATCAGTACAGTAGTTTGTACATATAATTTATAAATAAACATAATTGAAGTATGTGGAATTTTTTTTAACTGACAGAGTGTACAATTATTTAAATATGGAGATGACTGTAATGGACTATTTTCTGAGGATGCTGAATCTTATGTGGATAGATGACGTTACCAATTCTAGGAGAAATGATTATTCACATATTCACACACTGACACACTAAAAAATGCTTATACAAAATGAGACATATCAGTTCTAGGTTTTATTATACATTGAGCTGTAGTGCAAGAAAAAATCTAATATTACAGAATTAAATCCCATGCTAGGGATTTAGCATATCAAAAGCCCCATTAAACAGACTTTTGCTTTAATGAGACAGTAGGGTATACATATAGCCCGAATAAACCAATCCTTAATGTAAAAATTAAGGACAGGCATAGCTTTTTCTGTTATTCACTATTCATTTGCTGTTATAAGTAAACATTAATTTTTTACTTATTTTATTCTGTGGTCTCTGAAATTCTCTATTTGGTTTCTGAAATTCAAGGACATAATTAGATATACCATAAGAATATTCATTAGTACACTAATGAACATGTAAGGGAAAGTGCACAGAATTAAGAAAACTTGTTTCCTGCGTTATTGACTTTGGGTAAGTCACTTTGCCTGTCTCTTTTTTCCTCATTTGTACAATGAGATGAGAGCGCTGGCTGGACTGGATGATTCTAACATCCCTTTCTAGTCCTAATATTCTGTGATTCTTAGCAATTTAAATTACTATAAACAACAATAAATAGACTTACTATTTTCTTTTGTTTATATATAATGTGCTAAAATCTTTCTTCATATTATTTTTATGTCAGACTGGAAAGTATGTCTGAGCTATTTGGGTGCTTGCACAAAAAGGGCAAGGATGGATGGCTGTTGCTGTACTTACACACGCTTCTAGCACCAAGAAGCTCTTGTAGGTGTACTCTACATGTAGCTACATGGTCATTCTAAAGTTTCTAAATGCATAATGTATATTATTTAAAAAGTGTTTCAGTCAGTCACAAAAAGTCAAATACTACAGGATTCCACTTATATGAGATACCAGAGTAGTCAAATTCATAGAGACAGAAAGTAGAATGGTGATTGCCAGGGGCTGGGGTTGGGAGGGAATGGGGAATTGTTTAATGGGTACAGAGTTTCAGTTTTGCAAGATGAAAAGAGTTCTGGAGATTGGTTGCACAACAATGAGAATGTACTAATGCCGCAGGAGAATGTACTAATGCCACTGAACTGTACACTTAAAGATGGTTAAGTTGGTAAATTTTATGTTATTTATATCTGACCATCATTTTTGAAAAAAAGTGTTTTAATGACAGGCAATTTTATATTTTCTTTTAAAATGGTTATAAGAAAAATATACCTCAAAAGAACAAACTTATTATGAACTTACAGCAAATAATGGAATAATTTTGTTAGTTTAAAATAAATTTATCTCCAGAAACATTACCTTCCCTCTATGTTAAAAACAAAATGTTTGGCAATGCAACTACACCCCTGGCAAGTTGCCATCAATAAATTCTTTTTTTTTTTTTTTTTAATTTATTTAATTTTCCCCCAAAGCCCCAGTAGATAGTTGTATGTCATAGCTGCACATCCTTCTAGTTGCTGTATGTGGGACGCAGCCTCAGCATGGCCGGAGAAGCGGTGCGTCGGTGCGCGCCCGGGATCCGAACCTGGGCCGCCAGTGGCGGAGCGCCTGCACTTAACCGCTACGCCACGGGGCTGGCCCACCATCAATAAATTCTTAACTGTTAATGTTCTTCAGTGGCTGCATTTTGGGTTAGTCTTTTTAAAAAAAGTGCTCTTTTACAAATGATATGTTTATAAAAATAAGTTCATTCCTTGTTGGTGAATGGACTTGAGAAAGTTCCTTCACAGTGTATTAGAGCATAGATCTGAGTATCAGGAAACTTGGATTCTGGCAAGCCTTTTCTGAGGCCCAGTTGCCTCTTCCGTAAACAGGATTGTTGTGATGATTAAATGAGGCGATGCGTGTGAAAATGCTTGTGTACGGTCTATCATTAATTATTACATTTTTTGTGCACTTCCTTATATGTACCTTGCCTTGCCATGTATGGGGACATAAAAGGTAAGCTTTAAAAAGTTAAACTTGAAAAGCAGTCATCAGAAAGTAAAAATATGCTTTTTAGTAGGTAAAAAGCTAATTTTCGATTATTTATAATGCTTCCTATTAGTAAATTTTTAAGATTCAATTGGTTTCAATGGAATACTTATATTACCACTTAAAAAAACTAAACTAAAGAAGACAGGTTAAAGCAAAGGGGCTGTTGGAATATTTTTCTATTAACCAGTTACAAAAAACAATCGATAAATTCTTTAGTAACTTCAAAAATAAAAGGTCAGGTTGCTAACTGCATTTTAAACTTACAGATTAATAAAAAAAGTAATTCATATTATTACAAGAAAGAATCTATTATCATTTTAGAAAGTATTTGCCTCAAACTTCCTGTTCTAGAAATGTTGTTGAATATATTTATCTTATACTTAACTCATAACTCAATTAAAAAGTTTACCTCAAAAAATTTTACGTACTGACCAATTATTTGAAAGCTCTAAATTAGTGAGCACAGCATTGGGACAAAGTAAGAAAATAAATGAGAAGTTCAACAACAAAAAGGGAATGATTTTCTTTTAAACTTAAGTAATTAAACAGTTTCTTTATAGAAAAAGGACAGGTATGTTAAAGATGGCTCTCAGTAAAGGTGCTATTCAAAGTATGAAGTCTTTTTTCTTTTTTAACCCACTGTTCTGTTCAAACTATGGGTTCTTAATGAAAAATACATGTTGGGAAATAATGTTGCATGACTGGTCAATATTTTTCTTTCTGTGAATCAGATCTATTAACTGGAGTTTGTTAGACCTATACAAACTGTAATCATCAAATAAACTGAGGAAGAGAGAGACTGGTCCCTTCAAATTCAATGTACAGAATCCCAGTTTCCTGCCTTGAGAAGAATCCAATTGTGTGTCATGGAAGATGAAGACTATTTCAAGATTACTCAATGCAAGAAAAAGGTTAATAAAATTACTATTTTAAAAGAAAGGTACTTCCAGTCTATACCTTTTGAACTATTATGAACAAATTCCTGAATCATATGTCAATTAATTTACTCCTGATAATATGCAAACCAGCGAGTTAAATTTGACCTCCGAAAAATAAAGCTGGTACTTTTCTACTAGTCATTTAAGAATTCCTATTAAGCAATGTTTTTTATGGTACAGAGAAAGTAATAAAGACATTTAACATAAGAACGACTTCTAATTAATTCTAGAGCAGAAAGTAAATAAGATATGCAAGCAATAATCAGAAAATATTTCTGCCAAGATCAACAGTATACACCAGGCTAAGCCAGGTTAACAGTTTATTTATAAAAATAAACAAATACTAAATTCTGATATTTACTATCTTTCCTGAGGAGAAAAACGCAGCTATAAGCACTGCTAAATACTACTCACATGTTCTGGAAAAGGATTTCAACTAAATTTTCCTAAGCCTTTATATCAACCAAGTCTAACAGGCATCCAAACTGTAAACATGAAGTCCACTACAAAAAAGTGGGATGAAAATTAAAACTGAAGATAATCTTAAATTTGCATAGATTGAAGTCTTACCAAATCAAAGCTGGATCTAGAAAACCCAGAACTCACCAATTTGCTTAAACATCCAAGGGCCATTAAATAGCAGAAAAGGAACAAATGGTATTTTACAAATATTCTGTCAACATTCAAAATCTTGATGTTTCTAAATATTTTGCAGCAATTCAAATAATCTAATGGAAGTCCAACTTGTGAACATATACTTAAATATAAAATGTAAACTGTCAAAACTACGCTCAAATGAGTGCATTTACAAAGATGACATTCATGGAATAAGCAATACAAAGGTGACATTCATAGACTAAACAAATTTGTGAAATGAGAGAAATATTTATGTGTAGTGCAACAAAACCACTTCATGTGTGCATTAACTACAATACTAAACAGGTTTAAAAATAAGAGCAGCATTGCTCAGATACCCTTGTCTATTCTGAAAGTGACAACTTAGAAAAAATCTGGCTAACTTTGGAAATAACCATGATGGCTGCACTTTTAAACCAAAGAAATCAGTTTCAACTCTGCAGCCTACCTCAAGAGCTCTAAGTACCACCCTCAGCCATTTACATTTCAGACTTACTAAACTCTTTTTAACTCCTCTATAACAGCAAGCTCTCTTCTGTCTCCACGCCTCAGAGCACGTTACCCATGTGTGGCTTTGATTACACCCCCTACCCCAACTAGCCTAACTCCTACTCAATCTTCAAAACTCAGCTCAGATATAGGTAGACTCCGATCTCTTCCCCGCAAATCTGGGTTAGCTATTTCTTACCCAGTGTTCCCCTGCACCCTGCATAACTCCATCAAAGTACTTGTTACGTTGTAGTGGAATTATCTGTTTACTTGCCACTTCCCCACTTCCCACCTGACTCTATGGTGGTTTCTTTATCCCTAGAGTCTAAAACAGTTTCTAGTCTGTAGTAGATGCAGAAAAGACATTTCTAGAAAAAAGAATGCAGAACTGAGGAAATTCTGGAAAAGTTCAAACTGTGGATACACAACCAAAAGATACAGTCCTTGCCCATGGGGAGTTCTATGAGTAAACAAATAAATACATTACCATGCATTACACAAAATAATCTAAGAATGGACCTGGAAATCATACTTCACTTTTCCTTCCATCTCACTCCCACATATGAAATTAAAATTTTATAAATTTCATCCTATCTGAAATACAAGCTCTCTACCCTTCTCTGACTTGACTACAATGCACGTTTCTGTAATGTAAAGCAGCTCACATGACTGGTAAAAAAGTAGAATAAGTAAAACAAAGATGTCACATTGGTTTGTGATCTTTTCCCAAGCATATTAATGTTTGTGCAATAAGTAACCGCAGCTGAATACAAAGTATGCTAACAGCTAACATCAATTGTTATTTTTAGTGCGTGATTTTGTAGAACATGATGTTTTTCACGAATACGTTATTTCTTGACAGAATAAATGACTATACATTCACTTTTGATTAGCCATATTAAATGCATTAATTAAATAAGCATACATTTATTAAATAAGCTACTTAAATTATTAAATAAGCTACTATTGTCAAGGTCAGCAGTGAAGGAGAAAAGAAGGGAATTAACAGTTACTGATGATGACTTTGTTAAGTTTTGTGTTAAAGTCTCTGAACATTTTGTAATTTAAATTCAATAACTAAGAAGGTAGATAATATAAAAATAATTCACACTGAATTTAAATGGAATGTGATCTAATTTATGGCCACTCTGATAAACAAAAAACATTATTTTTATCATAGTCCTCCCAGCTTAAGAACCTATGTATGAGCTTTCACAGACTAAGCAATATCCTCATGAATATGAAAGCATAAATTCTTAACAAAGTTTTAGCAAATTAAATCCAGCAATCTATAAAAACAATAATACACCACGACCAGTCAAGGTTATACTAGATACTAGAAATACAAGGTTGGTTTAACATTAAAAATATAATCAACAGGGGCCGGCCTGGTGGCGTAGTGGTTAAGTCCGTGGGCTCCACTTTGGTGGCCTCGAGTTCACAGGTTTGGATCCCGGGCGTGGACCTACACACCGCTTATCAAGCCATGCTGTGGCAGGCATCCCACATATAAAGTAGAAGAAGACAGGCTTGGATGTAAGCCCAGGGCCAATCTTCCTCAGCAAAAAGGAGGATTGGCAACAGATGTTAGCTCAGGGTTAATCTTCCTCACCAAAAAAACAAAAAAAACCAACAGAATTAACCATATTATCAAATGAAAACAGAATAACCATATCACCAACTCAGTAGATAAATAAAAAGACTTTGATAAAAATCCATTCATGATAAAAACTCTCAGCAAACTAGGAATAGAAGGGCCAAGAATTTTTATAGTTATTATAGCTTTAAGGAAAATATATTCATAATAAAGGCAACATTGGAAATATCAGAAGAGAAATAAAAACTATAAAAAAGAATCAAACTGAAACTCTAGAACTAAAAAATTCAATACCTAAAATAAATATAATCCAAGAAAGACAGCATTGTCTTTCCTGATTCTCAAATGTTTCACTAGTAATCTGTAGTGCTTACAGTCATTGTATTTTAATTAAAAAAAAAACGGAAACACAGAGAAACAGCAATTAAATATAATAAAAATCTGGACCAGAGAAATTGATTATCTCTTGATTTTTTTGTGTGATTTTCAATTCCCTAGTATTTAAAATGTGAAGGCAAGTTAATTGATTCATTCACTTAAAAAACTGACAGCCTACTAAGAGTTCAAGTACTGATGACATAAAGTCAGAAGAAAAACAGTCTCTGTCCTCAAGAAGCAACCTAGAGGGAAGAGTTCACAGCCTCTAAGAACCCCTTCTAATGATGTAATTATATAATTATTTATTTAATGAGATGAGTTCTACCCCAATAAGGGTTAAAGGGACCCTGTATATACTTGGTACAGTACAGATAACACATTTCTCAAAATTTCAACAATCCTATTATTAATTCACAGATTTTCTTGTACGAACTTAACTCTCTATTTTCACATAATTTCTAAAAATTAAACGTCAGAATTTAAAAATTTCTAGTAAAATAAAAAATTTGACAACAGGAATTTCTATTTTTTTTTGTTCTAATAAATCTTTAGGGCAATTTTTATTTCTGAATCACTTAATATTTTTACACGCTTATTAAAAAACAAAAGATCAGAAGACTAGAGAAGGGTGAAACTAAAGAAGGTTCAGCAAAACTAACTAGACGCTATCCTTCTTTAGATCCAAAGATGTGGAAATCACAAGTTCAAGAGTCAGACACTCTACAAATGACTTCACAAAATGTTTTGTCACTTTAAAAGACATGAAGAACTTATCAATGGATTAAAAAATACGGAGAGAAGCCATAGAACTATGAAATAACATGGGAGCAGACTCGGCGATTAGAAAGAAATGGGTTTAAGTCCAGAGTTTATTACCTTCTAAGATACAGGACCCTAGACTAGTTAGTTAACTGTTTCATCTATAGAACATGTGTAAACTATCACAGGGTCATCGTGTAGACTAAATAAGAAAATTACTATTAGTCATACAAATTGATACAACTCTTTAGAAAGGCATTTTGCCAACATTCCTGAAATGTATTCTTATGGACTGTTGTATGGGGGAAAAAGTTAAAAGATTCTGTAAGTTTGAGAAACTATGATTTATTTCAGGGCTTCTCAGTCTTTAGTCAATGTCCATGTGAATGGACACTGTTGAGTTTCCAAAAGGGTAAATATAGTATTTAGCAATTCTAAAACTTATTTGACCATGGTATGTCATTTTCACCGAGTATCTCAAGGGACTAGTTTGTCCCACAGAAATCAACTTTCGCAAAGTGTAAATTGGGCACTATGAAGAGCTGTAAAAGTGTTCACACTCTCTTGATCCCGTTGATCAATCCCACAGCATTTCTATAAGTAAATGTGAAAAAATGAAGCCAATAAGACGACCCTTTGTGCAGTGTTATTTATAATAACAAAAATCAGATGAAACTGCGATGTCCAATGATAGTGGAATAAACTACGATATATCAATGTCAAAGATTGTATATTACAGCTATTATAAGTGCTAGAATGGAGACTATAGTCCCATGGAAATGTTTGTTAAAATAAAAAGACAGAATCCAATTTTCTATGTGTGTTAGAAATATAACAATAAAAAAATGATGTACATGGTCAAAGACTTGCAAGAACAGTGGAAAATGAAACAAGTTATGTTCCAGATGGTGGGACTGGGGTAATCCTTTTATTTAGTTTCTTTAACTTTTATTGTACTGTGTATACAATAGATAAAAAGTGTTATCTGTGAAGAAAGATACAAAGGTAAGACTCTTGATTAAAAACTATTTTAATATGGCTCTTTTCCTATTAAGTTTCCTATTAATATTTTAATTACAGGACCATTCAAAGACTGTCAGCATGCAAAAGAAGCTGGACATTCAGTCAGTGGGATTTATATGATTAAACCTGAAAACAGCAATGGACCAATGCAGTTATGGTGTGAGAACAGTTTGGATCCTGGGGGTTGGACTGTTATTCAGAAAAGAATGGATGGCTCTGTCAACTTCTTCAGAAATTGGGAAAATTATAAGGTAAATCAGTGATTCAGGCCTGGGGGAGATATGGAACAAAGCAACTCTTGTAATAGTAGCCATTCTACGCAACAAATAAGATACACAATCCAAAATAACTATTCACATGTTTTTCATTATCTACATTTGTCTAAAAGATGATTCTCACCTCTAGTCAAAGTCAAAATTAAAATGTAAAAAGGAAACTGAAGATGTACTTTAAAATGACCCCTTTCTGGGCCGGCCCCGTGGCTTAGCGGTTAAGAGCTCACGCTCCGCTACTGGCGGCCCAGGTTTGGATCCCGGGCGCGCACCGACGCACCGCTTCTCCGGCCATGCTGAGGCCACGTCCCACATACAGCAACTAGAAGAATGTGCAACTATGACATACAACTATCTACTGGGGCTTTGGGGGAGAAAAAAGGAGGAGGATTGGCAACAGATGTTACCTCAGAGCCGGTCTTCCTCAGCAAAAACAGGAGGATTAACATGGATGTTAGCTCAGGGCTGATCTTCCTCACAAAAATAAATAAATAAATAAAATAACCCCTTTCAGTCTCGATAACATACATATAATTAATTCTTTGCAAAAACCACTTCTAATTTCATTTTCTAAGAAAATTGCTTTTTTGTTTATGACCACATGTGTACCCATAATCAAGTATATTTAAGTAATAATATAAACTAAAGGACTTCAAAAAAAAATGGGCCTTTTTCTAGGACTAGTTACCTCTGATAATCATGCCACCATGTTTTAAGTTGATGATACCAGACACTGGTGCTTTTGGGAAGTAATGTACACCTAGATTGTCACATAGGACTGGAATCATGCAATACCAATTTTGGAAAGGTAAATAACTAGTCTTTGTTAATAATTTTTTTTTTTTTTGATATTAGGTAATTCTTGTTGTTTTTGTTTTTTGGTGAGGAAGATTGGTCCTGAGCTAACATCTGTTGCCAATCTTCCTCGGTTTTTGCTTGAGGAAGATTGTCCTTGAGCTAACATCTGTGCCAATCTTCCTCTATTTTGTATATGGGACACCACCACACATGGCTTGATGAGCGGTGTGTAGGTCTGCACTTGGGATCCAAACCCGTGAACCCCGGGCCACTGAAGTGTAGCACGGGAACTTAACCACTATGTTACCAGGCCGGGCCCCTCTTTGTTAATAATTTTAATGTTCATCGTGCTAATTTTATGAGTGGTATAAACCTTTAGTTTAAGGATGGCAGATGGGAAAGGCTATATTTTCTAAATGGTTAATCCTTCATTCAAAATTGTGAAGTGATGTGATTACTCACTCTTAGGTGACATTTTACTGGCAGCTAAAAATAAGACATTAATATATCCACGTCAGAAGTTACGTAAATTTCTAAAAAAGTAACCAGGAAAAAAAAAAAAAATCCTGCAACATAACCTCCTTAAAAATACATTTAGAGCCGGCCCCGTGGCTTAGCGGTTAAGTATGCGTGCTCCGCTACTGGTGGCCCCGGTTCGGATCCTGGGTGCACACCAACGCACTGCTTCTCCAGCCGTGCTGAGGCCTCGGCCCACATACAGCAACTAGAAGGATGTGCAACTATGACACACAACTATCTACTGGGGCTTTGGGGGGAAAAAGGAGGAGGACTGGCAATAGATGTTAGCACAGAGCCGGTCTTCCTCAGCAAAAAGAGGAGGATTAGCATGGATGTTAGCTCAGGGCTGATCTTCCTCACAAAAAAAAAACACATTTAGTGTTAAGATAGGTTTACCAAATCTTATACTCTGCTGGATACCTGCAATGGCAAATGCTTATTGAAACAGGATAGTTAATGGATTTATTTTTTTTCAAACATTAATCTGCAATTTTTCAAAGGGGGAACTGTGAAGATTACTATTTCATTTTGTTATACTTACTAATTTTACATATAATAGAGCTAAAGAAGATAATTTGTTCTAAAATAATATCATTTTTATTGAATGATCATAATGTTACACATCCTTTTAGTTTGACTATGGTGGGGACAGTATCTAAATACTTTTAGAAAAAAACTTTGGCTCTTTGTATGAGTATGAGAGAGACTACGAACCCTTTTCAAGGATGTGGGTAGGTCACTGATTAATGTTTTTAGTAGCTATGAATAATTTTCATTCTCTTTAGCCTTTGCCTTATTTGTAGGGTTTGAAGCTAGCTGTGCAAATAAGTATCAACAAATTAAGAGAAAGCAAAACAAAACAAAGTGACTATGTGGGGCTTATAAAGATCAGGCGATCTACTGAGATGGAAGTTTACATTACCATTTAAATGGCCAATATCTTTATGCTATCAAATGTTTAAACTCAACTATAAAAAAGTTTACTATCTCTACTGCTTACTTATGCACTCATGCTCTTTGTTTATTAACAGAAAGGGTTTGGGAACACTGATGGAGAATATTGGCTTGGACTGGAAAATATCTATATGCTTAGCAATCAAGATAATTATAAATTGTTGATTGAATTAGAAGACTGGAGTGATAAAAAAGTCTATGCAGAATATAGCAGCTTTCGTCTGGAACCTGAAAGTGAATACTATAGACTGCGCCTAGGAACTTACCAGGGAAATGCAGGGGATTCTATGATGTGGCATAATGGTAAACAGTTCACCACACTCGACAGAGATAAAGATATGTATGCAGGTGAGTAAGAAGAAACTAATGTGTGTTCTTTGTAGAATCACCACCTTCTATGCATTAAATAGAACCTTGTTATTAAAGTATATGCTTCTAAAAATCTTTCCAGAAAGGTAATTTTGGACTCATTCAAAAGGAATATAATCTGCTGAAAGGAACAGCTTTTAGGATCTCTTCTATAAGGCAACCCCAAAGTGTGAACTGTGAAGAACAAAGCTCTGTTGTTCTAACAGAACAACTGAGGGACAATTGGGGGTGGGGGTGGGGGGAACGAAACAAAAACTCATTCAACTGGAAATAAAACTCTCAACTGCCTAAAATTCCTCACAAACACTAACTGGACACCCACCATGCACCAGGCACCATTGTAGGTGCTGAGGACACAGCAGTGACCATAGTTCCTGCCCTTTTGGAGCTTACTCTCTCGGAGGAGACAAAATGATCTGTCAGGTGGTGACAAGTGCTCCAAGAATAATAAAACCAAGTAAGGGAACAGAACGAGATGGGCAACAGGGGGTGGGATGGGTACTATTTTACATGGGATGGCCAAGAAAGGTTATCGTGAGAAGGAAATATTTGAATAAACACGTGAAGGGAGTGAAAGAAGCAAGCCATTTGGGTGTATGGGGTAAAGGCATTTCTTAGTAATGGGAACAGCAAGATGATTGTGCAACATGTGGTATAGAGGTAGCAAAAAGCTTTATTCAGAGGGGCAATCAATGTTCTCGTTAGAAAGAATCAATTAGGCCATCCACCTAATACAATTTTAAATTTAATTTTCACATACTTTTGCCTTTTTAACCCAGGTTTCTGGCCCTGATAAAGAGATATCCCCACTAACTGATTTATTTTTCTGTTCAGTTATATCTTGGCAAGCAGCACATAGATCTCTATTTTAACTTATTTTACACTGGCAAAAGAAGAAAAAAGGAAGAGAGATATAACCATAACTTATGCCATATTTACAGAAACACATTTGATTGCTGGTAGTGCTATTTTATTTTATATATATATATTTTTTTGTTGTTGTTGAGGAAGATCAGCCCTGAGCTAACATCCATGCCAATCCTCCTCCTCTTGCCCAGGAAGACCGGCTCCGAGCCAACATCCATTGCCAATCCTCCTCCTTTTTTTTTCCCCCAAAGCCCCAGTAGATAGTCACGTGTCACAGGTGCACATCCCTCTAGTTGCTGTATGTGGGACGCGGCCTCCGCATGGCGGGAGAAGCGGTGCGTTGCTGCGCGCCCGGGATCCGAACCCTGGCCGCCAGTATCGGAGCGCGCGTACCCAACCACCAAGCCGTGGGGCCGGCCCTATATTATTTTTTGATATTTTGAGAATTCAATTTTCCCCAAACTTTTCTCTCCCTAGCAACTCCATATTTTTCCTTCCCAATCTCTCCCTCTTTCTCTCTCTCACATACAAATACTGCTTGCATTTTATTTACCCTGCTACCTAGAAAATTAAATCACGTTAAAAAAAAAAAAAAACCACGTACTAAGCAAGCAAAGGGCAAGATAAAAAAGGCAATCAAATGATCTTTCAAGTAGTTGATACTTAAGCAACAGTAACAGAAAAAAATAAAACTACGAAGATAAAGGTAACTGAAATCAATAAGAAAAACTCGAATTGTTCCAAAGGTAAAATAAATTTTTGATGGTTTGTAGAGTACCACACTTTGAAGAAACTTTTACTTTGATATCTATATTTTTTCCTCAAAGGAAACTGCGCCCACTTTCATAAAGGAGGATGGTGGTACAATGCCTGTGCACATTCTAACCTAAATGGAGTATGGTACAGAGGAGGCCATTACAGAAGCAAGTACCAAGATGGAATTTTTTGGGCTGAATATCGAGGCGGGTCATACTCCTTGAGAGCAGTTCAGATGATGATCAAGCCTATTGACTGAAAAGAGACAGTCTCCAACTTAAATGACATAGAACTTTATATTAGTTCCTAAAAACGTAAATTTTACATGTATATTATTTTGCACAATTCATTTCTACAGGTATAGTTTTTTAAATGAATCTTACCATAACTATAAAAGGGAATTTATGAATGTAGTTTCATCTTTTCTCAATATACTTCAGAAGACTATTTGTATCCATAATGCTAGTTATTTTAAAAATTATATTGACTACATACAGCAAAGTTTGTTTTCTAAAATGTAAATATTTGCCTCAATGTAAAACAAATCTTAGTGTTATTTTAAATCAAAATTGAATACGTGTTCAAGATCCTTAACAATTTATTTAAAAACTTGATGAGATTCCTCTTCTAATGGAAAAATAATTTTAATATTTCAGCCAAGTAATACATTTTATTTATAAAAATAGAGACAGGAAATTAGAGAAAACTCTAGTTTTGCCAATAGAAAATACTTTTTGCATTGAATAAAAATTCTTTCAAATTGAATCTGTGCCTTTCACGTAAAATGATTAAATCTGAATACTGACAATATATTTTATGCCAATTTCCCAAAAGAATTAAGTAATCCACAGTATTAAAATACATATTTTGAAAAACAAAAAATAATGTATGTAATATTTATATGGTCAATTTTATTATAAAAACAGAAATATACAAATGAATTTTTCAATATTATCTTCATATGATTTGCTGAACACCAAAATCTCCAGAAATGCATTTTATGTTGTTAATCAGCAAAGTATTGATATTACAAAAATGCAGGATATTTAAGTGAGCCAAGGGTTTTACAGATCTGAATTATAACTCTAAACTTATTAATACTTCTCCCTCGCTGCTGCCCCCAATTTACTGATCCTTACTATTTGGAAAAAACCTGTCTTCTATTCAAGTCAGACAACTTGGACAGCTTTACCAAGCATTTTACTGCATACTTATGGGTGGTACTAAAACAATTTCCACCAAATGCTAGATATTTTCCCAATACTGAGATTCAACAGCCTCAGAGCAGAATCTATAGGGGTTTGGCGAGTCCAAATTGCTAATTCCATTTTTATAGTGTGTGTGTCTTTAAGTCATCTTTGCAACTAACAATTTTATTACCAACCTTCTGGAACAATTTCCTTCCAGAAAAATGTTCACTGCTTACAGCTGACCTTCCCTTAATTCATTTGTGAGCTAAAATTTTAGAGAAATCTCATGAGATTTTGACTCAAGCAAAAAGAGAATCCAATCAGAACTGAAGATAATCATTTGAACAACCCAAGTCCACCAACACAACCAATGTTTTTCCTCTGTCACATCTCAAAATAAAACTCCTGGTTAAAGAAGGTAAGAGAACATCAAAACCTTATAGCAGCATTATTCTTTGTTTTACCCATCATCATCTTAAAATGGTTTTCAAGTCCTGGTCCACTACCCCCAGAACCAAAAAAATCTGGTATAAGACTTCTGGGAGGAATTAGGCATCTAATTGTTACACCAAACCTTTTTTTTTTTAATTTATCTTTTTTTTTTTTTTCCTGTGAGGAAGATCAGCCCTGAGCTAACATCCATGCTAATCCTCCTCTTTTTGCTGAGGAAGACTAGCCCTGAGCTAAAATCTATTGCCAATCCTCCTCCTTTTTTTTTCCCTTTTTCTCCCCAAAGCCCCAGTAGATAGTTGTATGTCATAGTTGCACATCCTTCTAGTTGCTCTATGTGGGACGCCGCCTCAGCATGGCTGGAGAAGCAGTGCGTTGGTGCGTGCCTGGATCCGAACCCAGGCCGCCAGTAGCGGAGCGCATGCACTTAACCACTTAGCCATGGGGCTTGCCCCTAATTGATACATCAAATTTTAAGTGAATAGAACTAGGGGATTCCATTTATTGACAGAACTATAGTATTTCACTTAAACATGCAAAACTCTATCAAAGACAAGTCTTACAGAATTTTCACAGAAGAGGAATATTATTAAAACTAGAATGATATGAAAGTCAACATACAACTAGAAAACTGGGCAGAACGCTAAACTGCGTCGGCCACTGGGCCCATTTTGCTCTCCTTTATAGAGCTGATATAGCTCTGTTCTGGAGTTCCTGGAGAGCTTAAGAATAATTTAGGCAAGTGAGTTCCTTAAAAGCAGGGAATAAGAACCAGTATTATATGATGGTTGAATGTAGTCAAGTCAGACCTGCTTGGGTTTGTGGCCCAGCTCTACCATTTCCTAGCTATGTTACCACCTTGGGCAATTTATATACTCCTGCCTAAGTTTTCTTATTTATAAAATGGGGACAATAACAGTACCCAGCTCATGTAGTTATTGTGAAAATCAAATGAGGTAATAACATGTGGTAAAACATTTAGAATAATGCCTGACACAAGTAAGGACTCAGTAGACTTTAGTTATCAGATTATTACTATTCATCTATGTACTTTCTGCAATACCTATCATGACGCCTTGCATAGAGTATGTGATGAATAAATGTGTTAAAAAGAAACAATAGCCAAGTTTTCAGGCATAAAATTACATTGATCTATGATCTTCATTTGCAAACCTAATAGAGCTATGTCAGCTGTTATGTCAGGTAGTGAAGACACTGGACCATAAGAAAAGAAAAAGAAAAATTAAGGCAAGAATAGACATAGCAGGAATTTCAGCCTAACGAGGATCTTGTGAGAGGTTAGCTAGGTCACTTGTGTGGTAGGTAATGTCCAATAGCTAGCTACTCTGCAGGTAACCTAGGAATAAAGATGTGGTTGACTTACTTCAGTAAGACTGAGCTACAATCTTGGAGCTGATTTACAGAAGGATTCTTTATGTTCAGTATTTTTAATAAATGAAATTAACTTATCCTAAATATGATTTAGACTCTATTTGGTACTCAATGGAAGCTCATCAATGCCTAGGAAACTTGGTCTCTCTAAAGTAAATTTTTAAAACTTGAGATTTTGGAGAAAGCCAATTCTAGACACCACCTTAAAATTTAGTAGATATCTACAAATAAACTTATTCTCAGACTCCAAGCCTGGTAGAGTATAAAGATCAAATTTTCAGTCTAATGTTCACCTGACTCTACGAGTCATGATATGAGAGTATTAATTCTTCTAGCATTATATTTTCAAGACTCCTACTGGTAATAATAAAGCCATAAAAACTTCTACAACCATAAAAATGTTTTAAATTACTTGTAAACCTGTACTAATGTAATATGATTTTTATATACTTAATCTTAATAGTAAGTTAAAGATTATTACACCCTAACAAATTTTTAGTCTTTTAGTGTCTGTGAAACTAAAAGTATATATTTTCCATGAAAATAAATACTTTCTTACCAAAGTATTTTCTTACCAAGAAAGAAAATTATCCCATTTACAATGCCATGACCCCCTCTCCAAAAAGCCATCTAAAAATAAGCTCAGTCTTCAATTTTATCAGCAGGATTAATATATTGTTATTAAGTTGTAATTCTATAGATAATTACAGGAAAGACTGAAGAATAAACTCAAAATTTGAATCTAAATACAGATTTCCAAAATATTAATATAATTCCATAATGCTTTCTTTGAACTATAAATGAAATAGCTATAACCCATATCTTTATAGCAAGTCAATTTAACCTCATTTGTCTGTTTCTTCACTTGTAAAATATGAGTAATAATATCACTTACCTTATAAAACTGTTAAGAATTAGATAATTTATGTAAAGTACATAGTGTTGGGCATATAGGATTAAGCACTGAATAAATGTTAGCTATTAAGATTTTTATTATTATTCTCCTGTTAAGGTTTGCTCAAAAAAATTACAAAACAAATTACTGAAATATCATCAGTTGGAAACACCACTGGCAAAGCTGTTGGAACTGAGGGATTCTGTTTATGATTAAAATGCAGACCTGTATAGCTGCTACACATTTTTTTTTTTTTAAGATGTAGGCTCTTAAAGAAAAACTATGAACATGGGAAAGAAATTAATGCAACGCCATCCCCAGCAATTTTATATCACAAGTCTTCAAGTGATCTAAAGTAAACTTCAGAAAATATACCATTCAAGAATGTTAGAAGAATTTTAAATATACAAAAAAGAAAGAGGGTAAAAAAGGATATAAGTGAGGTAATGGAAAATGGGGACGTAATTTTGGCTAAAGAAAAAGCTAGAGCTAGCTGCCATTTGGTCAGAGCTCATTCTTAGGATTCAAAAGAAAACGACTGAACATGCTTTATTGCTATTTTAGAATACAATATATACTCTAATAAGAAGAATAAGGTAAAGTAACCCATGGTGTATATTATCTACAAATCAAACCAAAGAAAGGAAAATGGAAAACTCTTAAAATATTAAAAGCCAATGATATTTTTTAACCATTAAGCATTTTTGAGATCAGCGTTAGAAATTTTTATATGTTTAACCAAGGAAAAGTCTACCAAAGGGGAAGGAAAAAATCTCATTAATTCCCACAGAGTTGCAGAAAGCTTTGGACTTGGTTGAAATTATCTGAACAGAAATGAGAATAAAAAGTTATTATTTTAAAAAATATTTGTACATAGGTTAGTAGAAATTTCTAAAACTAATGTAAAACTAAAGAACTGTATCCCACTGAGAGATCAAGACAGGTAAAAATTGCAGAAAAATAAAAGAGGATCAAATAAAACCTGAAGATCCTTTTAAGTTTCGGCACGCTTTAAACATTTCACTAGCTGTGATGAGACCACCACTAACAAAGCCTGGCAATGATATGTACCTCTTCCATGACACAGGAGACAGGAGAGATTATTCATAAGATAATGATACCAACCTGAGCCTTTGGTATTACAGAGATGTTAAGTGGCACAAAAGCAGGGACAAAGTCCGTTTTGATCCCTGCCATATATCTTGCATCAAGCATACTGCTAAGCAAATACTGGTTAGCCAGCTGACGCACCAAAGAAAACTGGGGGTGGGTAGGAAGTTGATGTATACAAAAATGCCTACAGAAATAAATTTATTGTATTAAAAACAAATAAAATTACTGAAACAATGGGAAGAGCCAGAAAGGGATCATTTAATTAATTAATTCAACCAACAAATATTACTAAGTGCCTACCTTTGTTCTAATGCTAAGGATAAAGCCTTGGACCAGGCAAATAAGGGCTTATAGACTACTGAGGAGGAGAGAGATTAATGAAAACATCATAACAAAAGTAAAATGGTACTTTTCAGAGAACAAAGGATGGAGGGGACACTATATTACAGAAGGTTATAAGGACAGCTTTTCTCTTCTCAAAAAAAAAAGGGGGCCTATTACGAAAATCTAACATATTAAATCAAAAATTAAGTGGGGGCAGGGGATCTCTTAAGAGTGAGGAGTGATACCTAGATACATCAAAACAATGTACTAATGTCCTAGAGAAGGGCAAGAGTTTTCAAAAACTCCTCTGCTTCTACTTAATAGGAAGCAATATATAGAACTGCAACAATTTACTTATTTCACATCGTTTTAAAAATACGCTTTCTCTCCCAGAAAACATTCTAAACTGGTTGAGCTACTGTATCTTCCCAAAATTACATGAATAAAATAGAAATGAGGCTATAAAATGCACATGAAAAGAATATTTGATTCATACAACTAAATTATTTTTGCACCATATTCTATTTTTCTCTCTTTCTAGCAAAGCAAAACTTCCCATGCCAAGTTCTTCAATAACACTTAAGATTGTTCTCCAATGACAAGAACAAATGAGTGCTGTTAATGATTTTCAGATTTAAAGCAATAATTCTCATATTAAACATTTTTTTCCTTGAGATTTGCCAAACTATTCCTCTCCAGAAAAATTGTCTCCTTATTCTAAGAATTTTTCACTACATTGTCCAGGCTGACTAATTTTTACCTTGAATGCAAACCAACAGAAGAGACAACTTTTCAAGGGATAATGAGTTGAAAGCCAAGAAAACCTTTTCTCCTTCTTATAATTTAATCCATATTGAATTACAGATAAATCTGGCAGTATCAAAATCAGAGTTCTGTCAGCACATAAACCCCCACCTCCTTTTTTAAGCTTCACAAAGAATGGTTGGTTTGACCATACTTTTTAGGGGCAAAAACACCATGAGTCTGGATCACTTCTCTCATGTTAACAGACATGATTAGCCTTTACCTCTTCTCTATGCACTATAGATTATTTTGGTTGATATATTCTTTCCCTAAGAACCCTTGAGGACATAATGAATAAAGGGCAGCATTATGCAAATTCTGTATACTTGAAGAGGGATAGTTAAATAGAAGCTACCAATTTGCATAATGAGTATCATCTTTCAAATGTCTTCAGGGCAAGTTCTGTCCTATAGAATGTACAGCTTCTCATAAATGTTGACACTGTCAGCAACTGCATTAGGCCTAGTTTCCTCGGATGGGAAAGGATTCTGAAACCAAAACAAGTTAAATTTAAAAACCACGATCCTAATTCATTTTAAATTAGAACAAAATATGAAAAAAGTAAATATTAACAGGATATAAACTATTGTTAAATCTTCACTCTTCAAAACACTTCAGTATTGAAGATCAAGAATGAAAAAATGAACCAGCTGTCTATGATGTAAACAAATCAAATAGTCAAAAGTTGTATAAGTTGAAAATACTTCACATTTTCTTAGGAAAAGCATGCATGTTTTGATAGATGGAATACATTTAATCTCAAGGTTTGCTATAAAACAAAACAAAACTGTCACTACATTAAAAGGACTGTTTTCATGCTGGAAACTAACTAAACGAAATCACAGTAACTTATATGACAAATGTTTCATTTTCCTTTCCCCAGTTTACCAAATGTTCCACAATTACCTCACAATCTTAGATGATTCTTCACAAACTAGTATAAGGATACATAATTATATGAAGACTTCCAATATAAAAATTATGTAGATATCAAAGTGTATGTTCTCTATTTTAGCTTAAGTACTTTGCCATTTTTCCCCTTTTGGTTTCTAATTCTTGGATAACCCTCAGAAACATGCATGTCATTTCACCAGAGAATATGAGAAGTAGAGGAGGAGGAAGAGAAATCCAATAAAAACCCCAGGTTTCTAGTGTGGTGGAGTAGTGCAGATAAAATGTTACACTGAGGTCACTGTTAGACTAAGTTAGGAGACAAGACGGGGACCAGTTTTGGAGAAAAGGGGAAAGATTATGAATTTACTTGTGGACATGCTGAATTAGGGTTACCTATAGATGTCTCATTCAATCAGTATATGAGTACCTAAAACGTTACTAGGCCCCAAGAATTACACAGACTGTTGGGTGTACAGGTCTAGTCTAGATCTGGGAGCAATCAGGCAATATACAGAAAAAATCTGAATGAGACTACTCCAAATGAGTGTATAGAGTAAGAAAAGAAGTGCACTGAGACCTCTAGAAGAATTGGTTTAAGAGAAAGGCAAAGAAAGAGGAGCCAATAAAACAAAAGCCAGAAAGTAGGAGGTAAACCAAGAGAGACTGGTGCTATTAGTAGAGAATTTCAAGAAGCAGAAATAACTAGTATCAACCTCACAAAATTAAGATGAGGCTCGAGAAATATCTATTAAATGTTTCAACTAGGAAGTCAGTGGTGACCTTATCGGGAAAATTTCTGAGTGAAGAGGGAGATAACAGCATGCTGTGCAAAACAGCAAGAAAAAGGAGAAAGGAGGAATAGGGTACTCTTTATTAGCTTAGGTATAAAGTAAAGGAGAATTACATGGTAACAGTGAGAAGGAAGATTCTGGGTCATGAGAACACATAAAATGAAAGGGAATAGAAAAGAGGAGTCAATGGAGACAAAATTGAAGATACAGGAAAGATAACTGTCCTAACATTTTCTCCAAATTAATTTCTCCACCTCAGTATTTGCCTCATTTGCTTTAACCCACAGGAATAATTACTGTGTTTGTTTCAGGTATCAGGGCTGGGAGAAAACAGGTGTATTCTCTAGTAGAAAACCCTTCCAGATTCCATGAAACTCCAACTATGCTAGTGGTTTCCTCCCTTTCTCTCTACGTGCAGGAGAATGTGCATCTGTGCACACACAGACAACTTCAAATCCTGTACTCCCCTGAGGGAAAATATAAAACAAAGACCTCTGAACTAAACATCACAGAACAAGGATTTATATTATTTTGTCATTTTCCCATTTTCAAAAGAAAATAACCTTAATTTCTTTTTTCAAAAAGATACAAATTATGGAATTTGAGAAAAACATTTCAATGAGAAAAAAATACAGTCATAGAATCAGTAAATTTTAGAATGAGAGTTTAGCAGGTGTAATTGGAAAGATGCTAGATCAAGACTTCAGACTGTGGATCTGTCAGTAACTAGGTCTTAGGACTGTGAGCCAGGTCTTCCACCTTTCTGGACCTTGGTTTTCTCAAATGTAAAATAAGTGAATTAGAAGAGATCACTGTGGTCCCATCCAGCCTTCAGAAGAACATGACTGTGGTCCTATGTGTGCTGTTTCTAGGTAAAAAGAACAAGGCTCAAAGAAGACAACTCAATGACTTGAAAAGTTAGTATGGTAGAACCATTCTGGAATTGAGGGTTGCCGATTCTCAGTCTGATGTTCTTTTTGCTATAAAAAGTTTATGTTCTTATGCAGTATGAAGATATTGATGATTTTTGTGCATGTGTGTGAGGAAGACCAGCCCTGAGCTAACATCCAATGCCAATCCTCCTCTTTTTTGCTGAGGAAGACTGGCCCTGGGCTAACATCCATGCCCATCTTCCTCTAATTTATATGGGAAGCCGCCACAGCATGGCTTAGCAAGCGGTGCGTTGGTGCCTGCCCAGGATCCGAAGCGGCCAACTTGGGGCCGCCGCAGCGGAGCACGTGCACTCAACCGCTTGTGCCACCGGGCTGGCCCCCCTTGATGATTTTTTGAAAATCCTCTATTCCTCTTCTCCTCCAAATTACATTTTCAAGAAGGAACATAGCTCAGGCTGTGGTAAAAAGTGGAGTACATGCAGAATGTCTCTCCTAACATCCAGCTTAGAGCCTCTCTGATGGAGTCATGCTCAGTATGGCCCTGAAGTGTTTATCAAAGAAAGAGGACACAATATTTTGGTATGTAGCAGCTATTATCTACACTGTGCTTAGGGATATTCTGCCTTCAACACAAGGTGCCTAACACTCCCTATTCCCACTGGAATCCTAGGATGTCCCACAATGTTCTAACGAGTTCAACTGTTCTCTGACAAACTAAGGCTGATGCTTCATAGCAGCTGAATGACAGTCTATCAACTGCCTCTGCCCCTACTTTGTCTTCTAGTCATTAGTATTGTAAAAACTTCAAAGATGACACTGCAGCATCTTCTAAACAAATAACAGGTTTTTAAAGTACTTTCAAAAATAGCTATCGTGAAATCCAGTAAGACTAATTATATAAAAGACAGAGTAGAGATAAGGGAGAAAAAGGGATATTAGAAAGAAACAAATGTTTACCATTTGATTACTCTCTACACAGGATTAAACCAATATATCTTAATATATGCTAGGTATGCATCATATAGAGTATTTTCTGCATGTAAATTCACATACACATTTTAAAAGGGACAGTTTCAGACTTCTTCTCATTCAAACACCTAACAAAGCATTATTCATATTTTGTTGAAAATAATCTTATAATGTTATTGGTTAAATATTTCTTGGAATTTATAAACACTGTAAAATATACAATAAAAAGACAAATTCTCAGTCAATTGATATATAAAATACAGATTTGTCTCAGCACTAACATAAATTTCCACAGCTAAACAACTCATTTCATCTAAGAAAACAGTAACACCAACATTCATTAAGACTACTCTTCATAATTCACCCTAAAATATCTGCCAACTATATAAAATAAGAACTCATGATGTTGAAAATAAATTCAATACATCTTCTGATCAATTTCTTTAATGTTAAATATTTTTACAGCATTAAACTTCATTGCAAACTATTGTTTCATTTTTTTAAAAGCATTGTTTCATTACTAAAATAGCTAAAACATTATCTTACCATATGGTCCAATCTCTAAGAAAAAATGATAGTCTATGAAAAACTGTAAGGACAAAAGGCTAATTCAATATGAAAATACATGCCAGGTAATAAGGTAACATATTCCTTTAGTCAATTTTTTCAACTTAACAATCTTGCAGTAATTTCTTTAAAGGATACATATACTTTTAGAATATCTTGAATTTTATATAAATTACTGATTAAGGCAGAGCAACAACTAGGCATAATAAACACATGGTGACATAACTCACCTAAATAGGGAATGCACGGTGTCATCTTTAAGCTACTTATATAGTCTCTGAGTCTTTTGTAGTTATCTTCTTTACTCATTACATATTCTAATTTTTCAAAGGTAGTTTTGTCTTTTCGACTTAATAACTAAAAAACAAACAGAAAAGCCTAAGTTATTTCCAAATCCCATTTTATTATAGCAAAGACTTGAAGTTGTATTTACTGTAAATTTGAATATTATTTCAAAGTTATACCTTCTTTAATTATATTTTGGTAGTACATAAATAAAACAAAATCAGACATGTCTATTAAGATAATAAACCCAAATCCATTATTTATAAAATATAATATCCTTTGTATGTACATAAAATCAATTGTATATCACAATACATTTCTCATCTTCACTACTTTAAAGATTTTATTTATTTTATTTTTTCCCCCCAAAGCCCCAGTAGATAGTTGTATGTCATAGCTGCACATCCTTCTAGTTGTTGTATGTGGGACTCGGCCTCAGGATGGACGGAGAAGTGGTGCCTCGATGCGCACCCGGGATCCGAACCCAGGCCACCAGCATTGCAGCGCGCGCACTTAACCACCAAGCCACAGGGCCGGCCCTCATCTTCACTACTTTAAATGGTTAAGCAATTTTTGATCATTTTCCTAATTTAAAATAATTATGTATTCCTATTCAGCTCAAATGCCCAAATGTTTTAATACACTGTCCCCTGCCTCCTCAAAGATAAAGATGATTCTTACATAATCATTAAGAAGTAAATACTGAATTTCTTGATTTAAGTAACAATTTTTCTTGACAAATCTAACCATGGCTAGTTCTAACAATAACCATAAAACTGTGATTTACATTTTTGGATTTTTGACAAGACATTTCTTCTTTGATCCCTTTGAGCAGTGCTATATTGCATATGGTTGAACAATCAAGTGAAATTGTTCTAAGAGGCTTGAGGGATAGATTTGTAGCAAGCGCCCTTGGACAAAAATGGAGAAAACCAAGGGGTATGAAAGAAAAACAAGGTCAGTCACCCAAATAACATTAAATAAAAGGTTCAGAAAATATTTTCTTAAGCATACCAAAGACACTGGAAAAAAACATTTTTTCTTTAAACGTATGAAGTTACTATTACGATGTAATAAAATTTCACCTTATTTATTTCTATCATAAAATATTAGTGTCATTTTATAGCATGCAAAACACCTCCAACTACAAAATTCTCATCTAATTCTCCTGTGAGGTTAACAGAAATGTCTGAGGATTTATTTAGAGATGAGGAGACTGAGATTCAAAGGTGATCACATGGTTAGCTCAAGAGGCAGAAAATTCTAACACTCAGACATCCACTCACAAAGACGTAGGTTCCTGTTTTTCACGGTCTCAGTCTGGTCCTGGAGATGAAGAGTACTGTGACACCTAGTCCACTATGCTTTCTAGTATCACAAGTAGTACAGTTGGGACTGAAGTTGAAATCCATTTTTCACAGGCTCCAAGATGCAGATTATCTTCAGATAATCTCTATCAGAAAAATGTCTGACCAGTATCCCTCCCTCTTTAAAGCACAAGATTTCAAGGAGTCCTTTGTTTTAACGATTTAGGTAGATATTTCACGGTCTAAAACAGTGGTTTCACAATCTTCTCCCTGGCCCAGCTTCAACACCCCTGGTTAGCATTGTCAAGATTAGGTGTAAATCTCTGCGGCTACCTATAAATCCAATGCTCCCTTTCTCTCCCACCTGACAAAGCATTTAGATATGTAAAATACAGCAATGTGACACAGCACAGATAACAATAAGTCTATTCTTTTTGTCCCTAAGTCAATCATTCAAAAACTTTGATACAGGATCAGGAGAAACAAACTACTTGGAACTCATAACTGATTTTGCCACATCTGAAACACAAACTGAGGTTAAGAACTACATGATCTAATATGTATAAAAATAACTTATATTTTGGAATTTTCATAATAAATCAATAACCAGATTAAAAGGATTCAATCTGAGGTGAGGCAGCAGAGACTTCTTTCCAGAAGACTATTTAGAGGAAGAATATGGCTAAAAGAATTAATGAGATGTTAAAATACGTATTTCCTAGTGACAGCTCAGAAACTCACCCAAAGCCCACGGGCCAAAGCTATAACTAAGAAGCCTCGATTTTCTTTTCCCCCTTTTCAAATCTTTTTCTAATGTTCCTAATGTTATCCTTACAATGTCACTTCACTATACTCCTCCCTCAAAAAAGGAGGAAAACAAAATACTTCACAGGGCTCTAACTCCACATGTTTTGGGTGCCACGCTCTTCCTCTGGCCAGGAGTATAACAACTGGGGGCAGAGCTCTTCAAGCTTTCATCGGTCCCTGAATGTGGAAACTCCAATGGTTCCTGGCTGGATGTCTACACCACTTTACCATAACATGTGCTTTGGGAAAATCTAGATGAATCCCTGTTCATGTCAGTCACCAAAAGAAATACAAGATTCCCAGATCACCCCTCATCACCTTGATTTCTAACCCCATACAATTTGTAAAAAATGTATTTGCATAAATAATTTATTTATTTATCTTGGACCTCACGTGAAGATTAATTATAATCCTTTGTTCTTGACACTCAATTATCATTAGTCCCTGATATGACTTTCTTGTTAAATTGATTTATTTTTAAATTTTATAACAAATACACATGCATCCACCTTCCTACCAAAGAACTACATACCAACAACACACATCTACCTATGTGCTCCTTCCATATCCAATTCCCTTGACTATCTGTAAGAGGTAACCAGTAACCACCATCCTAAATTTTTGGTTTATCATTGTCTTCAATTTTATTCCACTTTTGACTAAAAAATGCCATACCGTTTATAGTCTTTGGCACTTGCTTTACTCACGCAACACTTTGACATTGAAGTTTCATCCACAATGTCGTGTGTGGCTGTAGTTTGCTCATTTTCACTGCTTCCATGTGTATTTTCTCTTCTGTGAGTACCATAGTGATGCCCACTTTTCTATTTTTCCTTTTTGCTTTGTAAGAGTTCTTTATATATTCTGGATACAAATTTGTGATCAGTTACAACTGGTGCACACATCTCCCCTAACTCTGGGGCTTCTTTTCAATTTTCTTTAAGATAACTTTTTTTCTTTCTTTTTTTTTTTTTTCTGCTGAGGGAGATTCACCCTGAGCTAATATCTGTTGCCAATCTTCCTCTTTTTGTATGTGAGCCACTGCCATGGCATGGCCACTGACAGACGAATGGTGTAGGTCCATGTCCGGGAACCGAACCCAGGCCGCCGAAGCAGAGTGTGCCGAACATAACCACTGGGTCACCAGGGCTGGCCCAAAGACATCTTTTGATGAACAGAAATTCTTTCTTTAATGTGGCAAAACTTGTCTATCTTTTCTTTGATGGTTTGAGTTTTTTGTATCTTATCTAAAATATCCTTACCCCTCCCTGGCCGGAAATCTATTCATGCCAAGCCACAGAGATATTCAGCTATTTTTCTCTTCTAAAAGCTTTAAAGTTTTGCATTTCATATTTAAGTCCTTAATCCATCTCACAATGACTTTTGTGAATGTTGTAAGAGGCCCAATTTCATTTTGTCCCCAAACTGATTACCAATTTTCCAGTTCCAACCAAGAGACAGTCCCTCATTTCTCCAGGTTTACAGTGCCACTACTGCCATACATCAGAGTTCTATAAAAGCAAGGATCTATTTTTGGGTTCTTTATTCTGTTCTGTTGGTTGATACAGCTAAACGTGCACTAACCGTACATTGTCTAAATAATACAATATGTCTTGATATCTGTTAGGCAAGTACCCAAGCCCCCAAACCCATTTTCCTCTTCAAGAATATCTTGGCTATTCCTGAACCTTTGCATTTCCATGTAAATTTTATAAGCAATCTTGTCCAAATCCCCAGATTGGGATTCTGATTCAAGTTGCATATAAACTCTATATACATTTGGGGAGCACTGGCATCTTTAAATTTTCCTATCCATGAACAAGGGATGACTGCTCCATCTATTTAGTTCTTCTTTAATGACTTCCTATAACGTTTTATAATCTTTTGCATATAGTTCTTGCACATTTTATTCCATTTATTGTTTGCTATTTTCTTTTATTGATATTGTAAACAGCATCCTTTTAAGTTCAAATACAACTGATTTTGTATATTCAGTCATCTTAAATCCTATTGTTTTTTAAAATTGTGGTAAAATATATATAATATTTACCATTTCAACCATTTTTTAAAAAATTTTTATTGATTTATTTTTCCCCCAAAGCCCCAGTAGATAGTTGTATGTCATAGCTGCACATCCTTCTAGTTGCTGTACGTGGGACGTGGCCTCAGCATGGCTGGAGAAGCAGTGCGTCGGTGCGCGCCCAGGATCCGAACCCGGGCCGCGAGTAGCGGAGCGCGCGCACTTAACCGCTAAGCCACGGGGCCGGCCCTTTTTTTTTTTGTTTAATTTTTATTTATTTTTTTTTTAAAGATTTTATTTATTTATTTTATTTCCCCCCAAAGCCCCAGTACATAGTTGTATGTCATAGCTGCACATCCTTCTAGTTGCTGTATGTGGGACGCGGCCTCAGCATGGCCAGAGAAGTGGTGCGTCGGTGCGCGCCCAGGATCCGAACCCGGGCCACCAGCAGCGGAGCGCCCGCACTCAACCATTTTTAAGTATACAATTCAGTGGCATTAAGTACATTCACATTATTGGCCAACCATCACCACCATCCATGGCCAGAACTCTTTTCATCTTCACAAACTGAAACTCCATACCCAACAAACAATAACTTCTCATTCGTCCTTCCTCCCAGCCCCTGGCAACCACCTTCAACTCTCTGTCTCTAGAAATGTGACTACTCTCAATATAAATGGAATCATATGGTGTTTTTGTCCTTTTGTGTCTGGCTTATCTCACTTAGCATAATGTCTTCAAGATTCACCCATGTGTCAGAATTTCATTTCTTTTTAAGGCTGAATAATATTCCATTGTACATTCATACCACATTTTGTACATCCATTCATCTGTTGATGGACCTTTGGGTTATTTACATTTTTTGGCTATTGTGAATCATGCTGTATGAATACTGGCATAAAAATATCTGTTTGAGTCCCTGCTTTCAATTCTTCTGGGTATATACCCAGAGGTAAAATTGCTAGATCAAATGGTAATTCTTTATTTAATTTTTTGAGGATAAATCCTATTATTTTTAATCATTTTTTTTCTGACTGTGCTGGCTAGGATTTCTATGTTGAATAGAAACAGTGAAAATGTGCACCCTTTTCTTTGACATTGAAGAGAATGTTCCTACTATTTTCCCCATTTAGGATGTTATAGATTGGGTACATTCCCTTTATTGGTTAAAAAAACAAAACACTCTCAATTCCTCATTCATTAAAAATCTTTAACCCAAATGCCCATGAAACCCATACGATCTTTATTATCTTTGAATTTGATCCAACACCCTACACCTCCCAATCCTTTCCAACTGTATTCTCTGGGACTCATGGTCCATCCTCTGCAAAAGCCCCATCCTTAACCTTTTCTTTAAGCATTCTCTTTCTTTTCCTACAAACCACATAACATGAGCCTGGAGTTGAATTAGGTGTAATCCTCACTTCTTACACTTTACAATTCCTTCCAGCTTACTATCTCACTATCCTTTTAAAATTCTCCGGCTTCTATTAATTTCAAGCACTAGATCAGTGCCATCTAATCAAATTTTGTGTGATGATGGAAATATTCTATGTCTGTGCTGTCCAATATGATAGACACTAGCCACAAGTGACTACTGAGTGCTTGTTATGTGGCTAGTACGACTGAGGAACTGAATTTTAAGTTTTATTTAATTTTAATGCTTTAAATTTAATAGCCACATGTGGCTAGTGTCTAACATACTGGCCCCAGAGAGCACTAGATTATAACAGTTATGTTACTGTCATTAATAGAGCCACAAGTCATTTTTCCCATATCTTGCAAGATTTTAGTAGTTGGAAAATAAGAGTCCATGAACCAACATTATTCTTATATCCTGGTGATTGCAATCTTCACATAGAAGCCCAACCCAGATTTCTCAGTTTCTTGACTTCTCCTTCTTAAATGGTCTTATTTTCACCACTCTCAGCCTCCATTCCCTTGGTCATCCTGAATCCACTAAGTATTTGAGTGCACCAGGATTTCCAATCCAGTTACCATGACTACCTTTTCACTGTTCATTCTCTCTCTCCTTTTACTTGTGTTAGATTCCTCATCTATCACTAAAACAACTTTTACATTTACCCATTTTATCTCTTTTTCTATCCTTGACCCCTCTGTGATATAAACAAGCCTAAAAAAATTCCAACTCTGGTTAAATACAATTCTCAGCACAACTCCAGACTAATGCTGAGCACTTGAACCTAGCTGGAGAATACGTAACTTTGCTGACTAGTTTCACTTTCAATTCATGACCAAAAATCTCAAGTGGATCCTTCATAAGGCATACCAAACCTACATTTCCCTAGTTAATTCACTCTACACTCTCCTAGATGACTTTTATCCTTTCCTCTTTCTTCAAACCTCCAACACCTCTCCCCCATCACCCTCAATTAATGACCTTGCTTCTTATGTCTTAAGAAACAAAGTATCAGAAGGACTTCTATAGAATCCCACCACCAAATCTACCAACTTACTTGCATCTCTAACCAAGTGCACCCCCTTCTGTCCTGTTAAAATGGATAAACTGTCCCTGCTCCCCTAGAATACTGGATCTAATTCCCTCTTGCCTCTTCCAGGGTATCACTGGAGTAACCCCTCGTTCTCTTACCATTTTTCCCATTCTATTAGATCATCGCCACCAGCAAACAAACATACTGTCAAGGATCTCATCTCTAAAACAAAACAAAATGCCACAAATCTTTGGTCTCACACTCCCCTCCAGCTACTGCCCAATTTCTCTGCAGCACCTCACCTCAGCCCTTTACAGCAAAACTCCTCAAATGTATTCTCTATACTGGCTGTTCCATTTTTTCTCCACCATCCTCTCAAATCCAATCAGTCTTTCACCCCACCACTGTACTGAAACCACCATTGCCAAGGTCACCAATCCTTTCCAATGGCCAAATCCAATAGTCATCTCCAAGTTCTCAACTTATTAGCAGCATTTGACACGGGTGATTCACTCTTTCTTGAAACACTTTCTTTACCTGGGAAACTTCTCCTATCTATGATATTTTCTTTGTTGGCTCCTCCTCAAGTTTCCGGTCTCTACATCTTGGAGGGTTCCAGGGCTTTTCATCTGTGCTCATGCCTTAGTTGATCCCATCCAACCTCATGATTTAAATACAATCTTGATGATGATGATGATCACACACCTTTATGTCTAGCCCCAACTGCTCTATTCAACTTGTAGACCCAACTCTGACCTTCCAGTTCCACATGGACATCTACCAGCCAACTCAAACTTAAGATGTGTAAAATAGAGTCTCACTCTCCACTCTTTCTCTGTATCTCCTAAATATCAATAAATAGCATCTCCATTTTCTGATTTGATGCCACCTCTCTGGACTCATCTCCTACCATCAACTAGTCCCTAGCTATTCCACTCTGTCAACACTGACTACCCTGCTATTCACTGAACATTATCAGGGCCTTTGCACTGGCTATTACTTCTGCTTGGAATTCTCTCCTCCCAGATTCCACATGAATGGTTCTCTCAACACCTCCCAGGTCTCTACCCAACTGTCACTCACCAGAGACTCTCTTACGATATATATATAAATATACACACACACACACATTATATAACATATATTATTATATAACATATATAATATATATTATATAACATCATATATTATTATATAACATATATAACATATATTGTTGTGTAATATATATTAATAAAATTATATATATAAAATACTTCCCTGCTTTCCTTTCTATCCTATTTATTCTGCTTTATTTTTCTTCAGAGCATTCATCACTATTTATGATATATCATTTATTTCTTTACAGTTTTATCTTTTGCCAGTAGAATGTTAGCTGTATAGGAATTAGACTTTGTTTACATCATTCACTATTGTATGTCAAGCAATTAGACAGTGCCTGGCACAGTATGGAATATTTTAAAATTTAATATAAACACCAAAATTTTATCCAGATTAATAATGAAGCTGTTACTAAATAAAAAAACTCTTTTCCAGACAAATACATGAGGAAGACAACAAAACTATCTTCAAGGAAAATAAAAATTAACTTGAAGGAAATGTATCTCCTTTCTAAACTACAACATAAATCAGAGTATAATTCTTTTCCCTAAAACTTCAAAGATGGAATTCATAACTGTATATTTATAATCATCTCCATTCATGCATGAAATTCAAATTTTAAGAAAAGAGAATAAGGCCATCACTGTTAAAAATAATTTTTAAAGTAGGAAAATCCTTCACCCAGGTGTTTCTAAAATACAAATAAAATATAAAGAGAATTGTAAGCTCTTCCATATTAACATTTTTCCAATACAGAAATCTACCCTGGTTTTCATGAGAAACATCTGTCTCTTCAAACACTATGAAAAGTGAAAGCAACACTAAGCAAATTAAAAACAAAGTTATATTTTAGTAATTAAAAAAAAGACTTTTAAAGTCAGTCATGTCTTTTACAGAGGACCCTAAGAACACACTAATCCTTTGTACAAAAATAAACAAAATCATTCCTCTTTAACATTAAAGAACAGTATTTAACAAATACGAACAGATCTAATTAAATCTAAAATTTTACTTATATAAAATCTAAATGAAAAATACCTAGAAAGCGTGAGGCCATTATCATGTCACTCAAATATGATAATACACAAATTTGCAGAAGTCAAAATTCACATCCTGACCTTGTTCAAGTAAGAGAACCAAATATGATTAACATAATATCAGAATGTGTAGTAACACTGCATAATTCCATGTTAACTACCAGATTTTCCAATATTTCTAAGGAAAAAAACCTGAGTTTCCTGACTAAAAAATAATAGAAATCTAAATCAATAAATACTTTTTTGAAACTTACAATTTAGATCTTCCTCAAACTTTCCAAAAGCATAATTTTTACATGATTAAATACAATTTTTTTGCATTTATACTTTCTCCTCAGTAAACACGAACCACTATGTTGTCAAAGATGCGTAAGGAGGTTCTACAAAAATGATTTCCTAAAGAGCAAAAACAAAGCACCAAGCTGAAATTTATCCAAAAATTACTTAGTGAAACACTTAAGGAGAGAGAAAAACGCAGGTTTCAAAGAACAGAGTATAAAGTAATTTAAAAATCCTTATCTATTATCATAATATTAACCTTACTAAGAACCAGAAAAGAAACTAATACACCTTTACTTCCAACAGGAAGTCTAACCTTTCTTTAACTAAGGAAGATTACTCACCGCCCACGTTTTAGTCAACCTGAAAATCGGGGCACTCTGTAAGCCAGAAACTACCGCCATAAGTGCATGAAGGTTATTCAGCTCGTACAGTTTCTGAAGATTTAAGAAAAGGGGGGAAGAGAGATGAAAAATAAATAGCATGAATATAAAAACACTTTAGATTAACAGCAAGTACAATCTAGGCAACCGGTGGTGATCCAGTACTTATTACCCTCTTCCTTGAGATTTGTCTTTAGAGTACCCACTGTGTTTACAGTAAGTTGATTCTGGCACACGACAGAACTTCCACCTTCTAACTTGGCCTTGTCCGCAAGCTCTGGGAATAAATCTACTTCTAGTTGGGTAACAGATTAAGAAATCCAAAATTACAGCTCAGTATCAAGTTTACCTGGTATGATTAGGCACACTAGTTTCTAGTAAGCAGTCTCCTTCCTTATACTGAAATATTATTAAGCCTCTGCCATATGATCCAAGTTTCAAGAGAGGGTCTGTGCCCAGAATCCAGATCTGGTTACCTACTCAGTACTATTATTCCAGGACTAGGGTTCAAACCTGCTTTCCACAGTCCTCCTCAATTTCTTGCTTATTCCTGTCTGAATCCCCAGATCCTCTGTTCTCATTCATGCTGGGACATCTACCTGCTTCCCAATACTAGATCTTGCTTTTTACAGTCTCCTTGCAGAAAACTCCTACCTAACACTAGGTTCCATCAGTTTGCCAAGAAATCTATTTGACATTTATTGCTAATTTCCCAGATTTCTTCATACTACCAGATGCTTACATCCCAACAGTTCTATCTAAAAATCAGTCATTTACAACTGTCCTCACCCACCATCAAGAGACTCCAAGGCAAAAATGCCTGTTTCTAACCTTAGAACTAAGGAAGGGGGAGGGGTTTTGTTTCTCCGAAGAACCCTGACTAATATACCACCTTAATTCAGGTCTCAAAGAATTCCCATGAAGTTTCAAGAAATAGGAACTCAAGTTAAAAAAAAAAAAAGGAAAAAGAAAAAGAATAAGGAAACAAGTATTCCCAAAATGGAGAATAACATCAGGTATTGGCTTCAAATAAAGTGAAGATTAAATATAAAGACATTATCCAGAATGTAACATAAAAGCCAGAGTTTTTTAGAAACGTGAAATAAAGGTTAAGAGACATGAAAGGTAGAACAAAAAAGGCTCACATTTATCTAATTAGAGTTACAGAAAGAGATGATAAAAAATAATAGGGTAGAAATATTTGAGAGATAATGGCAGGTTTTTTCCCCCAGATCACTGAAAGACACTAATTCGCAGGGTCAGGAAGCTCAAGGAATCCCCAGTAGAGTAAATAAAAAAAATAACTCTAAGTCTAGAATAGCATTTTTCAAGAACAAGGGTAACATTAAGATGCTTCCAGACAAAATAAAATAAAGAGAGCTTTAAAAAAGAAGATTTTTTAAAAATGGTGCCAGAATGACTATTCATATGGAAAGATATGAACTAAAATCCATAATTCATACATACTATATATGAAATTTAGTCCAGATCGATTAAATATTCAAGTACTGAAATCAAAGCTATAAAACTTTTAAAGGATACTATAAGAGAACATCTTTGATATTCTCCAAGGTTAGAGTAAGATCACTTAAATAAGATAATAAAAATTAATTAAAGATTAATAAGTTTGACTACTAAAGTTAAGAACATCTATATCAAAAGACAACATGAAGAGTGATGATAAAACAAGTCACAAGTAGGAAGATGTATGCAAAGCATATAGCAGAGAGCTAGCATCTAGAATTACATAAAAAAAAATAACTCCTATAAAAATCAATAAAAGACCAACACCACAATAGAAATTGTTGGAAGATCTTGAACAGATCTTTCAAGAGACAAAACCTAAATGGCCAACATAGAAAAAAATGATCATTCTCATCAGATTCAATGAAAGCTATTGATCTAATGGTCATTTCTTTGAAGGCAATTTGTTCTTTCTCTCTATATTTCTAGGGATTTAAAACTCACATGAGCACCAAGAGACTGACACAAGAATTCTTTTATAGGAGCAATGTAACAGCAAAAATCTGGAAACTACCCAAGCTAGAATATATTGAATATCTGTGGTATATGCAAACAGAATACTCTACAACAGAAATAGACTCAAAACCATTCAAGAACACTGCTCAGTAAAAAAAGGAAGTTATGAAAGTATAAAAGTAATTATAGAATAATTCAATTTAAACAAAACTCAAAAACATACAACAATATATTACTGAGGGACACATACGGTAAAACTGTAAAAGAAAAGCAAACATAAAATTCAGGGCAGCGGTTCCTTTTGTAATGGGAGGGTAGGGGACTGCATATGAAGAGACATATGGTAATTCAAAGTGGGCAGTGGGTACATGAGTATCCACTTTAAAATCATTCTTTTGGGCCGGCCCCGTGACTTAGCGGTTAAGAGCTCGCTCTCCGATGCTGGCGGCCCGGGGTTCAGATCCCGGGTGCGCACTGACGCACTGCTTCTCTGGCCATGCTGAGGCCGCGTCCCACATGCAGCAACTAGAGGGATGTGCGACTATGACATGCAACTATCTACTGGGGCTTTGGGGGAAAAATAAATAAATAAATAAAATTATAAAAAAATAAATAAATAAAATAAAATCATTCTTTTGATACCTTAAATATATTTCATAAATATTCTTTTGTGTCTCTTAGATTAGTTTTATGTGTCAACCTGGCTAGGCTATATGGCACCCAGTTATTTAATCAAACACTAATCTAGGTGTTGCTGTGAAAATATTTTGTAGATGTGGTTAACATCTACAATCAGTTGATTTTAATTAAAAGAGACTACACTCAATAATGTGGTAGGCTGTTTCTCAACAGTGGGAATGCCTTAGGAGTAAAAACTGAGGTTTCCCAGAGAAGAAGAAATTCTGCCTCAAGACTGCAGCCTCAACTCCTGCCTGAGTTTAAGGCCATCCGCCTGCCCTATAGATTTCAGACTTGCCAGCCCCCCACGCCCACCCCAATCACATGAGCCAATTCCTTAAATTTCTTCACATATTTTATATATTCTCTCTCTCTAGAGAACCCTAACTGATACAATTTACTAAAATCAGAGAAAAGACTTGACAGTTTTATAACAAACTGAATACAGAAGGCAGAAAGTCAGAATAGAGGGATTTAAGAGACAGTGATAAGACCAAAAATTATGAAAATTATGAATTTGGGATGAAAGCAAGCACTGTCAAAAATAACTCCAACTCTGAGAGTCTGAATTGAAATTAAATGATTATTTGATGAGGAGGAGGCTAATGGCAGGTTTGATGGGAAAAATTTGGTGGTTTTTGAGTGGAACATACAAGTAATAAAAAAACTAATGAAGATACCAGAAAACAATAATGCAAATTCAGAATCAATGAGGAAAAGTTATGAATTTCTATTAGCTAAAACACAATATTTATCTACCATATCACAACAAATGTTTTCAAAAATTTTATGACACTTTAAATTTTTAGAAGGCTAGTTCTGCCACCTAGTGCCACAGGAATGTTAGAATATACTTGCTCCCATGTGCTCAAAGAAAATACAGAAGAGTATGACTTATAATAATTACAGTTTTTCAATAATTTACAATTATAAAAATGGTATCCTCATTTTATTCCATCTTTCTCATTCACAGGTGAGATAAGTTACATATTTATTACAAGAATAACGAAGAATGTGGCTACAAGTACACCACTTTTTAGTGAACCTAACATAAATTTGGAGTTGTTACAAGTTTTAGTAAAATCTTGGTATCCTCTTGTGGAATGTCCTGTTCCATCCTCCTCTCTAAATTCTCACTATCCTTGAAATCCACACTCCATTTCTCTTGTTGCACATATTATCTACGTCCCACAATAACCATTCAATCAACATATTTGGTTAACGTCCTCATTTATACTATTCTTTTTTTCTCCACATGGTTGGCAGAGTGATCTATTTCAAAAGCAAATAACTGATATGTGTTCTCTTAATCCCTATAAGGCTTTCTCAATCACCTGCAGAATAGTCCAATATTTTATAAATATTATACTTCACCATAATTTGACCTCTGTCTACTTATCCAGTCAAATAAATCAATAATTCAGCTACTCTAAGAAAGGGAGAAGACATTTAAAAAGGGGGAAGACAGGAGAAATAAAGGAAAAGGCAGAGAAAATAGTCATCAAATTTAAAAAATTGATTTATATTAATCAATAGGCCTTATTTTCCAGTGTCATAAACAGTAAATAAAGTGTCATAGGCAAGCACTCACAAACAGTGCTGAATGGTTGAACCCAAAAATGAAAACACACATTTTTCTTACCTTAGCAGTTTTAATATAGTGGCTCAAAACTTCTGCTCTAATTTTTAATGTTTGAGCATGAAGAATCTCTCTAACAACCCAAAAGCTCACCTGCAAATAAAAATTAAAAATAGTTGAATGACAAAATTCTTTACTCACTAGGATGAAATTTATGACAGGAGCTACTTGATGAACTACCTACAGCTGTTTAAAAAAACATGTTCTCCTTCCCTCGACTCACCACCAGGACATAACAAATCTTCAAATATTGCATACACTTCATATATACATCGATATAGACATATATACATGCATGTACACATACATATGAAAACTTCACTATGATTTTTAATTTGTAAAAGCTAATAAAATTTTGAAGGAAAAGAGCTAAGAGAATGCAATAAAACCAGAGTGATGCAACATGAACAAGTGTTTTTTGCTGTATTTTGCAACACGGGCAGAATTAGATAAGCTCTAAGATCAGACATTGTAAAATATGTTACTTGTAGCACGTTTTTCTGTGGCTGTGTAACCCCACATTGCCATTTATTTACAATGAGCAGAATCATAAGTGTGAAGAATCCCAAGTATGGTTTTCTTTTTGTGTGTGTGTGTGTGTGTGTGAGGAAGATCAGCCCTGAGCTAAGATCCACGCTAATCCTCCTCTTTTTGCTGAGGAAGACGGGCTCTGAGCTAACATCTATTGCCAATCCTCCTTTTTTTTTCCCCAAAGCCCCAGTAGATAGTTGTATGTCATAGTTGCACATCCTTCTAGTTGCTGTATGTGGGACGCGGCCTCTGCATGGCCAGAGAAGTGGTGCGTCAGTGCGTGCCTGGGATCCGAACCCGGGCCACCAGAAGCAGAGCTCGTGCACTTAACCGCTAAGCCACGGGCCTGGCCCGCAAGTATGGTTTTCTTGGTACGAATAAAATGAAATAAAATATTATAAAGAAAAATATATCTAAGTAATTTTAAAATTAAATTAGGATTGTATTTTTAACAATTATGTAATGCTTTCTAATTTAATGAAACAATCTTCATGATTTCTTCTAAAAAACATTAAAAATCATTCATCAGAAGGCTGACTACATCTATAAGTAAAATGTTCTACTCTGATGAAAATAGCTTGCTTATCATATGATATAATGTAATATCTATGTCACATTTTAATTCATGTACTATGAAAATAAAATCAAAGCACTATCAGTTGGCTCAAACTTCTACAAATCTAAAAACAGGATGTAGTCAGAAATCTCTGTACAAAACACAATGCCACTACCTCATATTTCTTCACCTTTTTTTAGTGAGAACTATTTCAGATTTTACTTGCAACTTTCATCTATAAACAAATTGTCAAACTGTATAGATTTTACAAATGTGTATGAAAATGTAAAATGTATATCTTTTACAAAGCCATTTTCATATTTATTACTATATTTGGGATACTAATGGCAATAATTATCCCTGATTCTAATAAAGTTTACTTCTAAAATATATCAAAAGTTTACTTTAGATATTTTAACAACAACCCTAGCAAATATCAACTACGAGTTCAATCCAAACTGCATGCTCATTGACTTAATTAAATTTAATATCAGACAAATTTTAAGGCAAATGCTACTGTGATTTTAAAACATGGCCAACAATTCTTTGTCATTCCTCTCATTGAATGTTGGGGTGTATGTCACCTTTCATTGAATCTGAACAGGCTCATGACGGCTTCAATGAACAAAGGATTAACGAAAATTGATGCTGACTTCCAGGACAAGGTCATAAAAGGATATGCAGCCCCTGCCTTGATTGCTCAAATATCCCCTCTGGGATCCCTAAGTAAGAAGTCCAACTACCATGAAAGTACCATGCTGGTAAGGATAACTGTAGGTGCACCCCAGTCAACAGTCCCAGCTAAAGCTAACCACACCTGAGAATACTAACCCAGAACGACCAATACCAAGATACAATTTAATAAAATTACTAGACGTAGAAGAAAAAAATTGGGGGCACTTGAGACAAAAACAGAAAGTGATTTTTAAATAAAAGAAAATTTAATTATCAGATGTTTCAATAGCAGCATTCTGTCAGAATAAAATAGAGTAATGTATGAAATATAATCAAGGGAAGAAAGTTTTATACAAAAGACAGACAAACTTGTCAACATGTAAGAACTCAGGAATTATTGTTCCTATGTGTCCTTTCTGAGTAATCTACTGGAGAACAAGCCTCAGACAACCAAAATGACTAGAGAAACATCAACATAAGAATGCTAGTGAGCATTAAATATACACTTATTCATAGAGCTAAGACTAAACGAGGGTTAAAAGAGTTCATTATATGAAGCCTATATGCTCAGACAATATAGAGTACAATCATTAAAAAAAGAGAGAACATCTGTAGAATACGTATCTGTTTACAGTAATATTATTGGTCTTAGTATTGTTATCTTGAGATCGTTGTTTGTTATGAAGGATAAAGCAAATAAGTAAATTACATGATATTGCATCATGTTCTGTGTTCTTTGAAAACCAGGATTCTGGGTGTGGAAGAAAAGACATACAGATATAATACAGAAGAGGTAAAGTAAAACTGTGGCCCTGAATTTGAATTAGACGTATCAATATGAACTCACAAGATACTTTATCTTTAAATAGTCGTGTGTGTACATGTGTGTGAATGATATAGATATCTGAGCTATATCCGCAGAAAAGGCCTAGAAATTACAGTCACTCCAATAGCAATGAGCACCCCTGGCATCCAGGTCCATTTCCCATTATAAGAAACCAAAGCTCATTAAAGCAATGTTGATTCTGGATAGCGGGCAGGTAACGTACAGAATGAACCTGCAACATCTTTGCATATCAGATGGCAAGGAAACTATTTAAGACCACTATGGTCATGACAAAAGACATGAAAGCCAACTTGAAGAGACTTCCACTGGCCAAAGATGGAACAATATGAATTTTAATGAGGATAATAATTGCAATGGGTTGAAACACATTATGTATGTTTAAATTTATGAGTTCATAATGATATTAAAAAATAAACTACTTGGTCACTGTCAGAGGACGACAGAACACCACTTCATTATCTTCAAAACTGCTAAATAAAGGGAAAGAGTCAAACATTTATCCTTCCTTGCCTATAGGAAATGGACCTCTGAGTAAGCAAATACCAGATGAGGGAAAATGTCTCTTTATAAAACTAATTCCAGGGGCCGGCCCCATGGTGTAGTGGTTAAGTGCACGCGCTCCGCTGCTGGCGGCCTGGGTTCAGATCCCGGGTGCACACCGACACACCGCTTGTCAGGCCATGCTGTGGCGGCATCCCACATAAAGTGGAGGAAGATGGGCACGGATGTTAGCTCAGGGCCGGTCTTCCTCAGCAGAAAACAAAAAAGAGGAGGATTGGCATGGATGTTAGCTCAGGGTTGATCTCCCTCACAAAAAATAAATAAATTAATTAATTAAAAAGAAAAAGAAAAAACTAATTCCAACTAATAAATGAAAAAGAATGAAATGAGAATTCACCTTTTAACAACCTCGATTAATTAACGGATCTAGACACAACTGTTAATATCACGAAAAAGACAACCAGATATTATCTGCCGCCTGATGGAAAAAAACAACACAACCCACACTCTTGCCAAAGGCATTGAACCCAACTGAACTTTTGGAACCAGCAGCTAATTTCCAGAAAACAGAACATATTAAACTGCACCGAATGCAATCCAGACTGTGGGAGACTCTACAGATCAAAATGCCTGGGTTTCTCCATAGGTATATGATAAGGAAAAGAAAGGGATGAAGGGAAAAACTGTAAATTAAAAAGTCTTAAACATTTAACAAACTTTAAAAATTGGCAAGGCTAAATTACAGTGTCTTAGGGATCCACACTTAGGTGACAAAACTATAAAAAGAAACACAAGAAAGTGAGTACTGTAATTACTCTTGGAGGAAGAAAGTGTGTGACCAGACGAGGCACATGGAAGGGTTTTTAGGGTGGTTGGTAAAATTTTATTTTTTGACCTAGATGGTGTTACAAGGATATTTGCTTGACAATAATTCATTAAATCATATATTTGTTTTGTGGTTTTTTTATATTCATGTTTTACTCTATAATAAGTAGTTTAAAATGAGTAAGAAAAAAGAGAATAATAAAAATGACCAAGGAGATTTGAAAATGACAGAACTTCTGAAAATGGAAAAAAAAAGTAAAATTAAAATGAGGAAGAGCTAGCATGAAAAGGTCCATGAAGGAGGCGATCTTTGTTTTTCTTGTTTATTAATATATCCCAAACATCGAGAACAGTGCCTAAGACACAGCAGGAGCTTAATAAATATTTATTGAATGAAAATGAAAGCTGAAGTTATTTTATATACCAATTAGATGGCTAAGTTTGATGATACCAAGTATTGATAAGGACATGTAGTAATTTTTAAAAGCTCTTATACTCTGCTGGTAGGAATGCAAATTGGTAATACCATTTTGAAAAAAAAAAGACACTTGTCTTGTATAGTTAAACATGCATCTAATACTCTATGACAAATTTTACAATTTAGTGAGTGTAAGCTGTAATGTTTTTCAACTGCTTTTTTTAGCAGAAAAGATCAAAGTACATATCACCTAATACAAGCAAATGTTATCTCAAAAAACTTTTGTTTCAGCTGTGTATCTATATTGAGCTGCAATGTAAAATATTTGATCTTATTGTGGGTCACAGTCAAAAAAGTCTGAAAGCCACTGCCTAGAGAAACTATTGCACATGGACACCAAAAGACTCTCAGAATATTTATAGCAACATTCTTCATAATAGCAAAATATTGGTAAATATGTTTCATGTCTGTCCTCAAAAGAATGATAAATTCATTCTGATATTCATGGAATGAAATGCTAGACAGCAGTGAAAATCAATGAACCAGAGCTAAATATATCACCATGGACACATCAGAGAAAAACACAAATGAAAAAAGCCAAACACAGAAGATGAAAAACAAGCAAGATTATACAACATGCTGTTTAGGGACACAAACATTTCTGGTAAATCTATAAGGGAATTATGAAAGGAGTTAAAAAAATTTTAAAAACCAACTAAACAAGTAGAAAGAAAAAAACCCCAAATTTTCAGATAATAGTTACCCCTTAAGTGAGGGTAGAGGGAAGAAAATATAAAATGCCTCAAGAGGCATTTTGTTAATATTTTATGTCTTAGCTTAGGTGGTGAATTCACAGTTGTTTATTAGAATGTTTCTTCATACTACATATTAGATTAACGATATGAACTTGCCATTTTTGTAAGCTAAAAGTGGTCGAACATCAGCAATTGCATATGATTCAAACAAATATTTAACACATTCTTTGAAACATATCAAATATTTCATAAAAAATAAATCCTAGAAAACACCGGATATTTTTACTGTAGTTGCTCTATTCACGGTTTTATAATCATATAGAGGTGTTATGAAAACCTTGTATTTGCAGCCAAAAATACTTTAAACTTTAGTTTCTCTACTTTTTATCATGGAAAACTTCAAATGTATACTGAACTAAACAGAAGATAATAATGAAGCTCCCAGTACATCAACCAGTTTCCACAACCAAGTTATGGCCAAGCTTTTTCACCCCCACCCTTACCCCACCCTCAAATGCCCCAGTAATACTGTGAAGCAAATCACAGACACTGTATAATTGCATCTATAAATATTTTCAGAGTAAGAAGTCTTTTTTAATAAACATAACCCAATATCATTATCACTCCTAAAAACATCAATTTCCAATTATCCAAAATTTCTAATTATCAGTCAAATTTTCAATTATCTAAAGATAACATTTAAAAGACACTTAACCCTTCCCACAATAAAAAAAAATCAGGAAGTCACTGGCATGACCACAAGTTATCAGAGAAATATGCAATAGAGTGATTATTAAAATTATGATACAGTCAAGTCACAGATTATATAGATACTAAAAATGTTTTAAACGTGATTTTATGATATAGAAATATTTCATGGTATGTTAAGACAATAAGCCTATAAATTATATGTACAACGTGATTTCTATTAGATTAAGAAAAAGTAAAGAATGGAAGGATATAAGCTGAAATGTTAAGTCACCTCTGGGTGAGTTTTTTCCCCCAGCTTTTTATACATTTCTACATTTTTTCAATTTTCCTGCAATACACGTTATTATTTTGATAATCAATAAAAAGTATAGTTTTTAAAGAGATGAGGGAGCGTTCCATTTCTGATAACATGGAGTAGCTGGTATCTTTAGGAGTGCTTGTCTGATTATAATTACAAATTATAAAAACAACTATTTAAAAGCACAACTCATGTCTATAACTATATTTAAAAGCACTATGGATATAAATAAAGTCATATTAAAAATATGACTATATTTAAAAGCACTATTGATGACTATACAATTGAAAAAATTACCAGACATGCAAAGAAACAGAGAATTTTGACTGAGAGTTAAGAGAAAAAGCTGTAAAAAGAAACAGACCATAAGATAACCCTTTTGCTGGAATTACTGACAACCAAATGCAACGAAGGATCCCAAATGGTATCTTGGAACAACAAAAAGGATATTAGTGGGAAAACTGGAGAAATTTGATTAGGGTCCTTAGTTTAGTTAATGGTATTGTACCAATATTTCATGGATCTAATAACTATACCACATTTATGTAAAATGTTACCACTGGGGGAGGCCACCTATATATGGAAACTCGCTGAACTATCTTGGTATCTTTTCTAAGACTAAATTAAGAAGCAGAGATTGTCAGACTGGATAAAAAAAAAAGGAAGACCCAACTATATGCTATCTACAAGAGATCCATTTAAAAATAAAGATGTAGATATGTTCCCTCTAAAAGACTCTTTCTAACTTCCTTTGTAGTTTGCTACTTCAGCTCTCCTATGACCCTACTAGGAGAAAATAATAGAGCAATGGAGTAACTAGGTAATGGAGCTTATATAGGATCAATTATGTTCTGTAATAAGGATAAAGGCTTTTGGTACATTGTGACGTATTTGACTCTGACAATTTTTTGGCTCTCTTAAGAATAATATGAGTGCTTAAAATCTAAAGTCAAATTTGTGAGTATAGTAACGTAATATTTCTGTATGGCAAAGAAAGAACTTTTACTGTGATGATAAATTCTGACCACCTCAGAAAATCTTTGAAAAAAAGTGCTACATAGCTTAAATATAGAATTCAGTACAAGACATGCTTGCTCTATGCCCCTATTAATGGTTTAATCTAATTTTTAAAAACTTGAATCTACTTCCATTTTTGGGAATACAGTGAACCAAATAACCTGAGAAACTATTTGATATAAACCCCTAGAAATGCTGGGTTAAAGATAACAAACTCTTTTTTAAAAAATGTATGGCTAACTCAAAAAATGAAAGATTTCCCTAGTGGCTAAAAACAAAGAAGAAAATAAAGGCAAAGCAGTGATTAAAAGAAAGGTACTGTAGCTGCCCTTGGAGGATTTTCCTCTCAGTGACACAGAGGCTTGGGATTTAACATTCCTTCAAAGACATACTACAAGGCCTCACACATCTACCCTCCCTGCTCTACTTCTATCTAAGGAATCTTCAAAGGGCTACAATCTTGGTGAAAAGGTAGACTAAACCAATTCACCTACTGGCAGAGGGAGACAATACAGAAGAAGGAGAAAAATAAGTCTTTCATGAGAATTTGCAACCCGCCCTTAACTGAATTTGAAGTTTAAATTTTCTCTACAGAGAAGTACAGATGTTCCCCAATGAAAACATATACAAAATAGCCCTAGGTCTGTGATAGCCCTTTGTACTGGCAAAAGTAACAAAAAGCCTCTCAGAAAGGAGATACCCTCAATCTAGGCAGCAGCAAAATTCCCACAGAAAAAGCTTAAACAGACATGAGCTCTCAATCCAAAATTACAAAATGCATAAGAAAACAAACCACTGTGAATAAAGATCAGCAGAAATAACAGGGAATTATTACCTCAAAGACTCTGGAGAATAACAATAAAAAGTTGAAAATGATTTAAGAAATTTAAAAATTAGAAAAAAATGACACTAGTGTAAAAGCATACAGATTTGAAACAGCTATGAGACATCTGAAGAGAATTAGTGAACTGAAATACAGATCTGAGGAAATTACGTAGAATGGAGCACAAAGGGAATAGATATAAAAGTACGAAAGGTTAAGATACAAGCAGGAAAGAATGCTAAGTTTCAAAGGAAAATAGAAATCATGCAGAGAGACAATATTTGAAGAGATATTGGCTGAAAATATTCCAGAATTGACGTAAAAAGTTAAACTACTTCTTAATGGAAAATCATATATTGTGGAATTGAATTTCAGAAACTACCAAAATTTTATAAGCAACTCACATGATTAAATCTTCTTGTGAAGGCAACTGCATTTGGTGCAGAGCTATATTTTTCTTTTTTATTCCATCCACAACTTGAAAGCTCCTGAAAAATTAAGTTGAAAATTAAATACAAATTCATGGAATAGCCCAGTTTTCTTATTATATTAAGGGTTTCAAAACATGAAAGACAGTTGTGTCCCTTCCTAGAACTGTTTTATTTCATAGGAACATATCTAATATTATAACCATTCAGATAAATCACAAAAGCAAATTTTATTAGTAGAACATAAGAGGGCAAAACTAACTGTCTATAAGAACATAGATAACTAGACTTATTCTCCATAGGCAGACTGGTAGATTCTCCTCTGAAGAGATTTGAATCCCAAGAGGCAAGATCTACAGATAATGAAAGTTGAGCATACCACAATATATACTGAAGCCTACTAGTTAGCAGTCAAGCCCCAATCACTCACTCAGAGCTTCCAATCAGCTTTCCAGTACCTCACTCTTTGAAATGACAGCCAATGACCCCAGATATTTGAAGAAACTTCTAAAAAAGGGGTTCCTGACTCCCCACAGTATCTGTCAACAGAATTCAAAGAGCTCAAGGACTTACACAAAAAAAATTAAAATTTTATTTTACACTAACTTCTAACTGAAATGACATTCTTTTTAATTATAAATGTAGGCTACAGATTACAGAAAAATTGGCAATACATGTGACTTCGTCACTAATAAAAATCACAGATATTTTCATATCACATTACCACTCATACAGATATCTCAAAAATGTCATTTACGCTCATCATTACTTTGAAATTATGATCTCCTCACCTCTAGATCTCACTTAATATGTTAATAAAGCACATATATTGCTATATTACACTTTAAAAAATATTTTGATAAGTGTATTTTAATAGAACTGATTTCCTTTGATTTTAAAGAAGGGCTCAGTTCCATGGGCTTCAGTCTGCCAAAGGGGTCCAAGGTTCAAAATAGGTTAAGAACCCTGCTGTAATACAACCACCACCACCAGAAAGAGACAGAATCTATAGGAAAAAAGAAAAAGAACTCTAACAAAACTGCGTTAGGACAGAGAACAAAAGAAAACTGAGAAAAGAAGAAAACGAAAACATATAATCATTACTCTCAGACAGATGAGAATAGATATTGCTCCCATTAGGCAAAAACAGGAGGATATAAAAAAGAAATATTCAGAGAACAAAACAGCTTTTGGAAATGAAAAATATAATAAGAGAAATTTAAAAAATCAACAGAAGAGGGGCTGGCCTGGTGGCGCAAGCGGTTGGGTGCACGCACTCTGCTGCAGTGGCCCGGGGTTCGCCGGTTCGGATCCTGGGCGCGCACCGATGCACCGCTTGTCAAGCCAAGCTGTGGCGGCGTCCCATATAAAGTGGAGGAAGATGGGCATGGATGTTGGCCCAGGGCCAGTCTTCCTCAGCAAAAAGAGGAGGATTGGCAAATGTTAGCTCAGGGCCGATCTTCCTCACACACACACAAAAAAATCAACATAAGAGTTGTAAGATAAAGGCGATAAAAATCTTTTAAACAATAAGCTAAAAACAGGAGCAAAAATATGTTAATTAGAAATGTCCATAAGAGGCAAAATCTGAATAATAAGAATTTTAAGAGAGAACAGAGAAAATGGAGAAAAGTAACTTACCAAAAAAAATAATTTAAGAAAGTGTCCTCAGAACTTAAAGGCAAGAAAAGACCTAAATAGTGCCCATTACAATGGATTAAAAAAAAAAAAAGACTCAAACCAAGGCCTAGCATCAAAAAATTGCAGCACATGGGACACAATGAGATCAGAAAATCTGTCAGATTCAAAAACAGAACAAACAAAAATAGATCACATACAGGAAAACGGGAATCAGAAGGTATTGTATATCTCAATAGCAGCACTGGAAGTTAAAAGACAACTGAAAACAATGCCTTCAAAATCCTAGAATCTATATCCACAAAAATATCAATTAAGTATGAAAGTATACTACAGACGTTTTCAGACACAAAAGTCTCAGAGTATTTGCATTCTTTGCTCCTATTCTTGGAGAGCTAGTAGAATATGTGTTCCATCACAACCAGCAAATTAAGAAAAAGGAGGACACAGGATCCAGGAAACTGAGGAACCAACACAGAAAGAAAATATTGGGTATTCCCAGATTAACAGTAAAGGGAGATCCTGGGACAAATCTGTGAGTAGACCTTAAGAACAACAGTCCAGATAGTAAGTTGCAAGACGACAGAGATTCCAAGAGAGATGTCTCTGAAAGATAATTAACAGAATATCTGAAGTATTTGAACACATTGAGAAGACACACTGGCTACATCCACTTCTGGCAGAAAAATTAGTGACAAGCAGAGAGAAAGCTAACGTAAGTTATCAGCTCAAGGAAAACAATATAAGTAAGTTACTTATTCATGTCAAAATTGTGACATAACTACATGGGAAAAAGAGGAAGAAGTGAAGTGTGTAAACGTGAGGGGAAGAGAATATAAGAGAGTGAAATCATCTTCTATAGCAGAGTTAGTAAATCATATCCAAAACTGAAAAATCAGAAACAATAGGCATTTAGATATATTATTTGAAAAATGGACATAAATTCCTCCAAGGAAGAATAGCTAAGAGACTCGGATGGGTGTGGCGCTCAACGGTGGATGGAGGCTGGAAGGGTAGGAGCAACCAGGCTAGGGAACTGTTATATTTTGTTCTCTCATGGAAATATTTGACTTCTTAAATGTGATATATGCATATCTTCAATACAATTTTAAAATAAAATAGAAACAAACAAAAAAGAATGGATTGAGTCAGGTGAAGATTTAGGAAACAGTTATGATATTACAATACTCCAAGAAAAAGATAACGTTCCCTTGACTAGGGTGGTGTTAGTGGATAGTGAAAGAAGTGTTAGATTTAAGATATTTTGGAGGCAGGCAGGACTTGGTCAATAATTGTATTCACATAGTGTAAGCTAAGAATGGGGTATCCAGAAGTATTAAGATTCCCAAGTTTCTGGTTTGAGTAACTGAGATGGAGAATACTGACGGAAGAGATGACAATTATTGCTTCAACACAGTAAATAAGCAGTAAATGCTCTGAGGATATGAATTACTAACTTTTTTTTAAACCTAAAAATTTAAACTTAAAACCTTAAAATTTTTTTAAACCTAAAATTACAACTTTCAAATTCAAAATTACTGAAGGAAAAAATAAAATGACAGAAGTAACTCTACAGTAAAAAAAAACTGCGTACTCAGCTTAGATATATGCTCATTTAACATTATTCCTCTGTATAGACAGAAAATAGTAGTAGATATGATATTAACACAAAAATGACATATGATAACCATATTAAAAACATCAAACTGTTAGAAAACATTTTTGTTCTTTCTAAAAATCACAGCGTATTTATACAACTACATAAAGATGCCATACTTTAGGGCCGGCCCCGTGGCTTAGCGGTTAAGTGCGTGCGCTCCGCTGCTGGCGGCCCGGGTTCGGATCCCGGGCGCGCACCGACGCATCGCTTCTCCAGCCATGCTGAGGCCAT